>NC_067223.1:4528750-5140625 GCF_019924925.1 Ctenopharyngodon idella | reverse complement strand
ACCAAGATAGTCCAGAGAGAATTTAGTGCTCAAAATACAAGTGTATCTGTGTTATGTAAACTGTACTAGAACATATCCTACTCCTTCACTTCATCTGTAAGCTCTGGCAAAGATCTTTTACATAACATCTGTGACCACTACCCTCCACCCCCACCCTGCTCCCTAAAATTCTGCAAAGCCGATTAGTCGCATTGTTGGAACTTAAGGCCAAAGAGTCCAAAACAAAGCAGCTGTAGCTCACTAGGATTCAGCAGAGCCATGCTTCTACTGCATGTACTGGTCATGATTGTTTTGCTATTCATTAGTACTTTGCCTCAGAGGCTGTTGTCACACTTAGTATGAGCACTTTGGATTAACTACCAAAACTTTATACGCACAGAAAGGCACTTGAGTTCATCTGCCACTGATGCACTGCAAGAGATGCAAAGACTCAGTGAACTGCTCACCGAGGAGATAAGCAGCTGTGATAGAGATGTCCTATCCTGCTCCCGGAGGGCCAATGAGCTGCAGAGTTTAGCTCCAACCTGCCTTAATACACTTGCCTGAAAGTTTCTAGTGATCCTGAAGATCTTGATTAACTGGTTCATATGTGTTAGGATTTGAGCTAAACTCTGCAGGATATTGGTCCTCCAGGAGCAGGACTGGGCACCCCTCAGATATGACAAATACATCTCTGAAAAAGAAAAATCCACAATTTCATCTTTGCATGCTCCCCAATTTATCAGCTGCGAATCACTTCTGCGATTTAGGACATATTGCTTTCATACCAACTGCGATCCATACTTGCAACATAGGGATTTGGTTTACTGTTGTGCACCCGAGTTTGGACACTTTCACACCAACCAAATTAACCCTGCTGATGTCAAATGGACTCTGTCCACCCCAAAAGCTCTAGTGTGAAAGCAACCTCAATCAGAAAGTCAGCAATCAGGCTTTTAACTGTTAGTGTAAGTGAATTGTTATCTTCCTTTAGGTGATCTCACCTGTAGCCTAATGTTTGACTGCCCAAGCGAGAGCTCCACAGCTCTGCAGCTGCTCTCCAGTCTTGCAGCCTGCTGCACCTGCATGTCCAGCTCGGTACGAGCCTTGTCCAGTCGTGACCGTACCTCCATTTCATCCGCTAGTCGCGTCTCCATCAGCTCTTGTTGTAGGCGCTCTGCCTCCAGTCCTGCCTCCATGCACTGAATACGAGCCAGGTACTCTCCCAGCTGCTCCTCGCACTCTTGTACACGGCTACGCAGTTCCTGCAGCTGCTCGCGCAGTTGCCTCTCGTTGTCCTGCTCAATCTGCAGCTCATTCTCCCAGAATTCATGCTCCTTCATCTCCGCCTCATTCCTGCGGACCTGCTGCTCTAGTTCGACCAACTCCTCTTCTTCTTCCTCCGTCAATTGCTGCTGCAACTCACTCTCACAGCGTTGCAGTTTCTGCTCTAGGACGCGCAGCTTGTCTTTCTGCAACTGCACCAGGCGGGACAGCTCCTGTTGAGGTGCTGGTGTGCTGCTGCGGTTTGTGTTCACTGCTCTCTGCTTGGTCTCACCCTCACGACTCTTCCCGAAGATGTCACGCAACCCCTTGGCACCACCGGTGAAAGTGAGGGACTTGCGTTTTGGTTCACGGCGTTTGAGGGAACGATCATTGGCTGTGGGCCGGAGCTTTGCCATTGGAGGGAGACTTTGGCGGTATAGGCTGCGCTCAGGGGCTCTTGCAGAGGTTTCCGAAGTGGGGCGCTCGCTCAGAGAAGGGCCTGTACGTTGAAGCACTAACTGCACATCACTAGCATACTGACCCCACTTATTCAGAGAAACCACAGGATTCTCATGGGGTGCCAGGTGCCTCTCTGTCTCGCGCCATTTTTCAATTAGCGTGTAGCGACCAGTCCGCCCTGCAATACAATACTTTTAAATTATCAATGATTTTTCAAATACTGATACATTTTCTCTGTATCTGCCAACTGTAACTTCTAGTTTCAGTTCAAGATAAAGTGTGTAATTTCCGCACCAGTAGCATCACCAATATGAATTGCAAACAGAATTATTGTATTCAAACATGTTTCCAATATTTCCCCCATTGGTTGAGCCTGTGTTACAGTGTTGGGCTGAATTGGGATGTTTAAACAAACACAGCATTTAAACATCCACAGTCTTTACACTCTAGGGAAATCAGCCTATGAATGGCTTACATTTAGTTGTCTTTGTATATTAAGCTGGGATAGGAGAAGGTATTTTAATATACAAAAAACTGCACACTTTAACTTGTAATCAAACGGTCTATGGCTAAACAGAGAAGCTCTAAATCTCTAAAAACATGGTGACACAAAGATTTAACTTTCCAAAGGAAATTCATCTGACATTCACCAGGCGCCTCAGTGGAACAGAGATTGCACTTATTCATGAAATAATGGAATAAGACACAGTCTCAATTTTTTCCAGTGTAGGGTGATAGGGTCGAACTCTAAGACTAGAAGGGACAATACTGCTTTTCACTCCTCCAATCTCTGATCTCTATGAGGGCTTGTTGTCAAGGAGACAACCATAGTGTTATGTTGTGTGAAAAACAGAGGAAAGGAGGAACAAAGGAGGCAGGAGCTTGGAAGGGAACATACAATAACTGGGAAAGGATTTCTTTTAAAAATGGTGCCATTGTGGTACATTTACAAGTTATTCACAAACAAATTTAGTGTCTCACCTATTGCTTGGGCCAAAGCGATCACAACCTCTTGACATGTGGTGACCTCTGTGACCCCACAGACGATACGCTGCACTCCATCCACCCATACCTTCAGCTCCATGCCTCTCATCTGGATGATGTCATTCCTCACTTCTGCAGACACCCGTTACGAGCTCTCTGGTCTGCATGCTGCCCTTATCACTGTGCGTTAGACAAAAGAAATGTTTGTGGTGATTCCACTTATTTAAGAAATGATTTAACCATAAACACTCCCTCACTGTCACTAGAACCATCTTCAATAACAGTAACAGTTGATTCTTTAATATACTCAATAGTGTAAGTCTGGCAGATAATATCTTTTGTTCCCATTGTAGACAGAGGGTTTGGGTGCTGAAGTGCTAAGTTTTACTCTCAGCTTGCAAATCAAGGTAATACTTTAGTATAGGGAACATGTCTTCACTATTAACTATGACTTTTCCCTCAATGAACTCCTAATTTACTGCTTATTAATAGTTAGTAAGTTAATTGTTAAGTTTAGGTATTGGGTAGGATTAAGAATGTAGATGTATAAGGCATTAATATGTGCTTAATAATTACTAATAAACAGCCAATATTCTAGTAATATGCATGCTAATAAGCAACTAGTTATAAGATCCTAAAATAAACCTCTCGGCTTTCAAAAGATAACTTGTGTTCCAAAGATGAACGAGGTGTGGAACGACATGAGGGTGAGTAATTAATGACAGAAATTTCATTTTTGGGTGAACTAACATTTAAGACCGCTGCATTAAAAAATTAATTAAAACAAAGCATGTTAACGCAAACACCATAGATAATATATGCTTAAAACTTCCTAATTCAGATTTGTTCCATCTTCTTTGTTATTTGTGCAATGTTGTGCGAGTTTTGTTTATGGCAAATCATTGGTAAGGAAAGCATTGGTCTACTCCTAAACTGATGCCTGTCCTCTTCTGTGGCAGTATAGCACTGAGTGATGAGAGTGATTTATTTAGCTGTGAACCGCTCAAGCTGAAGAACTGGTCCAAACAGGCCTGTGTGAACACTATAGATGGTGCCCACTCCCATGAGACACACTCATAAAGGATAAGTGAGATGAGCTGTATACCCTTGACAGGTAATAAGTCTTTCAGTGTGTGTGTTGTGAAGAGACATTCTGTCTGTCTCTGAGTGTTTGGGCTGCTGAAATCTGAAGTGGCCTCTGCTGATGTGCAGTGGGCAATATCTTGATATGCCATCTCACACCCAGCTGATATTTATGATGGATACCCGTGCCAGCATAGTGCGATCAGTATGTCAACACTACACAAATACAGCTGCAGCAAACCCCTAACCCCAAATATTAAATTCCAGCATGTAAAAAGTACCTACATCCGATTATCAAAAAAGAAAAAATGTTGATTAAATGGAGGCAGATCTGAACGTGAACTTACAGTCGATTGTAAGGTGCGCAGTTTAAGAGAACTAAATGATTGATATGCGCCAAAGAGAAATCTATCGTTTCAATTAAAGATTGAGTTATGACAATTTGATTAGAAATTACCAGCTCTGAACAGTTCACAATAAGACAATAAAAAAAATCCAAAATAATCCCAAACTGAATGAGGGATTCAAGCAATAACATCATAGAGACTTAGAGGGTTGGGCTCTTTTGACTTGGCCCAGTAAGCAACCACCTATAGCAACCACAAGGAACACCCTAGCAACCACCTTGAAATGCACTTAAAATCTTAGCTACCACCCACAACATCCCAAGTTTTTGCATGGGCAAGTACCACTCACATCTAGTCTCATCTAGTTTTAATTCTGTCCTGGTATGTGTTTTGATACTCTGACATAATATTTTAATCAGTCTCTCATGGGCAGAGACATCGGGCCAAGAAGGTACGTAACGTATTCATTCACTTGTGCTTCAGATATCTCTCATGGGCTTGTTAATACAAAGTTCAGTCCCACCAGTTTAGCAAAGCAGCATACAGTTATGTGGTGTTTTCATTTATGTTTCAACCACAGTGTTAAAGGCCCTACCCCCAACAGTATTATGTGTCAGCTGCAGAATGTGTGTTTAACTGTATATACATGAGTGATACAGGCATCTGCGCCAGACTAGCTTTGGCTTCGCGACCTGGGGCTAAATTTAACAAACTCAAGGATTTGGCGGCACCTTCCCTGTAAGGTGCAGCCAAGACAGTCTCTAAAGGAGACGTAAAGCGCCTAAACTCACATTCCAGTCGGCTCACATGTCTGACGTCCATAAACACAGATCAGTATAGCACATATGGCTGGATCCAACAGTAACCCTGTCGGGTGTAACGGTCTCAGCATGCTGCGTTCTCACATGCTCTGTCAAGTCAATGTTGTTCATCCATTCTCGCTTTACTAACTCTGTTGAATATAACAGTCAAATGTTTATAAAACTAGTCAGTGTTGCTGTCATATTTAAGCTGACACGAATGAAAACAAAGCTGTGAGTGTTGGCAGTACAGTCCTTTTAATATGCTTTTCTTTTGTATCATTTTGTCTCGGTCCTTTAAAATGTTTTTTTTTAAAGATGTCATTTGAGATGAAAGCTTGTTCCACTGACTAGTATTTCAGTTGCTGTGATTCTTGGAGTTTTATATACAGCACGTGAAAACCTCCTCAGGAACGGTATGTTTGGACTGTAGTGGGGTTTTCTAACAAGGGTCCAGGCAAACACAAAGGTCCGCTGGAGAGACGCCCACCCCTGCAGGCCTCACAGCATGACTGGACACAAACAATCCATCTCCATGGTGATGCTTTTGCAGTTTTGTGAATCTCTCACATGGCCGGCTGTGACCGGCTTGGGAACTAACAAACACCAGCAATTAAGGAACAATCTCTTTATTTTAACTTTTGTCCGTGTCCCACTGTATAGCTATGTCCTGTCAGGGGTTCACAGCTGAACAACGCACCAGTGAGTCACGAACAGACACTGAATTGAAACCATTTAAAATAAAATTGTTTGTCAGTACAGCCTCTGTTAAGGATGAGAAACCCCAAGTAAGATTCATTAACTCAAAGTAACTTTAGTCTGAGGAATACATCACAGTAAATGGCTCTATCACACACAATGTGGGGGAGGGGATGCTGGACATACGCTTACCCTGCATGCAGTTCAACACAAAGTTTAATTAGCGATATTTAAACAAAATTAAAATTCCGCTTTTAGGCAAGAGAGAGCTCAATCTTATTTCAATCCTCATTTGTTATTCATTGTTAAATTATATGAGAACTATGTTTGAGCAGGAAAACACTTTGTGAGATGTTTTCTTCAAATGTTTTGAGAGTCACTGCACTTTGCCATCGCATGGGCACTCAAAGTCAAAACTAGATTTTTATATTTTCTGAATGCTTGGCTGTAAAAAAAAACAACAACAAAAAAAAAACTCACCACACTCGAAAAAATACTGGGTTGTTTCAGCTCACGTTTGGGTCAAATATATACAAACCCGAACCATTGGTTTTAAAAATGTAAAAATTCAAACCAACGGTTGGGTTTGTCCATATTTGACCCAAACAATCCAGCATTTTTAGAGTGCACCATAATGCCAGGGTGTTGTAGTTGTTGTCAATGCACTGCTGTATGGTTGCAAAAGTGTTTGGAGTGGTTTTTGTGTTTCTAGGGTATTCTGGTTGATTTCAATGTAATCCATCTTTAAGTCTGTATGATATCCTGACCCTTAGATATGACATTTACCTCATATGCACTGTATAGCAGATATGCAAAAGCCAGAGTATACTTTTGGCTTTAAGGTTAAAGGGTTAGTTCACCCAAAAATGAAAATTATGTCATTTATTACTCACTCTCATGTCATTCCACACTCGTAAGACCTTCGTTCATCTTCGGAACACAAATTAAGATATTTTTGATAAAATCCGATGGCTCAGTGAGGCCTGCATTGCCAGCAAGATAATTAACACTTTCAGATGCCCAGAAAGCTACTAAAGACATATTCAAAACAGTTCATGTGACTACAGTGGTTCAACCTTAATGTTATGAAGCGACGAGATTACTTTCTGTGCGCCAAAAAAAACTAAATAACGACTTTATTCAACAATATCTAGTGATGGGCGATCTCAAAACACTGCCTCATGAAGCTTCGAAGCTTTACGAATCTTTTGTTTCGAACCAGTGGTTTGGAGCGTGAATCAAACTGCCAAAGTCACGACCCCAGTGGTGAACCATTGAAATTTTGAAACACTTATGACGCAACGAAGCCTCATTTTACTGAAATCACGTGACTTTGGCAGTTTGATACGTGCTCCGAACCATTGATTCGAAACAAAAGATTCGTAAAGCTTCGACGCTTCATGAAGCAGCGTTTTGAAATCTCTCATCACTAGATATTTTTGAATAAAGTCGTTATTTAGTTTTTTTGTGCACAAAAAGTATTCTTGTCGCTTCATAATATTAAGGTTGAACCACTGTAGTCACATGAACTGTTTTAAATATGTCTTTAGTAGCTTTCTGGGCATCTGAAAGTGTTAATTATCTTGCTGGCAATGCAGGCCTCACTGAGCCATCGGATTTTACCAAAAATATCTTAATTTGTGTTCCGAAGATGAACAAAGGTCTTACGGGTGTGGAACGACATGAGTTTGAGTAATTAATGACAGAATTTTCATTTTTGGGTGAACTAACCCTTTAAGGGTTTGGAAAAACAACCAACTCTAACTTTGAGCAATAATAATAGCAATGCATTAGCAAGAACCACTAATTAGTTGATTAGTGAAATAAATACTGGTTAATGAATGCAATGTGCCATTAAGAAAACAAAGAAACCAGAGAACAAAAGGCGATTTTCTCTGTTTCTCCGTCATTGTTTTCCTCTTGCACAGCAGACAAATCCCTTCATTTCCTTGAGTTGGTCAGTGTGGGTTCAAAAGAGGGAAGCGAACTGTCTGTGACCTGTGACACTCTTATTAGAAACCAGCAAAAATACTCCAGCAGGGATATTTTAATTATCTATAGTTTTTGAGAGTGTCGTTAAACTCTAAACTTCATTCACACAGTCCTGTGATTACACACATACTGTAAGCACAGACCAAACATTTTCGGCGTATATATATATATATATATATATATAATGTCTAGAACTTTGGGGATGCTCCAGTTTTGTGGAAATCTGTGGTTGCAGATCTTGTCTTTCTACTAACCCATCAAAAGAATAGAACAGCCTTCTGCAGCCTACTCAGATCCTGATCTGCAATGCCATGCATTTATTCATGATATTACATGTACAGTTCCATCTCACTACATCTGTACTGTTACTCCGCCTTCTGCTCTCCTCAGCTTTCCTTCACTTCTTCTCTCTTCCTCTGGTAGGTTGTGCGCTGGAGTTATTTAGCACTCTCATGTACAGCAATCCACGATCAGCGGATCTGATCAGTGGGTGTTTGATGAGCCAGCTGTTGTCATATAAGATTGTGTAATAAGAGGCTGAGGCACTTGTAATTGGTTGTGAGTGAGTCAGTTCTATGAATGAGGCATGTGTAAACAGATCTACGAGTGAGTGAGGCAGAGGAAGGTGGTGTCTGAAAAAATGCACATACAAATCCAATGTTTGCACAATATCCTGTCTGCTAAGATGACTCCATCTGGTCTATTTTTGATGGGTCTTGCGCTGCCTGCTGCAACTGAAGCAGTGGTACATTAGTTCATACAAAAAAAAATGTACAAAATAAAAGTCAACTTATGATTCAGTTTCGCAACATAGTTATTAAATATTCACATGGTTATCGTTAAAGCTCATTTGAATTTGTTACAGATCAGACGTGACTTTATGGTGCCTTTGGAGTGTGGTATAGGACCTTTTTCCCTAACTGTTTTAATATGAAGGCATCCTTTGGTTTCGCACACACCCAAAGTGTCTTTAAGCAAACAAGCTCTCTAAATGAAGTTTGGGGGCTGAAGCATGAAAAGGGTCAAATTTTAGCAAGAGTGGACATGTAGAAAATGTAAATCTTATGTTGATGAACTTCAAAAAATTCAAACCTGCTGAAAAGCACATTACCTTAATCACAAACTGGCAACAGTTTGTATATACTGTATATTCTTGTGCAAGTTCTGATGGTCGGTTTATGTAATCAAGCCACCTTAATATAAACATTCCTATCTATTAATAAGAGTGCATATAACTTTACAGTTTATATGACCGTATGTATATATAACTTTGAAGGTGCTGGATCCTGAGTCGTTTGAGGTCATAGTTTGATCACAGTCATAACTTCAAATAATAAATCATTAAGTGACATCATTTAATGCTTAAATAGTTAAATCAAAAATGAAAATTCTGTCATCATTTACTATCCACCTTATTTTTTAACATAAGAATGGGTGCGGCCATTTTAAAGTCAGCTGCTTGTAGATGTTTTAGCTGTACAAAAACTCTGTTATTGCAAACTAGTATTTGTTATTATATTATTCTAATTTATTATCGGATTCATACACATTCTTTTAGTTATTTACATATAGCGTCTAATGATTTAGAAGTCTCAAACTTTCACAGAAAACAGCTTTCTTTGGCATTAAAAATAAGGTGAATAATGATGAATAAATGATGACAGAGTTTTCATTTTCAGGTTAACTCTCATTAAACAAGTCATACATTTCAATAATTAGAAAAGTCATTAAATAGGGATTCATACTGCAACGTACACTAACTACTTAATTTAATAAACATTACCAGTGATACTCTGTGGCTATTTGACGGACTTTTACTCCAGTGAAAAGCAATTTCGTAACACTTTACAATAAGGTTCATTAGTTAAACATTAGTTAATGTATTAACTAACATGAACTAACCACGAGCAATACATTTGTCACTGTATTTACTAATCCTGTTAATGTTAATGAAAAAACAGTTGTTCATTGTTTGTTCATGTTAGTTCACAGTGCATTAACTAATGTCAACAAGATTTTAATAATGTATTAGTAAATGCTGAAATTAACATTAACAAAGATTAATAAATACTGTATAAGTGCAGTTCATTATTAGTTCATGTTAACTAATGAACATTATTGTAAAGTGTTACCGCAATTTCTGTATAGGCACATACCTTATGGTAGGCTATATGAAGATACATAATCGAGGGGCATGTTGTCATATTAAATAGGGTAACTGACAATGGACCCTACCATTAAACAGCTTCAAAACATAATCTGATTCAAAACCTTATAGATGCTCAGAGACAGTCATTGTGACATCTTTATAATGTCTAATAATCACTCATTAATGAAAGTTAATATAAAGCCTCGGCTTAAAAGTAGTAATTAGTGTTTATGGGATGCAGTGGTGTGTGGGGCAGCAGGCCTGCTGCTGATCTGATGGAAAACACTGACCATCGTACTGTCATTTAACCCGTTAAAACGCATATCAGTTGATCTGGGCTGCTGATAAAAGATCTGACATTGACTGCACGCAGTCTCGTGTCATGCGTCGGTTCTCCTGCGCGTTCATGTAACGCGTCCCGTCACAACTATTTAAAGGTTCCTCATGAAAACACATTCGATACACGTCGCCCTTCTCTCGGGCTTCCCCGACGGTCCAAAACACAGTGCGGAGACGTTTATTTAAAATGATTTCCGTACCTGCGTGTGTCTTCAGTCCCAGACCGCCAAAATCCTCAGTCCGGGTCCACTTCGCTTCCCCAAAGCAGAACCGAGATTTAATCAGATGAGCTGGCTTTTCCTTCAATGTATCGTAAACACTCCTTTCATTTGATGTCAGTAAATGCCGTCCGGTCCAGGTCCGTTAGGAGGGTCCGCTCGCTGAAGTTCAGTGTGGCCCGTTACATCAGCAGCAGCAGCAGCTCTGCTCTGCTCTCACGCGAGTAAATACAGTGAGCGCGAGCGGGACACCGCAAGGCATCATGGAGAAGCACTTTAAAGCTGCACAGCCCGCACTGAACAAGTGTGCTCAGTCTCACACACACACTGCATGTACAGCACATTAAGGGGTTATTTGGCAAACTCTGTCTGTAGAATTGTTAACGCTTTTACATCTTTCATTAAGTCATTCATCAAATGATAGGCTATATATTTGTTAATTAGTGCATTCAACATAATGTGAATGATCACTTCCATGTTTGATGTGCATTAATGACCTGTTAAGCATTATATAATGTTTAATATTTTTATTTTAATATACGATTAAATTAATACATTTATCTGTTTATTGATATAGTTAATATTGAATAAGCTGTCCCTTGACTTTTGAGACATGAAAAACATAAGTTTATTAAATAATATGAAATTCTCAGTAATAATAATATTTAAATTCTCATGTCATTTCTATTTCATAACTACAATTTCTTCTGCCTTTACAGCAATGATATAATCTCGATGCCATTGTTGGTGTGTAAGTCATTCATGTCAGCAATTTATATTTTAAAAAGCATTAACTTTACACACACATACATACACATGATATATACACATTGTAAAAAGTAATACGTTCTATCTACTCAATAAAATTGTAGCAACAGATTACAAGCAATATTATTAATTAAATTCAACATATAAGAATTGAGTTAGAATTAATCAAATTAATTCCTTGAAAGTCAATCATTTAAAATGTGTAAAATTAGCAAACACCTATAAAAAAAAAACTACAAACTGACATAAAAAGCAAAGAGTTAAACTGCCCAACCAAATGAAACACTGATCACCATAATGGTGACCAAACATTTTCAATAAAATCAACATTAACATCTAAACCTCTGTTAATTCTTGTGTTTCTCTTTCCTTCAGTGATTCTGCTTGTTATCATCAGGTGTCTTCAATGTTTGCAATTAAAAATAAAGAGTTCTTAAAGGGTTAGTTCACCCAAAAATGAAAATTCTGTCATTAATTACTCACGCTCATGCCGTTCCAGACCCGTAAGACCTTCGTTAATCTTCGGAACGCAAATTGAGATATTTTTGTTTAAATCCGATGGCTCCGTGAGGCCTACATAGGGAGCAATGACATTTCCTCTTTCAAGATCCATAAAGGTACTAAAAACATATTTAAATCAGTTCATGTGAGTAAAGTGGTTCAGTATTAATATTATAAAGCGATGAGAATATTTTTGGTGCGCCAAAAAAAACAAAATAACGAATTATTTAGTGATGGCCGATTTCAAAACACTGCTTCAGGAAGCTTCGGAGCGTGATGAATCAGCATGTCGAATCCGCAGTTCGGAGCGCCAAAGTCACGTGATTTCAGCAGTTTGGCAGTTTGACACGCGATCCGAATCATGATTCGACACGCTGATTCATTACGCTCCGAATCTTCCTGAAGCAGTGTTTTGAAATCGGCCATCACTAAATAAGTCTTTATTTAGTTTTTTTGGAGCACCAAAAATATTCCCGTCGCTTTATAATATTAATATTGAACCACTGTACTCACATGAACTGATTTAAATATGTTTTTAGTACTTTTATGGATCTTGAGAGAGGAAATGTCATTGCTCCCTATGTAGGCCTCACGGAGCCATCGGATTTAAACAAAAATATCTTAATTTGTGTTCCGAAGATCAACGAAGGTCTTACGGGTGTAAAACGGCACGAGGGTGAGTAATTAATGACAGAATTTTCATTTTTGGGTGAACTAACCCTTTAATTCATCTTTGACGTCTGTCTGTTATTCAGATATTTTAGTTAAATTTTACTCATTTTAAATGGTTGACATTTAAGGAATTAATTTGATTAATTCGAACTCAATTCTATTTTTTGAATTTAATTAATAATATTGCTTGTAATCTGTTGCCAGAATTTTATGTATTAGTTTTTACAGTGCATACAGAAAACAATTACTTAAAAATGATAAATAATAGAAATAAAAAAAAAAAAATAATAAAGCATAATACAAATGTAATTGAGTATATTATCAATTTAATTTATGCTCAATTTATGCTGCTTATATTTATTGTGTTTGCGTTTAATCATTAATGCCTGTTTGTTCATTGATGAGGTTTAATAAAGAAAACTTCTCCTCAGGCAGAGAGAGGACTCTACTGAGCATGTGCAGAGTGTCATTGCTCTAGCTTGCTTGAGATTGCAGACATTTATTGCATTTCATTTGCCACATTATGATTGCCTCCGGTCTCCCCTACTATAAATCACCAGAATGGTGCCATGTGACATGTTAAATAACACCAACAGAGCAAAAGCTAATTTTCTACTGTACTCTTAACTCATTTTAATAATATCTCATAATAATAGATATGTTTGTATCATGCCAAATGCATTACTGTTCTGCATCGAGCTGTAATATAGCTCATCCTAATTACTTCGTATACATTATACCACGATGGGGAATGTGTTACAATTCACCACTCTTAATTGGTTTTGGTGAGGAAGAATATGCAATATTTAAAAATACAGCATATTTCAGAAGCACTTGAATCTGCTTTATATTAGATTTTACCTTGAAAGGGATAAAAAATATTTTGACAACTCTGCTTAGAGAGCATTGTAAACCTGTCCACGTGGAGAGATTGTCATAAAGCTCAAAATAGTGGATTAGTCTGAGCCCTAAATGCCTGGATGAGGTCTGTTTATCTGCTGTACTGCCTGTGAAATCTGCCCAGCCCATGATGAGATTATCCACCCAGAAATCTGTGATCTATTACTCTGTGTTGTGTGGGATAACATGACCTGCAAATCTGTTTCTCATAGAGACCTGCTGCTGACCTGTCTCCTCCCTTGGCCTTTACACAAGTGCTCTGCGAGATTATTGAACAACATAACTTGAAAATGAGGTGCAGCAAATATCCATGGACTGAAAATATTAGCCAGATATGAGAATGCAACTGCATCTAGGTTCTTATTGCAAGTTTTAAAATGAAGTTGATTTACTTTTGTAAGCTATCAATGTGTTTCTCAATGCTCTATAATGTTTAAAATCTTTAAATATTTAAAAATCTACCAACTTAATCTCTGTAAAATAATTAAAACGCACTCGCTTGTAATCATAAACGATTGTGATTGGTTCTACCACCCCAGTTATGAGAAAAATAACAGGTCACACGTGACCAAACCGCGAATAATCAGGCACATGTAGGCATTACGGGAAGACTCTTACTGAAGACACCAACACAAACTGATATAAAACGATCATCTATATCTTACATTGACGAGAGAAAGACTGTAAAACAACTCCTTTGGTAGATACTGAAGTGCAGTTTGCCATCTGTTCCACTAGGGGCGTAAGCGGACTTCATTTTCAGCATGACATCTTTGGGACCTTGGCAACGTGACGCTTGTAAACATTCTCCACAACTGTTTTAACAAAGTTTTTATGCATGTACAGCTCGTGCTGCTCTGTGACTTCAGTGTCTACAGACTTTTAATGTAAGCAATCTCTCTCCACACAAAGAGCGTTTCTCTTGCAAAATAACTAGCATGAATTAAGTGAATGATGCTTTGTTTGAACTGTCGCCACTCCAGTAGCTTCATTTATTTATACTTAGATAAGATACAAAGTAGAAAAATCCATTAATCACTGATGTAGTAGTGTCATATATTCATGTTTGTTAAAAGAGTCATTTGGTGTTGTGGGAAGCTCTGATGTTCTCCTGCTGCTTCATGGTTTCCCTACTTCTAGCTGTATGACAGAAGATGATTATAGCACAGAGACATTTTAGTGTCATTTTCAGATGTATAACTGCATAACCGAGGACATGTATGCAGCAGTAAAATAAACATGCTGCAATTCAAATTGGACTCTGGTACATTTACAGACAGTGTCTGACACTATTTTTAAATGCCTGTGTTTAAGATATATAATGTCTTTTATTAGCCATAATTGATCAATTTAAAGTTTCACCTTCTTTCACTCAGCAAACTTTTTGAAATGTAAATTGTTTTGTGTAAATGTGCACATGGAGATTTATAGTTCTATTGTATAACTGAAAGTTATATACAATATGAATTACTTCTCTGTGTATGTTTATGTTTTGTTTTGTTTGTCTTTTCTCTTCAGAACGGACCGTACAGAGTTCTGGGACATGTGGACAGACGTTCGCTGTAATGATGGACGTCTGCTCACGCACAGGTAATGCTTATATCATATAATGTGTTTTGTTGGGTAGTAAATGCGTAGGTTACCATCATTTTCTTTTTGAAGGGTCACCACTTTAAAAAGAAACCTAAGTAGGTGGGGAACGGACGGGGAATGAAAACATTTGTACAGTTAATTAATTTTTATTTTATTTTTTTTTCCTTCAGTCTGGCTAAAAGACATAACCACTGCTGGACGTCGTGCTGGAAGCTCAGGGGGAGACCTCACTGGTATCCCCTTTTTTTGGGCACACCCTTCACACTCATTCATATCGCAGACATCTGGCTAGGATTGAACCAGCAACCTCTGAAACCGTGAGGCAGCGCTCATACCTGTGAGCCACAAATCTCTTGTCTGTTTGTGTGAGGGAACCTGTAAATGTGACGTAGTGATTTTATCCCAACACACAGAGGTGGGATTTGAACCCAAGTCTCTAACACAGCCTTGTTCACAACTAACATGTGTTTAGCCACTAGTGCCACCTTGGCTTTCACAACAAACGCTGCTGTTTGGGGTGCTTTGTTGGATATAATGCAATACGTGAGTTTTAAAGTAAGCAATAGTGGGATTTGAACTCAGGACTCCATGATGCAAACGCAACACATTTCCTACTGAGCCACTGAATTTGAGGTGTTAAATTATGTTTTCATAGGCCTTTTGTTGGATATGATAAAACAAAAAAATAGCTGAAAGTTATAATGGATTTAAACACAGGACTAGAAACAACTGTAATTCAGGTTGTAATTTCAACCACTGATCTTGACATGACAAAGTAATTTTATTTTATCCTTTTACATAGAAACAATAGAAATTGTGGGATTTCTAACAATTGTGGGAGACCAACCAATATGAGAAGTAAGAGCCGATTCTTTGAACCACAGAAATGATTGTGTGATTTGAGTTATACTTTTGGCACCTGTTTTAAATTTCTTGTTTTTAAACCTCCATCGTTAACTTAATAACCTATCAGGAGGGAATCAGCGATGCTTGTCAGTTTTAACTTGTTTTTGTCTGCAATACAATTGTAACTGTAACATAAAATAGTCTAGCCATCATAATATATATTTATGTTACAGTACAATATTGCGTTGTCATGACTACAGTCTGAGAAGGGGAGGGGTTTCCCATCCAGTACATTATTCTGACATGCTGCCCACATGAAAAAATACTGTAGCATATTATAGTATTTACTACACTACAACATACTGTAGTATTAAATATATTGATAAACCGATAAACTGTAAAAAATAATGTATTGTAGTATACTTTAGTTTGTACTACAGTAAACTGTAGTGTATTGTAGTATACTATACCCTGTAGTTGTAGAAAACTTAATACAGTCTTGGGTAAAGTAATTTGTTTTATATTACTATAGTAGATTTACTAAATCAACTATAGAATTAGCACAACAAATTCATTCAAGTTACTGTAGTAAACTAAAATTGCTATATTTTTTCATGTGGGCTCTGTTAAATATTAAATATTATAAATAGATTATGAAACTAAAGACTTCAAAATGTGCTCTTGTTAACCCTCTATGAAATAAAATATACTAAAATATACTTAACGTTTATACTGAAACCATACTTGCTGAATAATAGCAAATTTAATGCAGTTTCTGCTTCTCGTAGTGATGCTCGAGCTGCGTTTGCATACTTTATTACAGCTGAAGTGAAATAAATGCAATATTTGTCAAATACGCAGATGTTTCAGAGACATTTTCATTCAATACTTTATTGAAAGTGCTTGTTTTAACCCTGCACTGTTAGGACTGATAGACACATTTTAATTGGTGGACATTTTGAGAGAAAGATACCCTAACAATTTGGAGTATACCTGCTGGGCCAAAAAAAATGGAACAAGGCAATCTCAAATTGATTATTGACTCAAAATGATATCAAAATGCATGACCAGTTTTGATCTACATGTTGGCATTCAATGTACCCCTTTGACCAACCACAATATCTTTATTAATACCCCTTTAACGGCAGATTATGCACCAAACCATAGCAAAGCCTCTTTGTGGAAACTTAACAGTTCGCTCTTAGAATTACCAGATATAAATGTTAAAATTAAAGAATTAATTGCTAACTATTGGAAAGCAGCCACAATTCAGAATTCTTTTTGTACCAATTGGTAGCTTCTAAAATTTGAGATTGTAGTTTATTTAAGGAAAGTTGGAGCAATCTTAGCCAAAAACAGAAGAGTTCTGGAGAACAGCCTGATCATGAAATTCTGTCAAACTCGTAATTTTAATTGTATGACTTTAGAGGAAGAATCTGAAATGGCAGCTTTACAAACTAAATTAGATGATTTAGCCTTCTTATCGAAGGCTAGGGGTGCTTATATAAGATCCAGGAAAAGATAACTTGAAGGAGAACTCAATTCTGCATATTTCTTTAAGCTCGAAAAAAACAGAATTTTACCCTCAAAACAATTGAGCAATTATATACTGATGACAAAATTGTAAAAGATCCAAAATATAACTAATTTCAGTGGCAACATTTATAAAAACAAAAACAAAAAATCTTTGTAATTCAAAATGTTCAGAGCAGATAACAACTTTTTGGATTCAGTTATGTTAAAGTTATATCTGAAAATGATAGAATGAATCCAGTCTGGATTTATGAGGGACCGACACATAATAAATAACATTAGATTTAGATTTATTTGAGCGATTTGGTGGAACATCATAATTTTATTCTTTTCCTCGATTTTTATAAAGCTTTTGATTCAGTAGAACATCATTTTATTTTTAAATCAGTGCAAAAATTTGGTTTGGTGAATATTTTTGTAAGGCGATAAGAACACTTTATTACAACTGTAATAGTATAATTTAATTATAATATGGTACTTCTTCTAGGTTTAACTTGTCACATGGTATTAGACAAGGGTTCCAATATACCCTTTTTTTTTTTTTTTTTAAACTAGTTTCCCAGATATTTGCATCTTATGTTTGTAATAGTGGTCTTCATGGTATTGCTGACAAACAGATAATTATCAGTCATTTGACAGATGATACCACAATTTTTTAGCATGATGCCAAGTTCTGTTAGCACTACAGTATATCCAGCAGTTCTCCAAAGCATCAGGCTTATTCTTGACCCTTTCGAAATGTGAATTGATGTCCATCAAAGAGTGTAATTTGTCAGAAATTTGTAATATTCAAATTAGAGATCAGGTATTATATTTAGGTATTATTATTAAGAAGAAATGAATCAGAAAGATGCTTCTTAAATTTTGATCCACTAATTGTGAGTACACAGAAAAAACTTTATATATGGCTCCGGCGAGATCTATTGTTAAAGGGCAAAATTTTACTAGCCAGAGCTGAGGGTTTGTCAAGGTTAACTTATGCTGCTCTTTCTTTGAGTGTTGACATTGCCATTCTTAAAAAAAATTGATACAATGCTCCTCAACTTTGTTTGGAATAATAAAACTTATGAACACAATTGAGAAGGGGGGTTTAAACTTTCTTGATTTTACCACTTTAAACAACAGCTTTAAAATAAATTGGATAAAGAACTTTAATAAACCCTCATCTATCTGGAATACCTAATGCTATTTTTTTTCCAAACTAGGTGTTAATTCATAGGTTTTACCCAGATAAGTGCTGTCTCAATAGACTTAAGAATGATATTAATACCTTCTATTCTTTTTGTTTAGAGAAACCTGAAGCTACTTTACATTTATTTTGGAATTGCTTTGATGTGACATTTGTGATTTCATCAAATGTTATTTGAATCCTAACTTTGTTTTGACATATAGAAATTCAATTTTTGGTTTGCATGAATGTGAAAAGAAAAATTATATTTATTTTATAAACCTTATTTTTCTGTTAGCTAAATATCACATTCATAAATGTACATTTTCTTAATGCAATTCTTTTCTTTAAGATTTAAACTTGAAATGAAAATGTATTTTGAATCAATTGAGTTCTCTCACAATTTAAAAGCTGTAAGAACAGTAGCTGTATTTAAGGACTTTTGGCACTTAAACTGGACTGCAATACTGAAGGACCTGGAGTATTGTTATATTGTTATTGTATGACAATGATAATTGTTGTTACTGTTTTTTAAAAATATTTTTTAAAATCGAGAAATCAAGCCGTAATCTTTTTTGACAAAAAAAGAAAAAAGAAAAAGAAAAATAAGGTGCTGTTTTCTCGTTTCTGCTTATTTAATTTCAAATTGAAAAACAAACTATCAACATACAAGGTCCAGTGTAGTGCTGTCATCTTGTGTTGATGCTTTGAAACTGCATGAGTTAGATTCGTGGTGGGCCAAATTAAAAGTATTTTAATAGACAAGCTGCGGGCCATTTGAAATTCAACCTCAGTCCGTAATTGGCCTGCGGGCTGAACTTTGGACAATATCTGTGACCTACTTGTGTTTTCTTCACACAGCACAGCTCCTTCAATCTACAGTCAGTTACAGCAGAGCATCTGTATTCTTTCTAAATCAATATTCAGAGGATTTCTTCAAACTGACTTATCTGGTAAGTATTTTAATATCCCAGTAGCCTACAGTAGGACCTAATCTTTGGTTTTAATATTTTCAGGTGTTTATTGTGTTTTAAAATATTTTATTCTCCTACCCTTTAGTTTATAACCAGCAATACAGTTCAGCAAGTAATAGATTCATTCTCTGTATAATTTATATTAATGATTTATGGATCATAGTGAAGCTTCAGATCAGTTCCCTAAATGGACTTTAGAGACAGTATTGTATATTGAAGTCAAAAATTTTTCATATATGTAATACAGATCTGAGTCACTTTAAGAACAACTGCTTTTAATTTCTTGAGAAAATATAAAAAAAAAAAAATGTTTTAGATGTTTTAGCTCAGTGTATGTGTGACCAGTCCCAATATCCGTTAAGATTTCAGGTTAAACTACTTTTAGAACTCACTGTATAAAACAGATGGTTTGCTCCAGATGATTAAGAATTTATGCAGAAGAATTTTTGCTTATAATATTATTCCAGAATAGCATTTTTGAATGTATGTTTTTATAATTTCTATGATGTATCATTTTTGTGATGTATCTGTATGTTTGGCCTCTACTTAGGTTTAAGCTTCTTTTAGTGGCAAGATGAGTGTAGCTGAGAAAGTTTTTGTCTTTCTCTTACAAGGTATGTGTATCTCTTCTTCACCTTCACCAATGACTTTAATGAGACATTCATAAGGTGAAGTGAACAGCTAAAACGTTTATCATGAATGTTTTATATCATCAGTGTTAGTCTATTGTGTATATAGGTCTAAATGGTTTAATTGCATTAATTTGTAATAGTACTTCACTACTGAAGTTATTATTAAATAATATTATTTAGTAACGTATTATTTGATTAGTATGAATAATATTATTATTTATACTAAATCTGTACAAAATACCAAAAACCAAATACTTGTACGATTACTGAATTATTTACAAGGAAAACGTAATACTTATTACGTAATACTTAATCTACTTGTAGATTTTTCTGTATGCTTTACATGTTTGTTTTGTGTGTGTTATTAGGTGTTTGCTGTAGAAAGTACAGCATCAGTCTGCCAGAGAAGATCGAAGCTCTCAGTGGATCCTGTGTGATTATAAAGTGCACATTTGAGATTGTGGAAGACATGGAAAAAGAGCTCACTGAGAGTGATGCTACAGGATTGTGGCTCAAAGATGGAACTAGTGTGAATAACAATCTAGTGTTTAACTCCAGAGATCCCAAACCTAATCACTTTAAAGGGGAAATAACTGGAAAACTACATGAGAAGAACTGCACCACTATCTTTTATGATGTTAATTCAAATCATAATGGTAAATATTACTTCAGGATTGAGAGTGGTGCTCTGAGATACACTTACACTAAAATAACCGGAAACATCTCCACTATAAATGTCATTGGTGGGTGATTTGAAAACTTTATTTATAAATGAATCTGTTAAATGATTTTTTTTTTTTTTTTTTTAAGTTTTTGTCATGCCATCATTGTCTCTTTACTTAATCTTGTATTTGTGTGTATTTCAGAGTCTCCCCCTAAACCCACAGTGAAGCTGTATGAGGAGCAGAAGGAGGTTCAGGATCAGGAGGAGGTGTTGGAGGGAAGCTCTGTGAGTCTGCGCTGCTCTGCTGAGACTCTCTGCTCCTCTCCTCCACCAACTCTCACATGGAGCTCCACTCCCAGAATCCTCCTCAGTAAGAGCAGCAGACAACAGGAGCTCATCTCTGATCTGAACTTCACTGCTACTCACCGTCACCACAGAGTCACTTTCACCTGCACTATAACCTACCAGCTACTGGACAAGAACAAAACAGCACAGGACAGCATCACATTACATGTTCAGTGTAAGTAATGCTTTATATCTGTTTTGACTTGTTAATCATATTATTGTTAATTATATTGTGTGGCCATGTATTTGATTTCCCCCAGATTCGCCTAAAAACACATCAGTTTCTGTGCTTCCCTCTGGCTCGGTGTTGCTGAACTACACCTGGTCTAGAGAGAGTGAAGGACATTTGAAGCAGCTGCAGACTGGAGACACTCTTACCTTCAACAGGACCGACCCGAAACAGAGAGGCTGGTACCAATGTACAGCTCAAAACAAACATGGCACCCAAGAGTCATCAGTGATGCTGGACATTCAGTGTGAGTAATAAAAGGAAACCTTTCAAACAAAAATGAAAAAAAAAAGTGTTTCATTGGAACATAAAAGAAGTTTTTTTTTTTTTTTTTTTTTTTTTTATTGCAATTTTTTTTAACAATAAACATACAAGGGCAATAACATATTTTACATAAAATATTCATCAAATTAAATATTATGTATTAACAAGTATAAATGTTACAAATTATTCAAAGAATAGATTTAAGGCTTTAAAATAATTTACAGTTTTTTTGGCTTTGTTATTTCTTGTTTCTTTTAATGTAAACAAGTAGTGACCTATTTCTATTTTAAAATGAGTAAAATTAGGTTTTTTCCCTCCCCATGTACATTTGTGGATAAAGAATTTTCCATATATAATGAGTAAATTCACAATATATCAAATTTTTAAATCACCAATATTATCATAAAAAAAAACATCTTTTACTTTAAGTTGTAATTCAATTAAGTACTATTTTTCACACACACAAAAAAACAGATCACACCAAAATAGTTTTGTATAAATACAATCATAAAATAAATCTCTCATTTCCCTCTTTGCAAAAAACACATTTCAGGTCAATATCTTTACAAAACTTTGAAATTACCTGTTTTACAGGATTAATACGATGAACAATCTTAAATGATACCTCCCTAATTTTATTGGTGATACAAAAGCGTCTGGAGATTTTAAAGGTCTCTTTCCAATTGACATCTTGAAATTGTGATCTCCAAAATCCAATAGCTAACGGAACAGTGGAAATTTGGCACATTGTTCTGAGATAATTATTATTACATTTTTTTGTCTTTTAAATGTATACCTTCCAGTTTAAGACTAAGATCTAAGTTTGGCTTTTCATCTAAATTATTTCGTAGTAAATTTATAAGTTCTGAGGGAATGGCATTGATTACCATCATAAACTCGCTGACAGGTATATAAAATGAAAATTTTCCTAAAAATTCTGAATAAGTAAGTAAATGTCCATTACAATTCAAAAGTTGTGAAACCAACAAAATATTTCCTTAAGCCAAATAACTAAAAATAAAGATTTATTTTGATGTATAATGTATTTATTATTCCAAATTAAGCACTTGTGAGGGGAGAAATTGTGTTTGTATACAAGCATCCACGATAACAGTGCCTGTTTATGAAAATTTGAAAGTTTTATGGGAAGCTTGTTAATATTAAAACTACAATTAAGAAGAAATTCAATACCACCCACTTTTGCAAAAATAATATTAATCATCTTTGTAACGAATATAGTTTTGTATCCATTTCATTTTAAATATAGTATTAGATATTTCAAAAGACTGTAGCTTTATATTCATTGATTGTTCTAATTCCAATTGCAATTTTATTAAAATACATTTCATAATTTCCCAATTTATACCATAGAAGCCTGATATTTTAGCATTATCGTAGCATCTCTTTATCAGACTTTTAACTTTATCCTTAAATTGAGTATCTTCAAGCAGTGAATTATTTAATTTCCAGTAGTTAAAATTGAATCCTCGAGTTCTTGTATCTCCAAGGTTGATAACTATATGAATCATTTTATGGTCACTGAAGAATGAAGGCACAATGTCAGTCTCCTGAATTTGATTTTCAAGTTCCTCAGAAGTTAACCAAAAGTCAATCCTAGATTGTAAATATCTATCTTTATTACTTCAAGTGAAGTCTATCTTAGCAGGATTTCTGTGCCTCCATTCATCACAACAATTTAATTGGGAATTTAAATGAAATATATCAGTGTATTGGGATGTTCTACTAATACGAGGAGGAAAACAATCCAAAACAAGGGTCATTAATGGTGTTCCAATCACCACCAAGAATCAACTGTGAACTAAAATATATTTTTAAGAAATCCATAATTTCTTTCCTAAATTTTTGGAGTAACAACTGATTTTGTAAGGTATGAATGTCACCATAGATGTTCCCCAAAATTAAGACATTATTTTCATTTTCTACAACTAAAATCAACCACCTAACACAAGAATGAGCTTTACTTTTTAGAATTTTCCCTTTATAATTGCCTCTCAAAATTGTAACCCCTGCTGATTTATTACTCCCAAATGGCAACCAAATATCACTACCCCATTGATTTTTCCAAATAACAAAGTCAGAAGTTACTGCATGAGTTTCCTGTAAAAAATAAAAGTCAGCCTTAAATTTTTCAAAAAATAAAAAAAAATTGCCTTTCTCTTTAACAAATCACGAATGCCCTTAACATTGGACGAATATAAACTTAAAGACATACTATCTTAATAAGCTACTAAGACAAAGTGCTTTCCATTCACCCAAGAGCAACCTTTACATTAATAACCTATATAATCGAGTGTCACATAACACCAAAAATACAACATTCTTCAACTGGAAGTAAAAGAAACAAAAATTAAATAACACAAAAATAGCATATATACATATATAGGCCCAAGTTATATCAACTCAAACATAAATGTGTAATGTTGCATTTTACTTTCAAACTTTCTAGAAATGATATAAAGGATATAATTTTCCTTCAAGAAACTTGAGATCTCAGCATCAATTAGGCTATCCAGGGATTTCTTTGTTGTCGATTATAGCTTTAGCACCAACAAAAAATGCTTTTTCCCTTGTTTGCGCGCAGCATCAATTTGAGGCCAAAGTCTGTTGCGAGTGTCTTTGTCTTTTGTTGTTAGGTCCTCTGCAAACCTTAACTTTCTGGACTGAAGATATTCTGATCCCTTCGAATTTTTCCATAGAAGCTCCTTGGTTGATCTCGCTGTAAATCTCAGGATGACCGGTTGAACTTTCTCTGCGCTTTTCCTCCCGACTCGATGGACAATGTCGATGTGATGAGAAAAGTTATCTGCAGCCTCCGGTACCACAGCGCGGCATATGTCATTCGCTCGTTGTTTGACATTCTCTCCTTCTTGCTCTGTCAGACCATAAAGCCTTAGATTCCATCTTCTTTGGTATCTTTCAGCCTCATTTACTCTTTCTTTCAGCTCTGATATTCTCTTCCAGTGTTCTTCATTTACTTCCTTAAGTGTTACAACGTCTTTCTTAACATCATGCATCTCTTTGAAGAGAAAATCGGTAGCCTCCTTTAAAGAGTTTATGCATTAAAGAGAAAATGCTGTATTACTGTTACTACAAATAAAGCTATGTTAGCCACTTTACAAAATAGTATTGTCTCTCAAACATTTTACGGTAAATCAAGAAAACGAGATTTAAACAAAAAGACTAACCGTGTTGAGCTATATAACAAAATAATTCGTTTTCTGTCGATAAAGGTATCCAAACAGTTGCTCATCTGTCTAATAAAACACATAATATATTAAAGTGTCTTTGGAGTTTTCATGGTTTCTATGAAAGTAAAACTGGAAATTGCGGGTAACACGGATATGACGTCACTGACAGGCGAGGCAATGACAGGCCGTTACACTGGTTAAAATTGCGTATTTCTCTGGATTTAAACACTGTTGGAAACATTTGGGATAATATGAGTACAAAAGTCAACAAATATATATAACATTGTTCTAGTGGTTTTTGGATATTTTAATCCAAAAATCTTACATGTTGTGCCTTTAACTGCACATATCCAGCAGAGAAGTACACTCAGTGCTGTAGGACAAGGATTCTCACATCTGGAGGTCTACTTTTTTGCAGAGTTTAGTTCCAACCTTATGCCAAGTTTACACTACAGGATTTTAAGCCCGATTTGCAAGTTAACGAGCTCGCCGACAGGTCGGGCTGCGAAAATCAGCGAGTGATTGGCGCTCGCCAATCTTTATGTGTGAACTACACAGCGGCGCATCAAAGAGGCTCGCTGATGCGTCGCCGACACCTCGCAGATGCCAGACAAATATCTAGCATGCTAAATATCTGGAGCTGTCGGCCGACTCGATCTCCTGTGGTGTCACGTGTCGCGATGAGACAGCCAATGAAATATACACTGATGTCTATGGAAGTTTTGATGTTTGTTTTGGATCATTGTCCCAATGGAAGATCCAACCACGGCCCATTATTGGATTTCTAGCAGAAGCGGTCAGGTTTTGATTTTTCATCTGTTGGTATTTGATAGAATCCATGAGACCATGTATCTGAACAAGATGTCCTGGACCTCCAGCAGAAAAATAGGCCCTCAACATTAAAGATCCAGCAGTATATTTAACCGTGGGCATGGGGTACTTTTTATTCATGTGTGCACCAAACCCATCTGGTGGGTTTGCTGCCAAAAAGCTCTTTTTTTAGTTTCATCTGACCATAGAAGCCCGTTCCATTTGAAGTTCCAGTCTTGTCTGACAACTGAATATGCTGGAGATTGTTTCTGGATGAGAGCAGAAGATTTTTCTTGAAACCCTCCTGAACAACTTGTGGTGATGTAGGTGCTGTTTGATAATTTTTTTAGGCTTTCTAAGACTCAAGACTCAACTAATCTCTGCATTTCTCCAGCTGTGATCCTTGGAGAGACTTTGGCCACTCAAACTTTCCTCCTCACCGCGCATTAGGATGATTTAGACACACGTCCTCTTCCAGGCAGATTTGTAACATCTTTAGTTGATTGGAACTTCTTAATTATTGCCCTGATGATGGAAATGGATATTTTCAATGCTTTAGCTATTTTCTTACAGCCACTTTTTATTTTATGAAGCTCAACAATCTTTTGCTGCACATCAGAACTATATTCTTTGGTTTTACTCATTGTGATGAATGATTAAGGGAATTTGGCCTTTGTGTTTCCTCATATTTATACTCATGTGGAACAGGAAGTCATGGCTGGACAATTTCATGTTCATGATCACCCTGGTGTGCTAAAAAAAATGTAAATATGAATGGGAATATACTTCAGAGATATTTTACTCATAAAAAATTCTAGGGGTGCAAATAATTGTGGCCAACGTGTTTTGGAGAAAAACATTTATTTCATAATATGATTTTTCCCCCACCTTCAATTCTTTTCCTTCAATGAAAGGTTAGATTTTTGCTAATTTTATGAATTAAAGATCAAAAGCATAAACAATGCAGATTTATTTTTATAGTCATCTTTGATCATATTTACCAAGGGTGCCAATAATTATGACCAGCACTGTACTTGACATGGTGAGAAAAGCAATACATCTGTTATACATTGTGGCCAGCTGGCCGCGGTGTGTCACATGACAAGCATGACGCGTCGTCATGGAAACAATAAAGGGAAACGTTCTAAAATAACAGTCGTCTTAACTCTGGGAGGTCAGCCAAAATGTCTTAAACTTATGTGTGAAAGGGTTATTTTAATTTTAATTAAATTTAATTCAAAATTGAATCTAATTTTCTCCCATCATCCATTTTCAAATAAAGTCGTTGGGTGACAGTTGTCGTCAGCTCGTGTAGTGTGTAACCTCCTGTTGCAGATCATTTACGTAGTGTCACGTAGTGTGAACACCACAACGACTTCAAGACTCCACAGCAAGTCACGTAGTCTGAACAGCACAGTGATCTACCGACGTTTAAAGTCCTGTAGTGTAAACTTGGCTTAATCAAACTCGCCAGTCTGTAACTTTCAAGTAATCATAATGAACTTTATTATCTATCTTGTTCAGGTGTGTTTGATTATGGTTGGGGTTGGAGCTTAGAAAGATTGGAATTACTATTTTACTTGCTTGTTTGCTTTACTGACATTTATTAGCACTTTATTTGAAGCATAATTTGAAAATTAATAAATAAAACCCTTATTAGTACTCCAGTGTCAAGTTAAATCTACTTTAGAACCAGAAACTAATACAGAAAACGAATCTAAGCTAGTGTCTTTCTGAATGTGAACTGTAAGCCAGTAATATGTAAGCCATCTTCAGTGATTGTAAGCAATGTGAACTACAATAGAAAAGTTATTCAGAAAAGGTTCCAGTTGTTCTGACATTTCTTGATCTTTCTCTCTAATAGATGCTCCTCAAATCTCCACTTCCTCCAGCTGTGTCAGTGGGGATGTAACTGAGTGTTTCTGTGAGGTTGATGGGAATCCCTCTCCAGTGGCATCTGTCTGGACGTCCTGTCTCTAACTCTTCAGACACGTTCATCAGTGAAGAGCGATTGGGCAGCACAGGCTTGAGGAGCTCCATCACTCTACATCAGTCACTCACACACACATCTCTGCAGTGTGTCGGCAGAAACACTCATGGCACTGCAAGTCAACTCTTTCAACTGAATCTCTTCTCTCAAGAAGCTTCATGTAAATTTCAGCTATCCAGATATCTTTTTCAGTTGTTGATATGGCAATGAATCACCTAGCCTTTTATAGAACTATTCAATAGTTATTAAAGTAGTTATTCAGATTTGTTTGGCTAAATGGTTGCTTGATATCAGCACAGCTGTTCTCTGGAAGAGTTTTCATGAACTGTCTTTTATTGTTTTAATAGGGTTCAACATTTACTCCTTCCTGATTTGAGTCGGGGCATGGTGATATTATGTGTTACAATACTGCTTTACAAGTGAGTAGACCATTTGATTGCCTGTCAGACTGATAGTAGGGGTTGTGATGCATGAGATAAAAGCAGTTACATATTTTTTTATTTATGAATTATTTCTGTTGATGGATCTACAGGACTCAGAAGGGAGATAAAACTGGAATCACTCGGACTGATGGGGTACGTTACCATATATCAAACACACACATGCTATTAATTCTTGTACATATCAACCTCACAAACACCAAAACACGTTTTATGGTCTGTCCACCCAGTTTGTACTCACAAGCTCTCCACTGATCATCCATTGTTCATCCATTAGGTTGTTTCACTGGACAACGGTGGAGAGCCTGTTTGTCAATAAAATCATGTCATCTGCTGGAGCCGCCACACTGGGATCTTCCTAGGGATTTTAACACACTAGCTTTAGCCCAGATATCAACATCTACATAATGGCCCTAAGAAGTATTTGGATATTTAAGCCACACTTAAATATAATATGATTGTCATTGGATTGAATAACAATATATCAATGCGACATTTAAAGTGACTATTTTTGTGAATACATAACATCATTTCCCCTCAAGTTCACACAGGTGTCTTATCAGAGTATCCACATAATGGATATGTTCCACTAACATCAACAACAAAGTATCACAATGCTTTTTGTCTCCTCTGTTGGTTTATCAATATTATATATAATTTATACTATCATCTGCTGTCTTTCTTTAAAATCACTTTGTTTATTATTTTGTTATCTTTATCAATCGATATATACTCCATGCACATATATAACTGTCCAAAGATCCTTTTGGGGGGACAGTGTGTATGTGCAGTATAGTGTATTTCCAAATATATTCTTGTATAACTTATCCTCACGTAATCTTGTTTGTTTTTTTGTTTAATGTACATTCTAGTCTTTTCAAATTTGTTTCAAATATTCTGTCTGTTTTTGTTTTGGTTGGCATTTGTGTGTTTTGAGTGCTGTAACATTCTGCAACAATTAAGCGTTTTTAAAATAGATGATGGAAAATCAAGTTTATTCTTTCTGTTGTTGACATATTCAGGGATAATACATGTTGAATAGTCTTTATGAACATGAAAGTAGTCTCATCAACATCATATAAACATTCTTATATTCAGGATTTATATCAGGAAGGGCATTCATATTGGCCTATGCAAGATAAAAACAAAAGGAAAAAACCTACCTAATTGTAAAGCTTCAATTTGTAAATGCAGTTTTTCAGCTATGATAGTTTTACAATCTCACATTTACCCAGGATATGATTGCCAAAATAAATTGTCTGAAAAATGTAGATTATTAAATGTTCTGTTTAGTCACCACACCTGTCATGATTTGCCTGTTTTTCTGCCCTAAGACTCTTATTTTGATGTTCACAGTTACAGCAAGTAACACATTGAATCAAACATTACATTTTTAAGTAGAAAAACTCAAATAGTATTTTCTTGTCAAATGTTCCAGTAATCTTTGTTTTATTTACTACTTTGAAAAATATTTTTTACAGTGTACTAAGCATTATATTGCTTGTTACTATTGTTACTTATTTAGTCCAAACTCTTAAAAATAAAGGTTCTTTATTGGCATATGTTCCACGAAGAACCTTTAACATCCATGAAACCTTTCCATTCCACAAAAGGTTCTTTATAGTGGAAAAAGGTTCTTTAGATTTTTAAAATGTTATGTGTATATGTATGTATGTATATATATATATATATATATATATATATATATATATATATAGATGGTTCTATTAAAAACTGTTGACTGAAAGGCTTTTTGACAAACCAAAATTGGTTCCTTTATGACATCACTGTGAAAACCCTGTTTGAAACCGTTATTTTTAAAGGGGTCATGAACTGCGTTGCTTTATTGTTTTATAATGTTTTCTTGGGTGCACTTATAATGTTAGAATGCTTTTTACAACAAAAATTGTCATAATTTAGAAATAAAAGGCATTTTTCCTACCCTGATTTTAGCCCTCTTGTTTGAATGCTCTGTTTTAAGGGGCGTGTCTGCTGTGAGATTTCAGTGTGAACGCCCACTGCTGTGATTGGCTGACATGTTTGCAAAATGAAATAGTTAAATATTACTCTCTCAAAAACTTTTAGCATTATTTTACTATTGCAGCTCTCAAGGTTAACTAATCATGAAAAGTTTTAATTATAGCATTGCATTTAGATCTATGGCATTATATTTAGATTGTGGCATGAAAAGTTGCAGTGATGAACATTGTAGCCATTCACAGACATGTTGCAACTCAATTTCTGCACACTAATGAATGCTTTCATCATAACTAATAGACATATCAGACATATCATAAAAGTCTGTTTGCAGAGCCTGTGCCAAAATGCGATCGATTTACTAAATAATCCACATTGAAATGTACTGAATACAAATAAATAATGCTCAACTGAGACATTCACATTGTTGATAATAAATAACCATATTCCTAGCATTGGGATCCTTTGAAAGGTAATGCTATTTTTAGTCCTGTTTTGCCATTCTCTCCTCCTCATCTCACTAACACGCCAGTGGGTGGGGATAACATTGCAATGATGAAGTAGCCATTGATTTCTTCTGCGGAGGTGACGTTTCACCTATCTATGACAGGCATGTCCCAGGATCAGTCGTTTGCTTGGCCTGGTGTCAATAAAAGCTTTTATTGGACTAACAAGGACATTTTCAGTTCTGAAACTTACAGGATATTCTTACAGTACGATGACCTCTTATGTATCAAAAGCTCATGGGAAAAGTTGGTTTCTCAATTTATGACCCTTTTAAGAGTGCACCTGTGTCTTATTTAGTTCCTCATTTTACCCCTTTATATCTAGCCCTGTGGCTCTCTTTAGTTTGTTCATTATTGACTTCTGTTTTGGTTTGGTTCTCCTTGAATAAGTATCTTCATCTTCTAGGATTATCTTCTTGTTTCATTTATTTAATAAAAGTTTTGCTGCACTTAGATCTTCTACTCAACTCTTCCCTGTGCTACACAGATACCACAAACCTACACTTATAGACCATGATGACGTGAGTGTAACTTTCAGTAAATCGACTAGAATTAGGTATTTTTTCATTTTTTAACTTCCAGTACAAGTCTACACTGTAAACTGTGCACAGTTTTTAATCATAATAATTGGATAGTTATAATTTAACTGAACAGTCAAATGACAACCTCTTCAACTCTTGATGGTTTGTTGAAACCTGCTGACTGACAGTCCCACACACCAGCCAGATCAGGCGAGACATATTCTCATACTTGTTGTGAAAAAAAAAAAAAAAAAAAAAAACATTTTAAAATATTTTAGAAAAGCTCAGTTTATATCAATGTCATCACACTTTGGCATTAGGCTACACAAAGTTTGCCATCATGGAAAGTCTAACAAATCAAGAACAATTTGCTTGAAGGTATTGGCTGTTCAGTATGTTTGCATAGAGGTGTATTACGTTATCTTCTCACAGCAGAGCTGCTTCCAGTCTAAAGTAGTTTCACAACAGTGAACTTGTACTCTTAACCAATATTCAGAGGATTTCTCAATTTTCATCAGCCTTCTTGGGTAAGTAGTTCATTATCAGTAGATATTTTCTATTTTCTTTTCTATTGTGTTGATTCTCATGTTTCAGATGATTTTACTCTGTTCATTCATCTCTCCAAGAAAAATGTTTGTAATTTATTCCTTATAAACAATATTCAAAATATTCAAAAGTGTTTTGTTAATTAAGGATTAAGGACACTGTTTGGTCAAAGATACAAGTTATCTAGTTAATTTAATTTTAAAAACAGTGGAAACATCTGAAATGCTAAGCATTCTTATTTTTACTTTTTGTCCGTGGTTGGTTGTCACACCTTTTACCCCAGTTAACATTTATCAAAGTGAGTCTATTTTTGAAAGTCATTTACAGTATAAAGGCACATTCATCAAAGACTTGGCCACAAAAAAGTCTTTACTCTGTATTTAGGCTATTTTATGACTTTTCTTTACAATGACTTTACAACATTAACACATCAACACATGTAACAACTTTTATAATCAAGTCAGATGTGAGGAGAGGGGAGGTTGTTACATGTGTTGATGTGTTAATGTTGTAAAGTCATTGTAAAGAAAAGTCATACAATTCAAATCTTTCCAAATATAAATAAAGAAATAAATATTTTAAGAACAGAACTAAAAAAAAAAAATTATTCAACTTTAAAAGGGTTTTGAATTAAGTGTTTGAAACCAACATATAAAACTACTGCCATAGGAAGCACTCATTTGTGTAATAGTTCATTTGACTGTCTGAGATATATAGTTGTGATGACTTTCTCATGCTACGGCTAGCTGCGGTTTCACCAATGAAGCAATGATGTGGTCAGAACAAGTTTTTGTTTAAGAAACATAAAACAGTTTTTGTGTTCTCAGTATGTGCAATCAATTGCATAGAGGCCATCAAATAACTGCTTTTACTTCAGTTTTTTTTTTCAAATACAGATGATTTGCCTTAGATGATTTATGATTATAATAAAAATATTTGTTTACCTAAAATCATGCAGAACAACAATTCTGAATATATGTTGTTTATGTTTGTATAATGTTTGTGATGTATCTGTATGTTTGGCCTCTACTTAGGTTTAGCCTTCTTTTAGTGGCAAGATGAGTGTAGCTGAGAAAGTCTGTGTTTTTGTCTTTCTCTTACAAGGTATGTGTATCTCTTCTTCACCTTCACCAATGACTTTAATGAGACATTCATAAGATGAAGTGAACAGCTAAAACATTTATCATGAATGTATGTTTTATATCATCAAATAGGTCTAAATGTTTTAATTGCAGAGTGGTAAAGTATTTGAATAATAGTAGGCCTATTTCACTAGTATACTTGTATTATTATTTGTACTATATCTGTACTTTACTTGAGTTCTGTTAAGACCGAATACTATACGATTATTCAATTTGCAAAGAAAACTGCACTTATTGCTCCATTACAGTTTCATGTAGACTTAAAAGTATAAAGTATATTATGTCAGTCATCCATGATGATTTAAAAATAAAATCAGCCTTTTTCTTTATCTTAATGTAACTAACAGGCCAATCAATCATGCTCATTTACCTAACTTTTCTTTTAAAATATTTTCATCAAAAATATAGCGCTTATATTATAATTATATATTATCTCTATACTGTCTATTGATTTCAAGTCAATTTAAATATCTAAGAAAAGTATACTTTTTACTTGTAAATACTTTTTGCTAATCTTTTACTTTTACTCATGTTTTTTTTTTTTTTTTTTTTAAATTGAGTAAATAAAAGTTGACATAGTATCTTTAACTGAACTATACTGTTTCTCACGTCTCAGTACTTTTACACCCCTGTTTAAAGTCCTGTCAGCAGTGTAACATGTTGCAAAGTAACAATCTGATTACCTTATTTTAATACAAGCTGTATACTAAGGACCAAATTCATAAATGTAAATATAAAGAAAGTTGAGCATCAAATATGTTAGATTTTATTTTAAATCATGTATTCAGACTTTTTGCCATGTTACAATTCTGATGTTGATTCAATTAGTACTAAAGCATCTATCTGCATCGATCAATACAGGCTGTTTATTGATTTTCTCCTCTGCTTTTATTGCTTTATTATTACATTTTTCATTTTAACTGTAATGTAACTGAGGTCTATTTGTAAACTGAAAAGCCTAGTCAATAAAGGGTGTGTTTATAGCTATGAAAGTGCTTGTACATTTATCTGTATGCTTTACATGTTTGTGTTGTGTGTGTTGAAGGTGTTTGCTGTAGAGATTTCAGCATCAGTCTGCCAGAGAAGATTGAAGCTCTCAGTGAATCCTGTGTGATTATAAAGTGCACATTTGAGATTGTGGAAGACATGGACAAAGAGCTCACTGAGAGTGCTGCTACAGGATTTTGGCTCAAAGATGGAGATAATGTGAATAACAATCTAGTGTTTAACTCCAGTGATCCCACACCTAATCACTTTAAAGGGAAAATAACTGGAAAACTACATGAGAAGAACTGCACCACTATCTTTTATAATGTTAGTTCAAATTATAATGGTGAATATTACTTCAGGATTGAGAGTGGTGCTCTGAAATACACTTACACTAAAATAACCGGAAACATCTCCACTATAAATGTCATTGGTGAGTGATTTGAGAACTTCATTTATAAATGAATGTGTTAAAGGGTTAGTTCACCCAAAAATGAAAATTCTGTCATTAATTACTCACCCTCATATCGTTCTACATCCATAAGACCTTTGTTCATCTTCAGAACACAAATTAAGATATTGTTAATGAAATCCGATGGCTCAGTGAGGCCTCTATTGCCAGTAATATAATTAACACTTTCAGATGCCCAGAAAGGTACTAAAACATATTTATAACAGTTCATGTGACTACAGTGGTTCAACCTTAATATTATAAAGCATTGAGAATACTTTTTGTGCGCCGAAAAAACAAAATAACGACTTTTCAACAATATTGATTTCAAAACACTGCTTCGAAGCTTTATGAATCTTTTGTTTTGAATCAGTGGTTCGGATCGCTTATCAAACTGCCAGAGTCACGTGAACTATTGAAATTGCGAAACACTTATGACGTAACAAAGCCTTGTTTACTAAAATCATGTGACTTTGGTGCTCCAAACCACTGATTCGAAACAAAAGATTCATAAAGCTTTGAAGCTTCATGAAGCAGTGTTTTGAAATCGGCCATCACTAGATATTGTTGAAAAGTCGTTTTTTTTTTTTTTTTTTTTTTTGGTGCACAAAAAAGTATTCTCATTGCTTTATAATATTAAGGTTGAACCACTGTAGTCACATGAACTGTTATAAATATGTTTTTAGTACCTTTTTGGACATCTGAAAGTCTTGCTGGCAATAGTGGCCTCACTGAGCCATCGGATTTCATCAAAATATCTTAATTTGTGTTCTGAAGATGAACGAAGGTCTTACAGGTGTAGAACGGTGAGGGTGAGTAATTAATGACATAAATTTCATTTTTGGGTGAACTAACCCTTTAAATTATTATTATTATTATTATTTTTTTTTAAGTTTTTGTCATGCCATCATTGTCTCTTTACTTATTCTTGTATTTATGTGCCTTTCAGAGTCTCCCTCCAAACCCACAGTGAAGCTGTATGAGGAGCAGAAGGAGGTTCAGGATCAGGAGGAGGTGTTGGAGGGGAGCTCTGTGAGTCTGCGCTGCTCTGCTGAGACTCTCTGCTCCTCTCCTCCACCAACTCTCACATGGAGCTCCACTCCCAGAATCCCCCTCAGTGAGAGCAGCAGACAACAGGAGCTCATCTCTGATCTGAACTTCACTGCTACTCACCGTCACCACAGAGTCACTTTCACCTGCACTATAACCTACCAGCTACTGGACAAGAACAAAACAGCACAGGACAGCATCACATTACATGTTCAGTGTAAGTAATGCTTTTTTATCTGTTTTGACTTGTTAATCATATTATTGTAAATTATATTGTATTTGTTTTCCCTCAGATTCCCCTAAAAACACATCAGTTTCTGTGCTTCCCTCTGGCTCGGTGTTGGAGGGCAGTTCAGTGACTCTGACCTGCAGCAGTGATGCAAATCCAGCAGTGCTAAACTACACCTGGTCTAGAAAGAGTGAAGGACAGTTGAAGCAGCTCCAGACTGGAGACACTCTTACCTTCAACAGGACCGACCCGAAACAGAGAGGCTGGTACCAATGTACAGCTCAAAACAAACACGGCACCCAAGAGTCATCAGTGATGCTGGACATTCAGTGTGAGTAATAAAAGGAAACCTTTCAAACAAAAATGAAAATTCTTCCATCATTAACAGTGTTTCAATGGAGCACAAAATAAGTTATTTAGCAGAATGTCTAGACTGCCTGCTTTTTTCATATAGCAGTGAACTGGGGCTGTCAAGTAAAAAAAGACATTGTCATTTATTACTCACCCTCATGCCGTTCCACAACCGTAAGACCTTCGTTCATCTTCGGAACACAAATTAAGATATTTTTGTTGAAATCCGATGGCTCAGTGAGGCATGCATAGCCAGCAATGACATTTCCTCTCTCAAGATCCATTAATGTACTAAAAACATATTTATATCAGTTCATGTGAGTACATTGGTTCAATATTAATATTATAAAGCGATGCGAATATTTTTGGTGCACCAAAAAAACAAAACACTGCTTCATTAAGCTTCGGAGCGTTATGAATCTTTTGTGTCGAATCATGATTCGGATCACGTGTCAAACCGCCAAACTGCTGAGATCACGTGACTTTGGCGCTCTGAACCGCTGATTATATCGTGAACTAACCCTTTAAGAACTGTCAGAGCAGTCTGGCATTTAAGTCACGTTTTGATGTGTTTGTTTCTTTGGGTTTGTTACTAAGTGTTTATGTTTGTAATTTATTTGCACATATCCAGAAGTGAAGTATACACTCGATGATCTTGGACAGGGATTCTCACATCTGGACTTGGTGGTCTATTTTCCTGCAGAGTTTAGCTCCAACTTTAATCAAACTCACCTGCCTGTAACTTTCTAATCCTAATGACATTTATTATATGGCTCAGGTGTGTTTGATTAAAGCTGCTGTCAGTAAGATTTGCCTCTTAGTCGCCATCTCTGTTTAAAACCTGCAATTGCAATTATATGCGGAATTATTATCTTTACGTGCATTGTACATCAGCACAGTTCCTCAGCGCGGATGAATCTAATGTTTGCTGTCAGTCACCATACTGCTGTGGAATTTTCACCAGAAAATGTAATCTGAACAAGTAAGTAACATGTCTGCCACTTTTGTTCTGACCAACTGAGGGAAAAAGCATTGGGCCTATAATAAATCGCGCTGCCAATGGTGATTAAATCTAACGATCGCTTAGCTCATATCACATCAAACCGTGCAAATTATTATTGTTGTTATACTTTGTTCTCAAATTGTTAATGTAAACAACATAAGCATTGCGTGACTGTGTATTTAGTGTGTATTAGCATTACCTGTAGATTTCAATTTCTGTAGCCACTCCGCAGTCCGAAGTCTTTTGCTTTTTGACCACGGCTGAATCTCCAGTTGTCACTGATGATTGACATTTAGACCTTTCTGGATTACAATCCACCATCAAAATGATAAGTTTAATTGTTGCAGCTGCTGTGAGAAAAGGCTAAATGATCCGCTATATGCATAGTCTAGCTGGATCTCCTTCCTTCTGTTTACAGACGTGACGTAATGACACAAAGACGAATGGCTACATGCTCGAATTTCCCGCAGAAATCCACCAGTATCAATTTATTATAAAACATTGGTAACACTTTACAATAAGGTTCATTAGTTCACATTAGTTAACTGCATTAGTTAACATGAACTAATAATGAACTGCATTTATAGAGTATTTATTCATCTTTGTTAATGTTAATTTCAACATTTACTAATACATTATTAAAATCTTGTTAACATTAGTTAATGCACTGTGAACTAACATGAACAAACAACGTTAACGTTAATGAAGATTAGTAAATACAGTAACAAATGTATTGCTCATGGATAGTTCATGTTAGTTAATACATTAACTAATGTTTAACTAATGAACCTTATTGTAAAGTGTTACCAAAACAGTATTACAATACAAGCTTACTGTTGTGAATCGGGCTAAGGTAAGGGGTAGGGGTACTTGGGGGTACTGCAGGGGGTACATGAGAGAAAGTGGAAACTGACATTTAGGAATAAATCATGAAAATAGGTTATTGTATTTTTATATGAAATTAGGACTAAATGCATTGAAAATGATGTCATAAATTTAAAATGCATTTCAATTTATTAGAGTTATTTATTGAGCACCGGATTCTGCATCGGGAGCAGTGTCTGCACGCGAAATAATGTGGGTTAGGAGAGGTTGCGATAAAATGGACATGTGGCTTCTTAAAAGAGGACAAGCTCCTCCGACAGAAGGCGAACTTGCTAAAAAAACAAACAAACCAGAGCCTCAAAAATACCGCCAGTTTCATTATGAATACATAGGGATGGGATTTACATCTACTTCACATAACCCTCCATCAGCACTGTGCTTTTTATGCGGTGATCTGTTAGCTAACAGCGCAGTGAAGCCATCTCATCTTCAATGGCATCTCTGGACTAAACACCCACATCAGGTTGGGAACTCACTGGAGTTTTTCAGAAGAAATTTAAATGAATTCACATCATGCCAAGAAAACATGAAAAAAGCCACAAGTGCATCAGCAAAAGCACTCGAAGCATTGTATGCTGTGTCTTTACTTTTGGCGAAAGCTAAAAAGCCATTTAGCCTGGCTGAGGAACTGATAATTCCTGCTGCAGCTGTGTTCGTTGAGACCATGGTGGATAAAACAGCAGCAGACGAGATCAAAACTGTACTGCTGCCAAATGACACCATTTAGCGTAGAATTGACAAGATGGGGACTGTTATAGTTGAGCAACTGGTGGATAAACTCAGGGCTGGTGAGTCATTTTCACTTCAATTGGATGAATCGGTTGATATCAGTGAACAGACGCAATTGGCTGCTTTTTCGAGATAGGTGGATACAAGTAAGATTCGCGAACATACTTTTTTGCAAAACACTGGAGGGGAGAACAACTGGACAGGATATTTTCAACATTGTTAGTTTGTTTTTCTCAGAACATGAAATCAGCTGGATATCCTGTACCAGTGTGTGCACTGACGCAGCAGCATCAATGATGGGTCGTTTCAAAAGCCTCATCATGCACATAAGGCAGGAGAATCCTGACGTTCTGTGGACACACTGTGTTATACACAGAGAAGCCCTGGCATCAAAGAATATGAGCCCAGAGCTTAATTCCATTTTGAATGACACTGTCAATGCAATAAACTTTATAAAGTTGCGACCACTGAATGCACGTCTGTTTCAGAGATTATGTGAAGGCATGGGATCTGAACACACCGAACTCCTTTTACGCACCGAAGTCCGCTGGCTTTCATGAGGCAAAGTATTGAATAGGCTGTGAGCTGCGAAATGAGGTGTGTTGCTTTTTGTCAGACAATGCGTCCCCTCTTGCCACTTTGAGGACAATAATTGGATTGCCAAACTACTAACGTATCTAGCAGATATTTTTACTAAACTGAACGAGCTGAATCTTAGTCTGCAAGGCTGGGACACTATACGATTTTGAAACTTTATGACCGAGTTGGTGGTTTTCTCAAGAAAGCAGAGCTGTGGAAGAGACTGTGTGCAGAGGGCGATTTCAGCTGCTTTCCTCAGTTTCATAGCTTTGTCGTAAGTGAGAATATGGAGAGAGACACAGTAAAAACCTTCTAGATGGACACTTAGCTAGCGTGATTTCTAGTTTCAAATCATACTTCCCTGATGTAAGAGAGAAGTCTGAGCAACTGGATTGGGTTAGAAACCCATTTACACTTTCCCAAAGGAACCGTGGCATGCAACCTGTTCACCTGAGGGAGGAGCTATTGGATTTATCAGAAGACCGTGGGTTTCAGACTACTTTTGAAAATTGTTCCCTGACAGAGATTTTGTGTGTGTGTGAGGAGAGAGCACCCTGAGCTAGGGAAAAGGGCTTTGGAACACCTACTCCCATTTGGCTCTACCTACCTCTCTGAAACCTCATTTTCAGCAATGACCCAGATAAAAACGAAACAGACTTTGCCTTGAAAATAGTCTGATAACAGCTGTAGCTTCCCTGCCACTAAGTATGTCAAAGATCTTAAGAGAAGGACAGGCCCATGTATCCCATTGAAAGGATCACTGACAAATTGACAAAAATGGGCATACTAGACTTGTATGAAAACTGAACTGTTAGTTAAAACACACTGAAACTTAATTGAAACACATTGAAAAAAATTAACTGTTGAAAAAATGTTAAAAAATGATCACAATTAATTTTTATTGAACTAAAAAACACTGATTTACATTTTACTGTTATGCCTAATATTTAAGAGATTTACATAGTTGTGTAAAGCTACATACAGAAATGTTTATAAGAAATAAACCTGCTCGGGGGGCATCAGATATAATAACTGTCTCACTGTTATTCTTATTCAGGACTCAAATTGGCACCTGCTGGCTGCTACACTGTTTCTCCAGCCTCTTGGCTCCCTTTCATTTCACTGTATTTAAAAGCAAAATGTTGTTTTTGGTACTTGGCTTGAAAAAATCATAGAAAGGGGTACTTAAGCCAAAAAAGCCTGAGAACCACTGCTCTAGAGGATGGTGGACCTCAAGGACCAGAGTTGGAGAAAAAAAAGGAGAAAAAGAAACTGCTCACAAACTTCAGTGGTTCTCAGGAGTTTAGATTTTAATGTAAGGAAATAAAGAGATATAGCTATAGATATAAGACAATGCATCAATGATTAAAGCAGTTATTATGAGACTTGAAGAATAGTATATGAGTCCTAATTTTAGCTTGACAGCCCCAGTTCCTATTCAATTTCATATGGAAAAGAACAGAGTGGACATTCTGCTACTTTTTCTGTTACATGCGGAAAAATCATGAGTTTAGCATGACTTTTACTTGCTGCTGATTTGCTTTACTGACATTCATTAGCACTTCATTAGTACTCCAGTGTCAAGTTAAATCTACTATAGAGCCAGGAACTAACACAGAAAACAGCTAGTGTCTGAATGTGAACTGTAAGGCAGTAAAATGAGTCATTAATATGTAAACCATCTTCAGTGATTGTAAGCAATGTGAACTACAGTAGAAAAGTTATTCAGAAAAGGTTCCAGTTGTTCTGCACAGACTTTTCTTGATTTTTCTCTCTAATAGATGCTCCTCAAATCTCCACTTCCTCCAGCTGTGTCAGTGGGGATGTAACTTTGTGTTTCTGTGAGGTTGATGGGAATCCCTCTCCTGAACTGGAGTGGCATCTGTCTGGACGTCCTGTCACTAACTCTTCAGACACGTTCATCAGTGAAGAGCGATTGGACAGCACAGGCTTGAGGAGCTCCATCACTCTACATCAGTCACTCACAAAAACATCCGCTCTGCAGTGTGTCGGCAGAAACACTCATGGCACTGCTGAACAGTTGTTTTATCTGGTTTTCACTCAGAAAACTTCATGTAAATTTCAACTTTAATCTATTCCAGTCAATGATATGGCAATGAATCATCTATAGCCTGCTGTTTTTTTTTTTTTAATGAACAGCATTTCCAGATATATTGAGTTTTATATATATATATATATATATATATATATATAGAATATTTGCTTTATATCAGTACGGTTGCTGTTTGGAATTAAAAACTGTACATGAACTGTCACTTTATAGGGTTTAATGTTTACTCCCTCCTGGTTGGAGTCGTTGGTGGGGCTACTTTTATAACCATCTTATGGGTCACAACACTGCTGTACAGGTAAGTAAACTTTGTGATGCCTGATGTAAACACTATAGTATGATATTTCCCCTTGGAAAGGAAAACCACAAATGAGATGTCTTTAATATCTCAATTGATTCTCCTAGACAACAATGAGTTAAATTTAGAGCAAATAGAGACTATTGCTTAAAGGGTTAATTCACCCAAAAATTGTGTCATTTATTACTCACCCTCATGTCGTTCTACACCCGTAAGACCTTCGTTCATCTTCGAAACAAAAGATTCATCAAGCTCAAATATACTAGATATTGTTGAAAAGTCGTTATTTTGTTTTTTTGGTGCACAAAAAGTATTCTTGTCGCTTTATAATATTAAGATAGAACCACTGAACTCGCATGAACTGTTTCAAATATGTTTTTAGTACCTTTATGGATCTTGAGAGTTTGAATGGCTTTGCTCTCAATGGAGGCCTCACTGAGCCATCGGATTTCATCAACAATATCTTAATTTGTGTTCCGAAGATAAATAAAGGTCTTACTGGTGTAGAACGACATGAGGGTGAGTAATAAATGACATTATTTTAATTTTTGGGTGAACTAACCCTTTAAGTCTTTTGCTTCTCTAGTTCACCTCTTGCATGTGTCCACTCTAAAGTTTCAGAGGAGATCTCAACAATGTCTCAAACTGTCCTTAGATAAGTCTGAAATCAAAAGTCAAAGATTTCAACATAAACTTTTTTAATCAAATACAAGATCAAATTATCTGGGTTATGTTATCCATATTCATCTTATAGCTGTATACACTAACTTTATGCCAACAATTATCTCTTGAATTTCTAACTTTATTTCACCTACAGAATTTTAGGAGGAATATCTGAGACAAATTTGATACTTAATGGAGTTCTATGTAACATTATATTTCACTTAAAGGTGCAGTGTGTAAATTTTAGAGGCATCTAGAGGTGAGGTTGCAAACTGCAACTAACGGTGCTCACCCCTCTCATTCGAGAAACATATCGGCGCAAAATGGCAACTTAACATGTAAGGGAAGATGTATGTAGATATAAATGCCTCATTCTAAGGTAATAAAAACATAACGGTTCATTATGTAAGGTCTTTATACACCACTGAAAACATAGTTATGTTATATTATATTGAATTTCTGTTAATAGATGCTCCCAAATTTTACACATTGCACCTTTAAGTCTCCTGAGCTATGAAAGAGCAACCTCAGAGCAATAAAAAATTTCTGATGAATGTGGTGTAAACAGTTATATGTATTTAATTATGGATTATTTCTGTAGACAGATCTGCAGGACTCAAAGAGGAGATAAAACTGGCCTCATTCAGACTGATGTGGTATGTTACAGTATATCAAACACACACATTCTATTCATTCTTAAACATGTCAAACTCATATATGCCAGACCACTTTTACATACAGTTACTCTCTCCACCCACTGACAAATTTCAAGTTTATTGTTCATAAAAGCTCTCTACTGAAGATTCTCCATTCTTCATCCACTAGGCTGATTCAGTAGACAATGGGGAAGAGCCTTTTTATGTCAATAAAGGTATGATGTCACTAGATGAAGCCCCCACACTAAATCATCCAGAAACTCTACATTACTCCACCATTAACTTTATAAACACCAAACCAGAGTCAAAAGAAATTAGAGGCATCTTTTCGCTTACTACTGACTACGCTGTAGTCAGATATTCCGGTCAAAACATAGCAGATAGCGAGGCAAAGTTCAGAGAAGCGACCTCAATGACACATGAAGATGCCATTTACCAGGTTCCTCACAAAGTAGCAATTAAAGCAAAAAAGGTCATGAGTTCAGATATGGACGTAAAGCAAGGTGAATCTAAGAAAGCATACAATTTATAAACAATTCTTAATTCTTTCAAATAGGGATTTTAAAGCACATTTAAGACACACTTAAATATATATTTTGTCATTGCATTAGATAACTAACGATTGATCACATTTTCTTATCTATAACATTGAATTTTATTTGGTGTCAAGGAGATTTTAAGTGGGTGTATAAAGTAATTAATTCTCAGAGTAACATGTTCCATTTACATTGGACAACCACAAAGTGTCACAATATTTTTTGTATTAATTTTATGTGTATTGATATTTAATTTAAAACTTTACAAACTTATTTTTGGGAATTAAAACCTTTTTTATTATTATTAATTTGTTATATAATTTTTTCATGTTACACTTCATAAAAATATTTAACACCCTTTGTGGGGCACTGTATATGTGCAATGTGCAGATTATTTCCAAATATTTTGTTGTTGTTTTACTGTACACTTGCATCCTTTCAAATGGGTCTTGAATGTTCTGTCTACTTTTATTTTGGTTAGCATTTGTATATTTTATTGAATGTTGCAACATTCTGCAATAATAAAATATTTTTTAATATACAATAGGTAATGGAAACCAAAGTTTATTCTTTTGCAAGATCTAATGACATATAATTTATATCAGTTTAAAGGGGCTCTATGTAGGAATGACACCCAGTGGTCAAAATAGGTACTGCAGTCCAAATTCAAAATATTGTTTGCCCCGCCCCCACTTTCAAAGACACGGGTGGGCAGCTTGAGGATACGCAACAAGAGGGAGCACAATTGACAATGAAAGCTGAGGAGACTTACACACTGTAAGCTGATGATTTGATTTATCTGTGTTTTAATATGCTGTCTTTCCTAGAGATTTTTAGATGGATGCAGAGGCTTTTTAGGTCGGGTAGAATCTGCGATTCTCTGACACAGTTTGTTTGCTGGTTTCCATGGCTGCAATACGCGGTGTTTTCCGCCAACTGGCAACCTGTGATGTCGAAATACTATTGGATAAACTGGCAGCACATGGTTTTGCACAGACCAAAAAAAAAAAAAACAAAACATTCCGACACGGAACGCAGATTTCAAAGTAGAATATGTGGCTGTAGCATTGTTTTTCTGAGAAACAAGCAGGTGAACTTAGCATGTTTCCTAAATATCTGCAAACATAGTAGGGTATTTTTATGCTTTATTAAAGTAAAAATCTTACATATAGCCCTTTTAATAGTGTTTCAACATCATACAAACATTCTTGCAGATTTCAGTTTTCAGATTTTATATTCACGTATGCAAGATAAAAACAGAAAAAATAAAGTGTTTGTTTAAAATGTGTGTGTGTGTGTGTGTGTGTATATATATATATATATATATATATATGCATAATATATATATTATACAGTCAAACCAAAATTTATTCAGACACCTTGAACATTTCATTCATTCACAGTTTATTCACTATAGTTTAAAAAAAATGGTAATAAAATATGACAAGATCTCAGAGTTAAACTGTGTCAGAAAACATTAATCTTAATTATGTCAGATAACACTTAAGCAAAACATGGTCAGGTCAAAGTGTCTGAATAATTTTTGGTTCCAAATTTTTATCAGTTTTACTGGTAGTCCACTGTATGAAGAATTTTTGGGTATAATATGTCACAGTTTATTTTATTTTGCTATCCTCACTTACATAAATGAACTATAGTGTCCTGCACCCACTAGTAAAAATATATAAAAAATATAAAAAATGTCTGAATAATTTTTGGTTTGACTGTATATGTATGTATATATATATATATATATATACAATATCTCACAGAAGTGAGTACACCCCTCACATTTTTGTAAATATTTTATTATATCTTTTCATGTGACAACACTGAAGAAATGACACTTTGCTACAATGTAAAGTAGTGAGTGTACAGCTTGTATAACAGTGTAAATTTGCTGTCCCCTCAAAATAACTCAACACACAGCCATTAATGTCTAAACCGCTGGCCACAAAAGTGAGTACACCCCTAAGTGAAAATGTCCAAATTGGGCCCAAAGTGTCAATATTTTGTGTGGCCACCATTATTTTTCAGCACTGCCTTAACCCTCTTGGGAATGGAGTTCACCAGAGCTTCACAGGTTGCCACTGGAGTCCTCTTCCACTCCTCCATGACGACATCACGGAGCTGGTGGATGTTAGAGACCTTGCGCTCCTCCACCTTCCATTTGAGGATGCCCACAGATGGGTTTAGGTACCCTCAGCTTCTTAAGCAAGGCAGTGGTTGTCTTGGAGGTGTGTTTGGGGTCGTTATCATGTTGGAATACTGCCCTGCGGCCCAGTCTCTGAAGGGAGGGGATCATGCTCTGCTTCAGTATGTCACAGTACATGTTGGAATTCATGGTTCCCTCAATGAACTGTAGCGCCCCAGTGCCGGCAGCACTCATGCAGCCCCAGACCATGACACTCCCACCTCCATGCTTGACTGTAGGCAAGACATACTTGTCTTTGTACTCCTCACCTGGTTGCCGCCACACACGCTTAACACCATCTGAACCAAATAAGTTTATCTTGGTCTCATCAGACCACAGGACATGGTTCCAGTAATCCATGTCCTTAGTCTGCTCGTCTTCAGCAAACTGTTTGCGGGCTTTCTCGTACATCATCTTTAGAAGAGGCTTCTTTCTGGGACGACAGCCATGCAGACCAATTTGACAGGCTGACCCCCCACCCCTTCAACCTCTGCAGCAATGCTGACAGCACTCATATGTCTATTTCCCAAACACAACCTCTGGATATGACGCTGAGCACATGCGCTCAACTTCTTTGGTCGACCATGGCGAGGCCTGTTCTGAGTGGAACCTGTCCTGTTAAACCGCTGTATGGTCTTGGCCACCGTGCTGTAGCTCAGTTTCAGGGTCTTGGCAATCTTCTTATAGCCTACGCCATCTTTATGTAGAGCAACAATTCTTTTTTTCAGATCCTCAGAGAGTTCTTTGCCATGAGGAGCCATGTTGAACTTCCAGTGACCAGTATGAGAGAGTGAGAGCGATAACACCAAATTTAACACACCTGCTCCCCATTCACACCTAAAACCTTGTAACACTAACAAGTCACAGGCTTCAGTTTGTAAGTTTTTTTTTCCCCTGCTATGTTTCTCATACACAGAATTAAAAATGTAAATTTTATTTTTAATGACCAGTACAGTAGAGAAACCTATATACCAACTTACACCTATAACATTCCTGATATGATTATGTGATTGAACATGGTAAGTTGCATCTGTACCTAATGTCCTAGTCATGTTGCTCATTATTTTTTTAATAAATGTAGATGTTTTCAGACCCAAGCAGTCACTGGGTCTATTCATATACATGACTCGAGCTCTTTGAATGTCCTAATGCAAAAAACTCTGCTCTAAACTCAGATCATAGTTCAGTTACGTGTAAAACTCTTTATCTCGTGTGACACAGGAAAGCGCCACCTTTCTGTTGACACCTGTTTTGCATTATGGTCATATTTAAACAGCATTGGCTTTGTTCTCAAAGGTACATTCATCATTCTTTATAGATCTTTGCAAATTTACGTGGGTGATAATGTATATTTGAACTTTACCAAGTTCTGCATAAAATGTGAATAATGTAGCCTGAACCCCCAAAGGAAGTCACAAATTATGTAGGCTTATTCTTTATACATACTGTATGTTTCAAAAGCATTTACATACAACCTTTTAGTAACCACAAAAGTTATCCTACATTATAAGTTAGTAAATAGATGCCGAGAAGCAGATAATCTTTGCTTGAGGATGTAGCAACAGCAAAGCATACTGCAAGGCATAATTCTTATGTAATTCTTATCATAGATCTTGAGTCTTTAAAGGAAATAAACTTGTATAGTTTAGTTTAAAGTTTATTGCCATTTGCACAGGTACATTTCAGTATAGGTACATTGGAATTCTTGTGCGTATCTCAGAGTCAGCTTTTGTAAAAAGGTAAAGATAAAATAAAAAGCAATTCAAAGAAGTAAGAGCAGCAAACATATTCAAGGTGCAAAAAACAAAAGAGACCATATGTACAGATAAACTTACTAATAAAAATAGATACACAAGTAGACTTGTTTTTATTTTATTATTAAAGGTAATAAAATAAATAGTATTGCACATTGTAAGCTATACATAAATAATATTGCACATGTTGTTTGACAGAATTAAAATGATAACGATAATGCGCCTGGATTAATACACTGTTGTACATAATTGTACCTGATCAGTCACAGAACAAAACATTATATTAAATTATATATTTGGGGAAGAGAGTGGTCAGTAAGGTTGTTAATTGTCCAAAGTGTGAATGGGTTGTAGGATGAGAAATATTAATTGTCCATAGGAATGGGGAGTGAGAAAGGGTTAGTTCACCCAAAAATTCAAATTCTGTCATTAATTACTTACCCTCATGTCGTTCCACAACCGTAAGACCTCCAGAAAGGTGCTAAAGACATTGTTAAAACAGTCGACGTGACTGCAGTGGTTCAACCTTAATTTTATGAAGCGACGAGAATACTTTTTGCGCGGCAAAACAAAAATAACGACTTTTCTTCCTGCAGTGCTGGGTGTATATAGTGTCCATGGAGGGGAGGTCAGAGCCGATGACCCTCTCTCGTTTTTATGACCTGTTGCAATGATTTCCTCTCAGCCAGGGTGGTATTGCCATACCACACTGTAATACCGCTGGTGAGGATGTGGCAGTCTGATGAAATGCGGCCTCTGCTGAGCTCTTTTCAGTGTTGCTACAGTATTTTTGGCCCAGCTAAGGTTCTCTGAAATATAAGAACTTATAGCTGACAGTCCGCTCCACCTCAGTCCCCTGGATGGTGAAAGGCTGCAGATGGGGGGCTCTCTTCCTAAAATACCCCCCCCCCCCCACACTCTGATGAGGCCAAGGACGGTTGTATCATCTGCATACTTAATAATGATATTATTATTGTCCTGGGTATACAGTGAGAAGAGTCTGTGTGTGTGTGTGTGTGTGTGTGTGTGTCTAAATATAAATATATATATATATATATATATATATATATATATACACATATAGACACACACACACACACACACACACGTATAATGGGATTTTTCAGTTTATGAGTGAAATAAGGTCTGTGGTAAACATAACTGCGATGTTTTGTTCCACAATGTAAACTGCACACATGCACACCCCGGACATATTTATCTAGTAACTTATTCGAATCATACGTTTTTTTTTTTTTTAATAAACATTATAGCTTCAAAATTTGCATTTTCAATATGGGTGTGTGCAGTTTACATTGTAGAACAAAGCATTCAAGTATCAAGTTATGTTTACCACAGATCTTATTTCACTCATAAACTGAAAAACCCTATTATAAAAACCCATAAGAAAAAGATCTCCAGGGAAGCGGTGATAAATTAGTCTTCTGGGTTTTGACGTCATCCCTTCAGCACTCTGTGGACATCTTTTCAAAGATTAACATTATGTTCCAAGTAGTATGCATGAGTAGTATGTAACTTGTAGAAATGTCTCAAGCAGGAAATAGCTTGCCTAAGTAATGTGGACACAGTGTTGCTTAAAGTGGTGCAAGACTTTTCTGCATATGACGCAACCTTTGTTTAGCATTGTAAACACAGTATTAAATGCTATGCATTAAATGCACCCAAATGCAGAAATTATTTCATCATTAACTCACCCATTACAAACTCATATGATGTTTGTTCTCGTTCTTCTTTGAAACCGAAAAGGTGATATCCTGGCCACTCTTTTCATTATGAAAGAGTAGAAATGATAATAAATGATCCCTTTTGCCATCCCTCCATTCAACAGTGCACTTTGAAATACATAATGTAAAACCACCAGTATGTAAAATTTCTACATATTAAAATGTCCAATTTAATAGGAATGATACGTTTTAAAATGTTACCATTTTTTCAGGCATGTTACAGGAACTACTAGACTGATGCAATGAAAAGGGAAATTATGATGCCAGTCAGTATGTTGGCACTATTCTGTTCATTCAGCAGGTTTACCTCCATCTTTAATCAGCAGCAGGCATTACAGCTGAGAACTAAACAGGAGATTCTGCTCTAAGAAAGGTCAGGACAAGCTCCTCTACCTTTTTTAAGTTAAATTTTGACAAAGTTTCTAGATGCATGAGTGTGTTTAATTTTTTATTTTTCTCCCATAATGCTCAGTTGGATTTCACAAAAGGATGGATATCTGGACAGCAGAGAAAATTCTTCTTCTCAGTTTTCTGATGAAAGGTATGTCTACCTGTTCTTTCCCTTGAGTAAACAAAATAATTGTTTTTTACTGGTCAACAGGCCTCATTGTGACAGTTGTGAGAGTGTAAAATAAGTAGTGATGGCCGATTTCGAAACACTGCTTCATGAAGCGCCGAAGCTTCATGAATCTTTTGTTTCGAATCAGTGATTCGGAGCATGTATCAAACTGTCAAAGTCACGTGATTTTAGTAAACAAGGCTTCATTACGTCATCACTGTTTTGAAACGTTTCGAAACAGTTCGAAATATCAATGGTTCACTGGTAGAGGGCGATGATAAAGTGAACCCATGAATCATGTAGATTCACTGAGAACTACTGAACAAGTGTCTAGGGCTTTACGCTACGGTTTTACCTGATCTCCGATCAGTTTTATACGTTTGTAGATGTTTTAATTAGACATTAGAATAATTAAAATGAATAATGGTAGTTATTAAGAGCTCTTATTGGCCTTTTTAGCTCGAGCCATGGAACAGAGAAACAAGCCTTGAAAATTGATAAAAGAACACATATTATACAGACACTCTATATTTAATCTTAATAAATGATTAGTTAATTGCATTTGATTGATTTTATTTTCAATAAAACTTTTGCAATACGTTTGTTAAAGGGTATTTTTAATGCATGTTTGGCCTGAGTTTTGTTGCATTCACACTGTTCTGACCACTAGGGGTCACCGTGGAGACGGGTGTCAGATTGTTTCAAAGCCTCAACACATTACGACACATTGGCTTTAATTGCTTCAGTGTTTCACAAAGCCTCGATCTGCCCATCACTAAAAATAAGTATACATTTTTAAAAAAAATTAGTTTAAGTTTGAATTTGTTGTTTTCATTAAAGTTGCCATAGAGGTGCCTGTATGAATCTCATCTATGGTACATAGAAGAGAAAACAATTGTAATCATAGGCTGCTGGGTCACAGCAGCTATAAAACTGTCTGGCCCTCGAGGTCCACTTTCCTGCAAGATTTAGCTCTGATCAAACTCACCTGTCTGTGACTTTCCAATAATCCTGAACACCTTGATTATCTTGTTTAGGTGTGTTTGATTAGGGTTGGAGCTAAACTCTGCATGAAAGTTGAGAACCTCTACTATATGCATTATGCACATTTCACTGAACAGATTTATTACCACCTCATTTGTTGAACAGTTTTATTCTTACCTCATCAGCTGTTTGAATCAATGATGGTTTGTTGAACCCTGCTAACTGACAGTCCCACCTGGGTCCCACCTAGCTGGAACAGGTACTGTTCAACAGCAGGCTAGCTGTAAAAATACAGGTGTCATGCTGAAATCAGTTACCTCTGTGACCTAAGGCTGCATCCGAAATCCTAGGCAGTTGAATTGTTGCCTCACTGCCATATCAGGCAATGACTTGTAAGGCAGCATTTGTGCATAAAGGCACCTCACAAAACTGATTTCAGACAGACTTTTGAGGCAGTGTAACAGTTTAATGATCTACCGTAAAATAGTGCAAGCTTTGGTGAGAACTAAACAAATATTTAATTATTACAATAGTGACTTCTCGCTAGAAATGACATCAAAAGTGGAAAATGTTGGTCAAAAACGTACATTTACAAACAAACTGACCAGCAAATGCAACTTTCGGACACCATCTTTATTTTTCTAGTTCAACTGTCACAGAATGGAAAGCACAGGATTGTGGGATATCAAAGGCAGCGAAGGACACATCTATGCTGCCTACAAAAATCGAACAGAGGAAAGTATCTCAGGAAACAGGAAGTGAACCTAACATTGGATTTGGACATGCCTTGATGCCTTCCTACCTTGAAATGTGCCCTCCGAAGGCAGCATTTTCCAGTTTTCGTACGCAGCCTAAATCTGTGATTCAAGGTCACTGTTCAATTTGGGTATTATAAATGTCATTGTGTGTGAAATAGAGAGCTGTAACATATTTCGGCAACATTTCGGATTTGGTGACAATATGTATATCTGACAAAAAAGCGTTTTGGGGAATAAACATAGGAGATTAGACATCACCATCAGAATTTATATTGAAATGTTGGTGATTACAGGCAGGGGTGCCACTTTTCAAATCATTCAGAAGAAGAGGCAGGATTGGAGGAATCAGGGAGTCATCACCCATTTTACTGGCAGAAGTCACTGAGGTAGTTAAAAAGCTAATGGTGGACAAGATTCACCCTGAGGTACTGAGTGCCCTGGATGTAGTCGAGCTGCCTTGGCTGGCACACCTGTTCAACATTGCATGGGAATCAGGGACAGGCCCTTGCGGTGGGTGTGTTGGTTCTTTTGTTTATTTATTTTTTTAAAAAGTGGCCTGGAAGGTGTGTTCCAGTTACCGAGCAATCACACTTCTCAGCATGTCTGGAAAAGCATATTCTGTTTGTGATATTCATAAACAGGATCTCAAGGTGCAGCCGAAGGGTGAAGAGTGTCCAGCTTAGGGGCCATAGGGGTGGCATCACTGATTGTTGCGGATGTTGTCCTGATGGCCTTATCAGGCTGTGATCTTCATGGTTTGGGCGTTTGGTACCTCCCGAGGGTCAGCTTCTCTGAGGTCATGGTTCTCAGCTAGGGTTGCTTCCCTAAGTGGAGGAGTTCAAGTATCTCAGGATCTTGTTCACGAGTGAGGGCAGGTCAGAACATTAAATCGATAGATGGATCGGTGCGGTGGTGGCAGTAATACGGTCAGTGTACCAGACCATCCTTGTGAAAAGGGAACTGAGCCGGAGGGCGAATCTCTCAATTTACAGATCGATCTATGTTCCAACTCTTGCCTATGGTCATGAGCTATGGGTAGTGACCGAAAGAACTAGATTCTGGACATAAGCGGCCGAAATGAGTTTTCTCTGCAGGGTGTCTGGGCTAACCCTAAGAAACAGGGTGCATAGCTCGGATATCCAGGAGGGACTCGAAGTAGGGTGACTGTTTCTCTTTGTCAAAAGGAGCCAGTTGAGGTGGTTCAGGTAACTTCCGGTGGAGACCCCAGTGCAGACTGTCACAATAGAGGTTGTTAAGTTTGCAGCTAAAAGGCACTGTAGATAAACTAAGGGTTTCCTTTTATATGAACATAGTATTGTGTTTGTGCATGTTTTTCTTTTTTAATTCTTTTTTCACATTTGGGTTGTAGGTGTTTTGTGTAGAGATTTCAGCATCAGTCTGCCAGACAAGATTGAAGCTCTCAGTGGATCCTGTGTGATCATAAAGTGCACATTTGAGATTAAGGACGAATATGACAAAGAACTCACTGAGAATGCTACAGGATGTTGGCATAAAGATGGGACTGAGAAAATAGTTTTCAACTCCTCCATGTCCAGCCAAAACTCCATTATAAAGGGAAATATAACTGGAAGATTACATGAGAAGGACTGTACCACCATCTTTTATGATGTCAGATCAAATTACAGTGGTACTTATCACTTTAGGCTTGAGGGTGAAGGTGGTTTGAAATGGACTTACAGTGAACCACATGTTCAGATAGAAGTAATTGGTAAGATATTGCACATGACAAGTTGTAAACTTCTGTGCCACAATGAAATGTCTACATATATCTACATATATAATTCTTCGTTTCAGAGTCTCCCCCCAAACCCACAGTGAAGCTGTATGAGGAGCAGAAGGAGGTTCAGGATCAGGAGGAGGTGTTGGAGAGGAGCTCTGTGAGTCTGCGCTGCTCTGCTGAGACTCTCTGCTCCTCTCCTCCACCAACTCTCACATGGAGCTCCACTCCCAGAATCCCCCTCAGTGAGAGCAGCAGACAACAGGAGCTCATCTCTGATCTGAACTTCACTGCTACTCACCGTCACCACAGAGTCACTTTCACCTGCACTATAACCTACCAGCTACTGGACAAGAACAAAACAGCACAGGACAACATCACATTACATGTTCAGTGTAGGATTTTTGTGGCATAATTTCTTTTCTCCTCCATAAGACGCCTGTAAACCTATATGTATTATATAATTTTCTCTTTTTCATTTTCAGATGCCCCTAAAATCTCTCCCTCCTCCAGCTGTAACAGAACTGATGTAATTGTGTGTTTCTGTGAGGTTGATGGGAATCCCTCTCCTGAACTGGAGTGGCATCTGTCTGGACCTCCTGTCTCTAACTCTTCAGACACGTTCATCAGTGAAGAGCGATTGGGCAGCACAGGCTTGAGGAGCTCCATCACTCTACATCAGTCACTCGCACACACATCTCTGCAGTGTGTCGGCAACAACACTCGTGGCACTGCAAGTCAACTGTTTCAGCTTAATCTCTTCCCTCCAGGAGGAGGTAAACCTAATACACACTAAAATAAGTCACAATAAAATTGCATATATAATTTTTTTTTTCATTGCTCACAAGGTCATCACCTTCTTTCCATCTTGATTGGAGCTGCTGTTGGGGTTTTCCTGATGATGAAGTTGTGTGTCATTATATATTGTGCACGGTGCGTACACAATATATGTAAAGTAACATGCTCTCTGCAATACTTGATTCTGATTGGTTAATCGCAGCATTCAGTGACCACATATTTTCTAATATTTGGCATCATCCACAGCAATGCTGTATATCAGTCAGTTCATCTGGAAAACTAAAATTGGCACTACTACATGAAGTCTTTCACACAGCAGACTTATGTGCTCTAGTTTTGTTGAAACAGAACTAGTGCAATCTTGCATCTCATTTAATGATTGTAGTAAAAATGGCCTGAAACTAAGATAATACAAACTACATGTTGAGGTCCTGCTCGACCAGCTGGGGTTTATTTTCGGGACAGTGACCAAACATTTGTACAATGTAAGTAATGAATTTGAATCCAGGTTGTGACTAGAGTTTTCAATCATGATTTTTTTTTTCTTTATTTTTCCAGAAGAGAAAACAGCAGATCCTCACAGACAAAACAAGAAGATACTACTGGAATCATTATGACTGATAAGGTGAGTCGTACCAACAAAACACACTATTCATTGAAAAATGGCACCTTAACAAACAACATTGCTTGAAAATATTCCATCATTTTAAACATATACAGTAGTTCACTCAAAAACTACAATTTTGTCAAATTACTCACAGTCATGTGGTTTCAAGCCCATATTTTCTTTCTTCTGTACTGCTGTTCTTCTGTATCAGAATACACCACAGCAATTCACCCCGAATACCCTACTGCATTTATCCTCTAGGATATTCAACAAGATTGTGAGAGTGAGTCTGTTTATGCCAATAATGTCATACTGTCACCTGCTGAAGCTGCCACACTGAATCGTCAAGAATCCCTCCATTATGCCTCCATTGACTTCAAAAACCTCAAACCAGAGTCCGAAGAAATCAGGGGTATCTCCTCGCTGACCACTGACTACGCTGTTATCAGTTATTCTGGTAAAGTGAGGGAGACAAAAAGCTCTGTGGGAGGTGATTAACCCAACAGCAACATCTCAGCTTTGAAGTCCCAAAAAGATTAAACTGTACCAGACAGGGGGACAAATATCAGAAAAGAGTCCTTTGAGCTATCAGAAGATGCATATGAAGAAACTTCACACATCCTAAGACTGTTCCCACAAAAAAAAGTTTGTCATGAGTGCAGATATGGTTAAAAGTAAAGCAAGCAACTGAACCTAAGTCGCTCACACCGTCAGTTGAAGAATTTTTTTTTTTTTTTGTCATGTTTCCCTAAAAAATGTAAATTTAAAAAATCTATACACTGATACATATTTATTCATAATCATCAGAGCTTGAATATATATTAGAAGTTTTAAAAATGAATATATATAATATATAAAAACAAAAACAAATCATATAAATATTTTGTAAAAAACTTCCTCTGACCTTAGTTTGGTGGTTTGTGTTTTTGTTTTGTTTTTTCCAGATGAAGTACATGTTCATAGTTTTTTACATCTTGATGGTTTCTTCTGATCCTGTTTTATTTATCTTTCTCTGATTGAATATTACATTAAAGAAAAAAAATGTACTCACATAACTTTTGATAGTATGCCTACTTATAAACAAAACTAAACTGTTGCTTCATTTTTTGACCAGCAGAGGGCAGCATTATGGGCACATGATCCACACAAATACTGTATGCTACTGCTCTAAAACAAGCTTCTCATGTAACATTCTATTCGAATTTTAAATGATTTTGAATTTTTCGATTATATTATTTTTTTTATTATTTACCACATTATCACCTGACGTTGTTTCCCTCCTGTTTCCTGCTCAAACGTCTATAAAACTTGTACACTACATTTAAAGATTTCTGAAGCCATACGATAGCTTTATGTGAAGAACAGATGGAACAAAGGAACAGATTAAGTAGGTTCTGTAGTTTTACAGCAGCACACCGCACAGAAAATGATACAAAATAAATTGAAGATTCTGCTTGTGCACAGAATATGTTCATGATGTCACAGGAAGTACTGGTGTGAATGTGATGTGAAGAAAGAGGGGAGTTATAATCAGTAGATTAGATCAGTAGTTTAAGCTACAAATTCTGTTCCCACAGCACAGCTTCACTCTGTCTTTAATCAGAAGCAGATGTTACTGTAAACTTTGGATCTAAACAGGAGATTCAGACACTTTCTGCTACGAAGGTCAGATTTTTTTAACAAATTTCCTCTTTCATATTTTTATGGTCTTGTTGCTGTTTTACAGCCATTACATTAAAATTAATAGAATCATAGAACATCAGCAGAGATTCTGTCATATCCAGCATCCAAAAGTTTAATACTGAGAATTTTTTTTTTTTTTTTTTAATGGCGAAATTACTGAAACAGTAAAGTGAACATAATTATTTGTTAATTATTTTTTGGGGGTAATGAGCCAAGATTCAAGGGTCTAAACAAGAAAATAAACATTCACAGAGAGATAAACCTGTAATATAGAAAGTTTGAGATATTATAGATATTTTGATATTATTATTATTATTTAGATATTTATAAAGAATTTACATTTTTGAGAAGAAGAAAAAACAACTAAAAAGACAAGCAACGTTTTCCATCAACCAGTGATGGCGATGTAAAGTTTGACACGTTCCTCTTTCCTTCTTCCGTCCCATCTTTGGCACATACATTTTTGCATAAACTCCTGCATCATTTTCCTTGACAGTAAAGGTGTTTCACTGTGTCAGAGCTTCCACAAACCACAAACTCAAAGAAACATCTCTCAGGAGAAATAAGGGACCTTCCTAAATATACAATACATTTGTTGGGAAAAAGTGTGCTGAAGATATACAGGGGGTGGTCATGTTGGTCAAGCTTGCTTTTCTCCGACAGGTGGATGTTCATCACAGAATAAAAGGATGGATATCCAGAGAGCAGAGAAAATAATTCTACTTATTTTTCTGTTGAAAGGTTTGGATATTTTTATGAATTAAATGTAAAAGCATTTTTTTTTTTTTAAATTAATTCTTTAATGAATTAATGTTTGTGTTGTGTGTGTTGAAGGTGTTTGCTGTAGAGATTTCAGCATCAGTCTGCCAGAGAAGATTGAAGCTCTCAGTGGATCCTGTGTGATCATAAAGTGCATATTTGAGATTGAGGATGAATATGACAAAGAGCTCAATGAGAGTGCTGCTACAGGATTGTGGCTCAAATATGGATATAATGTGAATATCCATCAAGTGTTTAACTCCAGAGATCCCAAACCTGATCACTTTAAAGGGGAAATAACTGGAAAACTACATGAGAAGAACTGCACCACTGTCTTTTATAATGTTAGTTCAATTCATAATGGTAAATATTACTTCAGGATTGAGAGTGGTAGAATGAAATACACCTACTCTGAAAGAGAAAACATCTCAACTATAAATGTCATTAGTGAGTGATTTGAGCCTTTTACTGATAAATGAATGTTTTAAATGAATTTTTTTAAAAGTGTTTGTCATACCATCATTGTCACTTCACTTAATCTTGTATTTATGTGTCTTTCAGAGTCTCCCTCCAAACCCACAGTGAAGCTGTATGAGGAGCAGAAGGAGGTTCAGGATCAGGAGGAGGTGTTGGAGGGAAGCTCTGTGAGTCTGCGCTGCTCTGCTGAGACTCTCTGCTCCTCTCCTCCACCAACTCTCACATGGAGCTCCACTCCCAGAATCCCCCTCAGTGAGAGCAGCAGACAACAGGAGCTCATCTCTGATCTGAACTTCACTGCTACTCACCGTCACCACAGAGTCACTTTCACCTGCACTATAACCTACCAGCTACTGGACAAGAACAAAACAGCACAGGACAGCATCACATTACATGTTCAGTGTAAGTAATGCCTTATATCTGTTTTGACATGATGTCAATCATGTTATTGTAAATTATATTGTGTGGCCATGTATTTGTATCCCTTCAGATTCCCCTAAAAAACACATCAGTTTCTGTGCTTCCCTCTGGCTCGGTGTTGGAGGGCAGTTCAGTGATTCAGTGAACCAAAAATGAAAGTTCTTCCATCATTAACTATGTTTCTATAAAACACAAAATAAGTTATTCAGCAGAATGTCCAGACTGCTCTTTTTCAAACAACAGCAGTGAACTGGGGCTGGCAAGATAAAAAAAAAGACAAAAAAATGAACATTAAAGTAGTCCAACTGCCAGAACAGTCACATTTGAGATGTTTGTTTCTTTGTTTGTTACTAAGTTTTTATGCTTGTTATTTATTTGCACATATCCAAAAGTCCTTATTGGACAGTTCCTATTCATTTTATATGGAAAAGAGCAGCCTGGACATTCTGCTTCTTTTTCTGTTACATGGGGGGAAGACAAATGAGTTTGGAATATTTTAAATCTAAAATGAATAACCAAACCTTCATAAGTTAAATCTAATGTAGAGTCAGGAACTAATACAGAAAACAAATCTCAGCTAGTGTCTGAATGTGAACTGTAAGGCAGTAAAATGAGTCATTAATATGTAAGCCACCTTCAGTGATTGTAAGCAATGTGAACTACAGTAGAAAAGTTACTATGAAAAGGTTCCAGTTGTTCAGCACAGACTTTCTCGATTTTTCTCTCTATTAGATGCTCCTCAAATCTCCACTTCCTCCAGCTGTGTCAGTGGGGATGTAACTGAGTGTTTCTGTGAGGTTGATGGGAATCCCTCTCCTGAACTGGAGTGGCATCTGTCTGGACGTCCTGTCACTAACTCTTCAGACACGTTCATCAGTGAAGAGCGATTGGGCAGCACAGGCTTGAGGAGCTCCATCACTATACATCAGTCACTCACACACACATCTCTGCAGTGTGTCGGCAGAAACACTCGTGGCACTGCAAGTCAACTGTTTCAACTGAATCTCTCGCCTTTGCAGTTTACAGGTAACGTCTCTTCTGAACTAAAATTAAATTAAACATAAAAACAAGATTTCTACCAGTCATTACTGTGGTAACTGATTGAATACAACACAGATTCATCCTTTATTATTTTCAGTTATTTTATGCATTTGCAGAATTTTCATTTTTGAATGAACTAACTTTTTAACAACTATGACAGTACTGGGACTCTCTGTTTTCTCTCTTTCTACTGTGACCTATATTTATGTTTTATGGGCATATTGTGTATTTTCAGAATATCAACAGGTTACAGTTTCCCTCCTGATCATATTAATGCTGATTCTGGTTTTGTACGCTCTGACTGTTGGACTTGGGATCTACAAAATTAGACAGTAAGTCCAGAGACTTCATGCCCATTCAAACCAAGGCACTTGCCCAATCAGAATTTTGAACCAAATGAATTTTGAATGCAACTGCCAAAAGACTTGATTTATAAGTATAAAAGGTGCAGTAAGCAATTTCTGAGAAACACTTTTGATATTTGAAATCAACCCAAACAAACACACCCCTTCCTTCAATGCTCCCCCCCAAAATGCATGATCACACAATGCAAGAGTGGATGTCTCTTTATAGGTCAATTCACACCGCACCGACAAACGCAGACAATCACCAGATTACAGTACGTCACTTCTCATACATTCTACGACCAGACACCGAAAAGGGTAACACACTGATTCGACAATACCCAACAAAGTGTCTGTTGCCGTCTGCCGTGAAATAATGCTTCGCAAAAAACTAAGGCGAAGATGATGAGCGAACGACAAAGAAGATTGTCAGAAGCGCGTCAGCTCCAGACAAACAATTACACTCAAAACTGTCCTGTTCCTAGCTGACATTACAACAACAGCTTACATTGGTTTTGTGAAACATAGCAAAACCAAATGTTAGTCACGTATAAAGCAGAAACAACTCAACCTTGGTGTCCATTTTCACGGCTTCCACGCTTAATCTCTACAACGCTGGAAAGCTTTTCTAAGTGGGTTGTAAAGCTCTTTCCTGATAATAACCCTTCTTTTTTCAATGATATTCCTCTGACCTTGTCTCTTTTGTTATTGAAACCGGCCCCCCATGCATACTATAAGATTACACCACTAGTCCATCATGACTCACAGTCTTATAGGAAGAGAGTCAGATCTGTCACTGGTGTCTCATCGAAAAAAAAAAAAAAAAAAAAAAAAAAGCATCAAACAGTAAGAATGCATTTCTATAGAAAGATATTATAATGGACTAAACATTAGTAACCTAATATCCTTTGTTTCCAGATTGTCCACCAAGCTGAAGGTGAGTCTTCTTTGTTATAAGGCCTGGATATATTATAAGGCATGATATAGGTTGATGATAATGATGATGATGGTGTTTGAGAGTGTTTTTGTTCTCAGGCTCAGAATGAGGCAGCAGACACATATGCTTCTCTTCAGCTCTCTGCTCCACCCTCTGAATATGAAACTTTGAACATTAAGAGAGATGACACACTATAAACAACAAATACACATTTTATCTTCTTCGTTTTCTTCAGTCAGGTGTTCTTTCAGGATTTAAAGACTAATTAAAAAAACTAATTTCACATGAATCCTGTGTCTGATACATTACAAAAGCATGAAGATCAAGCCTCACTGGCATCAAATATGCATTCTTTGTCATATTTTACTGAATTCTGTATTTTAGATGCTTCTGTCACCATACACCAGACTGTCGATCATCCTGTAACAGTTGACATCCTCATATATATATCTTTTTATTTGTGTTTATAGTTCTGAACCAAATCCTCATCCAAAGTGTACTGTTAATGGGCAATACTGTGCATGTCAGGATCCACACAGTAGACCATCTGGGTACATTTGGTATACTATGATTTGGGACACACTTATTCTAATCTCACATAATATTTAAGAATGCGAAAGATTACAAAAATGTATATGTGCATGTATTCTAATTTTATTTTTTTATTTTTCCTAATATCTCATTTGTGTCTTTTTGTGGACTATTATGGACATTAAAAAATTCTTTGTCTTCTACAATCAGCTGTACTTCAGTAAAAATCTGGTCATTGTTTGTTCATGTTAGTTTACAGAACATTAACAAATGTTAACAAATACAACTTTGGACTAAAAATGCATCAGTAAATGTTGAAATTACCATTGATTAATAAATTCTGAAGAAGTAGTGTTTATTGTTAGTTCATATTCACTAATATAGTTAACTTATGTTAACAAATTAACAAATGAAACCTTATTGTAAAGTGTTACCCAAGTTTTTATTTCAAGTAAGTCTGTTATTTGTGTTTTTTTGTTTGTTTCCACCACTGCTTTATTTGGAAAACATTGCAAGAAGATCTCCAGTCCTGTCATGATGCCACAGTATATGCTCATGTAAAAATATAAAAGCTATTTAAAGTGCTTCACAGTGTTTATCTGGGAATCTTCTGGGAATTCAGTAATGACTTACTTCTGCATATTAAGTTTTTCTGCACAAATATATGATTACACTGTATCCAAAGCTTTTGGTTTAAAATAAAAGTTAAGCTCTTAAATGAATGCTGAGCAGGAAACTGATGGAACTTATTTATTTTTAATACTGGAAATGACAGCAATTGAATATGTCTTAAAGTTCAAATCCTGAAGTATAATCAGTTTACTAAATTATTGATATGATCTTCCACTTACAAGGAAGGTGACTATTTTACCTTTTAATGCTCTGTCTGTAAACAGAATGTATGTTGATGACGGATACAGGAAGTTGTTCACTAGCTGTCAGTCAGTTTATCATGTTCACACAGCGCAGTTTCACTCAGTCTCAAATCATCAGCAGACGCCACAATACAGAACTTGGAGTCCTTCTGCATTTAAGATCTCTGGCAAGTCTTGAACTCTTCTTATTCTTCTTTATATGTTTCTTCAGAAGTGTTGTTCAGTTTATTGAGCTGCTGGACACTTACAATGATTTCATAAATATCTGTTTGTTCAGTATAATTACGAAAATGTTCAGTTTACATTCCTTTGCAGGGCTAAATTTATGATTTTTTTATGGGTTTTTTAATTTTTTTTATTTTTGTCATTTGTGCAGATTTACAAATGTGTTTCTCCACAAATGTATATGTGCATGTATTCTAATTTTTTTTTTAATCTAATCTCTCATTTGTGTCTTTTTGTGGACTATTATGGACATTAAAAAAATTCTTTGTCTTCTACAATCAGCTGTACTTTAGTAAAAATCTGGTCATTGTTTGTTCATGTTAGTTTACAGAACATTAACAAATGTTCACAAATACAACTTTGGACTAAAAATGTATCAGTAAATATTGAAATTACCATTGATTAATAAATGCTGAAGAAGTAGTGTTTATTGTTAGTTCATGTTCACTAATATAGTTAACTTATGTTAACAAATGAAACCTTATTGTAAAGTGTTACCCAAGTTTTTATTTCAAGTAAGTCTGTTATTTGTGTTTTTTTGTTTGTTTCAACCACATTTATTTTTTAATACCTGAAATGACAGAAACTAAATATGTCTTAAAGTTCAAAACTTGAAGTACAGTATAATCAGTTTACTAAATTATTGATATGTAATGTTGCTCTGTATGTGAAATGTTGACGCCGGATACAGGAAGTTGTTCACTAGCTGTCAGTCAGTTTATCATGTTCACACAGCGCAGTTTCACTCAGTCTCAAATCATCAGCAGACGCCACAATACAGAACTTGGAGTCCTTCTGCATTTAGGAAAAAAAAAAAAAATCTCATCTCTGGCAAGTCTTGAACTCTTCTTATTCTTCTTTAGATGTTTCTTTAGAAGTGTTGTTCAGTTTATTAAGCTGCTGGACACTTACAATGAGTTCATAAATATCTGTTACAGTGTTTATTAATCTTTGTTAATGTTAATTAATAAAAATATAGTTGTTCATTGTTTGTTCATGTTAGTTCACAGTGCATTAACTAATGTTAACAAATACCTTTGATTTTAAGAATGTATGATGTAAATTAACATTACGATTAATAAATGCTGTAGAAGTGTTGTTCTATTCCTAACTAATGAAACCTTACTGTAAAGTGTTAATTTTAGTTTATTAACCATTTATTTTTGTCATTTGTGCAGATTTACAAGTGTGTGTTTCTCCACAGGACGGAGCGTCTGTTAATGAAGAGATGAACACTGCAGAGAAAATCATTCTTTTCTCTTTTCTGCTACAAGGTGTGGTTTCCTTTCTCTTCTTCACATCTAGTTTTTAAACAACAAAAGTGTGACGTGAACGAGTGTGAAATCAAGTGCTAAACTGTTATTCTGTCTATATGATACTATGATGCTTCAGATAGTTTACTTACAGACACTGAAGAACATTTATACAATGTTGAAAAAGTTATTTTCTCAAGACTACTTAAAAAGGATATTATTACTATTTAAATTTAAATTAAATTGGAGTTGAATATTTTATTTCACTGTTGCTGCTGTTTATGTTTATCCTTTTAACAATGACCCTGTAATGCAAATGAATGTTTTATAATGGGGGGAAATAATATGAATTTTGTTTGTAGTATTTTGTATAACAACAGAAATGTGTTTGTCTGTCTTGTAAGGAACCCCGCATCGGCCCAAAACCGGAATCCGATGGCCTGGGTGAAGGTTAACGCGTGTACAGGTGCTAGTCATATAATTAGAATATCATCAAAAAGTTCATTTTTTTATTATAAATTATTTTTAAAAATTAAACTTTCATATATTCTAGATTCCCCACATGTAAAGTAAAACATTTCAAAAGTTTTTTTTTTAAATTTTGATGATTAGAGCGTATAGCTTATGAAAGTCCAAAATCCAGTATTTCAAAATATTAGAATATTTCCTAAGATCAATCAAAAAATGGATTTGCAAAACAGAAAAGTTCAAGTTCTTTAAAGTATGTTCTTTTGTGCACTCAATACTTGATCGGCAGGACATATTACAGCAAATGACTTGCTCCTAGCACAAATTACTGCATCAGTGAAGTGTGGCATGGAAGTGATCAGCCTGTGGCACTGCTGAGGCAGGTAAGATGCTTCTGACGTTGTCTCTGGTTCAGAAGTGGCTTGGTAGTCCTTTTCCTGAAGATGTCTGAGTGTGGTGACTCTTGATGCGCTGACTCTGGCTTCATTCTACTCATTGTGAAGCTCTCCCAAGTGTTTGAATCGGCTTTACTTGACAGTATTCTCAAGCTTGCGGTCATCCCTGTTGCTTGTGCACCTTTGCCTACCCAATTTCTTCCTTCCAGTCAACTTTGCATTTAATATGCTTTGATACATCACTCTGTAAACAGCCACCCCATTCAGTAATGACCTTCTGTGACTTACTCTCTTTGTGGAGGGTGTCAATGATTGTCTCCTGGACCATTGCCAAGTCAGCAGTCTTCCCCATTAGTGTGGTTTCAAAGAACAAGAGATACCCGGAATTTATACTGTAGGGATGGTCATTTAATGAAACTCAAATGTAAATATTCTAATATTTTGAGATACTGGATTTTGGACTTTCATTAGCTGTACGCTCTAATCAACAAATTTAAAAAAAAAAACTTTTGAAATGTTTTACTTTACATGTAGGGAATCTAGAATATATGGAAGTTTCATTTTTTAAAATAATTTACAATAAAAAAATGAACTTTTTCACGATATTCTAATTATATGACCAGCACCTGTATGCCTTTTCAGCGCATCTGTGAAGTTTATTTAATTTCACTCGTTTAATCTGACTCCAATTTCAAATGATTCTCATTCTTAGGTTGTGTTTCCAATTAGAAATGAATCATTGGTTATGCATTAATTTAGATTTTTGATTATTCTTATTATCTTATATCTTCAATTATTCGTTCACTGCAGTCCCGGTATCGCTTTAGAAAAGTCACTTCGGCCGACTTGAGTGCTCTTCCCGGACACAAACTCGTCAGTTCTGACCTTAAACATTGGATGCAGGGTAAATATCTACCTTTAAGTCGGTCGCGCTCTGCTTACTCGTAACAAAAAGCATAGTTTTTATATATTTACGAAAACGGCAACTTATTTAAGGCAGCGATAGTCAGAAATCGAAATGGACTTAATTGATGTGCCCTATGCTCCATCTATTAAACCTTCCGTATGATCAATCCTGAACACAGATTTGCGGTAATACCTTCGCTTTAATCTACTAGAAATAATGAATCAAAAATAATACAGAATAAACCAAATATAACATTTTATTTGTCAAGTAAAAATGTATCATGCCAATTACATAGTTGGACAATTAGAAGCCAATTCAGAAATAATAAATGCATAACATCAACTGAAATGCACATGCACACAGTGGTGGATTAGTGTTTGAAGACACTTGTCCACCACTGTGTGGGGGCTTCTGGCTACAGAAAATCCCCCCTGACTGCTTTGCACTTTACCTTATATACCAAGACCAGAACAAAAGGATTGTAAATTTTTATTACACCAACACCTGTTTTGGGGGGAGAGCTATTGCATCCTGTAGATGTGTGAGGGCAAGGCGTTGTCCTATGATATTTCTTTGAGATCTTCTCTCCAGATAAGCTTTATTGCTTTATTGCAGGGTGCTTGATCTCAGTTTTTGTCTTAGCAGGAAAATCAAGTCTTACAGTCTGAATGCTTCAGTGTTTGTTTCTGCTTGTGTCTGAATGATTTTCATCATGTGTGTTGAAGGTGTTTGCTGTAGAGATTTCAGCATCAGTCTGCCAGAGAAGATTGAAGCTCTCAGTGGATCCTGTGTGATTATAAAGTGCACATTTGAGATTAAGGATGAATATGACAAAAAGCTCAATGAGAGTGATGCTACAGGATTGTGGTTCAAAGATGGAGATAATGTGAATAACCTTCTAGTGTTTAACTCCAGAGATCCCAAACCTAATCACTATAAAGGGGAAATAACTGGAAAACTACATGAGAAGAACTGCACCACTATCTTTTATAATGTTAGTTCAAATCATAATGGTAAATATTCCTTCAGGATTGAGAGTCGTGATCTGAAATACACCTACACTGAAAAAAACGGAAACATCTCCACTATAAATGTAATTGGTGAGTGGTTTGAGCCCTTCATTTTTAAATGAATATGTTAAATGAATATTTTACATTTATTTGTCATGTCATCATTGTCACTGTACTTAAAGGCACAGTTCACCCAAAAATGAAAATTCTTTCATAATTTACTCTCCCCCACGTTGTTCCAAACCTGTATGATTTTCTTTCTTCTGCTGAACACAAAAGAATATATTTTGAAGAATATGGGTAACCAAAGAGTTGATGGGAAAACTGGAAATCAATAGGGTCCCATCAACTGCTTAGGTTACCGACATTCTTCAAAATATCTTCTTTTGTGTTCAGCAGAAGAAAGAAATTCATACAGGTTTGGAACAACTTGAGGGTGAGTAAATGATGACACAATTTTCATTTTTTGGGTGAACTATCCCTTTATTCTTGTATTTGTGTGTCTTTCAGAGTCTCCCTCCAAACCCACAGTGAAGCTGTATGAGGAGCAGAAGGAGGTTCAGGATCAGGAGGAGGTGTTGGAGGGGAGCTCTGTGAGTCTGTGCTGCTCTGCTGAGACTCTCTGCTCCTCTCCTCCACCAACTCTCACATGGAGCTCCACTCCCAGAATCCCCCTCAGTGAGAGCAGCAGACAACAGGAGCTCATCTCTGATCTGAACTTCACTGCTACTCACCGTCACCACAGAGTCACTTTCACCTGCACTATAACCTACCAGCTACTGGACAAGAACAAAACAGCACAGGACAGCATCACATTACATGTTCAGTGTAGGATGTTTTTGCGACTTCAGTTCTTTTCTCTTCCACAAGATGCTAATAATGTATAATATCATTCTTTCTTTTTTCTTTTTCAGATGCCCCTAAAATCTCTCCCTCCTCCAGTTGTAACAGAACTGATGTAATTGTGTGTTTCTGTGAGGTTGATGGGAATCCCTCTCCTGAACTGGAGTGGCATCTGTCTGGACGTCCTGTCACTAACTCTTCAGACACGTTCATCAGTGAAGAGCGATTGGGCAGCACAGGCTTGAGGAGCTCCATCACTCTACATCAGTCACTCGCACACACATCTCTGCAGTGTGTCGGCAGAAACACTCGTGGCACTGAAAGAAAACTGTTTCAACTGCTTCCCTCTGTTTCACGTGAGCTGCAGTTCTGTTATTCATCCCATAGAACACAAATTGAGTATGGCCCTGTCCCAAATGGCACACTTGATGTGCACTTGTGGTCTTGTAGACTTACAATGGCCGCCATGTGCATGTCTGTTAGGTCCATGAGAAATGTGCCTATCTCTCTCCATCCCACCCATTCTCCATACCTCTTATCCTCTGCAGGGTTGTGGGAAATTGAGTATCTGTCAACTGATGATTAGAAATGAAAAAAGTCGTAACAGCATCAGTCATTAATGCTAATGCTGATCTCTCACTTTTTTTATATTGTTCCTATGCTCCTGCCATCATTTTTATTTTGTTGTTTAAAGATTACGATATGACTCGCTAGCCCTTGTTTAATTGAATCAGTGAATCATCAGTGGTTTTCCAAACACTCCTTTATTCTTCTTTAGGTTTGAATCATTCCTCTGTGATGACTGGAGTTGCTGTTGCAGCTGTGCTGGTCATTATGTTCTGTGCCGTTACATGGATCTGTGTACGGTAGGTGAACGACACATATGTCAACATACATGTTTTGACCATCAAGTAAAAAGTAACACGTTTCCTTAGGAATAGCTGAGTTTGGACACACTTTTTTCAATTAAAAAGCTTTTATTATTATTATTATTATTAATTAAGTGTTTTGCCACTAATTATGGGCACTTTCTGCTCCTCAAAAATATCAGCGTGTATTTTAATTTAGAAATTATAACATGTTCATCATGTAGCAATATATTCAAATCATAGTATGTATGAATTACATTTTTACATAATGTATGTTTGAACAAATTAATAGATCTAAGAAAAAATGTTGTTGCATTATATAACAAAATATCAAACCAAGAGGCATTTGTAAAAAAAAAACAAAAAAAAAACAATAGGTCAACAAAATGTTTCACAAACATTAGCAAAATTAATTAGCATTTAATTTATTAAAAATAGTTATACAATTCAAAATGAACACAAACATATTTCAGCACTATACGTTTGACACATGATGAATGACACTTTACACATCCACTAAAAACCACTTTTTTAGCAAAAAATAAAAAGCTCTTGCATCATTTGTTTGCAGACGCCACTTTCTTTGTCATTTTACCTGCAATGTAATTTTTAAGTGTGACTAAGGTGTCCAAATACTTCTTGGGGTTGCTGCACAATTTATTTTAAAAGCTAGTCCTGTCTGACTTGTAGTTTTGTTATCTGTGAAGCTAGTATATAAATGATATTAAACATGAACCCATGCTTTTCAGAAAAAAAAGTATGAAACTTATGGAGTCTAGAAGAGAAGGTGCAGCAAGAAGCATTTCAACCAGTGATGTGAGTTACAAATGACACACAAAATCACACAAATGATTTATTCACTAAACAAAAACCTAAAGTTGTAAACAAACTTAAATACACTTCTTACCAACCCAATAAAGTACTCAAACTTCTGAACAATTTACACAGACACACTAGAGCTTTCAATCACTTATTCAACCCTGTCAATCTTTTAGGCCGTTCCACACGAGAATGAAGAGGAGTCAGTTTATGCCAATAATGTCATGATGTCTTCTGCTGGAACTGCCACAGAAAATCCAGAATCACTCATTTATTCCTCCATAAACTTTACATCGGAGTCACGAGAGTTCGGGAGCATCTCTTCACTTCATGCCGACTATGCTGTGGTCAAACATTGTTCTGGAGGAGTGGCAAAGGCAGAGAACGCAATGGGAGAGTCTTCAAGAGCAATAGAGGCACCGGTGATTGTGAGTGCAGATGTAGTTACTAAACAAACAGAGTCAAAGGTTTCAGAGGAAGAGCTGGTTACTGACTCCTCTCAGCTTTACGCAAGGGTTAAACGCCGTAACCCATAGGGAACTTCAGCAGGGCTGTTTTTTGAATAGTAACATGATTGTATTTGCTTTTGGATAGTACAAAGATAGTATTTCAGTGTTATATACAAGATAGTAATGAGTTAGTATCATGACATAACCATGGTACTGGTGCCACCAAGCACCAAAAGAGCTCTTTTTCTTGTCTCATTGGTTGCTTTATACATCATAATGGACTCTCTTTTTTTTTTTCTTGGCAGAAGTTTTAATACAGGTAAGATTTAGTTTTTAATAATTAATAATTTCAACTCCAATCAGTATTCATTTCTGGCATTATTTATTTACCTGGCTGACTTTATCCTTTATTGCTGTGTATTCTCTTTCTGTTTCTACAGTCAAACATTGTAAAAATTCAGAAAGAAGTTTGATTAAAACCTCCTTTAAAAAAAACTTCCAGTAGTTGTCACTTTATTTTTTTCAACACAATAAATGTAGAGTAGGCTATTACATTTCATTTCACTGCAAAAAAAAAAAAAAATTTTTTTTTAGTGATTACGTATTGGTATTGCAAAATTGTGGTACACAGACGTCAATAGCAGTGTTTCTCAACCCTGTTCCTGGAGGCACACCAACGCTACGGGTGCTTCTCATTTCTAATTAGTACATTCTTGTTTCCTTCCCTCACTTCCTTTCCTTGCATCTTAGCTCCACCCCCTTAGGATAAGTTGGCTGAGTTCGATCAGTTTCCGATTCACAGGCTGGAGGACGCAGGACTGAGGAAACAAGGAGGCATCAATTTTAGTATTGAGAAGCACCCTACACATTTTCAAACTCTTCTATACAAACACAACTGATTCAACTCATCGGCTTGTTAGTAGAGACTCCAAGACCAGAAATATATGGGTCAGATAAGGGAGACATCCAAAATGTGCACTGCTGGTGTGCCTCAGGAACAGGGATGGGAAACACTGGTTTATAGAAACCTCAGTATCTCAGCTCAGGATGGTCTGAACTTATTTGGAGCAAAAGCTAGTCTGTAAAGCACATTAGAAGGTATATGGTGTCATCAGCTTGGGATTGCAAAAAGGTGGAAATAATATATATATATACAGGCTAACAAGAAGCTAACAAGGCAAAGGTGAGACTAATTAAACACAATGGAGACTAACTAATTGTCAGAAACTCTGGTTGCAGTGTTGTCGTGTAGCCGGTGAAAGCGGAGATTTTGTCTTGTGACGTCGGAGTGCGTGCCGTTATCCCCTTTGTTTACATGAGGCGAGTCTGTGCAATGGCAGGCCAAAATATTGCTGCTAATAACTGTGCTAAACAGGGCTTATAACATGTATACAGGCTTCTGATTGGTCAACATGGCTTTACGGCTAGGGTTATTTCGCCACCTGTTGGTTTGGCACGCTCTTGACAGCGCATCATAGCGTGTTTTTGCGTTTTCATGTGGATGGAGATTTTTTCCACAGAAACACCTAATAACGCCTGTAGGGCGGAACTAGGCCATCTTGATTAAAAAAAGTGCTTTAAAGTTCTGGATACACTTAAAATCTAGTCCTGAATACACTCTTCATTTTAAAGCACTAAAAACACAAGAACTGAGTGCTCAGAAAAGTCATCTTTGTGCAATGATGTCAGAACTGACAAAGCGTTCAAAATCACTGCCCCTGAAAAACCTGCAAGAATTAAAGAAATCACACTTCCTCCGCTGTCATAAATACACAACCTTAAGAGAACCACTGTACTGTCAAATACAGCATATTATCCCTGTCACTCCATGAAACTGACAAACTGAAAATATTACTTGGTGAAGGACCTTCTTCCTCTTTAGTAGCACACCATATTTATAATTGCCACAAACTAAGAGGTACTGAGTGAACACATCCACATTATAATACTATTAATATGTGTATAAATATATATGAATGCATTTTATATATGTTTGTTTGTTTGTTTGTTTTTCTTTCCTGTTTGTTTTTGTTTTGCTTTATGCAATGCTTTGGCAATATGTACCTAAATATGTCATGCCATTAAAGCAATATGAATTTAATTGAATTGAATTGATTTTTTTTTTAAATGGAGGAAAAACTACGCTTGCACGTGTGGACTAGGCCTTAGTTTCTATGCTTTCTGACTGGATTATTTTCACCTGTTGTTCATTTATTTACCTTGTTATCTCTGTATTTATATACCCTTATTTTCCTCTGTTAATTGTTCCATGTCGTCTTTGTATTAGATGGTTGTGCTATGTTTTATTCCTGGTAATCTCCTGCATGTTTCCTTTTTGAAAATAATATTAAAGACTGTTTCTGTTTCTGCATTGTCATGCGATCATTACAGCCACCAGCTGTGACAGTACATGGAACCCAGAAAAAAAAAAAAGCATATGGACTTACCAGTTGTGTAGTTGCTCAAGAGCAATGTAGTCTCAAGGACCACACCAAGGACTTCTTAGACTTGGCGTGACTTGCCACCTTCCCCGTCCACTCCCGGTGTGTGTTTATCCGGACGAGCTGAATCAAGCTCGTGGTGTTTCAGAAAGTTCAGTCAGTGTATTGTATTAGTGACTCTGTTCACACAGCACACCTCCACTCAGTCTCAAAATTAACAGCAGTAAAGAACTTGGTCCATAAATATTAGGCCTACATTTTTATCTCTTTTTTTTTTTTCTCCAGGAAAGATCTTGGCAGCTACACTGGTTTGACTGTTTTCTCATTTTTGGTAAGTCTTAAATTATTCTTCTTTTCCTTTAGATGTTGTTTCAGAAGTGCTGTTCGGTTTATTGAGCTGTTGGAAACTTTCAATGAGTTCATAAATATGTTATGTATAGTAGTATAGTTCCAAAAATATCCATTTGAATTCATTTTTGGGGCTTAATATATAATTCTCGGTAACACTTTAGTATAGGGAACACATATAAACTATTAACTATGACTTTTCCCTCAATAAACTCCTAATTTACTGTTTATTAATAGTTAGTAAGGTAGTTGTTAAGTTTAGGTATAGGATTATGAATGTAGAATAAGCTCATGCAGAATAAGGCATTAATATGTGCTTAATAAGTACTAATAAATAGCCAATATTTTAGTTATATGCATGCTAATAAGCAACTAGTTAAAAGACCCTAAAATAAAGTGTTACCTAATTCTCATGAGTCATTTTTTTTTTAAATATAATTTTTTATAATTTCTGCATGTAAATACAAGTGTGTGTGTTTCTCCACAGGACTGACTGTCTGTTAATGTAGAGATGGACACTGCAGAGAAAATCATTCTTTTCTGTTTTCTTTTACAAGGTTTGATTTTTCTCCCCTTTTAACTAGTTTAACAAGTGCTAAACTATGATAACTTTTCATTTAAAGTATTTTTAACTAAATTGATTTCAGATATTGATTGATGCACACATTTATTTTTTTTTTTTGACTGGGATCTCACTCAAAATATTCACAATTTACCCTTTTAAATGATCATGTATTGCAATGAAATGTTTTGTGAAATTAATTTAAAAAAACAATTATGTATTTAGATTTTTGTGTGTTTATAATACAACAGAAATGTGTTGGGGTGTCTGAATGCTTCTTTGTTTCTGCTTGTGTCCGAATGATTTTAATCGTGTTTGTTGTAGAGATTTCAGCATCAGTCAGAGAAGATTGAAGCTCTCAGTGGATTCTGTGTGATCATAAAGTGCACATTGGAGACTGAGAATAAATATGACTAAAACCTCACTGAGAGTGCTGCTACAGGACAATGGCTCAAAGATGGAACTAATCCGAATATCCATCAAGTATTCAACTCCAGAGATCCCAAACCTAATCACTTTAAAGGGGAAATAACTGGAAAACTACATGAGAAGAGCTGCACAAATATCTTTTATAATGTTAATTCAAATCATAATGGTAAATATTAGCTATGGTGATCTGAAATACACCTATAGAATGAAATCCTCCACTATAAATGTCAATGAAAGTGTTAAATGAATATTTATTTATTTATTTATTTATTTATTTATTTATTTATTTATTTATTTATTTATTTAATTCATGCTATCATTGTCACTTAATCACTTAATTTATGTGTATTTCAGAGTCTTCCTCCAAGCCCACAGTGAAGCTGTATGAGGAGCAGAAGGAGGTTCAGGATCAGGAGGAGGTGTTGGAGAGGAGCTCTGTGAGTCTGCGCTGCTCTGCTGAGACTCTCTGCTCCTCTCCTCCACCAACTCTCACATGGAGCTCCACTCCCAGAATCCCCCTCAGTGAGAGCAGCAGACAACAGGAGCTCATCTCCTCATCATAGAAGTGATGTATTCAAATCATGGTATTTATGAATTGCATTTTTACATAATGCATGTTTGAACAAATTAATAGATTAGTAAAGCGAAAAAAAAAAAAAAAAACCGCTTACATCATTCGTTTACAGATTCCACTTGCTTTGCAATTTTGTATCTGCATTGCAATGGACATTCAGACATTTTTAAGGTGTCCAAAATATTTGGGGGTCACTGCACAAGTTGATTCACTTGTGATTTTGCTCTCTGTAAAGCTAGTATGAAACTGATATATTAAATATTAACACGTTTTCAGAAAAGAGAATATTAAACTTCTGGCAGTCGATTTCAGTTCCAGTTTTGCTTGGTTCCTTATAAAAATGTATATTGCATCAGGATTTTAAACCGGCCCCCCATGCATACTATAAAATTACACCACTAGACTACCATGACTCACAGTCTTATAGGAAGAGAGTCAGATCTGTCACTGGTGCCCCATCGAAAAATTAAATAATTAAATAAATAAGAAAGGTGCAGGATGCCCAGAGTAAGTCACTCAACAGTAAGAATGCATTTCTATGTAGAGAGATATTATAATGGACTAAACATTAGTAACATAATTTGTTTCCAGATTGTCCACCAAGCAGAAGGTGAGTCTTCTTTGTTATAAGGCCTGGATATATTATAAGGCATGATATAGGTTGATGATGATGATAATGATGATGATGGTGTTTGAGAGTGTTTTTGTTCTCAGGCTCAGAATGAGGCAGCAGACACATATGCTTCTCTTCAGCTCTCTGCTCCACCCTCTGAATATGAAACTTTGAACATTAAGAGAGATGACACACAATAAACAACAAATACACATTTTATAAATACATCAAATACATCATTTTATCTTTTCTTCAGTCAGTTGTTCTTTCAGGATTTATACAATGCATGTATTTCCACATGAAAAAACGTCTCAGGTTATGCATGTAACCATGGTTCCCTGAGAACAGGGAACGAGGAGCTGCGAAAGAAATGCTAGGGGAACGCCTTCACGTGAACCGGTGTCTGAAACAATTATCAAATCAAGGCAATATCATATTGACCGACAACAGCCCATGACGTCATATAGATGCGACCTGAAAGTATATAAGGGCCGCCCAGATAACATTTCATCCGCTTATCGTCAGGGACTGTATGCAGGCGGGCCCCGAGGCATGGCTGAAAGACGCAGTGTCTCATTCCCTGTTCTCAGGGAACCATGGTTACATGCGTAACTCGCGCTGCGTCAGAAACACTAGCGGAACAATATACCCACGCCGTCATGCTGAGGGGAGTGCATGCCCCCGAACGAACCCCTGCCAGTCACTTCTCAGGGGAACATAGTCACCCCAAATGCCACCAGGGAGGCCCACCTGGTTTCTTACTCTACTAGAAACCTAGTCTGGCCAACAACCTGTCTCTTTCCTTCAGTCTCTACATAAGTCTCACGAAGAGACATACAGAAAGAGGGATTGCAAAGAGGGCAGTCAGACCGGATCTTAGAGACGGGCATCCTGGAGAACAGGACTCAGCGAAGTGCTATTGACCCTTGCAAGCGAGGGGAGTTAATCTGCTCGATCCTGCACTCTAAAAGGGAGCCCTCGCGAGGGGAGTGCTCACAGCCTAAGGGCTGATCTAACTGGGAGGCCTCGAGAGAAGCCTTCAACCTCTGACCAGACTTAGGGAACTAAGTACTCAAATCTAGAGTGGCCTGCTACCCAGAGCGTGTCCTGATGCTACAGCAACCACACTAGTGAGGGCTCACCACAGAGAGGCCTGCTAAGGCCTACTATCTAATGGCAATAAAAAATAGCTACCAAAAACCAAAAACTACCAAAAAATAGCTACTTAGCCCTGCTAAGACCAGCTACCCAACAGCACATCTGCTGGCTGCTAAGAGCCCAACATGGTGGGGACTCACTCTGATGGGATGCCTACTTAAGGCCAGCTACCTTATAGCAAGTCTAGTAGCAGAGATAGACTGTTTAAACAGTGCCTAAGCCTGGGACCTATCACATCGCCGACAAGCAGTGTACTCAGTAAAAGCACTTTTTACCCTTTAAGCAAGGGGAGTACAAACATACACCAACATGCCCTGGAGGAGGCCCACCTGGACCTACTACTGCAGACGAACATGGGCATCAGCTCATGGCAATGCTCGGGCTACAAGGGAACGTACTAAATGACCAGCCTGAAGTCAAAAGGTCAAAAAATACTGCTCGACCTGAGCCACAATGGTGCAGGCCAGATAAAAACAGAGCTATAAGCGAAGCACTCAGATCACACCTTGTCTTACAAGGGAGAGCTATCCGCCTGACCCTGAGAAAACTACAGGGTAGAGGCCTACCACCAAAACTTTATCATGACAGAAATGATATCTGTTCTCAGGCCTAGGGGAATGGGGGCGTTTCGTAGAAAAGCCACCCACAATCAACCCAACGCTTGAACGTTAGTTCAGCAGGTTTAAGAGAGAGCCTAGCGAGGGCCTAACAAAGACTAGCTTCTAAAATGCGGGACCACAGCAAAGTTTAGAATACTATTAACAAAGTGAAAGGGGCCTAACGCTGCCCAGGAGCAACTGCACCGGGGAGGCCTATCTAGCTGCCTATAACCCTAGTCGCTAACTATTATGCCTCTACACCAACCTGCAGAAGGGGGCGGGCCTTGGCCGGACGACTCTCAATAGAGAGGAGGCCAGCACTAGGGATGCCAAAAGGAACCTACACTCACCTAATGAGGGGTCAGAGGCAGGAATGCTTAGTAGACCGCCTTCACTATCCCTAGCGCTCAGCCTAGGCCAGCTGTCAGGGCGGCCCTGGTGAGGGCCAGTCCACAAAGCACAGATCTACCTGGCGCTCCTCAGAGCAGCGGCCTCTACAGAACAACTCTCAACTGAGAGGAGGCATAATCACTCAAACTGAAATGGCTAAGGTGGCTAAAAACTACCATGAAAGCCTTAGATATCCTAATTAAAACTAAGAAGAGTGACGCTAACCAGGTAACAATGTCAGGTAGCCACGTGGGCCAGCGCTAGACATTTAATCTATCTGAAGTCAAAGCGCTCGCCTTTTTGACACACCAGCCCTCCAAACCTTGTAGGAGAGGAGACAAACTACTCTACCCTGAGGTGGCTCTCAAGGCGGCCTGACGAGGGCCATCCCACAACAGAGCGGCGGCCTCAAAACCACTGCCAAGATGGGAGATGACCACCATGGAAAACGTGGCGTCTACCACCCTTACAAGCCATCTGTCTTACCCTTTTAAATCTTTTTTTATTCGTGTTTGCAGTTCTGAACCAAATCCTTAACCAAAGTGCAATGGTTTGTGGGCAATATTAGCTGTTAGACTGTGCATGGATCACACTTCCACCGGGAATAGTATAGACCATCGATTTGGGACACACTTATTCACTTATATATCTCACATACTATTTAAGAAAATTAAAGGTTACAAAAAAATATGTATATGTGCATGTATTCTAGTTTTTTATTTAATCTAATATCTCATTTGTGTCTTTTTGTGGACTATTATACAGACTGTTTGACCAAAAACAATCTTATTTGTCTTGTACAATCAGCTGTACTTTGAAGATTTTATATGCATATTTTCCATATGAAACACTCATACTGGACGTGACTTTCCGATAATACGCTTTGGTAACACTTTACAATAAGGTCCCATTTGTTAACATTAGTTAATGTATTATATATTTTTAAAACATTTATTAATCTTTGTTAAAGGTGCAATATGTAGGATTTCTCTCTACTAGAGGTTGCTAGATGCCTATTCAAAACAAAGGCGTAGCTTGATGACGGCAAGTTTGAGCGTGGAATCTTGGGACATGTGGTCTTCACATCATTCACAGCCGGTGGAAACAATTGGGATAGAACTCCTCCTTTTCGTGGATGTGATTATTAACGTTACTGTAGTATGAAGCAGAGCAGGACCGAGAGTTGTTGGAGCTGAACAAGGCCGCTGGAGCGATTGCACAACACACACCTCACGAGCAGCTGAACTTTTATTATGCCACAGTCGCCGGCGTCGCTTCTGCTTTTCCGGTCATGAATATGAGGTAACGCAGCTCTGTTTATCTCTGTTTATCGTATTAGATACATTTAAGAGTGTTGAAAATGATGTTATAACGTTACTCTGTGCGTTCGCTCGGCGGCTGCTGTGAGATACTTATTTGAGAGACACTGCAGTAAGCTAGATCGATTTTAGAATATGATATTAAATGCTGGATGGCCTGTGTTGATAAATGGCATGCAATTAATTTTAAAACGTATTGTATGATGGAGAAAATGCTGTATTACTGTTACTAAAAATAAAGCTGCATCAGATTATGCTATGTTAGCTACTTCACAAAATAGAGTTTTTCTCTGAGGCATGGTAAAGCATGGTACTCACAAAAAAAAAAAAAAAAAAAAAAAAATCAAGAAAATTAGATTTAAGCAATAATACTAAACGTGTTGAGCTATATAACAATAATTTGTTTTCTGTCTATAAACGTAACCAAACAGTTGTTCCCTTGTCTATTAAAACATGTATATTAAAGCGTCTTTGGTGTTTCCATGGTTTTTACAAAATAAAACCGGAAACCGAGGGTAACGCGGGTATGACGCAATTGCCAGGGGACTCCCGGAGCCTCGGTTAAAATTGCAATTTACTCACGATTTACAAATAGTTGGAAACATGGGATATTGTAAGTACTCAAGTGAACAAAATATATAACACTGGCCTAGTGGTTTTTGGATATTTCACTGCAAAATTCTTACATATTGCACCTTTAATGTTAATAAAAATTGTTCATTGTTTGTTAATGTTAGTTCACAGTGAATTAACGAATGTTGACAAATACAAATTTGGACTAAAATGTATCAGTAAATGTTGAAATCACCATTGAATAAGATTAATAAATGCTGAAGTAGTATAATATAGCTAAATTATGTCAAAAAATTAAACCTTGTACAGTGTTACCCAAGTTTTTATTTCAAGTAAGTCTTTTATAGGTTTTTTATTTTTTATTTTTTTTATTGAATAATAAACTGTATGTCTCTTTTTTTTTACTCTTCTTCTAATTTTGGATAGTCTACTACTGCATTATTGTTTGCCATGAAAATTCAAGCTTTTGCTTTCTGTTATTAAAGATAATAACCATAAATAAATGCTTTTAAGAAGTCAAAAGTATTTTTCAAAGTCCACAAATGGAGAAATGTCACAGCACATTTGCATTTTCTCATCTGTGCAACATATTCTAAATACATCTAAAAAACTGAAATGCTGAAAGAATGCTACTTTTTAATCAAACCACTCATGTTCAGTCAGCGGTGTAGTGTGAATTTTGTCAGTAAATCACCGGTGGAGGTACAGAGCAGTGATGTAGCACAGATCTTGGGTGGAATTAGTAGTTGTATTGCAGCAAGTGGAGACAGTATGAATTCCAATCTGAAGTGAGTGAGCATCTTTATGTCCTACTGACTCCAAACAGTAGAGAACTGAAACATTTTTCTTAGGTTATTGAATTCACCAATGCACTTTTTTTCACCACTGCTTTTTTTTTTTTTTTTTGGAAAAAAATCATGAGAAGATCACCAGTCCTGTCTTGATGCCACAGTATATGCTTATGTAAAAAATTAAGAGATTTTTTAGGGAAATCAGTAATGGCTTACTTTAGTTGTTTCTGCATATTAGGCTGGGATAGTAGAAAGAATGTAAACAGCCAGTTCATGTCTACATTTCAAATTATTTTAAAATGCTGCTGCTGTTGCTGATAAGCAAATACAGCAGTGCAGTTTCTTTATATACCATTTCCCTTTTCTGCACAAAGATATGAGTACACTTTATCAGATGCTTTTGGTTTAAAGAAAAATGAAGCTCTTCTTAGTATATGAATGCTGAGCAGGAACCTGATGGACTGTCACATTTATTTTTTTAATACTGGAAATAACAGCAATTGAATATGTCTTAGGGCCCTATTTTAACTATCTAAGCACATGATCTGAAGCGCATGACGCACATGCACTATAGGGCGTGTCCAAATCCACTTTTGCTAATTTAATGACGCAAAAAATGGTCGGTGCCCGGCGCATGCAAGGGTTGTACCTAGTCTCTTAATGAGTTATGGGTGTTTTTTGGGTGTAATGTGCAATAAATCTATCAGAGTGTCATCTCCCATTCCCTTTAAAAACCAGGTGCGCTTGCACCATAGCGGATTGCTATTTACATGGCGGAATATAGACGCCCTCAACCTGACGAGTCAGTTTAAATACATGTGTGTATTGCCACGATTGGTCAAATAATTAGCCAATTTCATTCGTCGTTACTGCAAATAGGTAATTCTCATACATGCAATGACTATCTATTATGACATGTAGGGCATTTTTATCTTACATAATAATCTTTTACATTGTAATCCTTTTATTTTTAATATTTGGCATGTTTGTGCCAAATACATTTTTTTTCCTCATCTCTGGCAAGTCTTGAACTCTTCTTATTCTTCTTTAGATGTTTCTTCAGACTTGTTGTTCAGTTTATTGAGCTGCTGGACACTTACAATGAGTTCATAAATATCTGTTTGTTCAGTATAATTACAAAAATGATCAGTTTACATTCCTTAGTGGGGATAAATTTATGATTTCTCTGAGTTTATTTGGTAACACTTTACACTTTACATAAGGTTCCATTTGTTAACATTAAAGTAGTAACTAACATAAATTAACAATGAGCAAAACATTTGTTACAGAATTTATTAATCTTTGTTAACTAATGTTAACAAATACAACTTTTGATTTTAATAATGCATTAATGTTTAAATCAACATTAACTATGATTAATAAATGCTGTAGAAGTATTGTTCATTCTAAGTTCATGTTAATTAAAGTAGTTAACTAATGTTAAAGGGTTGGTTCACACAAAAATGAAAATTATCTCATGATTTACTCACCCTCAAGCCATCCTAGGTGTATATGACAATCTTCTTTCAGATGAACACAATTGGAGATATATTTAAAAATATCCTTAGTCCTCCAAGGTTTATAATGGTTGTGAATGGGGGGTCACATTTAAAAAAAAAAAAAAAAAAAAATGCATTCATCCATAATCAAAGTAATCCAGTAGGTTATCCATGTAACGATCAGTCCTACTGATGGCGAGTTGATGAACCCATGTGCAGTTTACTTAGAATCCAAAAGTGAGCAAACAAACAAAGCAACCACTTGACAATAACACTCACCAACAGCAGGGTTACATAATCAATATACAACAAAGTAACACGGAGAACAAGAGGCTTAAATACATGAACTTAGAGAACACATGACTAAGACAACCAATGGGCAAGAGACACAAGGAACAAGGGAACCAATGACAGAACAGAACTCAGAAACACATGACCATAAACAACCAAACAGAACATGACACATAGACTAAGGAAACACATAAGGAGCAAGGGAAGCATGACACAAACAAGCTACAAGAATCAAACTACAAAATAAAAGACATGAAATCATAAACATAAACATGAACATGAACAAAACTATACATTACAATCCAACAACCCCAGTGGGTTAATAAAGGCCTTTTGAAAGCAAAGAAATGCATTTTTGTAAGAAAAATGCCCATATTTAAAACATTATAAATTCAAATAACTAGCTTCCGGTGGACAACCATACGGATACTGCGCAAGTCGACTTGTGCCAAATCAGTAAACGCCTAACGCGGTGCATGACGCAGGATGTAGGAGTATTGTAAGCTTAGATGCCTCTCATGGTTCAAACAAGTCGGGCTGTGCAATAAACACAAGCTCCTCTTCTCTAATATCGAAATCCTCCGACATTTCCCTTTTAAATTTCTCAATTTAGACTGCTAATTCTTGACCGGTGTTTTGTTTTGCTCTCTCCTTTGCGCCTCCGCGTTCGTCATTGCGTCATTGTGTCGTCGGGTCAAAGGTTGCTCTTCCACCCAAATCGACTTGCGCAGTATGCATACGGTCGTCCGCTGGAAGCTAGTTATTTGAATTTATAAAGTTTTAAATATAGATATTTTTCTTACAAAAACGCATCCCTTCGCTTCAAAAGGCCTTCATTAACCCACTGGAGTCGTATGGATTACTTTGATTATTGATGGATGCATTTTTTTGTTTGTTTTGTTTTAAATGTGGCCCCCCATTCACAAAAATTATAAACCTTGGAGGACTAAGGATATTTTTAAATATATCTCTGATTGTGTTTGTCTGAAAGAAGATAATTATATACACATAGAATGGCTTGAGGGTAAGTAAATCATGGGATAATTTTTATTTTTCGGTGAACTATCCCTTTAACTATGAAACCATATTGTAAAGTGGGTAACATTTTACAAAAGGTTAATTAGTTAAACATTAGTTAATGTATTAACTAACATGAACTAACCATGAGCAATACATTTGTTACTGTATTTACTAATATTCATTAATGTTAGTTAATGAAAATACAGTTGCTTATTGTTTGTTCATGTTAGTTCACAGTGCATTAACTAATGTTAACAAGATTTTAATAATGTATTAGTAAATGTTGAAATTTATTATTCTGTCTATGTGATACTATGGTGCTTCAGATAGTTTACTTACAGACACTGAAGAACATTTATACAATGTTGAAAAACAGTTATTTTCTCAAGACTACTTAAAAATATTATTACTATATAAATTAAATTGCAGTTGATTTTTTTTTATTTCACTGTTGCTGTTCTGCTTTTACCCTTTTAACAATGACCCTGTAATGCAAATTAATGTTTTGTAATGGGAAAAAAAATATTGTTTTTGTTTGTAGCGTTTTGCATTATAACAGAAATGTGTTTGTCTGTCTGAGTGCTTCAGTGTTTGTTTCTGCTTGTGTCTGAATGATTTTCATCATGTGTGTTGAAGGTGTTTGCTGTAGAGATTTCAGCATCAGTCAGAGAGGACTGAAGCTCTCAGTGGATCCTGTTTGATCATAAAGTGCACATTTGAGATTGAGGATGAATATGACAAAAACCTCACTGAAAGGGCTGCTACAGGATTGTGGCTCAAAGACGGAGATAATGTGAAAATCCATCTAGTGTTTAACACCATCAGAGCATCTCCCAAACCTAATCACTTTCATGGGAAAATAACTGGAAAACTACATGGGAACAACTGCACCACTATATTTTATAATGTTAGTTTAAATCACAATGGTAAATATTACTTCAGGATTGAGAGTGGTAGTGATCTGAAATACATCTACACAAAAAACACCTCCACTATAAATGTCATTGGTGAGTGATTTGAGCCTTTTATTCATAAATGAATGTGTTCAATGAATATTTTAAATGTATTTGTCATGCCATCATTGTCTCTTTACTTATTCCTGTATTTATGTGTCTTTCAGAGTCTCCCCCCAAACCCACAGTGAAGCTGTATGAGGAGCAGAAGGAGGTGCAGGATCAGGAGGAGGTGTTGGAGGGGAGCTGATTGTAGTAAAAATGGCCTGAAACTAAGATAATACAAACTACATGTTGAGGTCCTGCTCGACCAGCTGGGGTTTATTTTCGGGACAGTGACCAAACATTTGTACAATGTAAGTAATGAATTTGAATCCAGGTTGTGACTAGAGTTTTCAATCATGATTTTTTTTTTTTTTCCAGAAGAGAAAACAGCAGATCCTCACAGACAAAACAAGAAGATACTACTGGAATCATTATGACTGATAAGGTGAGTCGTACCAACAAAACACATTATTCATTGAAAAATGGCACCTTAACAAACAACATTGCTTGAAAATATTCCATCATTTTAAACATATACAGTAGTTCACTCAAAAACTACAATTTTGTCAAATTACTCTCAGTCATGTGGTTTCAAGCCCATATTTTCTTTCTTCTGTACTGCTGTTCTTCTGTATCAGAATACACCACAGCAATTCACCCCGAATACCCTACTGCATTTATCCTCTAGGATATTCAACAAGATTGTGAGAGTGAGTCTGTTTATGCCAATAATGTCATACTGTCACCTGCTGAAGCTGCCACACTGAATCGTCAAGAATCCCTCCATTATGCCTCCATTGACTTCAAAAACCTCAAACCAGAGTCCGAAGAAATCAGGGGTATCTCCTCGCTGACCACTGACTACGCTGTTATCCGTTATTCTGGTAAAGTGAGGGAGACAAAAAGCTCTGTGGGAGGTGATTAACCCAACAGCAACATCTCAGCTTTGAAGTCCCAAAAAGATTAAACTGTACCAGACAGGGGGACAAATATCAGAAAAGAGTCCTTTGAGCTATCAGAAGATGCATATGAAGAAACTTCACACATCCTAAGACTGTTCCCACAAAAAAAAGTTTGTCATCAGTGCAGATATGGTTAAAAGTAAAGCAAGCAACTGAACCTAAGTCGCTCACACCGTCAGTTGAAGAATTATTATTTTTTTTTTTTGTCATGTTTCCCTAAAAAATGTCAATTTAAAAAATCTATACACTGATACATATTTATTCATAATCATCAGAGCTTGAATATATATTAGAAGCTTTAAAAATGAATATATATAATATATAAAAACAAAAACAAATCATATAAATATTTTGTAAAAAACTTCCTCTGACCTTAGTTTGGTGGTTTGTGTTTTTGTTTTGTTTTTTCCAGATGAAGTACATGTTCATAGTTTTTTACATCTTGATGGTTTCTTCTGATCCTGTTTTATTTATCTTTCTCTGATTGAATATTACATTAAAGAAAAAAAATGTACTCACATAACTTTTGATAGTATGCCTACTTATAAACAAAACTAAACTGTTGCTTCATTTTTTGACCAGCAGAGGGCAGCATTATGGGCACATGATCCACACAAATACTGTATGCTACTGCTCTAAAACAAGCTTCTCATGTAACATTCTATTCGAATTTTAAATGATTTTGAATTTTTCGATTATATTATTTTTTTTATTATTTACCACATTATCACCTGACGTTGTTTCCCTCCTGTTTCCTGCTCAAACGTCTATAAAACTTGTACACTACATTTAAAGATTTCTGAAGCCATACGATAGCTTTATGTGAAGAACAGATGGAACAAAGGAACAGATTAAGTAGGTTCTGTAGTTTTACAGCAGCACACCGCACAGAAAATGATACAAAATAAATTGAAGATTCTGCTTGTGCACAGAATATGTTCATGATGTCACAGGAAGTACTGGTGTGAATGTGATGTGAAGAAAGAGGGGAGTTATAATCAGTAGATTAGATCAGTAGTTTAAGCTACAAATTCTGTTCCCACAGCACAGCTTCACTCTGTCTTTAATCAGAAGCAGATGTTACTGTAAACTTTGGATCTAAACAGGAGATTCCGACACTTTCTGCTACGAAGGTCAGATTTTTTTAACAAATTTCCTCTTTCATATTTTTATGGTCTTGTTGCTGTTTTACAGCCATTACATTAAAATTAATAGAATCATAGAACATCAGCAGAGATTCTGTCATATCCAGCATCCAAAAGTTTAATACTGAGAATATTTAAATTTTTTTTTAATGGTGAAATTACTGTAAAGTGAACATAATTATTTTTTAATTATTTTTTGGGGGTAATGAGCCAAGATTCAAGGGTCTAAACAAGAAAATAAACATTCACAGAGAGATAAACCTGTAATATAGAAAGTTTTAGATATTATAGATATTTTGATATTATTATTATTATTTAGATATTTATAAAGTATTTACATTTTTGAGAAGAAGAAAAAACAACTAAAAAGACAAGCAACGTTTTCCATCAACCAGTGATGGCGATGTAAAGTTTGACACGTTCCTCTTTCCTTCTTCCGTCCCATCTTTGGCACATACATTTTTGCATAAACTCCTGCATCATTTTCCTTGACAGTAAAGGTGTTTCACTGTGTCAGAGCTTCCACAAACCACAAACTCAAAGAAACATCTCTCAGGAGAAATAAGGGACCTTCCTAAATATACAATACATTTGTTGGGAAAAAGTGTGCTGAAGATATACAGGGGGTGGTCATGTTGGTCAAGCTTGCTTTTCTCCGACAGGTGGATGTTCATCACAGAATAAAAGGATGGATATCCAGAGAGCAGAGAAAATAATTCTACTTATTTTTCTGTTGAAAGGTTTGGATATTTTTATGAATTAAATGTAAAAGCATTTTTTTTTTTTTAAATTAATTCTTTAATGAATTAATGTTTGTGTTGTGTGTGTTGAAGGTGTTTGCTGTAGAGATTTCAGCATCAGTCTGCCAGAGAAGATTGAAGCTCTCAGTGGATCCTGTGTGATCATAAAGTGCATATTTGAGATTGAGGATGAATATGACAAAGAGCTCAATGAGAGTGCTGCTACAGGATTGTGGCTCAAATATGGATATAATGTGAATATCCATCAAGTGTTTAACTCCAGAGATCCCAAACCTGATCACTTTAAAGGGGAAATAACTGGAAAACTACATGAGAAGAACTGCACCACTGTCTTTTATAATGTTAGTTCAATTCATAATGGTAAATATTACTTCAGGATTGAGAGTGGTAGAATGAAATACACCTACTCTGAAAGAGAAAACATCTCAACTATAAATGTCATTAGTGAGTGATTTGAGCCTTTTACTGATAAATGAATGTTTTAAATGAATTTTTTTAAAAGTGTTTGTCATACCATCATTGTCACTTCACTTAATCTTGTATTTATGTGTCTTTCAGAGTCTCCCTCCAAACCCACAGTGAAGCTGTATGAGGAGCAGAAGGAGGTTCAGGATCAGGAGGAGGTGTTGGAGGGAAGCTCTGTGAGTCTGCGCTGCTCTGCTGAGACTCTCTGCTCCTCTCCTCCACCAACTCTCACATGGAGCTCCACTCCCAGAATCCCCCTCAGTGAGAGCAGCAGACAACAGGAGCTCATCTCTGATCTGAACTTCACTGCTACTCACCGTCACCACAGAGTCACTTTCACCTGCACTATAACCTACCAGCTACTGGACAAGAACAAAACAGCACAGGACAGCATCACATTACATGTTCAGTGTAAGTAATGCCTTATATCTGTTTTGACATGATGTCAATCATGTTATTGTAAATTATATTGTGTGGCCATGTATTTGTATCCCTTCAGATTCCCCTAAAAAACACATCAGTTTCTGTGCTTCCCTCTGGCTCGGTGTTGGAGGGCAGTTCAGTGATTCAGTGAACCAAAAATGAAAGTTCTTCCATCATTAACTATGTTTCTATAAAACACAAAATAAGTTATTCAGCAGAATGTCCAGACTGCTCTTTTTCAAACAACAGCAGTGAACTGGGGCTGGCAAGATAAAAAAAAAGACAAAAAAATGAACATTAAAGTAGTCCAACTGCCAGAACAGTCACATTTGAGATGTTTGTTTCTTTGTTTGTTACTAAGTTTTTATGCTTGTTATTTATTTGCACATATCCAAAAGTCCTTATTGGACAGTTCCTATTCATTTTATATGGAAAAGAGCAGCCTGGACATTCTGCTTCTTTTTCTGTTACATGGGGGGAAGACAAATGAGTTTGGAATATTTTAAATCTAAAATGAATAACCAAACCTTCATAAGTTAAATCTAATGTAGAGTCAGGAACTAATACAGAAAACAAATCTCAGCTAGTGTCTGAATGTGAACTGTAAGGCAGTAAAATGAGTCATTAATATGTAAGCCACCTTCAGTGATTGTAAGCAATGTGAACTACAGTAGAAAAGTTACTATGAAAAGGTTCCAGTTGTTCAGCACAGACTTTCTCGATTTTTCTCTCTATTAGATGCTCCTCAAATCTCCACTTCCTCCAGCTGTGTCAGTGGGGATGTAACTGAGTGTTTCTGTGAGGTTGATGGGAATCCCTCTCCTGAACTGGAGTGGCATCTGTCTGGACGTCCTGTCACTAACTCTTCAGACACGTTCATCAGTGAAGAGCGATTGGGCAGCACAGGCTTGAGGAGCTCCATCACTATACATCAGTCACTCACACACACATCTCTGCAGTGTGTCGGCAGAAACACTCGTGGCACTGCAAGTCAACTGTTTCAACTGAATCTCTCGCCTTTGCAGTTTACAGGTAACGTCTCTTCTGAACTAAAATTAAATTAAACATAAAAACAAGATTTCTACCAGTCATTACTGTGGTAACTGATTGAATACAACACAGATTCATCCTTTATTATTTTCAGTTATTTTATGCATTTGCAGAATTTTCATTTTTGAATGAACTAACTTTTTAACAACTATGACAGTACTGGGACTCTCTGTTTTCTCTCTTTCTACTGTGACCTATATTTATGTTTTATGGGCATATTGTGTATTTTCAGAATATCAACAGGTTACAGTTTCCCTCCTGATCATATTAATGCTGATTCTGGTTTTGTACGCTCTGACTGTTGGACTTGGGATCTACAAAATTAGACAGTAAGTCCAGAGACTTCATGCCCATTCAAACCAAGGCACTTGCCCAATCAGAATTTTGAACCAAATGAATTTTGAATGCAACTGCCAAAAGACTTGATTTATAAGTATAAAAGGTGCAGTAAGCAATTTCTGAGAAACACTTTTGATATTTGAAATCAACCCAAACAAACACACCCCTTCCTTCAATGCTCCCCCCCAAAATGCATGATCACACAATGCAAGAGTGGATGTCTCTTTATAGGTCAATTCACACCGCACCGACAAACGCAGACAATCACCAGATTACAGTACGTCACTTCTCATACATTCTACGACCAGACACCGAAAAGGGTAACACACTGATTCGACAATACCCAACAAAGTGTCTGTTGCCGTCTGCCGTGAAATAATGCTTCGCAAAAAACTAAGGCGAAGATGATGAGCGAACGACAAAGAAGATTGTCAGAAGCGCGTCAGCTCCAGACAAACAATTACACTCAAAACTGTCCTGTTCCTAGCTGACATTACAACAACAGCTTACATTGGTTTTGTGAAACATAGCAAAACCAAATGTTAGTCACGTATAAAGCAGAAACAACTCAACCTTGGTGTCCATTTTCACGGCTTCCACGCTTAATCTCTACAACGCTGGAAAGCTTTTCTAAGTGGGTTGTAAAGCTCTTTCCTGATAATAACCCTTCTTTTTTCAATGATATTCCTCTGACCTTGTCTCTTTTGTTATTGAAACCGGCCCCCCATGCATACTATAAGATTACACCACTAGTCCATCATGACTCACAGTCTTATAGGAAGAGAGTCAGATCTGTCACTGGTGTCTCATCGAAAAAAAAAAAAAAAAAAAAAAAAAAGCATCAAACAGTAAGAATGCATTTCTATAGAAAGATATTATAATGGACTAAACATTAGTAACCTAATATCCTTTGTTTCCAGATTGTCCACCAAGCTGAAGGTGAGTCTTCTTTGTTATAAGGCCTGGATATATTATAAGGCATGATATAGGTTGATGATAATGATGATGATGGTGTTTGAGAGTGTTTTTGTTCTCAGGCTCAGAATGAGGCAGCAGACACATATGCTTCTCTTCAGCTCTCTGCTCCACCCTCTGAATATGAAACTTTGAACATTAAGAGAGATGACACACTATAAACAACAAATACACATTTTATCTTCTTCGTTTTCTTCAGTCAGGTGTTCTTTCAGGATTTAAAGACTAATTAAAAAAACTAATTTCACATGAATCCTGTGTCTGATACATTACAAAAGCATGAAGATCAAGCCTCACTGGCATCAAATATGCATTCTTTGTCATATTTTACTGAATTCTGTATTTTAGATGCTTCTGTCACCATACACCAGACTGTCGATCATCCTGTAACAGTTGACATCCTCATATATATATCTTTTTATTTGTGTTTATAGTTCTGAACCAAATCCTCATCCAAAGTGTACTGTTAATGGGCAATACTGTGCATGTCAGGATCCACACAGTAGACCATCTGGGTACATTTGGTATACTATGATTTGGGACACACTTATTCTAATCTCACATAATATTTAAGAATGCGAAAGATTACAAAAATGTATATGTGCATGTATTCTAATTTTATTTTTTTATTTTTCCTAATATCTCATTTGTGTCTTTTTGTGGACTATTATGGACATTAAAAAATTCTTTGTCTTCTACAATCAGCTGTACTTCAGTAAAAATCTGGTCATTGTTTGTTCATGTTAGTTTACAGAACATTAACAAATGTTAACAAATACAACTTTGGACTAAAAATGCATCAGTAAATGTTGAAATTACCATTGATTAATAAATTCTGAAGAAGTAGTGTTTATTGTTAGTTCATATTCACTAATATAGTTAACTTATGTTAACAAATTAACAAATGAAACCTTATTGTAAAGTGTTACCCAAGTTTTTATTTCAAGTAAGTCTGTTATTTGTGTTTTTTTGTTTGTTTCCACCACTGCTTTATTTGGAAAACATTGCAAGAAGATCTCCAGTCCTGTCATGATGCCACAGTATATGCTCATGTAAAAATATAAAAGCTATTTAAAGTGCTTCACAGTGTTTATCTGGGAATCTTCTGGGAATTCAGTAATGACTTACTTCTGCATATTAAGTTTTTCTGCACAAATATATGATTACACTGTATCCAAAGCTTTTGGTTTAAAATAAAAGTTAAGCTCTTAAATGAATGCTGAGCAGGAAACTGATGGAACTTATTTATTTTTAATACTGGAAATGACAGCAATTGAATATGTCTTAAAGTTCAAATCCTGAAGTATAATCAGTTTACTAAATTATTGATATGATCTTCCACTTACAAGGAAGGTGACTATTTTACCTTTTAATGCTCTGTCTGTAAACAGAATGTATGTTGATGACGGATACAGGAAGTTGTTCACTAGCTGTCAGTCAGTTTATCATGTTCACACAGCGCAGTTTCACTCAGTCTCAAATCATCAGCAGACGCCACAATACAGAACTTGGAGTCCTTCTGCATTTAAGATCTCTGGCAAGTCTTGAACTCTTCTTATTCTTCTTTATATGTTTCTTCAGAAGTGTTGTTCAGTTTATTGAGCTGCTGGACACTTACAATGATTTCATAAATATCTGTTTGTTCAGTATAATTACGAAAATGTTCAGTTTACATTCCTTTGCAGGGCTAAATTTATGATTTTTTTATGGGTTTTTTAATTTTTTTTATTTTTGTCATTTGTGCAGATTTACAAATGTGTTTCTCCACAAATGTATATGTGCATGTATTCTAATTTTTTTTTTAATCTAATCTCTCATTTGTGTCTTTTTGTGGACTATTATGGACATTAAAAAAATTCTTTGTCTTCTACAATCAGCTGTACTTTAGTAAAAATCTGGTCATTGTTTGTTCATGTTAGTTTACAGAACATTAACAAATGTTCACAAATACAACTTTGGACTAAAAATGTATCAGTAAATATTGAAATTACCATTGATTAATAAATGCTGAAGAAGTAGTGTTTATTGTTAGTTCATGTTCACTAATATAGTTAACTTATGTTAACAAATGAAACCTTATTGTAAAGTGTTACCCAAGTTTTTATTTCAAGTAAGTCTGTTATTTGTGTTTTTTTGTTTGTTTCCACCACATTTATTTTTTAATACCTGAAATGACAGAAACTAAATATGTCTTAAAGTTCAAAACTTGAAGTACAGTATAATCAGTTTACTAAATTATTGATATGTAATGTTGCTCTGCCTGTGAAATGTTGACGCCGGATACAGGAAGTTGTTCACTAGCTGTCAGTCAGTTTATCATGTTCACACAGCGCAGTTTCACTCAGTCTCAAATCATCAGCAGACGCCACAATACAGAACTTGGAGTCCTTCTGCATTTAGGAAAAAAAAAAAATCTCATTTCTGGCAAGTCTTGAACTCTTTTTATTCCTCTTTAGATGTTTCTTTAGAAGTGTTGTTCAGTTTATTAAGCTGCTGGACACTTACAATGAGTTCATAAATATCTGTTACAGTGTTTATTAATCTTTGTTAATGTTAATTAATAAAAATATAGTTGTTCATTGTTTGTTCATGTTAGTTCACAGTGCATTAACTAATGTTAACAAATACCTTTGATTTTAAGAATGTATGATGTAAATTAACATTACGATTAATAAATACTGTAGAAGTGTTGTTCTATTCCTAACTAATGAAACCTTACTGTAAAGTGTTAATTTTAGTTTATTAACCATTTATTTTTGTCATTTGTGCAGATTTACAAGTGTGTGTTTCTCCACAGGACAGAGCGTCTGTTAATGAAGAGATGAACACTGCAGAGAAAATCATTCTTTTCTCTTTTCTGCTACAAGGTGTGGTTTCCTTTCTCTTCTTAACATCTAATTTTTAAACAACAAAAGTGTGACGTGAATAAGTGTGAAATCAAGTGCTGAACTGTTATTCTGTCTATATGATACTATGATGCTTCAGATAGTTACAGACACTGAAGAACATTTATACAATGTTGAAAAAGTTATTTTCTCAAGACTACTTAAAAAGGATATTATTACTATTTAAATTTAAATTAAATTGGAGTTGAATATTTTATTTCACTGTTGCTGCTGTTTATGTTTATCCTTTTAACAATGACCCTGTAATGCAAATGAATGTTTTATAATGGGGGGAAATAATATGAATTTTGTTTGTAGTATTTTGTATAACAACAGAAATGTGTTTGTCTGTCTGAATGCTTCAGTGTTTGTTTCTGCTTGTGTCTGAATGATTTTCATCATGTGTTTTGAAGGTGTTTGCTGTAGAGATTTCAGCATCAGTCTGCCAGAGAAGATTGAAGCTCTCAGTGGATCCTGTGTGATTATAAAGTGCACATTTGAGATTAAGGATGAATATGACAAAGAGCTCAATGAGAGTGCTGCTACAGGATTGTGGTTCAAAGATGGAGATAATGTGAATAACCTTCTAGTGTTTAACTCCAGAGATCCCAAACCTAATCACTATAAAGGGGAAATAACTGGAAAACTACATGAGAAGAACTGCACCACTGTCTTTTATAATGTTAGTTCAAATCATAATGGTAAATATTCCTTCAGGATTGAGAGTCGTGATCTGAAATACACCTACACTGAAAAAAACGGAAACATCTCCACTATAAATGTAATTGGTGAGTGGTTTGAGCCCTTCATTTTTAAATGAATATGTTAAATGAATATTTTACATTTATTTGTCATGTCATCATTGTCACTGTACTTAAAGACATAGTTCACGCAAAAATGAAAATTCTTTCATAATTTACTCTCCCCCACGTTGTTCCAAACCTGTATGATTTTCTTTCTTCTGCTGAACACAAAAGAATATATTTTGAAGAATATGGGTAACCAAAGAGTTGATGGGAAAACTGTGGAAATCAATAGGGTCCCATCAACTGCTTAGGTTACCGACATTCTTCAAAATATCTTCTTTTGTGTTCAGCAGAAGAAAGAAATTCATACAGGTTTGGAACAACTTGAGGGTGAGTAAATGATGACAGAATTTTCATTTTTTGGGTGAACTATCCCTTTAATCTTGTATTTGTGTGTCTTTCAGAGTCTCCCTCCAAACCCACAGTGAAGCTGTATGAGGAGCAGAAGGAGGTTCAGGATCAGGAGGAGGTGTTGGAGGGGAGCTCTGTGAGTCTGCGCTGCTCTGCTGAGACTCTCTGCTCCTCTCCTCCACCAACTCTCACATGGAGCTCCACTCCCAGAATCCCCCTCAGTGAGAGCAGCAGACAACAGGAGCTCATCTCTGATCTGAACTTCACTGCTACTCACCGTCACCACAGAGTCACTTTCACCTGTACTATAACCTACCAGCTACTGGACAAGAACAAAACAGCACAGGACAACATCACATTACATGTTCAGTGTAGGATGTTTTTGCGACTTCAGTTCTTTTCTCTTCCACAAGATGCTAATGATGTATAATATCATTCTTTCTTTTTTCTTTTTCAGATGCCCCTAAAATCTCTCCCTCCTCCAGTTGTAACAGAACTGATGTAATTGTGTGTTTCTGTGAGGTTGATGGGAATCCCTCTCCTGAACTGGAGTGGCATCTGTCTGGACGTCCTGTCACTAACTCTTCAGACACGTTCATCAGTGAAGAGCGATTGGGCAGCACAGGCTTGAGGAGCTCCATCACTCTACATCAGTCACTCGCACACACATCTCTGCAGTGTGTCGGCAACAACACTCGTGGCACTGAAAGAAAACTGTTTCAACTGCCTCCCTCTGTTTCACGTGAGCTGCAGTTCTGTTATTCATCCCATAGAACACAAATTGAGTATGGCCCTGTCCCAAATGGCACACTTGATGTGCACTTGTGGTCTTGTGGACTTACAATGGCCGCCATGTGCATGTCTGTTAGGTCCATGAGAAATGTGCCTATCTCTCTCCATCCCACCCATTCTCCATACCTCTTATCCTCTGCAGGGTTGTGGGAAATTGAGCATCTGTCAACTGATGATTAGAAATGAAAAAAGTCGTAACAGCATCAGTCATTAATGCTAATGCTATTCTCTTACTTTTTTTTATTGTTCCTATGATCCTGCCATCATTTTTATTTTATTGTTTAAAGATTACGATATGACTCGCTAGCACTGATTTAATTGAATCAGTGAATCATCAGTGGTTTTTCAAACACTCCTTTATTCTTCTTTAGGTTTGAATCATTCCTCTGTGATGACTGGAGTTGCTGTTGCAGCTGTGCTGGTCATTATGTTCTGTGCCGTTACATGGATCTGTGTACGGTAGGTGAACGACACATATGAGGTATTAAGAACTGTAGCAGAACAACAATAAAAAATTACTTAGAGAGAAGAAATAATAACGATCACAGAACAGACTCAGCATATGATAATGAGCTGATGGATTTTGCTTTATATAAACTGACATATATTGCAGGTAAATGTGATTTACGCAGTTATGGGGAATAAAACTTTATTCCAAGAACGGTAGCACCTATTGAGAAATAAATGAGATTATATATATATATATATATATATACACCAAAAGTTTACATCTAATGACTCCTAAAATGTCATGTGACCATGAAGTAAAAAGTAATGTTTTCTTACATTTTCACTAGATGTTGTAACGTGCTGGTTGTATATATAACACACGGCGAAGAAGATAATTCACAAATAAGTCTTTACTTGATAATCCAAAGGGAGAATACAGAATCCAGGCAGGAACACAACTCAACACAAGTAGATACGATACCCGACAAAGACACATCAACAGAACTGAACTAATATACACTGACGAATTAACTAAAATAACAAACAGCAGTGATGAATGTGATTAGTGTCCATGGTAACAGATAGTGGCGGGAAACTAGAACAAAGGAGCATGTGACAGATGAAAACAAACAAACTGAACATGACGGTGAACGTGACAGATGTGAGGTTATACATCTTAATATAATACTTTTACACTTTTTTAGTAAAAAGCTTTTTTAAATTTATGATTAAGTTGTTTTGCCACTCATTTTGAACATAGTCTACTCCTCCAGAATATCAACATGTATTTTTAATTTAGAAATTTCAAATATGTTCATCATAGAAGTGATGTATCATGGTATTTATGAATTGCATTTTTACATAATGCATGTTTGAACAAATTAATAAATCAAGACAAAAATGTATGAATGTTACTGCATAAAACAAAATATCAAACCAAGAGCCATTTATTAAAAAAAAAAAAAAAAAAAAAGGACAAGCAAAACATTTCATAAAAATAAATTAATTAGCATTTAAATGATTAAAAATAGATATAAAATTCAAAATGAACACAAAACATATTTTGACGCTACACTTAGTGGTTGTCAGAGACTAATGTGAAAAACAACACTATGGTTATTCACACTAAAAATCACCAGTTGAGCAAAAATAAATAGAGAAGTTAGTTCTGAGAAAACTTTGCAGATTCCACTTGATTTGCCATTTTGTATCTGCACTGCAATGGACATTCAGACATTTTTAAGTGTAACTAAGGTGTCCAAAACATTTGGGGGTCACTGCACTGACTTATGATTTTGCTCTCTGTAAAGCTAGCATGTAACTGATATTAAACATTAACACATTTTTTCAGAAAAGAGAATATTTAAAAAAAAAAAAAAAAAAAAGTGCTGGACGCTCCTGACTAAGTCATTCAAACAGTAAGATTGAATTTCTATGTAGAGAGATATTATAATGGACTAAACTAAACATATTATTTGTTTCCAGATTGTCCATCAAGCAGAAGGTGAGTCTTCTTTGTTATAAGGCCTGGATATATTATAAGGCATGACATTTTGAAGATGATGATGATGATGGTGTTTGAGAGTGTTTTTGTTCTCATGCTCAGAATGAGGCAGCAGACACATATGCTTCTCTTCAGCTCTCTGCTCCACCCTCTGAATATGAAACTTTGAACATTAAGAGAGATGACACACAATAAACAACAAATACACATTTGATCTTCTTCGTTTTCTTCAGTCAGTTGTTCTTTTAAGATTTATACAATGCATGTATTTCCACACGAAGTGCTAACTGAATTTACATAAACAAATGTGCATTTTTTTGTTATATTTTATGGAAATCTGTTTAGTTGTTTGAAATAAACATTTATTTTCCCATTCATGCACATTTGCAATTTGCTTGTCAGAAAGAAAAAAAAAAAAAAAAAAAAAGATTGATAGATTTGATTTGATAGATGCTGTGTCCCAGTTTGCCTACTTATACTATGCTGTAAAAGTATGTACTCTTTTTGTAAAGAAAAAGTGGTCCCATTTTATATCAGGTGTCTTTAACCTCTATCTACTAACATTTAAATTAATCATCAAGTAATTACAGCTGTAATTATTAATTTCTGTAATTACATCTATAATTACATTGTTGAACCTTCCCTTACACCTTAGCCCATCCTTAAACCTATATACAACCAAACCTGTCCCTATAATGTTACCCGTATCCCACCTCAATCAATGCCACTTGATTTGCCATTTTGCCATCGGTCACATAAAGTGTGACCGAAACAAGTAGTTACCTATGTAGCAGAAGAGTAGGCTTTGGGACACACCTGAACTACCACATCATAACTGTGTTCTGTTGCATAGTTACGTGCATTCTGTCATTGTAAACTGGCCTGTCAATCTGTAAGGATTGGGTCAGTGGAGTTAGGATCCATTTGCAGTTTTTATTGATAAGCAAACACTACAGAGCAAAGACAAGGCAGAGGCGTAAACAGGGACAGGCAGAGATCAGGTCAGGCGGCAAACGTACAGAATCCAGGAACAGGCAAAGGTCAGGGCAGGCAGCAGAGAATCAAACACAAGAATAGCGATCCACAAGAATGCTCAGAAAAGATCACCGGGGAAAATCAAGACATCACATGGAGGTGTGGGTGCAAGTCTGTTTTATGTGTGAGTGAGTGATTGTATAATGGGTAGCAGGTGCAGGATGATCAGTCCAGGATATGAGGGTAGATGGGAAATGGAGTCCAAATGATGTGTGTAGTCCAGGATGGAGTGCCCTCTGGTGGCAATGATGGGCACTCTCACTGGTGATCGTGACACAATCATCCTGTAACAGTTAACATCCTCATATACACATTCCACATTTTATTTAATTAAATTTACACTGCTCATACAAATCTTCCTAATGGAGAGAAAACAAGTAGCATATTATTCTGCCAGTCAAGGGCCTTTCATTCTAAGAAATATGTTTTTTTGTTTGTTTGTTTGTTTGTTTGTTTTTGCATAATGGTGCATTTAATAGTTAATGGCCAAACGTATTTCTTTTTCTATTGTGCTATCCGCATCTTTATAAAAGATCACAATGTTAATAGATAACATTAAATAAAAATGTATCATTAATAACTCAAACCCCTTTCAGGACGTCTAAGCATCTGTCTCACACATATCCACCATGTTTAAATCTTTTCATTCATGTTTGTATTTCTGAACCAAATCCTCATCCAAAGTGCAATGGTTTGTGGGCAATATTAGCCGTTAGACTGTGCATGGATCCACAAATCCACCGGGAAAAGTAGACCATCTGGGTAGGTTTGGAATACGATCTGGGACACACTTATCCTAATCTCACGTCCTATTTAAGAAAAGGAAAGATTACAAAAAAATGTATGTGCATGTATTCTAATTTTCACTTAATCTAATATTTTTGTCTTTTTGTGGACTATTATATGGACTGTCTGAAAAAAAAAAAAAAATCTTTGTCTTGTACAATCAGCTGTACTTTCAGGATTTTATATGCATATTTTCCATATGAAACTGGACGTGACTTTCCGATAATAAGTTTTGGTAACACTTTCAAATAAAGTCCCATTTATTACTATTAGTTAATGCATTAGCTAACACGAACTAACAATGAGAAATATATTTTTAAAACATTTATTAATCTTTGTTAATGTTAGTAAAATATCTAATTGTTCATTGTTTGTTCATGTTAGTTCAGAGTGCATTAACAAATGTTAACAAATACAACTTTGAAGTAAAAGTGTATCAATAAATGTTGAAATCACCATTGATTAAGGTTAATAAATGCTGAAGAAGTAGTGTAGTGTTTATTGTTAGTTCATGTTAACTAATATTAACTTCACCGGTGGGGGTACAGAGCAGTGATGTAGTGCAGATCTTGGGGGAGTTGTAAGTTGTTTGGCAGCAAGTGGAGACAGTAAGAGTGAGAATCTCTATGTCCTACTGACTCCAAACAGCTGAACTGAATTTTTTTAGATTACTGAATTCACCAATGCACTTTTTTTCCCACCACTGCTTTATTTGGAAAACATTGCAAGAAGATCTCCAGTCCTGTCATGATGCCACAGTATATGCTCATGTAAAAATATAAAAGCTTTTTAAAGTGCTTCACAGTGTTTATCTGGGAATTTTTAGGAAATTCAGTAATGGCTTACTTTAGTTGTTAAGTTGGGATAGAAAGAATGTAAACAGTCAGTTCATGTCTACATTTCAAATGATTTTAATACATACCATTTTCCTTTTCTGCACAAAGATATGATTACACTGTATCAGATGCTTTTGGGTTAAAGAAAAAATGAGGATCTTCTTAGTATATGAATGCTGAGCAGGAAACTGATGGAACCGTCACATTTATTTTTTAATACTGGAAATGACAGCAACTGAATATGTCTTAAAGTTCAAAACTTGAAGTACAGTATAATCAGTTTACTAAATTATTGATATGTAATGTTGCTCTGCCTGTGAAATGTTGACGCCGGATACAGGAAGTTGTTCACTAGCTGTCAGTCAGTTTATCATGTTCACACAGCGCAGTTTCACTCAGTCTCAAATCATCAGCAGACGCCACAATACAGAACTTCTGCATTTAGGAAATTTTTTTTTTTACAAATTTTCTCATCTCTGGCAAGTCTTGAACTCTTCTTATTCCTCTTTAAATGTTTCTTTAGAAGTGTTGTTCAGTTTATTAAGCTGCTGGACGCTTACAATGAGTTCATAAATATCTGTTACAGTGTTTATTAATCTTTGTTAATGTTAATTAATAAAAATATAGTTGTTCATTGTTTGTTCATGTTAGTTCACAGTGCATTAACTAATGTTAACAAATACCTTTGATTTTAAGAATGTATGATGCAAATTAACATTACGATTAATAAATGCTGTAGAAGTGTTGTTCTATTCTTAACTAATGATATCTTACTGTAAAGTGTTTATTTTTAGTTTATTAACCATTTATTTTTGTCATTTGTGCAGATTTACAAGTGTGTGTTTCTCCACAGGACAGAGCGTCTGTTAATGAAGAGATGAACACTGCAGAGAAAATCATTCTTTTCTCTTTTCTGCTACAAGGTGTGGTTTCCTTTCTCTTCTTAACATCTAGTTTTTAAATAACAAAAGTGTGACGTGAATAAGTGTGAATTCAAGTGCTAAACTATTATTCTGTCTATGTGATACTATGGTGCTTCAGATAGTTTACTTACAGACACTGAAGAACATTTATACAATGTTGAAAAAGTTATTTTCTCAAGACTACTTAAAAAGGATATTATTACTATTTAAATTTAAATAAAATTGCAGTTGAATATTTTATTTCACTGTTGCTGCTGTTCTGCTTATGTTTATCCTTTTAACAATGACCCTGTAATGCAAATGAATGTTTTATAATGGGAAAAAATATGAATTTTGTTTGTAGTATTTTGTATAACAACAGAAATGTGTTTGTCTGTCTGAATGCTTCAGTGTTTGTTTCTGCTTGTGTCTGAATGATTTTCATCATGTGTTTTGAAGGTGTTTGCTGTAGAGATTTCAGCATCAGTCTGCCAGAGAAGATTGAAGCTCTCAGTGGATCCTGTGTGATCATAAAGTGCATATTTGAGATTAAGGATGAATATGACAAAAACCTCACTGAGAGTGCTGCTACAGGATTGTGGCTCAAAGATGGAGATAATGTGAATAACCATCTAGTGTTTAACTCCAGCAGAGTATCTCCCAAACCTAATCACTTTCATGGGAAAATAACTGGAAAACTACATGAGAAGAACTGCACCACTATCTTTTATGATGTTAGTTCAAATCATAATGGTAAATATTACTTCAGGATTGAGAGTGGTGCTCTGAAATACACTTACACTAAAGACACCGGAAACATCTCCACTATAAATGTCATTGGTGAGTGATTTGAGCCTTTTATTTTTAAATAAATTTCTTAAATGAATATTTTACATTTATTTGTCATGTCATCATTGTCACTGTACTTAAAGGCATAGTTCACCCAAAAATGAAAATTCTTTCATAATTTACTCTCCCCCACGTTGTTCCAAACCTGTATGATTTTCATTCTTCTGCTGAACACAAAAGAATATATTTTGAAGAATATGGGTAACCAAAGAGTTGATGGGAAAACTGTGGAAATCAATAGGGTCCCATCAACTGCTTAGGTTACCGACATTCTTCAGTATAACTTCTATTGTGTTCAGCAGAAGAAAAAAATTCACACAAGTTTGGAACAACTTGAGGGTGAGTAAATGGTGACAGAAAATTCATTTTTTGGGTGAACTATCCCTTTAATCTCGCATTTATGTGTCTTTCAGAGTCTCCCTCCAAACCCACAGTGAAGCTGTATGAGGAGCAGAAGGAGGTTCAGGATCAGGAGGAGGTGTTGGAGAGGAGCTCTGTGAGTCTGCGCTGCTCTGCTGAGACTCTCTGCTCCTCTCCTCCACCAACTCTCACATGGAGCTCCACTCCCAGAATCCCCCTCAGTGAGAGCAGCAGACAACAGGAGCTCATCTCTGATCTGAACTTCACTGCTACTCACCGTCACCACAGAGTCACTTTCACCTGTACTATAACCTACCAGCTACTGGACAAGAACAAAACAGCACAGGACAACATCACATTACATGTTCAGTGTAGGATGTTTTTGTGGCTTCAGTTCTTTTCTCTTCCACAAGACGCTAATAATGTATAATATCATTCTTTCTTTTTTCTTTTTCAGATGCCCCTAAAATCTCTCCCTCCTCCAGTTGTAACAGAACTGATGTAATTGTGTGTTTCTGTGAGGTTGATGGGAATCCCTCTCCTGAACTGGAGTGGCATCTGTCTGGACGTCCTGTCACTAACTCTTCAGACACGTTCATCAGTGAAGAGCGATTGGGCAGCACAGGCTTGAGGAGCTCCATCACTCTACATCAGTCACTCGCACACACATCTCTGCAGTGTGTCGGCAGAAACACTCATGGCACTGAAAGAAAACTGTTTCAACTGCTTCCCTCTGTTTCACGTGAGCTGCAGTTCTGTTATTCATCCCATAGAACACAAAATGAGTATGGCCCTGTCCCAAATGGCACACTTGATGTGCACTTGTGGTCTTGTGGACTTACAATGGCCGCCATATGCATGTCTGTTAGGTCCATGAGAAATGTGCCTATCTCTCTCCATCCCACCCATTCTCCATACCTCTTATCCTCTGCAGGGTTGTGGGAAATTGAGCATCTGTCAACTGATGATTAGAAATGAAAAAAGTCGTAACAGCATCAGTCATTAATGCTAATGCTGATCTCTCACTTTTTTTATATTGTTCCTATGCTCCTGCCATCATTTTTATTTTGTTGTTTAAAGATTACGATATGACTCGCTAGCCCTTGTTTAATTGAATCAGTGAATCATCAGTGGTTTTCCAAACACTCCTTTATTCTTCTTTAGGTTTGAATCATTCCTCTGTGATGACTGGAGTTGCTGTTGCAGCTGTGCTGGTCATTATGTTCTGTGCCGTTACATGGATCTGTGTACGGTAGGTGAACGACACATATGTCAACATACATGTTTTGACCATCAAGTAAAAAGTAACACGTTTCCTTAGGAATAGCTGAGTTTGGACACACTTTTTTCAATTAAAAAGCTTTTATTATTATTATTATTAATTAAGTGTTTTGCCACTAATTATGGGCACTTTCTGCTCCTCAAAAATATCAGCGTGTATTTTAATTTAGAAATTACGAACATGTTCATCATGTAGCAATATATTCAAATCATAGTATGTATGAATTACATTTTTACATAATGTATGTTTGAACAAATTAATAGATCTAAGAAAAAAAAATGTGTGAATGTTGTTGCATTATATAACAAAATATCAAACCAAGAGGCATTTGTAAAAAAAAAAACAAAAAAAAAACAATAGGTCAACAAAATGTTTCACAAACATTAGCAAAATTAATTAGCATTTAATTTATTAAAAATAGTTATACAATTCAAAATGAACACAAACATATTTCAGCACTATACGTTTGACACATGATGAATGACACTTTACACATCCACTAAAAACCACTTTTTTAGCAAAAAATAAAAAGCTTTTGCATCATTTGTTTGCAGACGCCACTTTCTTTGTCATTTTACCTACAATGTAATTTTTAAGTGTGACTAGGGTGTCCAAATACTTCTTGGGGTTGCTGCACAAGTTGATTTATTTTAAAAGCCAGTCCTGTCTGACTTGTAGTTTTGTTATCTGTGAAGCTAGTATATAAATGATATTAAACATGAACCCATGCTTTTCAGAAAAAAGAGTATGAAACTTATGGAGTCTAGAAGAGAAGGTGCAACAAGAAGTATTTCAACCAGTGATGTGAGTTACAAATGACACACAAAATCACACAAATGATTTGTTCACTAAACAAAAACCTAAAGTTGTAAACAAACTTAAATACACTTCTTACCAACCTAATAAAGTACACAAACTTCTGAACAATTTACACAGACACACTAGAGCTTTCAATCACTTATTCAACAATGTCAATCTTTTAGGCCGTTCTACACGAGAATGAAGAGGAGTCAGTTTATGCCAATAATGTCATGATGTCTTCTGCTGGAACTGCCACAGAAAATCCAGAATCACTCATTTATTCCTCCATAAACTTTACATCAGAGTCACGAGAGTTCGGGAGCATCTCTTCACTTCATGCCGACTATGCTGTGGTCAAACATTGTTCTGGAGGAGTGGCAAAGGCAGAGAACGCAATGGGAGAGTCTTCAAGAGCAATAGAGGCACCGGTGATTGTGAGTGCAGATGTAGTTACTAAACAAACAGAGTCAAAGGATTCAGAGGAACAGCTGGTTACTGACTCCTCTCAGCTTTACGCAAGGGTTAAACGCCGTAACCCATAGGGAACTTCAGCAGGGCTGTTTTTTGAATAGTAACATGATTGTATTTGCTTTTGGATAGTACAAAGATAGTATTTCAGTGTTATATACAAGATAGTAATCAGTTAGTATCAGGACATAACCATGGTACTGGTGCCACCAAGCACCAAAAGAGCTCTTTTTCTTGTCTCATTGGTTGTTTTATAAATCATAATGGACTCTTTTTTTTTTTGGCAGAAGTTTTAATACAGGTGAGATTTTTTTAATAATTCATAATTTCAACTCCAATCAGTATTCATTATTTATTTACCTGGCTGACTTTATCATTTACATATTGCTGTGTATTCTCTTTCTGTTTCAACAGTTAAACATTGTAAATATTCAGAAAGAAGTTTGATTAAAGTCTGTTTTAAAAAATTCCAGTAGTTGTCACTTTATTTTTTTGAACACAATCAATGTAGAGTATAATACATTTCATGTCATTGGAGAAAAAAAAAAAAAAAAAAACAGCTTGCAAAAGTACAAGTTGGTCCAATGGACGGGTTTTTTTTTTTTTTTTTTTTTTTTTGATTATGTATTGGTATTGGTATTGTGGTACACAGACATCAATAGCAATGTTTCTCAACCCTGTACCTGGAGGCACACCAACACTAAGGGTGCTTCTCGTTTCTTATTTGTGCATCCTCATTTGCTTCCCTCACTTCCTTTCCTCACATCTTAGCTCCAGACCCTTCAGGATACGAGGGAAGGACACACCTGTGACTCATGACTCTTCAAGAAGCTTCCTCACTCCTCATGGTGCAAGTAGAGAATCGAGCTGTCTTTTAAATTGGCTGAGTTCGATCAGTTTCCGATTCACAAGCTGGAGGATGCAGGAGTGAGGAAACAAGGAGGCATCAATTTAAGTATTGAGAAGCACCCTACACATTTTCAAACTCTTCTATACAAACACAACTGATTCAACTCATCGGCTTGTTAGTAGAGACTCCAAGACCAGAAATATATGGGTCAGATAAGGGAGACATCCAAAATGTGCACTGCTGGTGTGCCTCAGGAACAGGGATGGGAAACACTGGTTTATAGAAACCTCAGTATCTCAGCTCAGGATGGTCTGAACTTATTTGGAGCAAAAGCTAGTCTGTAAAGCGCATTACAAGGTATATGGTGTCAGCCTGGGATTGGAAAAAGGTGGGAAAAAAAACCCCCTAATCCTATATATATATATATATATATATATGTGACTGTGTTGGATGGAATAATTCAGGCTGAGATCAGGTGGATGGTCACTCAAAGTTGCTTTACTGGGCCTGGGACAAGACAAGACTGGGACAAACAGCACCAAATGGCTGATCAGCATACAGTGCATCAATGTTGCATGAGAAGTCTTAAATGAAATAAACAAAAGTTCGGAGTTCACAAGCAGGCCAATTAACACACTCTTCATCTTCTCATCACATATCATGTGCACAAACACGAGCAACAAAACAGCCAATGGCGAGTTTTCCCAATATAAGCTGAATTTAACAACCATTATTTAAACTCTGTTACATATATACAGGCTAACAAGAAGCTAACAAGCTACAGGTGAGACTAATTAAACACTATGGAGACTAACTAATTGTGAGAAACACTGGTTGCAGTGTTGTCGTGTAGCCGGTGAAAGCGGAGATTTTGGCTTGTGACGTACAGTTATCTCCTTTGTTTGCCGTCAGATTGTGCGCTGCTATGTCCTTTGTTTACATGAGGCGAGTCTGTGCAATGACAGGCCAAAATATTACGGCTAATAACTGTGCTAACAGGGCTTATAACATGTATACAGGCTTCTGATTGGCCAGCATGGCTTTACGGTTAGGGTTATATCGCCACCTGTTGGTTTGGCATGCTCTTGACAGCGCATCATAGCGTGTTTGTATTTTTATGTGGACAAGACTTTTTTTTAACGGAGGAAAAACTGTTTATAAAAAAAACCCATGTACGTGTGGACCAGGCCTTAGTTTCTATGCTTTCTGATTGGATTATTTTCACCTGTTGTTCATTTATTTACCTTGTTATCTCTGTATTTATATACCCTTAGTTTCCTCTGTTAATTGTTCCATGTCGTCTGTGTATTAAGTGGTTGTGCTATGTTTTATTCCTGGTAATCTCTTGCATGTTTCCTTTTTGCAATTAATATTAATATTATTTAATATATGTGTGTTTTTTCCAGATGAGCTGAACCAAGGGGCACGAGGCACGTCTGCTCAGTGATGGTCCTCGAGGGACATTTGCTGCCTATGTAGAGTGGATGCTATAGTGAACTTTGGTTCCCATTTCACCATCTGCCCCCCTGAGGATGACATCACCAGCCCCACTCAGGACCCAGTGCCTAAACAGCCAGCTCTCATGGACAAGACACTTCTTACTTTTTAAAATATTTAAATAGAAATACAACCGATATACAACTCAAAATGAGCACAAAGTATTTTGAAACTTTGTGGCTGTAAAGTGTTTATGCGGTGTGTTGTTCATCATGTTTACTCTGCTAGGATATTTATGTGAACTTGAGGGGAACTGATTTCACACATCCACTAAAAACTACTTTGACCCAGGTTGGCATAAGAATAAGACTCAGAATAGAGAATTTAGTTCTGAGACAAGCTCTTACGTCATTTGTTTGCAGATGCCACTTGCTTTGTCATTTTTAATTGTGACTGAGGTGCTGGAGAGTTATAAATTTGATTATAAATGTCAGTTTTGTCTGACCTATTGATTTCTCTTCGTGTAAAGCTCATAACTATACTTGAACAGGAACATGCTATTTTAAATTCTATTTTCAGAAAATAGGAAACTTCTGCAGAGTAGACGTGTTATGAGAAGCATTTCGAACGATGAAGCGAGTTACAACACAAAATCACAAAAATGTATTCACAATACAACACAAAAACCTAAAGTAGTAAACATACTTCTACTTTTTTACCAACAGAAAACAAGTATACAAACTGCTGAACCATGTAAACAGACACACTAGAGCTTTCCATCACTGATTCAACCCTGTGAAGCTTCAAGGCCGTTCCACAGGACAAACAACAAAACCTAAAAGATCAAAGTTCATGAATGTATGAGTGATTGGAGGAACACTCATGTATTTGAAGGTTAATGTTAATGAGGACACAGGAAGTTCAGTCAGTGTATTGTATTAGTGACTCTGTTCACACAGCACACCTCCACTCAGTCTCAAAATTAGCAGCAGTAAAGAACTTGGTCCATAAATATTAGGCCTACTTTCTTTTTCTTTTTTTTCTACACTGGTTTGACTGTTTTCTCATTTTTGGTAAGTCTTTAATTATTCTTGTTTTCCTTTAGATGTTGTTTCAGAAGTGCTGTTTGGTTTATTGAGCTGTTGGAAACTTTCAGTGAGTTCATAAATATGTTATGTATAGTAATATAGTTCCAAAATTATCCATTTGAATTAATTTTTAATATATAATTCTCATGAGTCATTTTTTAAAATATAATTTTGTATAATTTCTGCATGTAAATACAAGTGTGTGTTTCTCCACAGGACTGACTGTCTGTTAATGTAGAGATGGACACTGCAGAGAAAATCATTCTTTTCTCTTTTCTTTTACAAGGTTTGATTTTTCTCCTCTTTTAACTAGTTTAACAAGTGCTAAACTATGATAACTTTTCATTTAAAGTATTTTTAACTAAATTGATTTCAGATATTGATTGATGCACACATTTTTTTTTTTTTTTTTTTTTGACTGGGATCTCACTCAAAATATTCACAATTTACCCTTTTAAATGATCATGTATTGCAATGAAATGTTTTGTGAAATTAATTTAAAAAACATTAATTATGTATTTAGATTTTGTGTGTTTGTCTGTCTGAATGCTTCAGTGTTTGTTTCTGCTTGTGTCCGAATGATTTTCATCATGTGTGTTGAAGGTGTTTGCTGTAGAAATTTCAGTGTCAGTCTGACAGAGACGATTGAAGCTCTCAGTGGATCCTGTGTGATCATAAAGTGCATATTTGAGATTGAGGATGAATATGACAAAGACCTCACTGAGAGTGATGCTACAGGACAGTGGTTCATAAATGGAACTGTTAAGGAAAACAATCTAGTGTTTAACTCCAGTGATCCCAAACCTAATCACTTTAAAGGGGAAATAACTGGAAAACTACATGAGAAGAACTGCACCACTGTCTTTTATAATGTTAGTTCAAATCATAATGGTAAATATTACTTCAGGATTGAGAGTGGTGCTCTGAAATACACCTACACTGAAAAAGAAAACACCTCCACTATAAATGTCATTGGTGAGTGATTTGAGCCTTTTATTTATAAATGAAAGTGTTAAATGAATATTTTAAAAGTATTTTTTTATGCCATCATTGTCTCTTTACTTATTCTTGTATTTATGTGTCTTTCAGAGTCTCCCCCTAAACCCACAGTGAAGCTGTATGAGGAGCAGAAGGAGGTGCAGGATCAGGAGGAGGTGTTGGAGAGGAGCTCTGTGAGTCTGCGCTGCTCTGCTGAGACTCTCTGCTCCTCTCCTCCACCAACTCTCACATGGAGCTCCACTCCCAGAATCCCCCTCAGTGAGAGCAGCAGACAACAGGAGCTCATCTCTGATCTGAACTTCACTGCTACTCACCGTCACCACAGAGTCACTTTCACCTGCACTATAACCTACCAGCTACTGGACAAGAACAAATTAGCACAGGAAAACATCACATTACATGTTCAGTGTAGGATTTTTCTGGCATCAGTTCTTTTCTCCTTCATAAGATGGCATTCATTTTTATGTATCACATCATTCTCTCGTTTTTTTTTTTTTTTCAGATGCCCCTAAAATCTCTCCCTCCTCCAGTTGTAACAGAACTGATGTAATTGTGTATGTCTGTGAGGTTGATGGGAATCCCTCTCCTGAACTGGAGTGGCATCTGTCTGGACGTCCTGTCACTAACTCTTCAGACACGTTCATCAGTGAAGAGCGATTGGGCAGCACAGTCTTGAGGAGCTCCATCACTCTACATCAGTCACTCGCACACACATCTCTGCAGTGTGTTGGTAACAACATTCGTGGCACTGCAAGTCAATTGTTTCAACTGCCTCCCCTTGTTTCATGTGAGTTTCAGTTCTGTAATTCATCTAATATAAGAAATATCGACATCTCTCATGTAAATGAAAAAAGTGTAAATCGTGCAATCGCAACAGTCACTGACTTAAATAGGAATGCTAATGCTAATATCTTACTTTTTAGATTGTTCCTATGTTCCTGCCATAATAATGGCTATTTTGTTGTTTAAAGATTTGACTACAATATGACTTTTTAATTGAATCAGTGAATCATCAGTAATTTTCCAAACACTACTTTGTCCTTCTTTAGGGTTAAATCTTCCGTCTGTGATGATTGGGGCTGCTGTTATGGCTTTGGTGTTTGTGATGTCCTGTGCCATTACCTGTATCTGTGTACGGTAGGTGAACGACACATGTGATATTTAGAATGGCACAAAGTAGTGACCAAATTAGTAAGAAAAACAGTTTCAACATATTTAGTCTAATGGTTGTATTGTACACAAGCTGATTTCTCACATATGTTGCCGATTAAATATTTAAATGTATAAATTTCAAGGGAATTTTTTGCCTACAAATACAATGAATTATTGGTTATTAAATTGGTTGCATTTAATATTAGGCGACCTTTACTATGTACTAACATTACATACACACACAATTATGTAATTACTGTGTAACTACATGTTATTCTGGAAAATTCACACATTTATTGCTAAGGAGTTTGAGGTACAGTTTAGATAAAGTTAATTAACTCATTAAGTTTTAGGGAGTCTCTTGGACATTTATTTTAAGCACTCTGTCCTTCTATCAAAATGTATTTTATCAGATGTCTATTCAAGTCAATATACATATTGTTGAATAATTAATACATAAAAAATTAGTATCATATAACAGAGCCCTATTTAAAGTAATATATTGCTGCAATATATAACAAAGAAGTGGTATTTATATTTAAGAAAAAGAGTACAAGTTCAATTTTCAAGCAAAACAGTTTACATAAAAAAGCTAGGTTTTAAACTATAGATATACTTTTAAAACTAAACACAAAATTATTTGACACATTTGGTTGTCATGTGTTACTGTGGTCAGCAACACTGTGGTTTTAAACTAGAAGAATGAGCTTGAGGGGAAGTGACCTAACCACCTTGATACCAGTTGGTTAAAAGTCTTTGCAAAGAAAAGAGAAGTTAGATCTGAGAAACTCTTGAGTATACATAGCAGATGCCAGTTGTTTTTACAGTTTGCATCTAATGCAATGACATTTGATATGCAATGATATTTGTGTGTGACCTTGGTGCCAGTCCTGACCTGATTTTGCAATCTGTGAAGCTCATTTATAATTTTTTTAACATGGACACATGCTTTTCTTTCTTTCTTTCTTTCTTTCTTAGAAAAGTGAAACTTCTGCAGACTACACAAGAAGGTGCTGGGAGAAATGGACACAGTACAGATGAAGTGAGACACAAAAACATTAACATTCATAAACATTACCCATTCCCATTAACATAAAGTTGTGAATAATGACTGCTGAACAATTTAACCAGACAAGCTAGAGCTTTCCATCACTGATTCAACCCTGTGAATCTTTTATTCCATTCCACAGGAGAATCAAGGCGACTCTGTTTATGTCATGATGTCTTCTGCTGAAGCCACCACAGAAAATCCAGAATCGCTCATTTATTCCTCCACTGACTTCAAAAGCTCTAAACCAGAGTCACAAGAGTTCGGGAGCATCTCCTCACTTCATGCCAACTACGCTGCGATCCAACATTGTTCTGGAGGAGTGGCAAAGGCAGAGAGCTCAATGGGAGAGTCTTCAAAAGCAATAGAAGCACAGGTGATTGTGAGTGCAGATGTAGTTACTAAACAAACAGAGTCAAAGGATTCAGAGGAAGAGCTGTTTGCAGATTCCTCTCAGCTTTACGCAAAGGTTAAGCATCGTAAACCATAGAAAACTGGAGATTTTGCCATTTGTTTTCTCCTAAAAAATTCTGATATATGTAAACAATGGAAACTTTTAACATTAAGCCCCACTATTTCTAACACATAACACGCCTTTATGTTCATCAGCGATTTTGCTGATGGGTTGTAAAATGTGGTTAAAAACAAACGAGTGAACTTACGACTGTTAAAGGCAGTAGAGTGTAGACTTCAGCAGGAGAATAAGAAAAAAAAACCTCTACCAAAATGTATTTAAAATACATTTATTTCATACTAAGTATACTACAAATCAATTAACATATTTACTGACATATTGCTCGAGACTTACTGATATAAATATTATAATTAATCTTAATTTGGAGTACTTCTATCTTGCACAATGCACATTTCTTAATAGTAAGCCTAAAATGTGTTTTAACATCACTGTCAGTAAGGATAGTCCCATCTCTGTATAATATCAGTCTTTAAATGCAAGATATTTAAAGTGTACTTAAAGTATACCAGCAATATTTCAATTTTAGCACAATCAGATATACTTAAATATATCTTTAGATGGACCTCAGCACTATTTCCAGGAAGTGCCTTTAGTACAAAATTAGTTGCTCCGATTTAGTATAACGAAAGTGCAATTGCAGGGTATTTATATTCAGTACATAAATACTCTATGTAAATGTATTTGTAGTATACTTAGCATAAAATAAATCTATTTCAAATACATTTTGGTATATTTATTTTTCACTAGGGAAGAGCACTGTAAAAATGTTGTACGAGTAGTTCTTACACACGCAACTAATTGTACGCCTTTTCATTTATTATAACAGTAAATACTGTATTCTCCCCAATTTTTCCATTATTTTATATTTTTGGATGGTTAAACCATGGTATTATTTGGAGTGCTTTGGAGTTGCCATGGAAATAGGAATGTGATACATTCTATAGTATATCTATAATTCTGCTTTCAGAGCAGCAAGTTCTTAATAAAAACAACAATAGTCCGGATTAGAGCCACTTCTGAATTAATGAGTAACAAAATCGGTCTTAGATTTTTTTATTCTGCCCTTTTGAGGCTACACATAACACTGATGTGACCCAGGAAGGAATTAAGTTTGACATCCCAGTTCGAACATATTTGAAAACAGATACTGATGACTTTTTAAAAATTATTTGCATTCATTTTACATTCCCACAAGAAAGTGGATTTACACAAGTTAAACAAAGGATCTATGAATTTTAACTTTGTTTGTAGTGTCTTCAACATTGCCAATCAAAGCTTCAAATACTGTGTAGCAACCATGTTTTATTTTCTTTCAGTTTTTTTCCTCATTTATTCATTTAAAATCATACTGTTTGATCATTTAATTATTAATTTAATCATATAATCATTTACAAACCCGATTCCAAAAAAGTTGGGACACTGTACAAATTGTGAATAAAAAAGGAATGCAATAATTTACAAATCTCATAAACTTATATTTTATTCACAATAGAATATAGATAACATATCAAATGTTGAAAGTGAGACATTTTGAAATGTCATGCCAAATATTGGCTCATTTTGGATTTCATGAGAGCTACACATTCCAAAAAAGTTGGGACAGGTAGCAATAAGAGGCCGGAAAAGTTAAATGTACATATATAGAACAGCTGGACGACCAATTTGCAACTTATTAGGTCAATTGGCAACATGATTGGGTATAAAAAGAGCCTCTCAGAGTGGCAGTGTCTCTCAGAAGTCAAGATGGGCAGAGGATCACCAATTCCCCCAATACTGTGACAAAAAATAATGGAGCAATATCAGAAAGGAGTTTCTCAGAGAAAAAATGCAAAGAGTTTGAAGTTATCATCATCTACAGTGCATAATATCATCCAAAGATTCAGAGAATCTGGAACAATCTCTGTGCGTAAGGGTCAAGGCCGGAAAACCATACTGGATGCCTGTGATCTTTGGGCTCTTAGACGGCACTGCGTCACATACAGGAATGCTACTGTAATGGAAATCACAACATGGGCTCAGGAATACTTCCAGAAAACATTGTCGGTGAACACAATCCACCGTGCCATTCGCTGTTGCCGGCAAAAACTCTATAGGTCAAAAAAGAAGCCATATCTAAACATGATCCAGAAGCACAGGCGTTTTCTCTGGGCCAAGGCTCATTTAAAATGGACTGTGGCAAAGTGGAAAACTGTTCTGTGGTCAGACGAATCAAAATTTGAAGTTCTTTTTGGAAAACTGGGACGCCATGTCATCCGGACTAAGGAGGACAAAGACAACCCAAGTTGTTATCAGCGCTCAGTTCAGAAGCCTGCATCTCTGATGGTATGGGGTTGCATGAGTGCGTGTGGCATGGGCAGCTTACACATCTGGAAAGGCACCATCAATGCTGAAAGGTATATCCAAGTTCTAGAACAACATATGCTCCCATCCAGATGTCGTCTCTTTCAGGGAAGACCTTGCATTTTCCAATTTGACAATGCCTGACCACATACTGCATCAATTACAACATCATGGCTGCGTAGATGAAGGATCCGGGTACTGAAATGGCCAGCCTGCAGCCCAGATCTTTCACCCATAGAAAACATTTGGCGCATCATAAAGAGGAAGATGCGTCAAAGAAGACCTAAGACAGTTGAGCAACTAGAAGCCTGTATTAGACAAGAATGGGACAACATTCCTATTCCTAAACTTGAGCAACTTGTCTCCTCAGTCCCCAGACGTTTGCAGACTGTTATAAAAAGAAGAGGGGATGCCACACAGTGGTAAACATGGCCTTGTCCCAACTTTTTTGAGATGTGTTGATGCCATGAAATTTAAAATCAACTTATTTTTCCCTTAAAATGATACTTTTTCTCAGTTTAAACATTTGATATGTCATCTATGTTGTATTCTGAATAAAATATTGAAATTTGAAACTTCCACATCATTGCATTCCTTTTTTATTCACAATTTGTACAGTGTCCCAACTTTTTTGGAATCGGGTTTGTATTATGTCTCATTTAACAGTTTAATCATTTTTATTATATTGTTTTACCTATTTTCCTTGCTCTTGTAGTGCTTGTTACTGTTGTTTATTAATCTTATGATTTTGTGGTTTATTCACAAAAATATTTGTCACTTCATGTAATTGTCGTTGGTTTTGAATTGGTAAATTAACACTTGTTGAACTTGTGCTGGGTAATCGAAGTAGGGATGAAGTTCGGGCAAAGTCCTACTGAGCACTGAAACATATATGCAAAGATTATTCAATAAAACCTGCTCCTTTTTTAGCAATACTTCGTCTCCTGCTTTCTGATATTTCGCAGCTTCCTCTGTCTGCCTTTTTGGCTGATCTGATGAAGAGACTGGATCCAATATTTCTGGCATTTTGGAATGATATAACATTTATCAGTCATTATCAAGTTCTTTTCTGTATCTCGCAGTGCTGTTTATGGCGTTTTCGTGATGGTGTCACATTGTCTAGACCTGACCGCTAGTAATCAAACAAATTTTCTTATTGGATAGGCCTACTGAATATTGGTTCACTAAGTTTTTTCATGCCTTTCTCAAATCTCAAACTATCAGTCATTCTTCCAAATAAAAATGAGTGGGGAATGAAATTAAACTGTTGGACTGTAGGGGGCAAGAGTTCAACATTAAGCCTGAAAATATGGAATGTGATGCTGACAAATTCGGGAGAAAATGAAATCAAAAGTGTTGTTGACTTTGTGCCTTGTGCAGCCGCAAGTATTGTAGAACAGTACAGTTTATTATTATTTATTTGTTTGTTTGTTTCCTTAGGCTTTCATTTGCAGCTATTTGAATGTTTATTAGTAGAAAACTGTGTCGACCAACCGATATGCTCCATTCCAGACAGCTACTAAGCTTGTTTGATGTCATATTTAGGAGACATGAGGGCTCATTATCAGCTGTATCAAAAACAATCCGCATTGAGCAATGGGCTTGGCTTGATGCTTATGTAGCCTATTTAGTTATGCCCTTTATAGTGCTTTCACATTATTTACTTTAAGCATATAGTTACCCAACACTACACAGAAAGAATTGGCATCACTGATGGTATCTTCTTTATCTGTTTCTGTTGTTTTGTACAGAGTGTGCCAGATAATGGAGTACAACAATAAAAATGAAGTCTAAGTGATTACCTTTACACAATTATTGAACAGAACTGAATACACCAAACTAACTACAGGCAAACAATGTCTTTTTTAGTGCTGCTTTACACACTGTAAACCCGAACGCTCAAAATACTTATTTGGTTTGAGTAGGACAAACTTAAATTGAACAAATTAGTTTAGTTAAATTAACTGCTATGAGTATTTAGAACTTTCTTTTTCTTGTAAGTTCACAGCACTGACATATTTCAAGTAAACTTAATTATTTCACATTTCTTTTAATTTAGACTAACTTAAGTTTAACTGAAACTGGGCTGGGATTTCTATTTCCCAGCATGCTTTGCCCAAGGCACTCGAAAGGGAGAGTAAATGCTAAAATTAAGTGTTATATAATGTTTTTTTTTTTTTTTTTTTTTTTTTTTTTGTGCAAGATTAATGGTAAGGGAGATTTAGTTGTGATTAATGCTTTGTTATGCTAATTTAGAAGAGTTTCTGTTAATGTATGTTTTTGGAGAGTTACCATCTCAACAAGTATGCGGCTTGGTTTAAGAGCAGGTAAGTTACATGTTTTAAATTGCTGTACTTATCCAGTAAGTACTATACCATGTTAGCAAATTAGCAAGTTAGCATTTTCTGCATTTTCTTAGAGTTTACAGTGAAGTAAATAACTAATTTGATTTGCAAGAACTCAAAAAAAAAAAAAAAAAAAATTAACTAAATATTTTATGGTAATTGCTATTAAAATGTATGAGTTAGCTAACTTAGTACTTCAAGTTAGGAGGAATTAACATGCATGAGTACTACAAACTCAAAACTTGATAGTTCTGCTTACTTAAAATTGGGAACATCATAACTCAAAAAAATTGATGTAACTGATTACCTCAAATTTTTTGAGTTAGCCCAACTTATTCGGGTTTACAGTGCAACAAAATATGAATGTCATATATTTAAGGACCCTCTTGGAATTGCTCAGTTTATATTGATCATCATTATTTTCCTGTTTACTACTGTGAAGCTGGTTTGAAGCAATCTGTATTGTATAAAACGCTATACAAATTAAGGTAACTTGAATAATGAATATAAAGACACAGTTATCTAAAATGACAATTCTAGCTGGTCCCTTGTTCTCATGTTACAAACCCGTTTTATAAATATGAAACTCGAAATCTTTGTTTCCAAAGACAAATCTAAAAATGCTAAATATCTTATTCTTAACGAGGAACTTTGTCTTGTTTTTTAGTTAAAATTCCTCAAAATCCTTAAAACAAAATAGTTTTACCTCATAAGCGAAACTAAGGTTTATTTTCCTGGGGACCCACCACTCTGCACATTTTTTATGTGTGATACTGTTATCGTCATGTAAACTACAAAAACATGAATTTGAGAAAATAGTGATGACATGACCCTGTTAATTATGTGTTCAGTCTATAGGTGCATAGTGTTTCTATTCAAAGTCACATCTCCAAATACTAGCCTGGCATGCATAATACAGCATTTTTAGTCATTGTTCCAAGTTCCAGGTTCTATGTCACACACATGCGTCGTGCTGCTCACGTGAACAGCGTCAGCCAATACTGAGTCGGTGTTCTGACGCTGAACCTAGAAGCGCTGAACGTAAACAGCGTAGGAGAATAACCGGGGAGAGAAATTGTTGAATAAAGTCGTTATTTTTGTTTTGTTTTTTTGTGCACAAAAAGTATTCTCGTCGCTTCATAACATTAAGTTTGAACCACTGTGGTCACGTTGACTATTTTAACTATGTTTTTCTGGACCTTGAATGTGGTAATTACGTTGCTTTCTATGGGGGATTAAAAAAAACTCTCGGATTTCATAAAAATAACTTAATTTGTGTTCCGAAGATGAACGAAGGTTTTACGGGTTTGGAATGACATGAGGGTGAGTAATTAATGACAGAATTTTTTTTTGGGTGAACTAACTCTTCAACTCAACTTTTACACTCGCAAACTTCCCTAAGCACTCCCCCTTGGGAGAATCCCCACCTCCATTTTGAAGTGTGTTCAACTTAAGTGGGTGAGGCAAATTTATTTGGACAGACCCCTGACCCCTCGATTTTGACCGAAGGAGCAAGTCTACTCAATATACACTTAATGCAGATCCATAGACCACAATGCAACATGATTGTGATGTCACAGCAGATCGTGCTTAATTTACCCCTACTCTACACAACTCCACTAGTTGGAGTTATTTTTACATTTAACTGCAAAATACTTGTAGCTACCTTAAGCTGACTTATATGGTTTATTGTATTGTTATCATTTTCGTTTGTGTAATTTTTTTCTGTGTAAATTTTCCTTTGCAAGGGTTCCGCCAGTAGTGGGCACTCGTGCAACATAAGCAATGAAATACATTTGAGTGAATAAGACGGAGGGAAGTTAGTGAGGTGAGGGCATAAAAATTTGGACTTAAACGCAGCCTTTTTGTCGTTTTGTTCCTGTATTTCTGCTTCCTGTATTCCCTTTCAGTTTAGTCCCAGGCTGTGTTCAAAATCAGCCCCTATACCCTCATTCACTATTCCTTACATTACTCCACTAATATAGTCCACTTGAAGGAGTGAATGAAAACGAAGAAGTGAATTCAGACACTGAGTACACTGGAAGGGCTGCCTTTTTTGCATAGTTTGTGCCTGCTGTTTAATAATCATTTGAAACTTAGCAGACTCAAAGCTCCAGTAGTAATGAAAAAAAACTAGCATGTATAAACCTTAATTAAACAATCAATTAAAAAGCAATTTATATTATATTATTATATTATTACGCTGGCGGTTTGGAAAGTGGATGGATGGAAGATTCAGCTGCGGGCGCCATCTTCAGGTCAGACGCGGGAATTCATTTGGTGTGTGACTCTCACAGTGCGGTTGTACACTCATTATTGCAGTGCATTATGGGATTGAATGAGTGCTCTCGATAACATCCACTATGGTTTCGGACACCACTACAAATGGTGTCCCCTCAAATAGTGCCCTATTTAAGAGTAAAGGGAGCTATTTCGGACACAGCCCCTGATTAGTCCATATTTAGTTGCCTTAGTTACTGATTAGTCTCACCTGTGTCTCATCTAGTTTCCTTTGTTTGCAATGTGTATTTAAAACCCTGTGTTTCAGTTTCTCCTTGTTGGCTCTTATTTGCTTTATGCTTGGTTTGCGATCTCCTACATTTCTCCTGTGTGTCATTTTGAACCCTTTTTTTGCATACCCCTTTTCATCTTTATCTTCATGCGTGTTGACTACCACACCCATTACAAATGAAACAGTTTGGATCAAGGAATGCAATAATCAGACCTGAGGAGAAACGCTGTTATTTAAAAACACAAGGAAACTTCTTATCTGTATTTGATACAAAACAAGTGTTGAAGAATGTGCATGACAAAGTGTCATTTGTCAACAGCTTGTGATTGCTTCTTTGTGCTTTCACTTTTTGTTTTGTTTTTTCTACAGTCACCAGATACTTTGTCCCTACATTTGCAAATAACTTTGCTTTTTTTTATTTTTAATGGTTATTTATTTTGGATGTACCAGGTACTGCAGGTCAAGAGGTCAAAGCTTAAATAAGGATTCCGCACCTTGGGGAACAATTGAAGACTTCAGATGCAAAAGCCTCTAAGTGCCATCTGAAATTTTCTTATAAAATGAGCATTTTTATCAAGCTTGTATGTTTATGTTCAGTTATTTCACTTTAATGGCAATGAAAAGGACCTATTAATTGCCATTAAAGTGAAATTACTGAACCTAAACATACGAGCTTGATAAAAATGCTCATTTTAGAAGAAAATTTCAGATGGCACTTAGAGGCTTTTGTATTTGAAGTCTTCAATTACTGTATGCTGTGACACTAAAATGAAATAAAGTTTTAACTTGACCCCTTTTGCTATACGCTGACAGACAATGATTATTGAGCAATTTTCATGACTGGCGTTAAAAATCAAAGCAAGGTGAAAAATAGACTGATCTTGGTCTTGTCTTGACAACAAAATCAAAGACATAACGTGACATTCAAAGAAGAATGTCTAAACTTATCACTCAATGGGGGAAAATCCAGATCAAGACCATGGCATGTGGACTTACGGGTCATGGGTGCATGCGTAGAGCCAAGAAACTGTACTTGTTAAGAACAGATTCTTCCTCATAAATCTTCTGCCCAAATTCTCCCTCCACCTACCTACAGTTGCCCTGGCAGAATCAGGAAATACAGTGCTGCTATATAAGCTAACTCTCAACAGAATCTCCAAACATTGTGGCCGCACCTGTAGTGTGAGAACAGGAGAATCACATTGATTGCTGAATCCACTGACACAAGAGAAGGTTGGCTTACTTTAATAATGCAACAACATAATAACTGTAATATTGGTTGTTAGAGTTGCCATCTCAGTTTCTTAGTATAAACTAGACTTTGAATATAACTTTATTTATGTGATATGGAGTTTAAGAACACAGATAAACATTTTGACTCTAAAAAAAAGGTTAATCAGTGCAAGTTCAGACTATTTCTTTTCTTTTTAGGAACAAAAAGTGTTGTGGAACAATGAAAGCTTGTCAGTGCATCCTGCTACTCTTTAGCTGCCTGTTCCTCGATACTCTAGGTAAACTACAGTATGAATGTGTTTTTAAGGATTCATAAACATATAGTAATAACATTTGTAGAATAACTGAAAATGTATTATAATTTCCCTATAGCTTTGGAGTGTGAAGGGATTCCTGGCAACCTGAAGCAGATTGATGCTGGGATAGGGGTAGTGGGTGGGGTGAACAATGACAATGAAGTGTTCCTGTTGCTGGGGAATGGTTTTACAAGGATAAATGTAACAATGAAGCACTTTACGGTTGGACCTGCTGGAGAACTTGCAGTGAATTTATCAAACAGCGTCTTTAAGTTTCAGAGTGGCAAATTCAGCTCGATTCCAGGTAAGTAATAATAATAAAACAAAAAATAAATAATTTTTTAAGATACACATTTTTTTTTTTTCATTCATTCTCTATATTTTATTGTCAGTCACTTTTAAACAGGTGGATGCTGGAGGTGACCAGATTATTGTAGGTGTTACTCCGCTAGATGACGTCTTCTGCTTAAATAAGGATGCTAACAACATCGGGCCATCCAGCAATTTCCCTTGGGTACAACTTGCAGGAAAGCTGAAGTACTACAGCTGTGGCCCATACAGCTGTTGGGGAGTGAACTCTGCAGGGAATATCCTCATCAGAAGGGTAAGGGTAGTACTAAGAGCTTAATCAGGTATGAAGAAAGAGGTTCAGTTCATCACTGAATTAGGCATCATCTAATGCTAGGCAGCTTTAAAACATTACTTGTCACAGTAAAGGGATTGAAAACAGATGTGATCTGTGAGTTTTCTGTATCTTCTTGTGTTTTACAGTTTGTAACTGGTACTAACTGTGGAGGGGCGAGTTTCTTTGATGTAATTTCTGGAAGTATGTCCATGGTTGAAGTGGCAACTGATGGCAGCGTCTATGCTGTTGACACTCAGGGGTCTTTACTGCAGAGGTGAGCAAAGTTCTGTCAAATTTGAACAGATGTAAAATATGAGAATGATTTTCATTGGCAGAAACCATTATTCTTGTTTATTTTAGAACTGGTGTCTCTTCATCGAATCCCATTGGCACAGGTTGGTTAGGTTTTCTTGTGTGTCCCAACGGCCACAAGCATGTGACTTTTGATCTGGGAAGGCTGTATGTCATCTGTAGTGATGGATCCATCAAGAGATGCATTTAAATGTCCAACAGAGGAGCTCAACTATCATTAACAGAAAATTGAAAATGAAACTTGTTTTTCCTGTCTTTCCTTTGTTACATTTATTTGTTGTCGATCAAATAAAGCGTTTTGATTTATGCTTTATTATTTTTAAAGTGTCAATGAAGAATTGTTACATAATCAATTTCTTTATAATCAATAATTACTGGAACTCATTCACATGTTTAAATAAATTCACATTTGGGGAAAATGCATGAGACATCATCTTCAGTTTGTCAGAAGCAGTGTTGGGGAAAGTTACTTTTAAAAGTAATGAATTACAATATTTCGACCAACTGTCACCTGCGTGTGCATGAGAGGGTTGAGAGTTCATGCTTGACGAAACTTGAAGCGTGACGTATAAGCGTGCCGAGAAACTCACGCGAAAAGTCACGCGGATGTCGGATGCCGTCAGTTTTTTTTAAATATATATATTAATGCTCACAACAAAATACACAGAATACCAGATAATGATAATGAAAAACAAACAAGACAGAATAACAGAGACGGCAGTTCTCGCGTGAGTTTCACGTGAATCTCCCGCGAGAACGTCATGAAAGTTTCACGTTCACGATTTTTTCGGAGTCAGATTGTTTGCATTTTTTTTAATTACTTACCCTGTAACTACATGAAATAAGAGTGTAACAAGCACCACTTTAATTTACAGCCCGCAATGTCATACTTACCCTGTAACTACATGAAACAAAAGTATATTTCCCCATGTATTAAAAAAGATTGCAATAGTTCTTTCTACTTGCCTTGTAAGATTGTTGTCCATCATAATAGTATAAGTATTAGTTCTAAAATACTTACAGTAGCCTATAAATAATTTGTTATTTTCCTGGTTGTTACCCCTTTATTCCCAAGACTTTACATATTGTTCCCCTATACTTACACGTACTTACTTTATAGGTACACTATAATTATCTGAAGTTACGCTGTATATTCTTTGTAATTACGCAGTACTTTCCGGGCTGTAATCTAAAGAGTTACCGAATGTTTTTGTGAAAGTGAGATGAGTAAATGCTCACATTTTGTCTAGAATTACAATAGCCATCATGTTCACACAGCACACACAACACCTCTGCACTTTATTTCTCTCAACATGGGGACAGGAGAGCTGTCAATCACTGTGAAAAGGTAACTTGGGTTACTTATTTGAAAAAGTAATGTGTTACTTTACTAGTTACTTGAAAAAGTAATCTGACATAACTCAAGTTACTTGTAATACATTACCTCCAACACTGGTCAGAAGGAATGATAAATCATTTACAGTAACACACTTACAATGCTACATTTAAGTAAAGTAAAATAAAGCTACCTAATGTAATATGCAGTGGTAACACTTTACAATAAGGTTCATTAGTGAAACATTAGTTAATGTATTAACTAACATGAACTAACCATGAGCAATACATTTGTTACTGTATTTACTAATCTTTGTTATTGTTAGTTATGAAAATACAGTTGTTCATTGTTTGTTCATGTTAGTTCACAGTGCATTAACTTACAAGATTTTAATAATGTATTAGTAAATGTTGAAATTAACATTAATAAAGATGAATAAATGCTGTGGAAGTGCAGTTCATTATTAGTTCATGTTAACTAATGTAGTTAACTAATGAACCTTATTGTATACAGTCAGCCAGTTGTTATCGCATATTGTACTGTATCATGTTAAAGAAGATTATTTTTTAAAAACGACAAATGACTGGTACATTTATTATTACATGGCTACTCACCACATTTGTAAATAATTTGACACAAAATAAATATATTAGCCCATTTAAAAATGAATAAAGCTTTGAGCAAGCAAACACTACAATAACATTACAGTAACATTAATACTGAACTGCAGTGAGAAGGATGCCATACGAAGTGAGCAACTTAACCTCTTCATCAAGTGCTCTTCCATAAGGCTATCAGTAAGTGGCTTATGTAAGGGTCACTTCAAGGAACTTGAAGACTCATTGGAGATTAGAAAAATCAACACAGAATCGCTCACCGGTAATCACTAGAAGATGCATGCCGATAAGAAATGTGTCTGAATGTGGTTCGACGTGCTCTGATGTCATGCTGACATTTGTCAAAATAACCTCCGTGACATCAAGGTGTGCCAGGCAGTGTATTCATGCATGCATTTGCTCCAGAGCTTTTTTTTTAAAAAAAAGGAACTCCAAGGTTAGCGATAAAAAACAACACAACAGTACACAGCAAAGATACAAAAATATGCCATCAGAGTCTCCCTATACGCTCTTAAAATACAAAATATTTGTATAGGCCTATAAATGCATATTTTGCAATAAACTTATAGTTTATACATTTTATATATATATATATATATATATATATATATATATATATTGTTAAGTGTGTCCCTGGCTTTAGTTTGTTGTTTGTTGTGTTTCCTTTGTTTCCCGCCAGTTATGAGTTGTCATGGTTACTAATATGATTAGACATTCAGTTCAGCTGTGTGTTATTAATTACCTTGTTTCCCTTAGTACTTCAGTTACTTTGGTTCCTCAGTTCATTGTTGGTTGTTGTATAGACTTACACACCATCTTGCTTTTTAGTTTCTTGTTAAATAAATCTTGTTTTTCTCTTTAACCTCCCGCCTTCTTTGTCAGCTTTGGACCAGACGTAACAAATACATTATTAAAATCAAACTTTTTTTTTTTTTTTGGTCTGATTTTCAAGTTATTTTTTGTTTCAAATCAAAGTTTGAATTGTTGTGAGTGACCTTATAGCTGGTTGGTTTGGTTCATGACTTGACATGAACGCTTTTTAAAAATCTTTATTGGAAAAATGAATGGGACAAACACTTCATGAACCAAGGCTGCTGAAAAAGCAAGTGAGTACTGGTGCATTATATGGAATGATAATAGCAAATAGAAAATAAATAGCTTGTACCTGTAAATTGTGGATTATATTAATAAGTAAATAACTTTGTTAACAGCCACATATCTGTTTCTACCACCACTAGTTTTTGAACCCTGGTTAGGCCCTGCTGTTGCCTTATTAATATACAAAGTACATTTTACCTTTTGTACCTTTTATATTTATTTTGTACAAACAATTTGTTGTATTTTTTTTTATCCATAGGATATATTTACTGTATATATTTTTGTATGTACTGATTTCTTCTTTATTTATAATGCTGTGTGATGTTAGGTGGGTTATGTTTAACACATTTAACACTGTGATGATCAGTTCCACTCAGTAAAGTGTGTATTCTAAACTGATCAAGCAAAAAAAAGAAAACCCCACCACCAACAACACCACTACTAATCAGTATCTGTGATCAGCAGAATTCTGTATGTCACCTGAAGTGGAAAAAAACAGTCTTGTGACAAAAGAATTCAACCAATGTGAGCAAAACAGGTTCTTGTACAGATATGCCAAGACATCAAAATATCAAAGACTAACCAAATCCCCCTTAAACCACTGCATAATTCCTGTAAATGGTAGGTAGATGTTGCCTAATCAGGAAACAAATTCCAGCTATATAAGCTAACTGTCATGCAACAGATTCTCCAAACATTGTGGCCGCACTTAGTGTGAGAACAGGAGAATCACATTGCCCGTTGAATCCACTGACACAAGAGAAGGTTGGCTTTATTTAATAATACATAATTATTGTAATGTTGGTAGTAGCAGTGGGATTTCAGCTTCTGCGTATAAACTAGAAACAACTTGATGTTTATTCATGTTGTAGGGAATTTAAGAAGACAGATACTTTTCACAATCACTCAGTGCAAGATCACATGCAGGTGAGTTAATAGACTTTTTTTCTTGAGTTAACAGACTTTTGTTTTCTTGAGTTAATAGACTTTTTTGGTTACACTTTATTTCGATGGCCTACTTCAGACATTCTACTAATATAAGTAACTTTTTAACATTTCTCTAATTCATTTTTTAACTACGTGCCAAATAACTCATTTGATTATTAGTAGGCTGTTAGTTTAGGGTTCGGGTTTGTAGAATAAGCTGACATATAGTTGCAAATAACTTGTAGTCAATGTCTGTAGGAGCATCAAAATAATGTGTTAGCAGCAGACTGCTAATAGTATAACTCTTATAGTTGGTAGTAGATGCGTAGTGGCAAAGTTACTTATAGTTAGTAGAATGTCTAAAGTGAACCATTGAAATAAAGTGTTAGCCTTTCATTTTCTATTTAGGAACGGGACCAGGAACAATGAAAGTGTGTCAGTGCATCCTGCTCCTCTTTAGTCACCTGTTCCTTTATACTCTAGGTAAATAATTTTTCATAGGACTATTGATCAAGATCATAACAATCACAGAATAATCGGCAATACTGATTATTTTATTATATTTTCCTTAAAGCTTGGAATTGTGAAGTAATACCTGGTACCCTGAAGCAGATTGATGCTGGGCTAGGGATAGTGGGTGGGGTGAATGATGACAATGAAGTTTTCCTGTTCCTGGGGACCAGTTTTGAAAGGATAGGTTTATCCGCGAAACACTTTACTGTTGGACCTGCTGGAGAACTAGGGGCAAATTCATCAAACAATGTCTTCAAGTTTGTGGATGGTAGCTTCAAGCTGATTCCAGGTAAGAAGTGTTGTGGTATGCTTCCTATGCAATGTGTATTTTTGCCAGTTTGGCAGTCTGGATGAGTCAACTCTAGTTGGATCTAGTCTGCAGATTTTAAGCATTTGGAGTTGACAGATTTTACAGCAAATCGTGTATGATGGGCACAGACTCCTGGTTCAGACTCTCACATCTCTTTGGAGCTTCAGACTCAACTTTAATTCAGTCAAAGAGTATCAAACATGATATTTTGAACTTATTTTACAACACAATGTTTGTTTAGTGTATGATGATCAGTCTGTCTATGCTGACTTTTTTCATTCAGTGTCTTCATTTTGCTGTCAGGCATTCAATTCAAACAAGTGGATGCCGGAGGTGACCAGATTATTGTAGGTGTTTCTCCAGTAGATGACGTCTTCTGCTTAATTAAGGATGCTAACAATGTCGGGCCATCTGGTGATGCTCCTTGGGTACAACTTGCGGGAAAGCTGAAGTACTACAGCTGTGGTCCATTCAGCTGTTGGGGAGTGAACTCTGCAGGGAATGTCCTCATCAGAAGGGTAAGGGTACTAAGGATTCAGGATCTTGTTAAGTACTGAATCCTGAATTCCTGAAATAGGCCTCTTCTAGGCTGTTTAAAATCATTACTTCTTAAAGGAAATGAAAACAGATGTGACCAAGCTATTGGTGAATCATTTTTGTCTTTTTTTTTTTTTTGTTGCACAGTCTGTAACTGGTGCTTCCTGTGGAGGGTCGAATGTTTTTGAGGCTGTTGCTGGAGCTCTGTCCATGGTGGAAGTAGCAACTGATGGCAACGTCTTTGGTATTGACCCTCAGGGGAATTTATTGCAAAGGTGAGCTACAAAAAATATTTCTTGCAGTTTAGTTTAAAGAAATTGACAATTTTAAACAAAAAATAAATTATTTTCATTGGCAAAAATCACTATTCTTGTGTATTTTAGGATTGGTGTTTCCACATCTAATCTCTTTGGATCAAGTTGGACAGTTATTAACATGTGTCCCAATGGCCACAAGCATGTGACTTTTGATCTGGGGTGGCTTTATGTCATCTGTAGTGATGGATCCATCAGGAGATGCATTTAAATGTCCAACAGAGGAGCTCAACTATCATTATAAACAAAAATTCCTTTTCTTTATGTTTAATTTCTTTGCTGTTTAACCAATAACATTTTATGACTTATGGTTTTACATGACTTTTAAAGTGTCAATAAACTGCTTCATAATCAACTTCTTTATAATTTTAAATTAATTTTAACCCTTGTGCTGTGTTTAAAGAAAACAAAAACAACAACAACAACAAAAAAACACCATTTTATTATTCAGTCTATGAATCGCTCATTATGCTCACCAAATATTTGTTTTTGGAGCTGATTGATCATCTGAGCTAATGCACCTCAGTTTTTTTTTTTTTTTTTTGAGGTGAATAAACTCAAGTAAACTTTTTTGAGGCGCTTCAAAATTAAATACAAAACCTGTAATAACTGAAAAAAAGCATGTTGATAAAAATGGTTGATTCCAATATTTGGTGATAAAGTAGAATAGTAAGAGATTTCAATATACAGTAATATATATATATATATATATATATATATAGTAACACCACAAGTGTGACATGGTCCCAAATATATATATATATAAATGGGGAAGTTGTTATACCATGTGTGAGCAAGTCAGTGAGATTTAGTCCAATGCCATAACATTAACTAGCATTTTTGGGGAAAAGAAAATTCTCTCTGCATCAAAATGACTGGAACACAATGTAAAGATTAAATGAATTGACAGGTAGAGAAAATGTATGAGACGCATCTTTCAGTATGTCAGAAAGAATGGAAAACAGTAATATACTTACAATGATACACTTAAGCAAATTTACTTTGTAAGTCATGAGCTGGAACGTTTTTTTACATTGATGAATGTCTGGATGCATTCCTGATAGCATCTTGAATGTGTCCAAAAATGAATGCAGGAAGTGACCAGGAGTAAATACTCTTACATATCCTGCATGGAATATGACAGAATTTTTACTTTGAGTGAACTTTATAATGTAATAGATGGAATCCCTTTTAAGCAGCACTATATTTTAAGATTACCTTGCTGTTTAATCAAGTGGTATAAACTTTTCTCTCAAGGTCTACTGAATAACAATCACAAGCAAAGCCTATTGACACACTGGGGGCTTTATTGAGTTGCTCAACTCAATCTACACAGGAACTATATACTTATAAGTTACTAAACAATGCTCTCAGTCTAGCTCCTGACCATTGAATCCTGCTATTGTAAGGTTTTAGGCTGAAGAAGATGATGAGGTAGGTGAAGCGGATCTAAATACAGCAATTATTTTATTAATTAAATAAAACAAAAGAGTGACATCCACAAATGAAGGTAAACAAAACAGTGTGCATAAGCTAAACTTATATGAACTACACCACGGTCGCATGACTTTACGTCACCACCATTAAACTTGTGACAGCTCTTTCAGTCTTTGTTTGATAAAAGCATTTTCCCTGAAAGCTTGAGTTATAATAGTTTGCAAGAGCATAATTATAAACACAACAAGGCTGTGAAAGTCGACAAGTGAATAGATGAGTTAACCTGTTCAGCTGATGATGTTTTATGTCCCCGACAACCTATGTAGTCCCATTTAGCCACTTGTTAGCAGCTGCCTTTTACTAGACAAGTAAAAGGTTGTTTTTTTTTTAAAGTCCCAATAGGGTATTACTGATGCAGTTTATATTGTAGAATACAACGTGAAAATATCTTGAGCTTGTGTTCATCACAGACCTTATTTCAAGCATTTAAGATGTGGAGTGTTGGAAATGGCACAGAGTTTATACAAAAAAGTTTAAATAGTGTGGGATCTGTATGAACAAATTTGTATGGCATATTCATGTATTCCTGGTTGGCCTATGTGTGTTTCACACACCAGACAAAGAGAGAAAAATGATAACTGCACACCAATAGCCATATAGAGGGATGCTGCCGTCGGCTAACTGATGGGACTGAAAAAAACAAACAATTATTTAAGAATGGAAATGGTGAACATCCTCTTGTTAAGCTTTACAGTGTAGATATATAAACATCATTCTCTGACTATAAGTACACAGCACCTTAAGAAAATGTTCATGGCAACGTGGCCATGGCATGGATGAATTAAACAGGAGAACAGCACAGCCTTGTGGTTCCACACAATTTAACACCTGGACTGATTGTGTATCCACTCACAGCAGTTTGTTTTGCATTGTTATTTTTGAAGTGTTCTTAATAATTAACTGATCACGAGTTAAGATTTTATTTTTTTATTTTTTTATAATTGACATGTATAATAAGGAAACATGTAAAATGCATCCTTCAGTTTGTAAGAAAGAATCGAAAACATTTGGATGCATTAAACAGGAGAACAGCGCAGCCTTGTGGTGCTACATAAGACCTTCTGATCTGTCGCAGATCAAATTATTCAAATTTCTGATAAAATATTATTGCTGTCTAACTATTTATAGTTTAATTTAATATGCATAATTTAGCTTATCTGAATCATTATTTTAGTTTATTTTTATTTAATTTTACTCTACTTTTCAGCAAGGTAGAAATATTAGGCTACTTTAATTTACTTAATTTGTTAAATTTTCTTAAAGGGTTAGTTTACCCAAAAATGAAAATTCTGTCATCATTTACTCACCCTCATGTCGCTTCAAACCCACAGAACTTTCATTCATCTTCAGAACACAAATTAAGTCATTTTTAATGAAATCTGAGTGATTTCTGTACCTCCAATGACAGTCACTCAACTACCACTTTGACGCTGCAAAAAGTTCATCAAGAGATCGTAAAACTAATCCATAAGAATTGAATGGTTTAGTCCAAATTTTCTGAAGATACCCGGTCGCTTTATACACTGAATAGATTTTAATTTAGTCTTTTTTATTCACGTAAACATTCATCAGTGCACACATAAACGGAAGCTCAAGCATGTTCACTTGACGTGCGAGAACCAATGAGGTTCATTCTCGTGTTACACAGCACCTTTGACTTTCCACAAAAACTAATGAAGTTCATTCTTGTGTGTTACACAGCAGGTTTGAGCTTCAGCATGAGGTCTGTGCTCACTCATCAAGCAGGTTCGGTTGAGCTTCTGCTTGGGTTCGCTGATCAATGCTTATGTGAATAAAAGCTTCAATTAAATCTGTTCATCAGATAAAGGGATCGTGTCTCTTCAGAAAATGTAGACTAAACCGCTCAATTCATATGGATTAGTTTCACGATCTCTTTATGAACTTTTTGAAGCTCAAAGTGGTAGTTGCATCAATGGAGGTATTTCATCTCAGATTTCATTAAAATATCTTCAATTGTGTTCCAAAGATGAACGAAAGTATTTAATGATGACAGAATTTTCAATTTTGGGGGAACTATCCCTTTAATTTCAAGAATTTAATCAAGAAAATGCATTTATTGCACACATAGGTACAACAGAGTTGTAAAAAAAAATAGGCCTAATTAAACTCAATCAATAAATTATTTGAACGTTATTATTAATAGGAGTCAGGACAAAGCCACAACGGCTATTGTCAGTGCATGTGATAGCCTATCGTGGTGCTATAAAAATAATTTTCAGTAGTTTTGCTTTGTCTCAAAATTACAAAATCATATTTTTTTTCGTAGAATTAACAAACGAACAGATGACTGATAGCTAGCTACCTAGCACAGCGGAAGTGCTGCGATATAGCGTTAGTTTTTGCACGTGACGCCAATTTCCCGCCTTTGGATGGCGATTTTCAGTCCCTCCGTGGAAATCAAGTGAAAGGTGTCTCGAGATGGGTCAACTCCGAAGGACCTGTCATCGAGTTTAAAGTAAGACAACATGCAGACAACACTGCCGTGCGATGGTTACGGGGTTTGGCTCGCGCTGATAGTCCGCGAGAGGGACGGGCAGGAATGACAACTTTCCTATCTCTGCACGAGAGTGGCCATTCGCAGCCTTCAACAGCATCTCGCTTCGTGACGATGCGGCAGACTTGCGGAGAGATTGTAAATCCCTGGAAAGGTACGCAATGCTTTTTATTCAATATTCTGTTCATCCTATTAATGAAATTTCCTGAAGTGAATCAGTTGGGGAGTCGCTTGTACACCCGTTTTAAACCCTTTGTCCTTTTTTCAAAATGAATTTTATATCAGAAATTAAAAACATTCTTATTATAGAAAATGTGTATTCAAGTCACACTTGAATGTATAGTTGTTGCATTAGATAAACAGAGGCCATTTGCAGCAATAGATGCTATACTAAGTGTAAATTAGTGGGTAGGTACACCAAGTGAAAAAGCAACCAAAAGTATTTCCTTTGCACTAAGTGAAAATAACAGTATTTTCTTAGATACTATTTTGAAGTGTAAATAGTTGTTAGATTACACTTAGTGCAAATAGTGGCAGGTAATATTTTCAATTCAATGTAATTATAGTGGTAAGTGTACCTATTAAGCCAACCAAAATCTAAGTTCAGGGTTTTTTTCATGGATATTGACATGGTTTATAAGAAAAATAATTTGTTAAAATGCAAGATTTGTCTCTCGTTTGAAAATGTATTGATTAGTTGATGTACATTTTAGAATATAAAATAAAGATATTTTATGAATAATGTCAGAAGTCTGGCATGGGCTTAATTGATACTTTGGTAGCATTTAAACCTGCATATGTTCCAAATAAGCCCATGTCATGATTAATTCACAAAATTAAAAAATTTACTGATATTAAATAAGTAAAACATCAATATATTTATTCAATGACAGATAAGTAAGCCCACTGGGTGACCCCTCCATTCCCAGAATATGGAGAATTGGGTCCCAAGTTTTGCCTGGTCTCTTTGGGACCTCTCCATGCCCGGAGTCTAGAGCCTTAACTCGGATTGGCTCCCGAGTTATGCCTGGTTATACATAGGGCACTTTAGGACAAAACTCAATTGAATTAATGTGTGTAATTTGTAGGCCTATCTACATATAGTTGTAAATTAAGGTAGTAAGTTAAGGTAAAAGGTTAGTAAGGTAAAAGCACACAAAGAAATGTTTTCATTAAACACTTTCACTCAGAAAATTTATCAAAGTGTGTAAATAGAGATTCCTCATTGAAACACATAAGGTGGGCTTTGTAATGATAGTTAGGTTATATACGGTAAAGTATAGAGCAACTTGTACCTGTTGTGTTATGCGTAGCTAATAAGGTATATATGGTACCAGGAGTAAGTGCTGTGTGCGTTAATGCTGCAACATGTGCCGCAGTTGCAAATAAAATAACAGAAACGGAACAACGCTTGTATCGCCTCATTTATACATGCCGTCCTAACATTACATGGTGTCAGAAGTCAACATGACGACATGGCAAAGTTTTCTCCACCCGAAAGTTTTGACTGCAGTCATCCCGAGCTCTGGCCTGAATGGAAGCAGCGTTTCCACAGATTCCGCATAGCCACGAAGCTGGACAAAGAGTCGGGAGAAGTTCAAGTTTGTACCCTTTTGTATTCTCTCGGGAAGGAGGCAGAACACATTGTCAGCACATTTGTGTACGCAGAGGATGGCGACGAGAATACATACGACATAGTTTTAGCAAAATTGGACAACTACTTCGTGCCTAAAGTCAACGTGATACATGAACGGGTGAGATTTTATCAGCGTGTTCAAAAGCAAGGTGAAAGCATGGAGGAATTCATTCGTAGCTTACATGAACTGGCTGAAACATGCGCATTTGGAGAAGCTAAAAGTGAAAATATAAGAGACAGACTGGTGATTGGTGTTCTTGATAAAGATTTGTCACTTATCGCTTGAGATGGCGTGTAGACACGCACGGCAATCGGAACAGATAAAAAGTCACGTTTCTGAACAGAGTAGCTCTTCAGCATTGAATGAAGTTGTACGAAGGAAGCACAGTGCATCATTTCGACCAAAAGGGGCGTTCAAGCCAGAAAGCATAGAAAGAAAATGGACACAGAGATCAAATGGCCAAAATAACACACGAGCAAATGACTCAATCGTGGGGAAATGCATGCGATGTGGCAAACAACATCCAAAGAGTGTCAACTGCCCAGCGAGAAGAGCAGAGTGTCGAAAGTGTGGTAAGAGAGGCCATTATGCTATTGTGTGTCTGTGTCGTACTCTACATGTTAGTGATGTAAATGTAATGCAGGAAGAGCATGAAGATTCGTTTTTCCTTGGATCAATCACAGTAAAAGACTCAAGTGACTCATGGTCCATAACTTTGAGGATTCAAGATACGGACGTGGACTTTAACATTAGTGTCATATCGGAACAAACGTATCAAGCTCTCAACACAAAGCCTAACTTAATGTTCGTGAATGCAGCGCTGGATTGTCCCAGAGGGAAATTGAGAAGTACGGGAAGATTTGAGACAAGCACGCACCATAAGGGAAACAAGTACTGCTTTACTGTTTTCGTCATAGCAGGTCAGTCTGTTAATAACTTGCTGAGTCGAGAAGTTTCTGCTGCTCTTGGGTTAGTTCAGAGGATTGACAATGTAAGTTCACCCAGCGAGTCGGTTGGGCTTTTGAAAACCACTCCTGTGAAAATCAAGCTGAAAGCAGACGCGGTCCCATATGCCATTACGACAGCCAGAAGAGTGTCAGTTCTCTTACTTTCCAAGGTGAAAGCTGAACTAGACAGAATGGTGAAGTGTGGCATGATCGAAGAAATTACAGAGCCGACTAAATGGTGCGAGCCAATGGTGCCTGTGCCCAGGAAGAATGGCCAGGTGAGAATATGTGTTGGCCTGAATCGTTTAAACCAAGCAGTTGAACGTGAACGGTACATTGTACCAACTCTTGATGATATACTCCCTCAGTTGTCAGGGGCAACCATGTTTTCGTTACTGGATGCAGCGAGTGGATTTTGGCAAATTCCACTGGAGAGAGAGAGAGTGCTAAATTCAAGACATTTATAACACCGTTTGGGAGGTATTTCTTTCATAGGCTTCCTTTCGGAATCTCCAGTGCACTCGAGATATTCCAAAGAGAGATGAATAACCTCTTAAGAGACCATGAAGGTACAGCAGCGTACATGGATGACATAATCATCTATGGAGAAACGCCAGAAGTTCACGATTGTCGTCTACAGAGGGTCTTGAAGACACTTTCTGATGTGGGATTGAAACTCAATGATGACAAATGTCTGTTGAGACAAACACAGATACAATTTCTGGGCCATATCATTGACACTCGTGGAGTCAGACCAGATGACAAAAAGGTTGAGGCCATAATGAATATTCAACCACCACAGAATGTGAGAGAAGTAAAGAGGATCTGGGGAATGGTTCATTATCTAGGTCGATACATACCTGGTTTGGCTGAGATAACCCGTCCACTTAATGATCTCCTGAAAGCCGACACAGTCTGGACTTGGAGTCATGCACAGGAACAAGTGCTCAAAAGAGTTAAACAGCTCATGACTGAAGCACCGGTTCTTTCCTTTTTTGATGTGAACAAACCAACCATCGTAAGTGCGGACGCTAGCAGTTATGGACTAGGAGGAGTTCTCTTTCAGCAGCATGATGGATGCTTGAGACCTGTAGCTTACTGTTCACGTACCTTAACCAACACCGTAACAAAATACGCACAGATTGAAAAGGAATGTCTCGGTGTGGTATGGGCTTGTGAAAGATTTTCCAAGTACTTGTACGGTCTGGACAGTTTTGTAATTCACACGGATCATAAGCCATTGATTCCACTCATCAACAGCAAGGAAATTGACATGGTTCCCCTGAGATGCCAGCGACTCTTCATTCGACTGATGGGGTTCAATGCCAAGGCTGAAAATGTACCAGGGAAATCGCTGGTTGTTGCCGATACTCTTTCTAGACATCCATCTTCAACACCACATCTGGATTCAGTAGAGCTTACGGATGACAATACAGCCCTGGAGGAGTCCACTAGAGCTGCCTGGCCAATGTCATGCTCACGACTGAATGAGGTCATAGAAAGCACAAAGACTGATTCTGAGTTGCAGGTGGTGATGAAGTACGTTAGTCAAGGATGGCCAAAGTATCCTTCACAAGTTCCAGAGCACGTCAAGCCTTACTTTGCTGTGAAGGATATGTTGTCGGTGTGCAATGATCTTCTGATTTACAGTGACAGGATCGTTATTCCAAGTGTCATGAGAGCTGAGATCAAGAAGAAACTTGACGTCAAGTGTAGAGAGCGTGCAAAACAAAGTGTTTGGTGGCCTGGGATTAGCAAGGAGATCGAGGTATTTATGGAGAACTGTGCTTTCTGTCAAATAAGCTAGCACAACATCGAGAACCTCTGATGACAACCCCATTACCAGACGCACCTTGTGTGAGAATTGCAGCTGACATTTGTGAAGTCAACAAAAGAAACTACCTTGTAGTGGTTGACTATTTTTCTAGATTCATCGACATTGCCTATCTTCCAGATATGTCAGGAAAGACGGTGGCTTTGAGGTTTAGCAACATGTTCGCTAGATGGGGCTGTCCTGATACACTTGTTACGGACAATGGTCCGCAATTCGTTGGTCAACAGTTTCAGGATTTTGCAAAAGCTTACGGGTTTCACCACATCACCACGAGCCCGTATTTTCCACAGTCAAATGGTGAGGCTGAAAGAGTAGTAAGAACCGCAAAACACATTCTCAGGCAAGAGGATCCTTTTGTAGCTCTTCTAGCTTACAGAGCTACATCCATCCAGGCCACAGGCTACAGCCCTGCACAGTTGATGTTTGGACATCAGCTGAGAACACCAGTTCCTGTCCTGGAAAAGAAACTGATGCCTGAGTGGCCAGATTTCTTAAAGGTGAGAGTAACAGACAAAATGGTGAAATCTAACTACAAGCTTTATTATGACAGACGTCATGGTTGTCGGCCATTGCCTGAACTCAAACCTGGAGACCCTGTTACAGTCAAAACAGACAACGAGAAAGGCTGGAACAGGACCGCTACAGTTGTTAGTAAACACACAACTCCGAGATCTTACGTAATTCGCACAGAGAATGGAGACTTGAGAAGGAACAGAAAGCATCTTCGTTTCTTCAACCCATCTTCATGCCAACGTGAGTTCAACAAAAAGAGAGGTGTGGATGAAGAACAGACACAAGCTGAACAAAATCAAGAACAAAACGTAGAGCAAGACGTTCCAGAACAACAAAACAAAGTTGTTACGTCCAGAGGAAGACTTGAAAGACTTTGTAGTTAGTACATAGATTGCTAAATGAGGCAGAATAATCCTCAGCATCTATGTGGGTGACCGGTAGTCTACCCGGAATCCCTAGATAGTCATTCATGATTCTAAAGAAGATTTAATTTCTAAACAATTGTTTTGATAAGATGTTTGAAAGAAGAAACGCTAAAAGCTGTTTGTTTGTTTGTTTATTTATTATGTTTATTGGTATTGTTGTGGAATGCTCACATGTTAATACAGAATAATATTTGAAATAAGGGAAGATGTAATGATAGTTTGAGAATCTGTTAGGTTATATACGGTAAAGTATAGAGCAACTTGTACCTGTTGTGTTATGCGTAGTTAATAAGGTATATACGGTACCAGGAGTCAGTGCTGTGTGCGTTAATGCTGCAACATGTGCCGCAGTTGCAAATAAAATAACAGAAACGGAGCAACGCTTGTATCGCCTCATTTATACATGCCGTCCTAACATTACAGGCTTAAATGTTTCCACAGTGAGTAATGGTGAAAAAAGACAATGTTTTCCTTTAAAAATGTAAGATATGTTTACAAAGACATACATGGAGCTTAAATATAATGTGGACTAAGCATCATAGTAGTTTTCATTGTGCCCGCATTGAGAAATGTTAAGTTTTTTTTTTTTCATTCAGGGTTAGCTTTTGTTTGCTATAGTTTGCATGTGGCGCTGTATCATTTAAGCCCATCTTTTAAAAAAATATATTTATGAAAATAATCTGCTCTATGAAACAATTTATGATGTATTTATTTGTAAATTAAAGCAAAATGAATCACAAAACATTTATTGTTTGTAGTTCACATGCTTAATTATTTGGCAGTATATCTTTCAGTAAGGTTAATGGTTTGACATTGAGATTAGCTTTGTGTGCAAGCTAATAAAACTCATCTTTCCATTTAAAGGAAAATTATATAAAATGATGAAGTACTATTTGTTCATACACACACACACACACACACATACACACACACACACACACACACACACACACACACACAAAAACAATACACTTATCTCTCATTTGACATATCAATGTACTTACCAAAGAAATGGCTGAAAATTGCAGAAATGTGTTGATTTCTGAAGGGTCCCGAAAGACCAGGGTGTTTTTGTGTGAGGTCCCCTGTGACAGCATGCACATGAGTGGGGCTAACTCAACAAATGTGATTGGTATGCAATAAAAATGTCAGGGAAGTAACAAATCACTGGATTAGTTAAAACAATTAGCAGCATAATATATGATTTTCTCTCTTTTTTTTAATTTGACTTCGGAGTTGAAAGTGGGCTTAAAGGGTACATGAGCTTAATGGGTACACTTACCCTATATTATAAAACAGTATGCAGTAATAACATATTCAGTGTATATGATTAGGCTATATTACTTGTATTTGACATTACCTCCCCTACACCTACTCTTAATCCTATCTTTTATGCACTTTATTCCCACTATTACATTCCCGTTAGGCACTTTATTTTCCCTTTTTTAAGTTTTTCTTAATTTTTAATAAAAAAAAGCTCTATTCTGAGCTGATATGTGATGGGAAAAAGGATAATAATTAATTAGGTTAATTCAAACTCAGGTTGGTAATGTCAAAAGTTAATGCCCCCCACCTTACCCTATGCAACTACTCCTGTTATCAGTTGGGTTTCTTTTGTAATTTTGTCTGGATCAATCAGACAATGGTGAGTGGAGTTAGGGTAAATAGGCTCTGCCAAAAAGGTGGGCTATTGATGCATTCAAGTCAGAAAAGATTGTATCGGAAAGACGGAAAGATTGTATCATGAGTTGAATGCACATGAATGGCACTACAAAGTCGTAAATACGAGTGGGAAGCTTATGTTTTTCTAGTTAAAGTTAGGGTTTACAAGTTGGGGGTGTGTCAATGAGAAATGTGGCAGAAGACAACAATATTGTTGCCTTCATGTGCTATCAGAAATGTTGTGAGTACGAGATTGTCGCATTCAAGTGCCTTAATGAAAAATCAGGAATCATGGAGTATATCAGGTTAATTCTTGCCTATATAATGAGAAAATCTTATTAAAGGCAAATGATATTTAGCGTCCCATTAACTGACAACCATAAACATTCATAAACATTTCAAATTATTCATATAAGACGAGGCGATGTCTTATATGAATAATTATCCCCAAGCCTCCCAGTGGTAAATACAACTTGAGAAGGCATTCATGTCTAATTTTAACTAGGAAACTCATATTTACGATAATTCATATAGCATGTGTAGGCAGCATATTTGTAGGTATTTAGCAGTGACTTTGGGCCTCATTTTGAAACGAACATACGACAGAAAACTGTATGTATGGTTGTTTCCACGCAAAACTTGACATATCAACATGGACGTGAGCGGTAGCTCCGATCAAATCTTGCGTCAGGTCTCAGCTTGTGTACGCACGTTTTTGAAAGTGTTATGCTGAAAACAGTTAGGCTGTTTAGAAAAATTAATAAATAAAAAATGGATTGACCTCAACCTTTTAATGATTTGACTCTAAAATTTCCACATCTAATTGGTGAGAAGTTTACACTGTTTTATTTTTTAAATTACATACCGTCCATAAATTTTGACAGATAAGATGTAAATAACGACCGTGTTATGGAGAATGATCAGATATTTCTTTTAATTTTTTATTAAGTTTTGTTTATGTCGCTCAAATAGAGCTCTTAGCCAGTTACAGAGAAACTAGTAGCAGGCAACAGAAAAGTGACCAATCCTGAGTGGCGACGTCACTTCACCGTTTCTACCAGCACGATTCAGCACGGTTAGACAACTGTAGCAGAACAGCGGGTAGTCCTGTTTATTTAACAAACGTCATAATGGAGGCGTGTTAATAATGAGCGCAGCATATAAAAGGGGGAAAATAGCGCACCTAGGAGGCGTTGTTCCTGATATCCTGCACGAAAGGCAAACGTGATGATGTGTGAGACAACGAGTGACGTATGTCATGTGACGTGTGGTTCCGGCCTGCTGTTTTGGACATGCTCTAGTGAGTTTGGAAGAAGAAATGATTGATTTGTACTTGCACGTACAAGTTTCATGCGATCCCACTCCAGTTTATGCGTGTTTGCACAGCTGATACGGAGATATCCAATGGATTCCCGTCGATTAGACGCCTCGTCATTCTCTAAGCACTCATCATTAAACCCGAAATCTGCTCAAACCTGGTCAGTGACTCCCCGCTTGCTCCACACACACACACACACACACACACACACTCTTTCCAACAACCGCATGCAATCAAATGCGCGCACCTTAATTCATGCATCCATTTTTAACATTGAGAGCGTTTTTTTTTTTGCTTTTTGTTAAATGCTCCTTACGTTTTGTGTAATGATTTAATTTTCTTTTCTTTACATGTGGGAAAACAAATGCAGATTTGGGCACGCGGATGTGGAAAGAAACGCACTTATCTGGTGACATATTTTGGAACTTTTATTGTACTGCCATGTCGTATGGTTTGTGAGTGACTAAAAAAAAAAAAAAAAAAAAACTCTTTGCTTGAACCGATTATCAGGACAGTCACCAATTATCTGAAACTGAGTTGACATTGCATTCAAGCTGTTTTCTCTCTACTGGACTGGACTTATATGATCATTGTTGCCTATGCAAATTTGTTACTCTGTTGATGTGATATACATATATATATATATATATATATATATATATAATATTTTTTTTTTTTTTTTTTTCCCTTTCCTTACCTTTTGATAATTAAATTAAATGAACTTGAGAATTTGAGTGTTGGTTATTGTAACTGGTGATTTTAGAGCTATCTGGGGAAATATTTAAAATTTGACAGTTTTCACTGTCTGGCGCCCGAACAAAAAAAATACTTTTGAGGTTAAAAGTGTACAGCTGGGTGTCGTACCGTTACACAACCATGCCAAGAATCCCGGGCCGAGAACGGTTTGTAATTGTGCCGTGCCGAACCAGGCTCAAGTGGAAACACAACTGGAACCGTTCCTTACCATTCTAAGAACCGTTTGGCCCAATGGTTTAAAAGCGGCTTTTGATACCCAGTGGGCACAAAAATTGCCTGGTTTCAGTTAAAACTTAAAACTTAAATACTAAACAAAGCATGTCAGTAATATGTATCAAGAAATTGGTCCCTACTCAAAATGACAACTTTTTTCAATTCTTTCTGACAAACTGAAGTATGCATTTCTCCATGGCATGTCAATTATTTTCAAAATTAGGTTAATTTATTCCAGTGATCAGTTGATTTATAAAGAAAAAATGATTATGTAACACTCCATTTGTGCAATTTCATTTAACCTTTATTGACACAAAATAATGCAAAACTAAACTTTATATAACTTTAATAAGAATAAAAAAAATAAAAAAAAACCTCAACTTTCAACAACAAAGAAAAGAAACAGAAAGAAAAGAAAGGAAAAGATTTCTGAGTTTAATGATCATTGGGTTCCTCTGAGATTCATGATGGACATTCAAATACATCTTCTGATGGATCCATCACTACAGATGACCCACAGCCTCCCCAGATCAAAGGCTACATGTTTGTGTCCGTAGGGACAAACAGAAATCACTAGCCATCCTGTGCCAGCAGGATTTGATGGAGAGACTCCGAGTCTAGAAATGATAAGTGATAAGATGATGGATTCTAATAAATGAAAATCATTTGGTATTTTACTTTTGCTCATATTTAACAGTTTTGTGAAATAAAACAAATTTTCAGTGCTATTTTCAGCTCACCTTTGCAATAAAGACCCCTGATAGTCGACACCATAGACACTCCCATCAGTTGCTACTTCGACCATAGACAGAGTTCCATTAATAATATCAAAAAAACTTGACCCTCCACAGGCAGAACCCGTCACATTCTGAGAAACACAACAAGATACAAACAACTCACTTGACTAAAACTGACTACTCCTCAGGCTTTTTCTTTTTGTTCAAACTCCTCTTACCCTTTTGAGGAGGACATTCTCTTGAGAGTTCACTCCCCAACAGCTGTATGGGCCACAGCTGTAGTACTTCAGCCTTCCTGAGATTTGTGTCCAAGGAATAATTCCAGATGGCCCATTGCTGTTAGTATCCTTATTCATGCAGAAAATGTCATCTATTGGAGTAACACCTGCAACAATCTCACTTCCAGCATCCACCTGCTTTATACCTCCTGACAGTAAAATAAAGAATTTGAAGGGAAAAGGTCAAACAAAATATGGACAAATAAGGAAATCTGCATTCAACATCTTAAGTTTCATTTTCATTTTGCTAACCTTGAATCTGCCTGAAGCTTCCGATCTGAAACTTGAAGAGGATGTTTGTTGGACTCACTCCGAACACTCCAGCAGGTCCAACAGTAAAATGCTTCAGTGATCCATTTATTTTTAAAAAACTGTTTCCCAGAAATAGGAAGACTTCATTGTCATTGTTGACTCCACCCACTAAACCTAATCCAACATCGATCTGCTTCAGGGTACCAGCAATCACTTCACAGTCTAAGGCTATGGAAAAATTTGGGTAGGGTTCATTTGAATTATTCTGCAGATGTTAGTAGTATCATGATATGATTATGAATTCCCAAACACACATTCATAGTTTACCTAGAGTATAAAGAAACTGGCAGCTGAAGAGTAGCAGGATGCACTGACAGGCTTTCATTGTGCTGTTTTTGTCTCGTCCTGTACATAAACAGAAATCAAATGTCCATGATGTAAAGTCTTCTTAATTTCTTTATAACGTACATGAACAAAACAAACAAACAAAAAACATAATAATTACATGGTTTGAAATTAAACCAACCTTTTATTGATCTTAGAAGAGTCAGCTGGTTTCAGCAGTCCTCTTCTCACAGCCACAATGTTTGGAGATGCTGGTGAATGTCTTTTAGGTTGGTTTTTATAGCTGTAGTTTGTTTCCTGATCGGTTGAGGGAAACTCCTGCTGTAGAGTTATGCAAGGGATTTTTTTTCCACGTGTGCACCTATGCCATTGTCACATTCCTATGATGCAAATGGAATTTTTTTGTGGTTTGTATAGTATGTAATGATGCTTAACATTACCTGGTACAAGGTTCTTTAATATAAAAGGAACGTGAAGCTTAATTAAAACCCAACAATGACATTGCCTCATCAAAACATCGCCTTTTGCAGTAAAGTCACTCTGAAGCAGTGTAATAATATTTCAAAAAATTGCAAGGAAATTACATTGGTAAATTCATAAAGCATCACTACGATGAGGCACGTAACAATGGAAATTTTGGGGGGTATTTAAAAATATGAATTATGAAATATGAAGCTTATAATTGTATAAAAGCAATTAAATTAATCTTTTAAAATATATGAGTTTTGCAGTGTATGATGTTGCATTGTAATGGCAACAAAGTTTTAAATTTGGATATAACCTTTCACAGAAAAGGTTAGTAAGTAATTATTTTCACACTAAAATCATGTTAACATTTTTTTTTTTTTTTTTTTTTTACATCTTGTGGCGGTACTACTAAAATTGTTACGGATTGGCCCCTTTCAATTCTATTGTAAATGCCGCATGATAGCCCAGGATCCCACGGTAATTTACTGTAAATTGATTCGGTACATTTTACTGTATTCCTGTTACTGTTGGCCTGTGTGTTAGGTTATACCAGAGATAAAATGACAATCTAGCACACCACTGCCCTGGACATGCATTTATGTATAGGGAGGGACACTGCAGTATTTGATAGAAGAACAGAAGAGAAATGGTAAACATTCTCTTCTGCTGTTGTTAAACTTTACAGTATAGATATATATAGACACATTTGCTAGGCAGCCTACTTGTGCATGAGGAAATAGCTTCAAAAAATAATCTGATGCATCCGAAATTGTAATCTGTATAGTAGTTACTACATTTGATTTGAAACTTACTTTTAAAAAAAGTATGTTCTATATTATATCAATTTGTGTAGTATGAATGAAATTCAGACACACGCTGTCATCCTTTCCTGTGGCCTCTTTGGGATAGTAAAGTGTGCAGTGGATGCACATAATATATTACATCAGTTTAAATATTCAAATTAGTTATATAATATTATATAAAAATTTAACTATTCTGCATGAGATTTTTTTTAAATGATTTTTTTTTTTTTTAATAGAATTTCTTGGTAAATTTAGTGACTTCTGAAATAACTGCTTGTTTTCAAAAATATGATTTAATATAAGTAAGGTACATCAAGGGTCAAATCAAATAGAAATAGCACATTAAAGTTTAAAGTTACAACTGTATTATGTAACAACTTTTTGTGTGTATGTGTACCAGTTGTTTAAAGAGTCATTGCAAAAAAAAGAGAAGTTAGATCTCAAGCATAAATTGTTCACATATGCCACTTATGTTCACATGTCAATGACATTCATAAATTTTTATGTGAATAAGGTGTACAAATGTTTTATGGGGCAACTGTATATTTCATGATTTCTTGTTTATAAATGTCAGTTCTGACTGATTTATTGATTGATCTGTAAGGCTCACGAATAACTGAAATTATTTTATTATTTTTAATTTTTAAAATTATTATTTATTATTTTCGGAAAAGAAAAGCATGCTTCTGAAACTTCCGCAGACTAGATAAGAAGCATTTTGATAACACACACACATACACATACACACACACACACACACATATATATATATATATATATATATATATATATATATATATAATAAAATGTAAAACTTTAACAACTCAAACAAATACACAGACATTTAATTGGTTAGTTAGGTTATCTTAATGTTTATTAAAGGGGCACTTCACCACTGGCAAAATGGGCTTTTTGGCTGTCTCTGCAGTGAAAATGTTTTTAAAATAGATGCAACCTGACAAGAGAAACAAACAAAACAAAAACAACCAACAAAAAAAGCCCTTTTGCCAGATAGGTTGGAAAATTCATAAGTCACAAACTGCCTTGCTTGAAATGTATCTTAGTAAACTTTGAGTTATAATGGTGGCGTTTTGCATCATCTGGCTGACACTTGCTGACAAATAAACTCTTCTTGGTCTAGCACTTAGAACTTGTAAACATTGTTCATTTACATACAACTGACATTGTAACAATACAAAGCGGGTTTAAAATCTGTAAAGTTACACTTTTAAATTAAAACTGTGCCAACCAATTCTGTTCTCATATACAAACCCTTTACAGTTAAAGGTTTAGTCAGATGATCAATCTTGATTCTTCTTAAAACAAAAAACAAAACAAACAAACAACAAAAAACTGTTGACAGGTATGTTTTGTTTTCAAGTAGGCTACATCAAGTACACATGATTTTACAAGAACCAGTCTAGACACAAATGCCACTGAGCTTGTTTGGTGTCATATTTAAAAGTCTTGAAGAAACATTTTGTTTGAGCAATGGACATAGCTTGATGATTATGTATTTAGTTGTGTAATTTCATTTGAAGCTCTTTTACTTTCTTTATTTCACGTGTTTACTTCACATGGTTACTTCACGTTTTTACATTTTTTTTGTATAGAGTGTGCCAGGCAATGGCTGTTGAGGTGGCAGACACATTTGAACAGTTTGCTGGAAGCCTGGAAGCTATTGATGACAGTATGTTGAAGCCTTGTTACAAAGTTTAGCTGAAAAAGTCACAGCACTGAAAACTTTTTTTGGTAACACTTTAGATTACAGCCTGGAAAATTACTGGTTAATCAAACTGAATTTACAGCATACCTTTCAGTAATTATAGCGTACCAATAAAGTATGTACGTGTAGGTCCAAGGGAGCAATATGTAAAGTTTGCGGAATGAGGGGGTAACAACCAGGAAAATTAACAAATTATTTATACTGTAAGTATTTTAGAACTAAGGGGTACTTATTCTACTATTATGATAGGCAACAATCTTATGCTTGGGAGCAGTTTAGTGAGAACATACACTGCATAGCTTATTGTAATAGTGTACCAATTCATAAAGACTTTTTTTTTTTTAAGTTACGTGGTACATATCAGTGCATTTATACAGTACATTTTTTTTTTTTTTTTTGATAGCAAAAGTGAATTAAGTTTGGGCTTCCATGTTTTAACTCAAGTTAAACTAAAACTATTGCAACTTTTTTTTTAAATATTGTGGAAACGTCTAGGTTACGTATGTAACTGAAGGAGGGAACGGAGACGTTATGTCAGAACATATCGACGAATGGGGTCTTGCCCGAGAGCCCAATCACCTTTGAGTGGTAACAAAATGAGCCAATGCTATGCTGAGTACCTTGGTCTGCAGAATTTGCTTGCGATCTCCGCCCCGGGAGCAGGAGCAGTGCGAGCAAACTCGCATTCAAGTCTTCGCTGAGGAGCCAAGCCAGTGTGACCCGCCTGTTCAGCGGAACAGCGATTGTAGCAAAGGGACGTAACGTCTCTGTTCCCTCCTTCAGGGAAAGAGGGTTACATACGTAATCTAGACGTTCCCTTTCAGTCGGTCACATTCGACGTTACATCAGAACATATTGATGAATGGGGTCCCTTCCTAAACACCACAATGGCTGTCTTCCAGTGATCTGCGTAAGCAATAACACCCTGTCGTGAGGCCTAGCACGAGCGAAGGGCTACACTTAACACAGAATGCACTGGGTAGCATATTCCAGCTGGAAGTATGCTAACAGGCTGCCTGCTTGTAGGAGGTCTTTCAAAGCACATACGAACCGGCGTAGCAGTGATACATATGGAAGATCTCTGAGGTACCTAGCCAACAGGGTGGATATGTCAACGTCAGAGATGGCAAGAATGGTCTTGCCAAGGGAAAGACACGTGCTGCTGAAGGAGACTTACTGTGGAAATACATGTGGTATTGCCCAGAGAGGGGAATCATCTGACTTAATCTGACACAGGGGCTGCTATCGTAGCACGTATCTGTGGGGTCAGCGGCGGAGCAGAAAGACAAGAAGTGGTCCTGCTACCATATCCTTCAGAGATGACGTCTCTAACTTAGGGTCACCCGTCTCAGGATCACTGCTTGGCCTGACACTTGGCAGGTTTAGGAGGGGTGGAGACAGGCTGTGCTGCCTTCTTGCGGCCATCTCCTCGCTGCTGCTTAGGCCGAGCGGGAGTGGAGGAGACTGCAGGGTGGTGCCCTCGGCGACGAGCAGGCTGTGTGAAGGCACCAACAGGCCGCCGGGGCAGAATATGTTTAATCGACTCAGACTGCTTCTGGGCGGCTGAGAATTGCTGGGCGAAACTCTCAACCGCGTCGCAGAAGAGGCCAGCCTGGGAGACCAGGGAGTTGAGGAGCTGAGTCCGATCATATTCCGTTATGTCTGCCAGGTTTAGCTACAGGTGGCGCTCCTGGACCACCAAAGTGGACATCACCTGACCAAGGGACCGCACAGTGAATTTCGTTGCCCGTAGAGCAAGGTCGTTAGCAGTGCGTGCCTCCTGCATGAGTCCTTGGTCAGCACTGCCTTTGTGCAACTGTTTAAGCACTTTGGTCTGGTGTACCTGCAGGATGGCCATGGTGTGCAAGGCGGATGTAGCCTGACCCGCAGCTCTGTAAGCCTTGCCCACAAGCGTGGATGAGAACTTACCCTTGGCCACTCCCCCATCGAGGACAGTGAAGGCGGAGGTAGCCCTAGAACGGTTTCTGGCAGTTAAAGGTGCCTTCCACGAACTGGTGACTTCCTGATGCAGCCGAATGGAACCGGTGGTGGGCGTTGGCGATCAGCGCGTGCAGCCCCCAGGAATTGTCCAGTTGTCCAGCCTCGAGTGCTCGGGACACTGTGAAGGATTCCACTCCAGCCCTATGCTCTCAGCTGAAAGTAGCCCTCTCATGAGAAGAGGAACTAAATTGGGGATTGGCAGAGGGGGCTCTACCTTGTTTGAGATAATTGAGTCTCAATCTCAACACTGAGATGGTCATGATCCCGCAGTGGGAACACAACCCATCCACAAATGCAGACTCAGGATGCTCTTCTAAATGATCTCCGCTAAACCACACCATCACACCAACACCACTGAAGACTCGTAGATTACACACTCTGGTGAAAGCGCAGCAACAAAGAAGTGCTCGGCTCCAAAGCGAAAGCTTGAATGCGAGTATGCTCGCGCTGTTCCTTATGTACCCACAGAACGGGCCGGAGATCGTGGTGCAAATTCAACAGACCAAGGTACTAAGCATACCATTGGCTTGTTTTGTTACCACTCAAAGGTGATTGGGCTCTCGGGCGAGACCCCATTCGTCAGTATGTTCTGAGGTAACGTCAAACGTGACCAATTTGAAAGGGAACTCTTGTTCCATGTAGTTACAGGGTAAGAGGTGCTTGTTACCCTCTTGTTCTATGAAGTTTCATGGTAAGTGTGACATTGCGGGCTGTAAATTAAAGTGGTGCTTGTTACCCTCTTGTTCTATGAAGTTACAGGGTAAGTACAATAAAAACACATACACAATCTGATATCACTGCCTTGGAAACCTTTATTTGAAAAACAACTTAATTCGAGACAGATTTACAACACCGAAAGGTAAATGTTTTACTTACACAGTACTTTACGGGCTGCAATCTAAAGTGTCACCCTTTTTTTAATATAAAGGACAAAATTATTATGTCATAAAGTTTGAATAAGAAATTATCATTTTTAAACATGTTGGGTGAACATGTTCGATTACACATTTTCTATTTTATATGTTAAAATGTAATTTATTCTTGTGATGGAAAGGCTGATTTTTCAGTAGCCATTACTCCAGTCTTCACATGATCCTTAAATTATTCTGATAAAAAATTGCAAACTGATATTATTCTGATTAAAAAATTGAAATTGAAAACAGTTGTTGTGCTTAATAAAAATAAAATAAAAGTGTTTAAACAGGATTTTAAAACTTTTAAACTTTTAAACAGTTTAATGCTTCCTGAATATTTGATTACCTTTAAAAACGAGAGAGAGAAAGAAAGAAAGAAAGAAAGAGAGTTGACAGCCTAAAATTTCAGCAAAGTGGGCAATTGTAGAATGAACAGGTGAGTACTGGAAAAATCTGAACAGACCAGATCAGTAGCACGTGTAGTGTTATTTAACACAAGGAAACATTTTCTCTGCAATCATTATTTTTTTTTAAAGAATTTTCCTAACCTCTTATTTGCATAATACTTATGAAATGACTTGTCTGCTTTTACTTTCTTTACTTTTTCTTGATGTATTCCTTTCACTTTCACCCAATTCAGTCGCACTGGCAAAGGCTGTAAAAATTTGATATTTAAGGAGAAATCTGGATTAAGTACAAGTTAAACTCAAACACATTTCTGCCATAATTGTCATGTGGAAGCACAGGAGAACAGGAGAACACAGGAGAATAGCAATCCAACTTAACACTGAAGAGAATGGACAAAGAATGACTCAAACTGAGATCTATAATAGAATAACTAAAGTGCTAAACAAGGGTCAGGTGTAACAAATCAAACAATTAGTGAGTAGCCATGAAAACAAAAGAGAACATTCTAGAAACCAAGGTGAAAAAAGGAAACACAGAGTCAGGGCCTGTTTACACCTGCTTTCTAATTTATCAAAACGATTCCATGTACACTTGCCCACATAAATGTGTCTCTGCAAAACGGCTTTAAATCCAATCTTCAGTTCCCACGCTATATGCAGATTTAAAGGGAGTTCACCTCACTGAAGGCAATAAATATGAGCTGCGTTTTATTGATCATCAACTAATTTAAAGGTCAAAGTCTTTTTTGAAGCTGCCAGTGTCTGTTTTACATTATAATCCCATGGAGTAAACTGTGTTTTCAAAAAAGTCCTGAGCACTTTTTTAAACGCCACCGCATCTTTTTCAACTTTTCTGAAAAAAAAGAAAAAAAAAGTCCTACGTCAAGCGCCTTTTTGACAGCTGACCAATGACAAGCGAGTAGCGAGACTGGACGTTTCAATAACAAGAAAAAATGGAGAAGTGCTGGTAGATTGACTTATTGTAACTTATAAAGAGGCTGTATGGGCACAGATTGGACGGATCCTTGGTTGTTCAGGTAAGTGTATCATCTACTACTTGTCGTTAACAAAATCATCACCTGCTCAGCAAAAGTTATCAATACCGTAACCAGCTGATTAGGCGACGCTTGCCTAGCTGTTGTTATAGCAACAAAAGACACCCTTGGCTGCCAGCTTTTTGTTTATTTATTTTTTTTATTATTATTAAAAAATTTCTTCTAAAAAAAAAAAGATGCCAAGTGTGAATACGCACTAACACGCTCTCACACGCTTTTTTTTTTTTTTTTTTTTTTTTTTTTTAGCATTTTTGGGAGGTGTAAAATGTACATATGAGGTTTCAAAAACAAGATGCATTTAGACTTGTTCGGTTTTGACTGTAATGCGTCCCAGACCACCTCCTGAAGTGGTTTGAGTGATCAGATTTATATCCGTCTCAAATGCATTTCAGAGGGCATTTACACCTGGTCTTTTCACAGTCAGTTAGCTATTTGATCAGAGAAAACACATAAACTTCCCAGTAGGTGCCTCTTGGCATAGTAAACAAAAACATCACCGAAGTGGTGGGAGGGTTGCCAAAACTGTGGGGGTGGGATGGAGGGCTAAACAAAAATACAGGTCCATGCTGGAGGAAGAGTCCATGTGGAGCAGAGAGTGGACAGGAGCACATAGCAACCCTGAAGACAGCCAGGAGGATGGTGACCCAAGGCCGAACTGATGGAGGAAGGACCCAAGGCAGAACTGATGGAGGGAGGAGCCAGGGTGGAGTCATGGGCCTGACTGAATGAGGTGATGCTGGGAGAAGTGGAGACCCAGGCGGAGCCCAATGGCTGGAGTGCCTGGGTGACACACAGATGGAGCCATGGGTCCTGGAGGATTGAGGCAGAGCCGGTGTGAGTGAGGACTAAGGAGGAACCAGGGGAAAGGAAGAGCCTGAGCAAGCAGTAGAGGGTGGTTCAGAGCAGCTGGTCAGAGCCATTAAAGGGAGAGCTGAAGGGAGCCAGTGGAGATGGGGCAGAGGATCTTGCTGGAGTTGATGGAGGAGGAGGGAGTGGGAGGCTAGGCGGCACCATCAGCAATGAAGAGGACTTGGAGCTGGCCGACAAAACAGACTTAGTGCTGGGTGACAGAACAGACTTGGCGCAGGGTGACAAAACAGACTTGGCGCTGGGTGGGACCATAGCAATGGAGGAGACTTGGAGCTGAGCATGGCCAGTGGTGACAAATGAGACAGGACGCTGAATGGGATCAGTGGAGACTGGTGATCTTACAACATTACATTATCCTGATTATCCAATAAACATTCATTTGGGACCCAGCTCATAGCAGGCACCTCAATGATGGGAGTGAGTCATGAGTTGAGTCAGGTGCAGATGCTGAGCGGTTGAGATCTTCCTCCCTTACAGATAGTGAAGGGGGGTCCACAATGACAAAGCACCCAATCCACATACTCTTTAAAAATCCCTCAAATACCATCTCGGGGCAGACGGAAAACAAACAAAGGCTGTTGCTGTTGTTGCTGTTGTCATTGTAATGGATGTAATGGACCAGATCTAAAAAGTCCTGTGTGTGATACTCAAGGGAACGATCCCCCTGTGAGAGGAAGAGGATCCTTACTGCTGTTAGATCCATTTTTTTTATGGTCCGTTCTTCTGTCACAGCTGGATGCAGTAAAGGAGAATTGGGTCATGATCTAAGCACAGCAGTTAATTAACAATTAATCAAATTAACAATTTAATCAAAATAACAAATACATGGAAGCAGTCAGAACACAGAAGAATAGCAATCCAGCTTAACACTGACAAGAAGTGACAAAGAATTATTCAAACTGAGGGTTATAAATACACAGAGTAACTAAATGTCTAAACAAGGGGCAGGTGTTACAAATCAATCAATCCATGAGTTGCCATGACAACAAAAGGGAACATTCTAGAAACCAAGGAAACAAAAAGGAATCACTAACAGATTATCAGTATGCGTTCTTGTCTGTACTTGTGTCACGAATGTGGCTCCTTCGGCCCTTCCTCCGGACCACCGGAGGGAGCCATCACCGGAATACTGATCAGTTCTCATTCGGACTACGTTTCCCATGGGCCTTCATTCCTGGGACTGATTGCACACACACCTGCACCGCATCACACTCACACTATATAAGACACACACACATCGCGAAGTCTTGATTTGCCTTGGTGATCATTTCTGAGCGTTTTTCTGTGGACTGTTTACCTGTTATCGATTGGACTGTTTATTCCCTGCGACCCTTTGCTGCCTACCCTGATCTTTGCCTGTTTCCTGGACTGTGATAGTTTGCTGCCTGCCCTGATCCCTGCCTGTACCCTGATTCTGTTTGTCTGCCGCCTGCCTCGACCATTGCCTGTTACTGTTTATGCCTCTGCCTTTGCCCTGTCTGCTCTGTAAGTCCTTTTAATAAATTAGCTGCAAATGGATCCACATTCTGTCGACCCATCATTACAACTTGTGTTCTTGTGTAATAGTACGGCCAACAATGTAAACAATGTGTGTGAACATGATTTTAGTGTAAAACAACATTTTCCATGACTGCAACACTATATGCTGCAAAACGAAAAAAAAAAGTTTTAAAAAAACAATTCAATTGCTTTTATACAATATAAGCTTGATATTCCTTCTTACCCACATACCCACATAATTGTCCATTGTAAGTGGCTCACCATAACCTTTTCTGATGCTTTATGTATTCAGTTATGTAATTTCATTGCAATCCTTGTTTAACTGCATTACACTACTTCAAAAAGACTTTACCGCAGAAGGCAAGGTTCTTATTTTCTAGTTGAGGTTTACATTCCAATTATATTAAACAACCTTGTACCAGGTTTTAAGCATCATATGTGCTATACCAAACATAAAAAAATCCAGTTGCATCATATGAATGTGACATGAAGAATGGCATGAGGACATATGGGTGTACACGTGGAGACAAAAGCTATTCAGTCAATGAACATTGCAAGTTCATAAGAATCAGTGACATAAGAGTTCTGCCTAAATTCTGCTCCACCCAGCAGTAGATCACGATCCCTTGCATAATTCCCCACAGCAGGGTTTCCCCTCGCCCAATCAGGAAACAAACTACAGCTATAAAAACAAACCTAAAAGTCATTTACCATCTCACATCTCCAAACATTGTGGCTGTGAGAAGTGGACTGCTGAAACCAGCTGAAACATCTAAGATCAATAAAAGGTTGGTTTAATTTCAAACCATGTAATTATGTTTTTTGTTTGTTTTGTTCATGTATGTTATAAAGGAATTGATAAGACTTTACATCATGGACATTTGATTTCTGTTTATGTACAGGACAAGACAAAAACAGCACAATGAAAGCCTTTCAGTGCATCCTGCTACTCTTCAGCTGCCAGTTTCTTTATACTCTAGGTAAACTATGAATGTGTGTTTGTGGATTCATAAACATATACTACTAATATCTGCAGAATAATTCAAATGAACCCAACCCAAATTTTTCCATAGCTTTAGAGTGTGAAGTGATTCCTGGTAACCTGAAGCAGATCGACGCTGGATTAGGCTTAGTGGGTGGAGTCAATAATGACAGTGAAGTCTTCCTATTTCTGGGAAACAGTTTTGTAAAAATAAGTGGATCACTGAAGCATTTTACTGTTGGACCTGCTGGAGAGTTTGGAGTGAGTCCAGCAAACATCCTCTTCAAGTTTCAGAGCGGAAGCTTCAGGCAGATTCAAGGTTAAAAAAAATTACACACACACATATATATATATATATATATATATATATATATATATATAAAAATATAAATATAAATATAAATATACATATAAATAAATATATATAACTCAAGATGCTGAATGCAGATTTTATTATCGGTCCATATTTTGTCTGACTTTTCCCCTTCAATCTCTTTATTTTACTGTTAGGAAGTTTCAAACAGGTGGATGCTGGAAGTGAGATTGTTGCAGGTGTTAATCCAATAGATGATGTCTCCTGCATTAATAGGGATACTAATAACAATGGACCCCCTGCAAATTTAGTTTGGACACAACTCACAGGAAGGCTGAAGTACTACAGCTGTGGCCCGTACAGCTGTTGGGGAGTGAACTTTACAGATAATGTCTTCCTCAAAAAGGTAAGAGTAAAATCCAGAGTTGAAGGTATTAAACAAAAAGAAAAATTCTGAGTACACAGTTTTAGTCAAGTGAGTTGTTTGTATCTTGTTGTGTTTCTCAGAATGTGACGGGTTCTGCCTGTGGAGGGTCAAGTTTTTCGGATATTATTAATGGAACTCTGTCTATGGTCGAAGTAGCAACTGATGGGAGTGTCTATGGTGTCAACTTTCAGGGGTCTTTGTTGCAAAGGTGAGCTGAAAATAGCTTTGAAAGCTTGTTTTAAGAAACCTTTTTAAAAATTAACAAAAGTCAAATTCAAAAATAATTTTCACTTATTAGAAACTGTCATACTTATCTGTTTTAGACTCGGAGTCTCTCCATCAAATCCTGCTGGCACAGGATGGCAAGGGATTGTTGTCTGTCCCAACAGCCACAAACATGTGACCTACGATCTGGGGAGGCTGTGGGTCATCTGTGGTGATGGATCCATCAGAAGATGTACTTGATGAAGATGTCCATCATGCATCTCAGAGGAACCCAATGATCATTAAACTCAGAAAACTGAAAATAAAGCTTGTTTTTACTATTTTTCTTTTCTTTGCTGTTTAGTCAATGAAAGTTGAGTTTTGTTTTTTTGCTTATTGAAGTTAGATGTATAAAGTTTTGTGTTACATTGTTATTTTGTGTCAATAAAGTTTAAATGAATTTACACAAATGAGTTGGACTGCTTCAAAATCAACTTTTCTTCATAATCTACTGAACACTGGAATAAATTAATTTTTAAAATGATTGACGTGTCATGGAGAATTACATGAAATGCATCAGTTTGCCAGAAATAAATAAAAACTGTTTGCAATAATACACTTAACATGTTAACCTAAAAAAGTTAAGTTGACCAAGTTGTCCTTTTGAGTAGGGACTACATTTCTCTGTGGATTAATTTCTGGATATGCATTACTGACATAATTTATTTATATTAATGTTCAATATTTAAGTTTTAAAAAATGGCAAACAAGCAATCTTGAAGGGAAAGTTCACCCACAAATGAAAATTCTGTCATCATTTACTCACCCTCAAGTTGTTCCAAACCTGTATGAATTTCTTTCTTCTGCTGAAGAATGGGTAACCAAACAGTTGATCGGCCCCATTGACTTCCATAGTATGAAAAAAAATAAAAATACTATGGAAGTCAATGGGGTCCCATCAACTGTTTGGTTACCGGCATTCTTCGGTATAACTTCTTTTGTGTTCAGCAGAAGAAAGAAATTGATACGGGTTTGGAACAACTTGAGGGTGAGTAAATGATGACAGAATTTTCATTTTTGGGTGAACTTTCCCTTTAAACTCTTTGTGCCCATTGGGTATCGATGAAACCCGTTGCTTTGTGATTGGATGATGAGTGATGCAGCTGGAGATGACAGAGATGGTTGCCAGGCAATCAATCACATCTCCATGCTAGAGATGCGCTGCACTCACACACACATGCTGAAGGTGGGAAGTTGCTAATTACTTGAAGAAACTCTGTGTTCACAGAGGCTCTAATTAGAGCTCTGTACTGAGGCAGCTCATTATAAAGGCCTATGTCACAAACTGTGCATGTATTTGCTTACGATGTGCAGTGTTGGAAATGACTGGGTTTATATGGGTCAGTTTAAATTAGTGAGGGATCTGTATAAGTAAAGTTGCATGGCATATTTCTGAATTCCTGTGTGGGTTTCGTGGGAATGAAAAAAATGGCAGTTGAGTGTTTAAATGGCAATTGAGCACACCACTGATCCAGGCGTGTTTGTGTGTATACTAGAGGGATGCTGCAGTACCTGACAGCATTGAACAGAACAAACCAGCTAAAAGTGGAAATTTTGAACATCTTAAGCTTCTGATGCATATACAGACAAATACTACACAAGTCACATGGTATCAATCAATCAATCAATCATTCTCAGACTATAGTATACAGTCAGCAACCGAATCACCATGACAATGCAGCAACACTGGCTGGATGAATTAAACAGGAGAATGGCAGACTTGTGGTGCCAAACAATATAACATCTTGGATTCATATCAGACTATATGTGGCCGCTCACAGATGCAGATCAAAAAATACAATTTGTGGCAAAGTAGAAAGGTATAATTATTATTTATTTTGAATATTTGTTATGTTTTTGTTATGTCATGATGCAGACAACAACGATAGAACACAATTACTCATATTAGCAGTGTTACATTTATAAGGCAAAACGTTTAGATTTGAGTAAAGATGTCAAGATGACATTTAAAATAATTTTATATGAGTAGGGACTACATTTCTATGTGGATTAATTTCTGGATTTGCATTACTGAGATTATATTAATGTTCAACATTTAAGTTTTATAAAACAGCAAACAAGCAATCTTGAAGGTATAGTTCACCCAAAAATTCTGTCATCATTTACTTACCCTCAAGTTGTTCCAAACCTGTATTAATTTCTTCTGCTGAACACAAAAAAAGATATTTTGAAGAATATGGGTAACCAAACATTTATTAGGCAAAACGTTTAGATTTGAGTAAAGATGTCAAGATGACATTTAAAATAATTTTATAAACTCAAATTACATAAACACAATAAAAATGCATTTAACAAAAGTAAAATAATCAAACTTGCGACAAATGTTAAGGGTATAGGCTAAAGGACAAATATTTATACTTAAATTTGTTAAAATTATCTGAGGACTCGCAGCAGGTAATTTCACAAGGTAGGTCATAAGCAAGCCACGGAGGCACAATGTTTTTGTTTTTAACATAAATAAAAAAAACAGTAGGCACCGCATTAAAAATAAAACAAGCAATAAGTAAATAAAAAATACAAACAAACAAATAAGCTATTATAAACTTGCAGCGGAAGTGTTGCGATGAAGTTTTTGCGCGGTGTGTGGACGCGTCATTTATAAACAAGTCTCGATTTTGAGACAAAGATTTTGGAAAGTCACATGGAGATTCTTTGGCCCCAAAAAAGTAGCTTAACTCTTTTTGTCCCCCCACGTAAATATATTATTCCGTACTTTTTAGTGAACAACATATGGATGATATGGAGGATATATGTTAGGATGTATATTAGCCTACATAGGCTATCTTTAAACAACAAATCAAGTGAAAGATGTCTCGAGATGTGACAACTCTGAAAGAGTGGATACTATTGAGTGAAACCCTCGTTGTTATGATGACAACAGCGCCGCGCGGTGGTTACGGGAACAGTTACAGCGGCGAGGCGCGTTTGTTTGTCCGGGGTTTGGCTCGTGAGAGCGGGTGGCTCGAGCTGACAGGTCCGCGAGAGGGACGGGCAGGAGTGACAGCCACGCTCGTATCTCTGGACGGACTAACACCTGCCGGAGAGAGTTACTGGCCATTCGCAGCATCTGACCTTTACAGCATCTCCGTTTTGAATTCATCCTTCGTTGCCTAGAGCTGCTTGTGAAGCAGGTGAGGCGGCTTTTGTGGAATTCGCTGCCTGTCTAAAAGGTGACGATGCGAAATAAAGGGACTCGCAGACTTGCGGAGAGATTGTAAATCCCTGGAAAGGTACGTAATGCTTCTTTTTATCCTATAAACTTATCTTAAAAAATTAAGTGCACTGAAGTAAATGGATACTTTAACGTGAATGTCGCATTTCAACTGTTGCCAGTGCACGAGCCGTCATCAATAAAATAGAAGGCGGAACAGACTTGCTTTTAAAAGTGTTGAATATTTACGGAACTCACAATGTTCTTTTTATTTATTCATAAATTTATGTTAAATTCCTCTCTGACTGTTTATAAAGTGTTGGTGGTTGTTGCTCACGCGCATGAAGGATGCTGAGAGATGCAACAAAACATGCTCTGATGCTCCACATGCAGAAAAAATGTAGTCTCATCAGTTAGAGCTGATCTAATGTGCTAATAATAAATACATTTTTCACAGTGTAAATACATGTATGAATATACAGAATTATGTAGAAGCATGTGTTTTTTTTAACACCAAACATTTTGTACCAAGAATTTTGTATGCTTTTGGTTAGTACTGCTGCAATATGATACATACATTTCTCACAGTAAAATATTCAATTTATGTAAAGTCACAAAAACCTTCATGTAACAATACAAGAATTATAGATATGTAGTTTTGAAATAGTTTTAAGTGAGTATATAACAACACATTGCTTGACATGTCATGTCACCTAACCAGTTACAATGTAATACGAAATGAACAATGTAAAGTGTGACCAAATCCTTCATGCGTGTGGCATATTTGATAGTTTTGGCTGCCTGAGCATTATAATGAGGAATTCGTGTCATCCTATCTGTAGTTTACGAATGGATTACGATTAAGGGGCTTATTTTTGACAGATATCATCCATTCAGTGAATGCTGGTTGAATTACACGCATTTCAGCTAATTGCCTTTTGCTCATTTCTTAATCGTCTCCTGATTTCACGGTCATGAAAGACAAGACATTTGATGTTGCGCTGCATGATTATGTTATTCACACACATGTTTGGTCCCAATCCAGTTCATCTTCCTAAAGCGTCCTGTATCCTGGGCTGTAGTAAATGAACTCGAGTGCTGAATGGCACATGGGAGAATGGCTGTAATCCAGGCTTGCCGAAAGGAACCATGTAAAGACAGATGAATCAGTTCTCTGGGCGGATGGAGAGTTAATGAGATTTTCTCACACTTGTCACCACATGGTTTCTAATTTGAACCGGTGGCCACTTTCACTAGCGGTGCAGTGGACCCTGAAGGACTCCGCTTTTCTCCTCTTCTCTGCTCACAGATCATCCCTCAATCTCCTCAAGCCTTTCTCCTCCCATCTCCATCTGCAGAGACCTTAGATATTTTCTCCTTCTGCGTTTCTTACGGCCATTCTTTATGTTTCATTTGACATGTTTTACCTTAGCTTATAGCATTCATTTTAAAGGTAAACTGCATAATTTCTGAAACAGTGATGATTTTGTGTTGGGGCTACTGTTTTGTCCCTTTTTAATACCCAATTAGCTTAAGTTACGTCACATGGTTGCATTCGAATTTGTGTAAATGTGAATATTTACTGCATTTGATGAAAATTTGAGAACTTATTCATCTTCATATGGTTCCTTTTGACATTTGATGGACAACTTGCTTTTTGAGAGTTAAAAAGTATGTGTTATAAGTATGAATGTGTATATGAATATCTGGATATACTACTGTATTCCCGCCTTGTTGGAGTCATGTGACTTACAACATCTACTGTGTTACTTTTTGCAGCCAATGATATGTCCACACTTTATAGTAGTGAAGTTGGTATATTCACACATGGGGCTTGATTTTTATTTCCTATTCAGTCCAAAGCATTTGACTGGACAAAAATCTGTGTAGTGCAACATGAGTTATCGATATTTTTTTGTCCATTTTTGCAGAAGAGAAAGAATGTATGTTTTAGAGTGTGTATCCTTTCACTTTCTGTTTCATTGTTATTTAGAAGCAAATTTTCCAGGGCAATTTGGAAAAACAGTAGGAGAGAAACAATGCCACAGAGGTGCTTAAGAGCGGCTTCCTGGGCATTGTGACAGAAGTTGAGGAGGGAGATATAGAATGAGAGAGAAGGAGAAAGGGATGCGGAGAGAGAACAAGAAAGGCCGAGTTGATTTGTCACTTGGATCCGTTGAAGGCAGAGCGCATTGTGACACTGATGGCTTGTGAAGCGACTCTCAAATGCCTGTGAATTAGGTTGTCATGACAAATAGGCATTCTTTCCTGCACTTTTCTGTGACTGCAGCCAACACTGTCTCTGAGTGGGAGAAATAGAGGAAATAATGAAAAAAAAAAAAAAGGTGTCGGTAACTGCTTCCTTTCTTTTTATCTCTGCTCTGCATTCTCAATCTATCTGTGCAATTGCGGTATTTTGGGTTGTTAGTGTGGTTTTTAGACATCCAGGGATTTCTGGAGAATCTCCAGTAGTATATAATCATGCTTTTATGTTATTATTTGCTCATGAGCTTGGAATATTACATCTATTGACTTCATTTAAACTTTTTTAAAGAGTTTTAAACCTCCTGAGTGTTGAAAATTGTCTCAATTTTTCTGTAAATTCTCTCTCTCTCTCTCTATATATATAGAATATATAAAAATATACCTTATCCATTACCAAAATGCTTAGTTTTTATTTTTATATATATATTTTTACAACATTTTATTCTGGTTCTCGAATCTGATTGGCTGAGAGGTCTTTCCAGCCATGATTCACCGTTTGAATCAATTAGTATTTTTGTATTTTTTTTTATAAATTTGTAACAGAATGTAGTTTTAAGAGTTTTTTAGGCAAGAATATAGTTGTTTAGACCTCAGATATGCAATTTATACGTAAACACAGCTCCTATTTGAAAACTTGTTTAGACACTTTCGGAGAAGTGAGCTCCAGGCCGTCAGCGACCGTTCAGCGCTCATGTACCCACAGAGAACAGCTTCATCTCGGCCAGTCCTTCAAGAATTTGCCGCTGGCTCTCATTTAGATAGTGTTTAAACATGAGGTATAATTCGTTTTGGGTATATCAAATGGGCAATCTTTGATCTTATTAATCTCTTACTTGTTCCAGAGCTAATAGATTTGGCTTAAGTTTAAGTTTCATAACTTTATTTACATTGAAATTAAATCCTGCATTAACTAGAGCGCTGCTTTTGTACATTTGACTGAACTGTTTGCTTGTGCTTATGTCCTATTTTACTTCTTATACTGTTTATAATGGCTATTGTTGTTCATTTAAATATTATTGTTTCAATAAATAATATTTTATATAAAAAACATGCCATATTTTTTGGTATTGAGAGAGTCCGTTAGTGATTTTGACTTCAGTGAAAGTTACATTAATACGCCATTAGATGGCGGCAAAGACTGTCTTTATGAGTGAGTCAGTCAGTCGCAAAGACTTCTACATTGAAATGGACTGAAACAAGGAAACAAGGACATTGTTTTTACTTTAAACAACATCTTACGAGACACAACTGACAAATACATTGACTAGCACTGTCATGGGAATGTCTTAAATGTTAAAAGGAAAAAGACAAAGATATTGCTTTCCTCAGCGGACATTCAAACTGATTTTGTGATTATGATTGACCTGAAGAACATCAGCTAGATGCAGGTAATGCACTCGCTTAGTCGATCTCTCTCTCATAATACTCTACTCTACATATTACATTGAGTTTCTTCGTTACTAGTTGTAAAGTGACGTTTTAGAATTAGTAACAGAGGCTTGGGCTCAACTGTTAAACTGTCAGCTTGAGATTTGAATCAGTGGGGGAAGGAAGTAGTTTCTCTCAAAAGAGGGTTTTCGTGTGATGTTGCTACTATACTATATATATATATATATATATATATATTTATATATATATATATATTGTGCAGTCTAAAAATGATTAATTAATTTGAATTATTTAAAAAAAATCGGTTTGAATGAATGATTTAGTGACTCACTCATAAATAATTCACTTGTTTCATTACTGGATGAATCAGCATTTTTGAACAAATCTCTTGAGTGAATAATTCAATGACAAATACAGTCGCTTGTCGCCATCTACTGGCGTAACAATGTAATTTATACAATTGTAATTTGAAGCACCAAGTTACTTTCAAAAGGTGATATGCTCTATTTTGATCGCTGCCGTACACATCACTGTTTATATCTGAACTATAAGCTTTTATCCCAGTACTTCTGTGATAATTTGGATATTTGTAACATAGAAATAACAATGCTGTGTGGTTGAAAAGACTGTTCATGAAGCTGTTTCCTATACATGATAACTGCTCTCTCTGGGTCAGCGGCAACATAGATTTGCTGTTCCGTTGTGATTTTGATAAAGGTTTAATAATAGACACATGCAAATCTTTGCCATTTAGTAATGAAATCACTTTAGTGTTTGAATAATCTTGCAGCTCTAATAAAATATATTCCCTTTAGCTGTTTAAGTTGACTTGGCAACTGTGAATGACCACAGTATAGTCCATATTTGCTCTCCTTACTGTAGGTGTAGCGCTCATAAATTCCAGCAGGTCATGAGTGTGGAAGGCAAAGGACACCACAGAGCTTCAGACTAATAACAGAGTGCTACAGTTATGACAGCACATAGAGCAGAATGTTAAACTACAATGCATTCTCTACTCCCATTTGAATGTAAAGTCGCAGCGAAAAGACTGGGAAGCACATTAGGAAGAAGATGCTCCAGTCTGATCCCCTAACACTGCTTCATTTCTGTCAGCAGGAAAATAGAGACTAAACATGGCTTGATGTCATAAGATTTCTCTCTGTTTTAATGAACTCATCAGGCTACGGCTGAAGCAGACACAATGGAAATGGAGAGACATGACAGTTAGGCATCATTTTCAAATCTTACAAATGTTATTTATTTATTTTTAACAGCCTCACCACAGATGTTGTCTTTAAACAGCTGTAAAAGAGGTATTGCCTGTAAATCTAAAGCGCTGATGTACCTTGAGCATTTGTCAATAGAAACTCTGCACATAGCCTATACACCGTACCTATACCTATAGCCGTACACTTTTCATTAAATATATCAGTCATAAGTTCCTGAGGTTTTTTTGTTTATCATCAAGGAGCTTCTACAGCCAGTTTCATTTCAGTTAGAGCTTGGTGTCCTGTTAGCTTTGACGCTGAAAGGATTTAATTAACCAATGCCAAATAACCTAGACAATCAGCCTGTCTTTCTTTATCGTAGAGGTGCAGCCAGAATCCAATCTACTCCATTTAGGCATCAGTTTGACGGTGTGTGTGTGTTTGTGGTACCAAGATTGTTCCTCATATGTGTTTTTCTTTGTGTGCTATTAAGAGAGAATTAGACTTGGGCTTTTTCCACCTCACAGTGCTGAGTCTAGGGACCCGCACTGATTGTTATTTCTGCTTGTGTGTGTGTGAGTGAATAGGAATTGGTGCGGACAGAGTCCAAGAAATGCTGAAGAAGAAGAATTTCTTTCCTTCCCAAACAATTATTGTGGCATCCATTGTATCATAAAATTCTGCATGTAAAAGAGGCATATTTTGTGTAATGGCTGTTTTGTGGGTTTCTCTGTCACTGGGTTCATTTACTTGGTGGGTTAAATACTCTATTTACAATGAGACTCATACTTTTTCTGCCTTAAAACCATGAAAGCAATGAATTTTTAACTAGCTTTTGTGTTGTTGTCATAGCAGCAGTGAAGTTGGATTCCTCAAAGAGGGTTTTGGATCATTTGTTCAAAGGGATAAACGTAATTCATTTCAAATTATCCTGCATTCAGTGGCGATGGCAGTTGAATTTGTGGGTTTTTATCAAACATAAATCAGTGAATGGATTTTAGCAGAGGATTATCCCAGCAGGCCAAAAAGAGCATCTGCTCCCCTCTGACTCCCTCCTGATCTCTCTGTCTACATTTGCTCATTTGATTTGTTTCTGTCTACCATCATAATGTCTTTAATATCACAACTATATTCTTTTTTGCTCATGTTGAACACAGGGTAACTCGCAGTTTATTGGTTTATTAAACAAGATAATTGAGAAAACAGGCCTATATTCAAAAAAGAGTTTGGAAAATGAGTCATTATCCGTCATATTCAGTAATGCTGCATCAATGGAGCGTAGTGTGAGGTTTTCATATTAAATTAAATCATCACGAGCCAAGAGATACGCCATGCCATTGTGTGGTTTTAAATGGATGGAATGATTTGAATGACAAAGTGCCCATTTGTTTGTCATTAATGTTAATGGTTTAAATACGTTGACAACAGTAACACTGAGCCCTTCTTAATCAAACTCATGGTAGGGCAAATCATCTCTTCCTAGAAAACTCACCTTAATTAGTAAAGCTCTGTGGAGCAATTTGCAAGTCATCAAGACTTGAAGATATCAAGTTTTTAACAATGCCCCTATTATACATCTTAGATATTATTACCATAGAAGCAAATACAAAATAATTACAAAGGCTCCATCCGAAATTGCATACATCATTTGCTGAACAGACTTCACAGCCATTATAAAAGTATGAATCTATATTGTAAGAATGTGTGAATGTAATTGGGACATATTACATTTGTCATGTTGTCATTGTCCTATGACCTACAACATCAGTTGTGTTGCTTCACTGTTGCTTAACTTCTCTTCTGAGGCTTCATGGGATCGTAAAGTGTCCATTGGGTGTGCTAATACATAGTTCAGGCATGAAACTAATCGAACGCTGATTGGTTCTTCCAACGACATGGCACCAGCCAATCAGAAGTACTTCCAAATTCAAGTAATATTTATTGTACACTAGCCTGCGATCAGCATGTTGTGCGATTATGAAAGCTTCTGTTATCCCTCTTCCTCCCCAGCACCACCTGTAGAGATCTGCTACGGGGGTTCTACCAAATCGTACTTTTTAACCACAAATGCTCGTCTTGCATTAGCTCTGCGATTCGCCACGCATTACGTAATCACGTTGGAATGGTCACGTGTGACAGAGGTGGAAGTACCGCGGTAGGGCGAAAAACCCCATTTCATTTTCTCCACCAACTTCAAAATCATCCGATATTGTTGTTTTACCTTTATTTTTTGTAAAGGCTGTTTGACTTATTCTTTGCACGTTTGCTTTGTGTAAATGTCCGCATACGTCATGTGTGACCTTTCCAACGTGATTACGTAATGTGTGGTGCATCACAGAGCTAGTGTAAGACGAGTATATATCTATAAAAGTATATAATTTTTTATTTTTTTTAGAAAATGACCAATCGTTTCGCTAGATAAGACCCTTATTCCTCGGCTGGGATCGTATAGAGCCCTTTTGAAACTGCAGTTTGGACTTTATATCCGTTGGTAGCCATTGAAGTCCACTATATGGAGAAAAATCCTGGAATGTTTTCCTCAAAAACCTTAATTTCTTTTCGACTGAATAAAGAAAGAGATAAACATCTTGGATGATATGGGGGTGAGTAAATTATCAGAAAACTTTAATTCTGAAGTGAACTAATCCTTTAAACTCCTCTGATTGGCCATTGTGTTCACGCACTCAACATATATGTCTGTGAATGGCAACAATGTTCAAAGCTTCAAAAACATGTAAATAGACATCTCTGATGCTCTTCACTGAGCGCTTACACAGATACACACGGGAGCATTTGAAAGCAGGCATCTATCAGCGGATCCCTAATATATCCGCTGATAGATGCCTGCTTTCAAGCGCTCCCATGTGTATCCATGTAAGCACTCATTGAAAAGTAAGTAGCCTACTTTTGACAACCCTACCTTGGTTAGCATAAGACACTTTTCAAAAACATTGAAAAATTCTTACCGACCACAAACTTTTGAATTGTGGTGAATAAGTTGTAGATTCAGAGCAAAGACTTCTTTCACCTGCACTAGTTTCTTTCTCATGCTTGTCTAAACCTTGTAAAGCTTGTTTAAAAATTTGTTCTCAGGTCTATTTGTCCACCAAAGTAGCATGCAAACTCTGGTGTCTCTGCTGTAAACACACAGAATCGATTTGTCTGCCATAATGACCTTTAACAAGATCTTATTAAGTCATTACGAACTATTTGCTTTCAAAACACAAGGGAAACTTTGCACAAACCGCAACAGGCGAAAACGCTGTAACCACGTACAGCAACATCTCTCTCTTTTTCCAGCTTAGTGGGTCTCTGCCAATACTCTTGCATGCCAGCCCTTCAGAAGCCTCAAAGCTACAACTTGCTGAAGCATTTATTGGCCAATTACACTAATAAACAATAATGGAGGACCTCCCCTGTTAGTGATGTTCCGCTCTCATCTTTTGCTTTATTTCATGTCTCTTCATCATTCCCTCCCATTCGGCTCACGCAATACTCGTTCTCGCAGTCAGTCTGATGATCTGCTGCCCCGTGGTTCCTCTTGCCATGGTTGGGGACTGACATGCCTATGTGTTTTTTACTTAAAGTGGGCGGTTGAAAGCAATGCTTTCCATTACAGTCTCTTCACCACAATTTTGATGCTCTGCAGATTTTTTCCCCCTTTTTTTGTGTGAAACGCAGGAGATTCACCCACTGGATGGAAGGAGCAGGCTGGAACATCCACGAACGGTCAGCTCATTGGCTTCATGGTTCACTTAGCTGTGCAAAACATCGCCTGCCTCCTTTTAGTATTTAACACTCAATTCGATGTGAATCTGAAAACATTTTACATCATCCTCCTACACACTTGCACACAAGAAGCCTGTCAAACCAAGTGTGGTGTAATGAATGTCATTATCTTTCTGCGAGCTGCAGGCATGCAGAATTCATGAGAGGGCATTTATTTATGCCAGCATGGCAGGTGTGCGGATTATTGCAGGAGGTGAGGAAAAAAGGTGAGAGTGTGAATTTACCAAAAGGGAAGGAGGAGGGCAAACATCCTGTCGCTCTTGGAACACATGACAGTTGGATATAGTTCAACCTTTGAGCAAGCCCAGACTTTAACAGGGTTAATGCTTTCACTTTTATGGTGACCTCTGGGTTATTCCCTAATGGTACGATAAGGTTTGAGTGGGTTTATGTCTATCAGGGTGGTCTACAGTGTGTTTGGGTCGATATGTGCTTTCAGGGACGTTGAGTTCTGTGTGAGCTGAGCTTCATACATCTACACTATTGACAATAATCAATGAACCTTTGTTTGCCTGTGAAATTTTGCAGAAATTTCACCAATGGGATCACACCTTAGTCTCAGGTCTTAGTCTTAGTCTTAGTGTGTATGCACAATTGGAACATATTTTGTATTCCCAACTGCACGTTTTCTCGCTTTGCTGTTTGCTGCTGGAATATCTTAGGCATGTAATATTCAAATTAATGTTATAACATTTGCATACAGCCCATCTTAAATATTTTGAAGTCTTTTTTTTTTTTTTTTTTAGCATATCCACCATTTTCCTGTACGTGGAAGTCTCGTCCGACTCATAGTGGAATTATCCTTTCCATTTCTGGTCTCCGGTGTTTCTAGTCAAATTAGCCTATTTTCCCGAGCTGACAATGTAACATTAAACTTATGAAAATGATTTAAAAAAGCACATGGCTCCATAGTGCCGTCACTTTACAGTGTCACAATGACGTCTTTTCTCAGTGCCTCATGCGTCAATGTTTAATGAGTGCATAGATGACATGAAGCTACATTGAAAACAGATGGGCACTCGCTCATATCCTACAGTACATACTGCTTCAGATCGGGTGGAGTTCGGGGGATTTTGTCCTCAAAATGATAAGAATGCACATATACCTTTTTTTTTAATTTTTTTTTTTTTTTTATGTGGAGTATTTTAACTTAAGTGCTACAGGAGATGCTAGTTTTCTCTTGTCAGTCTTTGGCATAAAATGCAAGGCATATGGTGCCATATATGGACATTCTTTTCAGATTTGCTGGTACTCAAAACATGTATTTTCCAGGAATTTCTTCAGTTTATTGCTGTTGTTGTGGCAGCCAACAGCAGCACAGCTTAACCTTGTGCTCATTTTAATTTTTTAGTAATGTTCAAAAAGTTTCTTTAATTAATTACGTTTAATTAATTCGCTAAATTAAGCTTAATTAAGTCGCTCTATTTACCTCATTTTATCAAAGGGTTTCTATGGAAGTTAGAATCCATCAAGGCGGCTCTCATTGGTTTGCTCAGGAAAAAGGTGGATCCAGCGAGAAATATTCAGTGGGGTTCAAAAGCCTGAGACTGCTAGTAAAAATCTTTTGGCATTTTATTTATTTATTTATTTATTTATTTTTTTTTATAATTTTTTCATTTTTTTTTCATTGCATGTCATATCAATTAGCATAACAATTTTAAATGTAAAAAGTTTAAATGTAAAATTTACGTACTGTACAAACACAATTTGACAATTTGTTAGTATTGGTTTGTGCCACTTTTGCTGTTATGGCAATAGCACTCATGCTGAAAAAAAAGTGTAAAATCGAATGATCATTTTGTGCATCAGTGGAAACAAGATCATCTGACATCTGAAAGAGTTAAAATGATCAATGTCACAAATTTGCATATTTGATTAGTGACCAGGGACCGTATTCACAAAACATTTTATCTTACCACTAAGAGTTCTCCTAAATAGCAGTAAAAGTTCTTAGCTAAGAGTTTCCTCTTAAAACCTATTCACAAAGCTGCTGAGACAAACTTTTACTAAGGAATAGAGAGAAGTCTTAAGAGTAAGGGCGGGGTTGACCTCATTGCTATGGATGATGTCAACATGCTTACTAACAATGCCCACAGCAATCGACTGATAGGGGAGGAATCTCTGTCAGCGGTTTAATCATAGAAATATTGTAGAATGAGGTATCATGTTGCCATACTCAAATAAAGCTTTTAAAATAAAAATGTTGTCATATTCAAATAAAGATTTTTAAATAAAAATGTTGCCATATTTAAATATAGATTTTAAAATGTAGGCTAAGTGTCACTAATTAAACAAGTATATGTTCTGCTAATTGTCAGCCTCTTACATGTTTGCATCTCGAGAGATTGCAGAATTCAAGCGACAAATTATGTTTTATTGTTAAGTTCGGGAGAAGCAGGTTCAAATGGTCTACCAAATCAGCTCGAGATAAGGCATATATATGAGTCAGCTGTGTGTGTGTGTGTGTATATATATATATATATATATACACACACACACACACACACACACAGCTGACTCACCTAGTTACCTTGACAGTTTTCTGCATCCCTCCGCCACCCGACTCCTCACTCTCGGCTGGTACCTATTTCCAGGATACGGGGGTGCACACTGGGTTTGGGCTAAATTCCTCGGACAGCATGCCAATACGCTTATTTCACTCATTTACTCTATTCGATCTTTTGTAAGTGTGAACTCGTGAAATCAACTGCCACAGGTAATAGGACATTATTTTCTTTTTTTATTTATTTATTTTCAAAGATTTTTTTTATTTTGGCCTTTTTGCCTTTTTATTATGATTAGTGTTTGAAGTAGAAAAATAAAAGGTGCTGGGACTCCCGATGCTCGCTTCAAAACGCGTTCCTAAAGAAGGGAGGGCTTCAGTACGTGCAACATGTCGGAAGTGGTGGTACGCTAAAGGTAAAAATAGAGAAGTGCCAGTATTGTGTACCGGCCCACTTTGAGCACTGATTATGATAGGACAGTGAGTAGACAGGAGGCGAAGTGGGAGAGAGAAAGGGGGGAACAGAATTGGGAAAGGTCCATGGGCCGGAATTCGAACTCTGGTCACGTGAGCTGCCTACAAGGCTATCAGTGCAGACGATAGGACGTTATTTTCAACTTTACAGCAATGTTTGATTCTCCATAATTCAATGCATTTTGCCTGTACATAAATGAACCTTTATGTTATGTCATCGCAGATTAAAATCTATAAATTAAAATATGTATTGCATTTATGAAGAAAAGGCTAGGCACCCAAGACTATATCGCCTATTGTCTCATTGGTGTACAGTGTCTTTGGGCAGACTGCTGTGGCGGATTGCCGGCAACAACCATTTTAGGATTGTTTGTGATTTGGTCTTAGTGACTACTCCTAACTTTTCACAGATTTAGGAGCTAGTTTCAGTGCTAAAATGCTTTGTGAAAAATGTAGGAGTCTTAAATTTAGGACTGACATAGGGCCCATTGTTTTACAAAGAGTTTCTCCTAAATCATCAAGTTAGGAGATACTTTTAGCTTTAAGATGTTTTGTGAATACGGCCCCTGAAATCTTAAATATCTAAAATATTCATTGCACATCATAGCGTTGCTTTGTTTTAAATGTTTTAAAATTTAAAGATTTGTTTATATCTTTAAATTAGAATTTGAATCCCAGCTTTTCAGTTCTCTTACTTTTTAACGCTACTATATGTGTTGCATGTCACGGTGGGAATGATTTGGATCATGGTTTACAATTAGACGATTGGTATCAGCTTTGTAAACCTGGAAATGCTGCCCGAAACAGGAAGACGCTTAAGTCATGCATCTTCTAACACATCTCTAATTAGCTTGTTCCGGGAATGGCAGAGTTTTCCTCTGTGCCCAATTTGCCCGCTGCAGGAAGGCAGCGATGACTCGGAAAATCCTTTTCTGCTGCCTGTCACTCTTTCCCTCGCCCTGTTTTCACTCCCCGAGAGTGTGTGTGAGTGATCCATAGCCTTCATCTGGCAGCGAAAAACAGCCAAGCAATTTGTCCCAACCTCTGTCATGTTTGCCCAGCCGCAGTTGCTGTTGGCGGAGTAGTGGCAGGCCCAATCTGGGATAGGATGCGTTTAATGGTGGCTGCAAGGCGCCCGTTGTCATTTGGATGTGTGTTTATGCATGGGTTTCAGGCCATTGTGGTACATTGATAGGGAACAAGAGTAATTCGCCTCATTTCCATGGGCTCATCCCCTCACAGTACTGGAAAATGGGCGGTTGTTCTTGCCCTAGGGTTTGAGAGCATTAGAGTAGCTTGTGTTTCTGTAACTGTGCAAAATATCAGTAAATGTTCTGTATGTGTTCATTGAGCTTATTGGTAATGGCTGCTAATACGCTAATGTAGGCCCGTAGGAAAAAATATGAAGTGCTAAATCAAAGGATGAGCTGAGCTCTCTCTAGAAGACACCTGCTGCAGTAAACGATGCACAAATATGGATGATCAACAATGATGACACAAAGCTGCAACATGAAGCTATCAGATGTTTGAACAGTTTTATAATGCATGGGCTTTATTAACATTTCAGAACCTCTTCTTTGCGTGCATAGGGTTCTATCTATCTATCTATCTATCTATATATCTAATTATTTATCTGGCTGTTAATTTAACTTCGTCCGTCCGTCCGTCCATCCATCCATCCGATAGACCATGGTGAAACAAACACTTTATTTGTTCAGTTGCTTTTCAAAATGAAGCCGGTTTGCAAAGTAAATCTGTTCTGTTGTATTTGTTTAATTAAAGTCTCCGTCTCACTGTGCTGAAGTTTTTGGAATTGAGTAATTCATTACATTTCTCTGCATGCCATTCAAATTTAAATTCCAATTCAAATTTATGAGTCGATTCTAAAATTTCCAACCCTGTGCATCCAACAATGTAAAGACATTCATCAAGACATTCCTGATTTTGACACTATCTGTGCTAGATACACACATTTGGCAGTTCTCGATGATATTGCATCAGCTCGTATGGCAGGATGGATTTGACTACAAACTGTGTTATTGGGAGTAAATGATGCTATTTAGGTTAAAATATTAATAGCAACTACAGTGATTGAATAACTCTTGTGTATTCAGCTTGCTGTGATCCGAACATTTTTGTGCATGATTTCAGTAAATGTCTTTGAACTAAAATTGAATAATTTATTACATGTTGTGTCAGCCCTAGAAAAGTTATTACACATTTCTCAAATACTAGATGATTATACTGTTAAGAAATTGTCAGGTAACCTCAATGTGCTAAATGTGGTTACATCAAGTTTAAATGAAAAAAAAAAAAAAAGTATGCCAGATATTTAAAATTGAGCACTTAAATGTTAATAATGCACGTCTCCTTTAGACCTCAAGCCATATGTTTTCTTACTCTGTTTAAAGAGAGTAATCTTCTGTGAAGTTATCAAAATGGGAAGTGGTCATGCCTTTCTGTGAGTTTCCAATGAATAACATTTTCTTTGACCATCAATCCTGTTACCGCTGCTTCAGAGTGGCATAAAAACAGTCCCATGTCAGGACTCGGAAAAAGGGACGTCAGTAAAGCCAAAGCCACATGGTGTGTTATTATCTTCTGGTGTGCTTCCATTTATCTCCTGCCCATGTCATCTCTCTCCTCTGGTTTTCTTTTATACAACATCTGCAGCCCATTGCATTACAATGACTCCCCAAGGATGACCTGACTACAGGGCATAAGCCTGCAGATTCGCTTTGGTCTTGTCATCATTCCGTAACCGTAATATATGATTTGCCGGTCTCTGATGTAAGACCTTGAGAAGCTCTGTGAATCTGTTGCTCTGATGTCATATTCGTTCCAGTCAATTACATCACCTACAGACTGGCTCATCCTCCTCATTCAGTGGTGTCTCCTTGAATCCTCCGGTTGCGTTGCACAGGTAGATACATCACCGCTCCTTGAAGAGTGTCTACATAGATCCTCATAGTCTGTGATGCTTTCATCCACCTCAAGCCCCTAAAAAAGAAGGCCCTCGTTGATTCACCCCAGCACGAATAAACTCGCACACAGCCCTCGCTTCAAAGTTTAGGTCTGAACGCTTTTGATTCTGTCATGGGGAATGTAGGCCAATGGTATCAAGGTGCCCCCCCAGAGAGATGCTCACAGAGCACCACAGATAACATGAAACAAAAAGGTCTAAAGCATCCCAGTCGTAGTGGGGTGAGAGGTGTGTTGAATTTCACTGCAGAGAGAGCCTGTATTTTCTCCCTAATGTTCAGAGCTAGTCAGGGAGTCTTTTGGCAAGATTATATAAAGGGATTTCAAAGGCAAAGCATTGATAGGATTATTTTCACTGTTATTCTTCTATTTAACAGCATGGAGAGTAAATTTAATATGAAGTGTTATTAAAAAAGTAAAACAGGCAAAGTAGACTATTATTACATTTATTTCAGAGTTACATTTAAATTCCTAAATTTGATGCTGAATTGTTATTCTAAGTTTCATTAAAATGGAATGAAACATAATTGCAAAGAAATTCACAGTTCTGTAAGTGTACCCGTAAATCATATGGGATGCTTCTTATAAGTATTAGATAATATTAATAATCAATATTTGAAATGACACCAGTAGTAATTTGTATCTAATTTGTGTGTATTTCATTTTGTTTCATTAACTATTTTTTTGTTTTGTGGACCATAGTAGCAAAACACTTTATGTACCCAAATATATATGGGTCATTGACGAATAAGGTTTTTAAAAGTGTAAAAAAAAAAACCACATAATGGAGATATAATTAATTTTGAAGTTTTATCAAGTCTTAACAATGAGATTATGTGGTTTTTATAATCAATTAACACTGCTTTTGTCATTTTTTTACAAGATAATATTTGTCACCAAAAAAGTAATTAGGTTTAACCAAAATTTCGGTTTTACCGAATGACACTTTTGGTTATAACGGATGACTATATTTTCAAACAATGCTAACAGGCTGATATCTAGCTAGCTAGCTAGCAATAGGACAATCAAAAATGTTATATTTAGTTTTAAAGGTCACCTATTATGCTAAATCCACTTTTACATGGTGTTTGGATATAAATGTGTGTTGGCAGTGTGTGAACACAACCACCCTACAATGATAAAAATCCATCCACTCCTTTTTTTTTTAAATCCCCATTAAACCAGAGCAGTCTCATTAGACAAGCCGATTAGACGATTCTCTGAGCAATGTGACGTCACATTACTCATGACCCGCTCACGCCCACTGACTGACAGTCCTGCATTACCATAGTTTCCGCCCTCAGCGAGCTGTAGGCTGTCAGCCATTTTCTCCATGCTAGAGCAGCTGTAGCGACAACAATGTCTGGTAAGTAATTGAGATGTTTTGTTGTTGGATGTAAGAGTGAACATAACAGTCTTCATTTACTGACATCTGAGCCGCTGAAATCAGTGGATTAGTTTTATTTTTGAATGGAATGCGCCACAGATCTAATATATACATACGATTTCTGTAACGTTGCCTGCTATTTACGTTCACAGACATAACTGACTGTGTTTATGTGAACTGTGTGTGTATTTGACAGAACCTTGTCTGTATTTGACAGTTTAAACATAACAAAAAATGTGAAGAAGTTACTCACAAGACTTGACATCTGTGTGCGTGTGCTTCAGATAAGTGTGCTCAGAAAATGATCCATTAGAAGTTTAAACTAATATAGCTTTAAAAATGCATGGAAATAATAAACTTTAATGACGAAAGAAAAACTATGCTATCCGAGAGTGTTCGCGATATAGATGATAATCAAAACCAAGCAGATGTCTTGTTTGTATTTGGCAGAGAATCCGATTGAGGCAGGAACTGTGATCGTAGAGAGGGGGCGGAGCACAGCACCTTATTTGCATTTAAAGGCACATGCGAGAAAACAGCCTGTTCTTGACTGTAGTCAGAAATGGGTATTTACAACATGGATTTATAAATAATCTGAGGTATTTTAAGCTGAAACTTCACAGACACATTCTGGGGACACCTGAGACTTAAATTACATCTTGTAAAATGGGCATAATAGGTGACCTTTAAAAATAGTACACCATTTTCCATGTTTTATAGCGGTTGTACCGAATAACGTGATGTTTCGGGACATGTGTATGAACAAGTGAAAACATGAATTTTTCAAATAGTTAAAAGAGAGTTAGTTACTTTGCTTCATGACCATGTGGTCCTGTGCAGGTGTCTGCATGATGTCACATCCTGTCACATGATATTGATCGCATGACTTGATCCAAAATGGTCCCTTTGTATTGGTTACTCCGAATTACATCAATGAAATTCATTCTTCCTGCCATTTTTTCTCATAACAAAGCAACGACTTCTACGCATAATTTTAATACCATATTGCACTATGTTGATTTATGATGTTATAAAATCATGCCAGAATAAAAAATATACACATTTATTACATTTTAAGAAATGGCTGTATTGGCCTTTGGATGGTTAAACCGAATGACCTTTTGACACATATAAAATACCTTTATATGTAGCAAAATAAAATTAAAACCTTTTGGATTCAATAAAAGAGATCTAGTTGTACTACCTTACATACTTTGGATGTCATATCTTTGTTTTTATTATTATTAAGGCCTTTGGACAAAACTGACCCATATATAATATATTGATGTACAAATATATTTCAGATTCCAGTATTGTAAAAAAAACAATTAAATATATTGCCAAATATATTAATACCTGGCAATAAATACTATTTAATTATTTATTGAAAATCTCTGAATTGCATTTCAGTAAATTCATCTTCCTGTTTTTCCAATTCAGATTATAATTATAACTTCATGTGGGTCATGGTCAGTCTATTCAAAAATATAACTCTTGAAATGGGAGCAAATTATTGAATTCCAAATGTTAGCTAATCCTATTTTATGTCACCTAGCCCGTTGTCAGACACATTGCAATCAGGCTCAGGATGTTAGTAGTCTTTGTACGCAAGCAGAGAGGAGGTAAGAACACCTTAAGCTGCACTGTGTATCGCGTCTTCCATTAGCAGTGTCCAGCTGCTCTAAATACCTCTTTAAGGGATTTTCACCACCAGACGTCAGTTAATCACTGCTGGTGTTCTTGCGGCTCTCCGAAATCCATGTGGTTCAGGGTTTCCTCTCCCTTATGCCCGCCATTTCCCATCAGGCCTTGTGTTCTGTCAGTTCAGACTCTTTGATGCCTGAACAACAATATATGGCTAATGTCTCCCCCCGTGACACCCCAACCGACAGAAGATGATGTTTTTGGAGAAAAAAAGAATGCACAGATATTACAACAGAAACAGAGAATCTGAAGGAAGTTTTTATTCCCCCTTGTCTTAGCTGTATAGACACCGTGTAATGTGTCTCGGTTATTTCTTTGTGAAGCCTCATATAGCTTCACATGATCTGCGGTTGCAAAGAACAGACACAAGATCCTCTGATAAAAGGCCAGCAATTTGTCCTACACAAACCATGCCGGATTTGCATCTCATGTCTCTTTTTCTCTGGGTTTACTATACGATGATTCTTACCTCCACTATCTCATCCCACACTTCTAATTCAGAGCCATATCTGGATGTATAGGGTTGTATTTACCCACGAGAGCTCGGCATGATGCACTTACTGCCTAACATGTCAATGGAGAGCAAAGTCCCTTGAGTGTAAAAACAAGCTGTAAATGAGCATCGGAGGGGGTTTACTTCTTGATGTACCCCCATCCTCCACAACACCAGACATGTCTCACCAATAGATGCCTCTGGCGACTTCTGATTCCTATTTGTGGATCTGACATACATTCAATGTCTTATGTTTCGGCCTCTCCTGGGCTTATGTCCTTAATGACACAATTTTCTTTTTGCTCAGTATGATACCTTTTGGATGTTGAATTGGGACAATTGTAGCAATGCCATATGTTTTCTCCTATAATTTCTTTCCCAAGCCATTATTAGTCTTTAACTTTACTATGCTCCATGAAATTGCAGTGCTAGTTTATCTTGCAGTTTAGATTTTTTTTTTGGCCATCGCTGCATTGAAAAGGCCCTGTTGCTCACGATTCATTAAAAAAACCCAGTCAACCATATAGCCAAGATTTGAACTCGGACTGCTAGGGAGTGACAAGGCATATTGCGGATCCCAATTTTCCTGTGGCACAAATCACAATGTTTTTTCTTCCTTGCCTGTTGAAATAGATGAAAGACTGTTACCCAAACACACAAAAACATATGGAGTTTTTGCCTTTGCCCTTTTGGTTCCCCTACCAAATCTCTGTTTTTGTCCCTGACTACAACAGAGCTCATAATGAAGCTTTTTGAAAAAGCTTTGGCCTTTATTACCCTAACCATTAAGCCAATCTAGAAAGCTGTACCTTGCTGCAATAAATGTCAGGTTGAAATTGGTGAGACCGTTTTGAGTTACTCCAAGAGTCAATGGCTTCAGACTGAATGCAGTCTGTCAGCCTAGACAAAGGTCATGGTTGAAAGGACAGCAGTACACAATCAAATTCATTCTTGCACACTTTAATCACTTTAGTATTGGGTGAAGCGATTCCAAACGCCCTTCTATTGGACCTCGGGGTCAAACACCTCTGCCTGACCTAACAGTGTGAATAAGGAAGTGGGATACAGCATGCATCTTGCAATAAATCACAATGAGGAGTCTCCAGTTGGGGGATGGGGTCTAGGTTGATTGCCATGGCGACAACATAGATGACTCGCTGATGTCTGCTGCCAGTCTACTGTAGCCACTGATTTATGCAGCGACACCATGGCATAGATGGATGGGCAAATTACTGCCAAGTGCAACACGCAGAGGTGATGACTGGGGGTGAGCTCTCAGGGGTGTCATATGTCACGTCAGGTGTCTCCTGATTGTATGGGGGGATGGAGAAAGAATTTCAGATCTGCCAATAAAGAAATCGCTATCCCCAGGTTGGTGCTTTGCTGGGATTTCAGGTTTGATTGGACAGGGAAAAACACTGAGAGTGCAAGGCTCAGAGATTAGGTTCTGGAACATTATTTTCCCAGGGAATCAATAGCTCTCACTGGTTGCACCCATATCATGTTGAAGTGTTGGTGCCTCCAAGGCCAGTGGTTGAGATGATTGTGGGTAAATGCAGCTGCTCAGGTTTAGTGATAGATGTTTCTTTGACTCATGAACCCCCTCTTTTAATGCTACTTATTTTCATACTACTGATGACAATCAACATTTTGACTGTCTTATCAAATTCACACCAGGCATTTCATTTCCTATTCACCCAAAACGGTGTGTAGTAAGCACACTGCTAGGCCTGCATGTGGTCACTATTTCACAACACACATTTTTATGCTTAGAAACTTTAAACAACATTAGGTTTGTGATTAGCCAACATAAAACAATATTAGTTTTGTTATTAGGTTTAAGATTCTCAAGATTAATTCCAAAGACAAACAAACTAGAGTTGGGAGAGAGAGAGGGAGGTAAGGAATTAGAGAGAGCAAGATGGCAAGAAAAAAATTAGGAGAAAGAGAAAAAGAAATAGACAGGGCAAGGTAATGTCATGTCCTATTTTAGGTTTCCACTCCATGAATCAATTGTTCATTTGGGGATTTGAAGGAGATCAGCTCTAGGTCCTTAGAGTAAGGTCAATGTATCTGCCTTGCAAACACAATAGGAATTGGATTCCTGTAAATAAACAACCCCCCCCCCCCCCCCCCCCCTCACTCAAAAGAAAGAGAACAATTCTGTGTCTGTACTGCTTGAGTGTTGCAGGAAAGTACTAACCATTTAAACAGCGCAATTTAGAATTATGTTGTTTTTGTTGTACCTTTTCAATGCTACAGATTATTGGCTCCTTCTGTGAAGTGGAGTTTATGTTTATGTTGGTATGTCAGCATCAGTTTTTCATCAGTACGAATCAGACCATGTAGGTCAATACAGCATCTACACCGCAATCATAAATGTCTTTCAGTGAGTAGTCCAAATCAATTACTCATTCTGTCTTGTTGGTGATCCAATAATATTTTCCCTTTACAGTATAATTACACAAATATTAAGACCATTATTTTAGGACAAATCATAGTATCATAATTGTTGGTAGGTCAAACTTCAACACCCTGAAATTATTAATTCCAGTGTTGCTAATCATTCATTTTGCCCAATCTTGAGCCAAGCTGACTCAACAGCAATCTATATCGGCATGTGCAGGCAGCTTTATCTGTCCAGCAATTCCAGCCTTTACACCCATTGGCCATCTAACAGTAGGATATTGACTGAGGACCCAAAAGAAATTCCACAATTGGTGGCCTCAGTGAGAATCAATTGTTTGCGGCCAAGACAGAAATATTCGCCTGTCTACTGGTTTGGATATATAACCTCAACACAAACATCCATACTTGGTGACATACAAATGGTCACACTGACCTGGAACTGAAAGGAACTGACCTCACACCCAGTTTTTAGAGTACACACAACTTTTGCTCCAAGTCAAGTGGAAAACAGTGTGGACATGCCTGCCGTTGCTAAAATAGAGTGCTAATTAGATTTTTGCATGTTCACATCTGGGAATATTTGAAGCAGGTGAGAGAAAGCTTTTACATGTCACACGTCAGCCCTGTTTGGCATCCCCCCTAACTCGGCATCCTTTTATAACACCCCTCCAGGCAAACTGGCCAAAGTGTTTTCCATCAGGCCGGGTCAGGCTTATATCTAATCTTGTCCATAGAGGGTAAAATGAAAGGTTAACCCTCCGTAGACTCTTCACCGTTCTGGATCAATACAATGCTCACTGGATAGTCTCTCACATCAACCCTACCAAGTTTGATTGGCCATGGTGTTTCATCATTTTTAATAGGTGCTTTGAGACCTACTCGACACCGTAACGTCCAGAAGAGAGTCAAGTCAAGAAAGATACTGATGTCAAAGACACTGTCCATTAATTTATTCGATTTAACTTGGATGCTTCAAGTACCGAAAATACATTTGTTTTGCCAGATAAGTTGGGCGGGATGAAGCTCAGGTCCAATATGAGTTTCTCTTTATTCATGGCATGAACCTGCTCAGATCCTTTGATCCATGTCTCAGAAGTCTTTGATGGCACTATAATCCCATTCATCAAACCTCTAAGACTTTAGGTAGTACACCAGCTTTCTGATGAGAGAGAAGGAGACTGTCGCTAGCACAGGGAGTCACTGAGGAAGCACAGACAGTCCCTGCAGAGGCTTATTATGGAGTGTCATCGTCAGGCCAGGCTTTGATAAGTTGCAGACGTTTTAATAAAATCTGCTGACTGGGACGTCTGGTCACTGTGGTGCCCTATACTAGGCACCTGGGAGAAATGTGTTATTTTTTCAATGTTAAAGTTTCTCTTGTTTCAGAAACATGGAGGAAAAAAAAACAAGCTTAAAAATATTATTCTAGAAATATTATTAGGGGGCCCCCGCAGACCCTCATGACTGTGTGTCAAGGTCAGTAAAGGTGCGATCACATTTACAGTTGTTTGGCAAATATTTGTGAGCGAAATCCAATCAGTTGAACAGGAATCCATACATTCAAAACATTTGTGTAATTTGAGATTTCCCCAATGCAGATTTCACAAAGGGTTTCACAAATGGTTCAAGTTGGTCAGGCGGATTCACTGCGTTAACCAACAGAAAGCTGCTTGCTTTGAAAGTGAGTCAGCTGTGCTTCAGACAATAGACTTTTTTTCACTGGCGAGAGTTCACAGAAATTTTGCTAATGAGACAGCATCTTAAAGGGTTAGTTCACCCAAAAAGGAAAATTCTGTTATTAATTACTCACCCTCATGTCGTTCCACACCCGTAAGACCTTTGTTCATCTTCGGAACACAAATTATTTTTGATCAAATCCAATGGCTCAGTGAGGCCTCCATTCACAGCAAGATAATTAACTTTCAGATGCCCAGAAAGCTACTAAAGACATATTTAAAACAGTTCATGTGACTACAGTGGTTCAGCCTTAATGTTATGAAGTGACGAGAATACTTTTTGTGCGCCAAAATAATGACTTTATTCAACAATATCTAGTGATGCGCAATTTCAAAACACTGCTTCATGAAGCTTCGAAGCTTTACGAATCTTTTGTTTGGAATCAGTGGTTCGGAGCGTGTATCAAACTGCCAAAGTCACGCCCCCCAGTGGGGAATCATTGAATTTTCAAAACACTTATGACAAAACGAAGCCTCGTTTACTGAAATCACGTGACTTTGGCAGCTTGATACACGCTCCGAACCACTGATTTGAAACAAAAGATTCGTAAAGCTTCGAAGCTTCATGAAGCAGTATTTTGAAATCGCCCATCACTAGATATTGTTGAATAAAGTCGTTATTTTGTTTTTTGGCGCACAAAAACTTTTCTCGTTGCTTCATAACATTAAGGTTGTAGTCACATGAACTGTTTTAAATACGTCTTTAGTACCTTTCTGAGCATTGAAAGTGTTAATTGTCTTGCTGGCTATGCAGGCCTCACTGAGCCATCAGATTTTATCAAAAATATCTTAATTTGTGTTCCGAAGATGAACGAAGGTCTTACGGGTGTGGAACAACATGAGGGTGAGTAATTGATGACAGAAATTTCATTTTTGGGCAAACTAACCCTTTAAGTCTTTAAAAATGAAAATTTGCCATTTGTCATTAATTTACTCACCCTCATGCCATCCAAAATGTAGATGTCTTTTTACAGTAAATAAGATTTTTAGCTGAAATTGTGGTCCTTGGTGATTCATATAATGTAAGTCAATGGATACCGCCACTTTGAGAGATCAAAAAACATAAATAGGCATACCTGTGGCTCCTGACGATACATTAAGGTCTTATGAAGCGAAACATTCAGTCTGTGCAAGAAGTGGAACATTATCTACAACATTATTACTTGTAATCCACAGCCTCAGCAAATGGTCCTGAGCATGTCCATTGCAGTCTGGAGCGTAAGCTTCCTGTCACAGTATGACGTATTCAGGGGAGCAAACTCACACGTGAGCTGTGTTTGTTTACAACAGAGAGGGATCAATGTGTGCATTGTATTGTTCATCAAAATGGTACTTGCGCTTATCCTGGATGCCACAAATTAAGATTACGTTCTCTTGCACAGTCTCAATTGGGAAGATTCTTTTCACAGATTCCCAACATTGGAGCTCCTGCACATACGTCATTATGAGACAGGAAGCTCGCGCTCCAGACTGTAGTGAACGTGCTCAGGACCGTTTGCCGAGGCTGTGGATTACAGGTAATAATGTTGTAACCATGAGTAATTTGAACCTTTACACTCTGACTCCTGAGTGATTAAATGTATCCTTGTCCAATTATAGTTAACAAGAAATGTGATGTATGCCATGAAAATGAATCAGTAGTTTTAGAGCTTTGCTTTTTCCTCCAATTATAGTATATATACACTGGGCCCTTGAACTTTGTTACTGCACAGCAGCTCCAAAAGCGCATACCTATTTAGTTTCTATAGGGAAGGACAATGTCTCATAGTAAAAGAAATACATATAGTGAAAACCTCTTCCATTCAGTTCATCTTGGTGATAACATCAAATCAATGTCTGTGTGTAGTCTTCATCACATTAATCTGAAATTCATTTAACCTTATTATGTGTAAGATTAAATGATCTGTCTATCTATTCATTCCTCTATCTATGAAATGAATATCAGTTCTGTTTCTTTGGACTATTTATAGATGTATTAAGTTTTGCACATCTTTCTCCACCAGTGCTGGCAGTGCTGGTTACTACACAGACAGACATGTGAAAATATCAGAATTGACCTATTATTGAATCTCATAACCTCAAGGTAGTTTAGAATAATGTACTAATCTTATGGTACTGGTAGTAAAATTGATTAAATTATATTTGTATTTATTGAATGCTTATTGTATTTATGTGGAATTATTAGCAACTGGCAAATAAATAGTTATTTCAGCTATCTAGAAGCAGTGTTATAAAGGACCTCTAATAGACACAATGGTTTTCATACCAAGATATTGATGTTAAACTATAACTATACCCCTAATCCACAGAAGGTGTTATAGCAAAACATGATTTGGCTGATTTTTGAGCATTGCAAATAGTAAATGCCACTTTAAAAGTCTTCATAAGAAGGTTATACACATGTTTTTCTATATGTGTAAAGATACATTTGTATAGCTTGCATAGTTTGTATACACAAATAAGAGCAAGAAAAAAACAGCAATTTATCATTCAATTGCTATTTATAATCTATCTACTGAGAAACTTCTGAGAAACCCCACCTGTCACCATTACAGATGATATATAGTAAAATGTAGAAGACTTATTGAACATCTTAAAGTTAATGCCTCAGTGTTTGCTCAGAAAGTGCCATTTCTTTGCACAGTAAATGTCCTTATTCCAGTGGGGAAGAACTTCATTGGCTGTTGGCCCAGTGGCACTGATCGAAACCGACTTTGGTGATGGTAAAGGTCTAGGGCCTCACTGGTCAGAAGAAATGCTTATTGACTGTTGGCATCAGGATAGTTAGGTGTTAACAGGGCTCAGCTGGTGTGTAAAACAGGTCAAATGAAGCGAACTCACAAGAAACAAATCAATGCCTTTCCTTGCTTTCAACGAAACTCAATGTTTAAGCGAGAGAAATCGTTGAGTGTTTTTCGCATGCATGCTAACCAGAAATTGCAGTCTGTAGGCATGCAAAGGAGTTCCTTGCAAATCTGTGTAAAGTTGTTGAGGGCAGCTGGCTGGAGACAATTTGCTCTCTTTCCTGCTCCGTCCATTCTTCATGCGTGTCGTTTTGTCAGATGGTGTTTATTTCTGTGGGTTTTTCTCTTCCTGTTGTGGATGCTGTTAGCGTGTGCCCTGTCTCCACACGCTAAAGTCATTCATCACTTACCTGCTTTGTATTTGGGTCTCCTGTTTTCCTTTTTTTCTAGTTTGTATATGGGTCGCATTGTTTCTGTGCTCTCTGTCTTTGCTGTTTTGTACTAAATGTCCCCTTAGGGACTAAAGACTTGAGTGAATTTTTAGATTTGAATTTACTTCTGACATTTCCTTGTCCTGATGGTTAATCTAGTTCTCAAAAGCAGTCTGACTGATTTGATAATAGTATTATTAATTATTATAAACAATTTTCAGTTTTGAGTGACCTATACCTTTAAAACCGTTAAAACATTCTCTGAACTAGTATAAAATGTGAAAGTTCTCATTGCTGCATTTTTAGTTCTTAATGACAGTGCTAATCTTTTGGAGGAATAGCGTAGCAAATGTCCTTAAATGGTGCTCATTAAAAAGGGCCCAGACCAAAGTAAATGGATCATTCTGCGGCTGGCTTTCAGCAATGGCTTTTTTTGAATTGATGTTGATGGACTTTTGAAATTGATTGTCTCCCATGCCAACAAGATGGAACGTCTGACTTCATTATTAGTGAAGTTTATCTGCCCTCTTCACAGAGTTTGTCTTCACTAAAGATCTGCTAGAGCAATTAGCATCTACATTTTTTTCCTTGGGTGGCACAATTTGCAAAATCTTAGACCTGGAGCAACATGCAAGCTCAGTAAAACTGCAGCATGAGGAACGACAAGGCGAGTCTGTCAGCATGTACTGATGTGGAGCCATCTCTTCGATATATATCAGTCCTGCTCCAGGGTGGAGAATAACTTCACACTCTCTTCTCTTCTACTTCCTCCTCTTCCTCTCGCTTCTTTGTGTTTGCGCTTTTATAGTACATCCCCATTCACACGCCTGAAGCCTGTACGCACCCTTCCTCGCTTTGTTAGGAAGTTTCTTGGGCTGCCAAAGTTCCTTGTGTTTTTTAGTGAGCAGAGAGAGAGAGAGGCAGAGACAGGAAACTTGCTTTTAATTGTTCATATTTTTAAAGCAGATACTTACTTGAGCTTATATATGCTTGTTTGTTGCTTGGTTGCTATTTATCATAGAATAATGAAATCATTGCAATTTTTTATTGATCAGAAGTTGTTTTTTCATAGTTTCAGTAGATTTTCAGATTACTTTTTCTCAGATATTTCTCTTAAAAATCTATAACAAGACACAAATAAGACTGCTATTGGTGAAAAGAGTCATAGAATCAATGCAATTGAATTTGATAAGAATGTGATAGCTTGGAAGAATTTCATAAGAAATGTTTGAGTTTAAGTCAAAATCCCTGATTTTTTGATGGCAAACTTGGGTATCTTTGCAAATATGAGCATTGCTGAGCCCTTTTCACTCTCTTCGGAAATGACAAAACTTTTGAGGAAAAAAAGTGTTTTTGCAAAAGTTTCTTATAAGGAGAAACAATTAAGTTTAAAGGAACACTCCACTTTTTTTGAAAATAGGCTCATTTTCCAACTCCCCTAGAGTTAAACAGTTGAGTTTTACCATTTTCGAATCCATTCAGCTGATCTCCGGCTCTGGCGGTACCACTTTTAGCATAGCTTAGCATAGTTCATTGAATCTGATTAGACCGTTAGCATCTCGCTCAAAAATGACCAAAGAGTTTCGATATTTTTCCTATTTAAAACTTGACTCTTCTGTAGTTACATCGTGTACTAAGACCGCAATGATATTACGCAGCGCCTGTGAACCCCTGCTTGCACAGGGAGCGTGCCTTGCAACCATGGAGACATTTGTGAGAGACGCTGCGCAATATCATTGCGCCTGCTGCACCCATGGTACGGCAGCAAAGTTCCTTGATTATTACACCGGAATGAGAGTATAGTTCCTAGCCACATCAGCCTAGAAAATCGCAACTTTTCATTTTCCGTCGGTCTTAGTACACAATGTAACTACAGAAGAGTCGAGATTTAAATAGGAAAAATATCGAAACTCTTTGGTCATTTTTGAGCGAGATGCTAACAGTCTAATCAGATTCAATGAACTATGCTAAGCTATGCTAAAAGTGGTACCGCCAGACCCGGAGATCGGCTGAATGGATTCGAAAACGGTAAAACCCAACTGTTTAACTCTAGGGGAGTTGGAAAATGAGCCTATTTTCAAAAAAAAAGTGGAGTGTTCCTTTAAAAAATATATATGGATTTTTCATTCCTATGGGATGTTTGCAACATTCAGTGTATATTAAAGAAATGTGTTATTCTATTGCTTACCAACACTACCCCTCAATAAAAACATGCTCAACACCAGCCTGATATATGTTGTTTCACAGGGCATTGAGATCATGGATATATTCTATCCTGCTCCAACAAAAGGAGAATTACAATGAAGTCCCTTTTGATTGGCAGCACGCAGTTATTTATTTGCTGTGGGTTGATGTGTCTGGATGTTGTGCTGTGGGCAGTATGGGTTTCACAGGCAGGACAGAAAGGTTTCTTCTTTTTTGTGTTTGTATACCATTTTTATGGAAACATAAAACATACATGAGTGTTTGACAAAGAGGAAGAGGGCCAGAGGAAATGGATGTCTTTGAATACAGATGAATGCCGGACACTGATCATATGCATTCATAGTAGTAAGCCTCCAGCTACAGTTCTCATAAAGCAACTCAGAAATTCACAGTGAAAGATTTCCAAGCATCTCTGTCCTTCTCAGATGCCAGGATGTTGGGCCATTACCCTAGCTCATCATTAAAGGTACATGAGAAGCGAGAGGTCACGTTTGATCCTCTTCCTGCTCAGCTCCGTGTAGCCCAGTGATGGCTTGTTTCATCCACTGCATTAACATTTCACTTATTTTCCCAGGATTTACACTCATTTTCCCATGATTTACACAGCGAAAAGAATTTCTGGTCTTTTTTTTTTTGGTAACACTTTATTTTACAGTGTTCCTGTTACACATCTTACATGTACTTAGTAATAACAGTGAATTATGTATCAATGCAAACAACTAACCCTAAACCAAACCCTAACCCTAATTATATAGTAAGTACATGTTGTTAATTATCATTTAGTACTTATTTGTGTAATTACAGTGTAACAATGACATATTAAAATAAAGTGTAACTTTTTTTGGCCTATGTTCAGCTTGCATGGAAATTAATGATAGCCTTAGCTGGTCTTTTTTTATTTCACATTTAGCTTTTCGCCACTTTTTAATACATATAATGGAGAGAACATATGAAAATATGGGGAAAAAGAATAAGGAGAAATGGAATCGGGAAGCATCTCAAGGCAGATTTGAACTCACATAACCCACATGAGCACCACAGCACAATGTATGTGTGTGCAAACCTAGTTTCATTAGTCTTAATTGGAAAACTGCTGTCCATGTCTGAGTTTAACACCATTGATAATGTCCAATTTGGCAATGAGATCACAGTTTCATCTACGCAAACACTGTGTCAGTCACAGCTAGAGGTGATTTTTATCTGATACCAGTCACTATTGTTTTCTATGCAACAAGCACCATGCCACAATGCCACGGTGTGCAAACAAAGCATTATCACAGCGTCCCATCACTGACGCTGCCCTGTGATTACAGCCTGTAGTGCTAATATCAGACTGGAGCTCTGATCTATGCGACTTTGGGACTACAGCAGTGATGTAATTGGATGCAGAGGGTCAGAGGACAGCAAAAAGCTCAAATGCCAAGAGACAGTGAGTCTTGGCCTGGAATTCATTGCTGGAGTCATGGATTATCTCATCCCTAAGGGATTTGAGAGCATCATGCATCAGAAGTTGCACCTGAAAAAATCTGGTGCCGTGACCCGCATCCACAGACGAGGGCCTGTTTTTCTTTCATGTTTTCTCATTCTCCCCATCTTTATTATTGTCTTCTTTATAACCTTGCTCTCCCAACTACCCAAACAATAAATCATTCCACCAGATGGAAATCATACTGGGCCTCAGCAATGTCTTCATGTTAGTATAAATTGTGATAAATTAAGTGTTGTGTAAAAGCACAGAGCATATTTATTCATGAAGCTTTCACACTGCATTCAATCGCAGTAAATGAGACTTCAAACAAATATAGTTAAAGAAGTCACACAACTGCCAAACGCAGAACAGAATAACGGAAGCACTCAAATGCCACAACAAGCCCAATTCTTTAGAGTTCTATTTTTTTTCCATGACCTTTACATAAAACAGTCCATCTCTTGAGTGTTTTTATATTGATAAATTGCTTTGCCTTTCAAAGCAGTTAGTTTTTGCATTTGTATGTTTTCATCTTCCCGCCGCAACTGTTTTGCCTGGTGGAATAAAGAGGCCGAAAGTTTGCATTTGACTTTTTTTTTTTTTTTTTTTTTCTTTTATCATAACGATTGTCATCTACCAGCTCAGTGGTTGTGTTAACTGCCTGTAGGACCACTGTGAGTGCTCAGATCCAGACCAAGATTGGGGTTTTGGCTTTGTGCAGCGCCGCCAGTTGAAATGTCAAATCATATCCCATGAGGAATCATTTCATTTTAGGCTGAGGCAGTAGCGTATTTAGGACATGCTGTTTCCCAGGTACTATTTTCCAGGGGTTGTGATGAAAACTTGAGTGAGTTTGAGTGAGAAACTTTAGCATAACAATTGGAAGGCTGTTTTTTTTTTTCCCTTTATGATGCATTTCCTTCAGATAATACCAGGATCTTAGGGAGTTTGCAGTGGTACTGCAAAGGGTCTACCAACTATTGTTTAAAACTGGAGTCCTTAACTTTTTTTGGTTAAAAATGATCCAAAATCAATTTTTGAGAAAGTACATAACCAGCCAGTGTTCAAAACTATCTCCTTACCTTAGCCCTATTCACAATGGTAAGCTTGTAATCACGTTTTATAATTCGGGTGGTACCGGTGGGTTTCCATGGGAAATTGGAGCATGCAGCCGTTCGTCTATGCGTAATTACGTCACGTCTGTTTACATAAAGAAGAAGTTCCAGCTAGTAGGCTATCACATGTGAGGATACTGCAGGTAATTAAACTTATCATTTTGATGGTGGATTGTAATCCAGAAAGGTCTAAATGTCAATCATCAGTGACAACTGGAGATTCACCCGTAGTCAAAAGCAAAAGACTTCAGACTGCGGAGTGGCTACAGAAATTGAAGTCTACAGGTAATGCTAAAACACACTAAATACACAGTCACGCAATGCTTATGTTGTTTACATTAACAATTTGAGAACAAAGTATAACAACAACAATAATTTGCATGGTTTGACGTGATCCAAGCAAAGCTTTCGTTAGATTTAATCACCATTGGCAGCACAATTTATTGTAGGCTAATACTTTTTTCTCATTTGGTCAGAACAAAAGTGGCAGACATGTTACTTGTTCAGATGACATTTTCCAGTGAAAATTCTTATTTTGGTCATACTTCCAAGATGCAAAATCTGTGATTCCGAAGTACTGTACGCACACCGGTGCGGTGACTGACAGCAAACGTTAGATTCATCCGCGCTGAGGAGCCGTGCCGTTGCACAACCCACGTAAAGATGATAATTCCGCAAATAAGCAATTCCAGCAATTGCAGGTTTCAAACAGAGATGGCGACAAAGAGGCAAAACTCACGGACTGCAGCTTTAATCATTAACTAGGTTTTTATGAAAAAAGAGTAAGCGTTAAACAACATACAACATTAAATAACTTCATCCAAAGCTACATTTAAGAAGGTAGATTTAAGCAAACCTGATTTAAGCAAAACATGAAAGTCCCTGCCATTTTCATTTTTTGAAACTTTTTAAAAAATTAAAATGTATTAAAGTATTGAATAATAGTAATTTAATTGTACACTACCATTAAAAGCTTGGGGTTAATGAGTTTTTAATGTTTTTAAAAGATATCTCTCATGCTTATAAAGGCTGTATTTATCAAATATAAATACAGTAATAAACAATAGGTCACACATTAGATTAGGGTCCAATTCTCACTATTTTTACCTCAACTATAAACTTTTACCTCAATAAACTCCTAATTACTGCTTATTAATTGTTAGTAAGGTAGTTGTTAAGTTTAGGTATTGGGTAGGATTAAGGGACATCGAATATGGTAATGCAGAATAAGGCATTAATATATGCTTTATAAGTACTAATAAACAGCAAATATCCTAGTAATATGCATGCTAATAAACAAGTAGTTAATGTGAGAATTGGACCCTAAACTAAAGTGTTACCAAATAATAATATTGTGACATATTATTACATTTTATGACAATTTAGAATGTAATTTATTCCTGCAATGACAAAGCTGAATTTTCAGCAGCCATTACTCCAGTCTTCAGTGTCACATGATCATTCAGAGATCATTGTAATACTGATTTGATTGAGCTACAATTCTTATTATTAACAATGTTAAAAACAGTTTTTATTTTATTTTTTTGCTGTTTTGAAAACACATCTTTCAAAAGTAAAAAAAAACAAAGCAAAAAAAACTTTCATGTAAATATTCACACTAAATATTGAATATTGAAATCTTTCGGTTTAACTGTCACTTTTGTCAATTTAATGCATCTTTGCTTAATAAAAGCATTAATTTCTTTCAAAATAAATGAATGAATAAGCAAAATAAAATAAATCTTTCTACCCCTAAACTTGAATGGTCGTGAATATGACTTAACTCAGTGCGTGTTACAATTCAACACAGATGCAAATGATTATTTAAATAAAGAGAATTATTGTCTACTTAGAAAATGACTACATGGTTACGTAATATATAAAACATTTTGAGGTTGAACATTTTGAGGTTCTTCGCCAAACGAATGTCCGTCCTCTCTCATCCATGCACTGACGTCACCGCACGTGGTGCTTTTGTGCCAGTGTCCTTCACCATACTCACCAACCTGTGCCTTAATGTACCACTCTCTCTCTGTTACCCTGGGCAACAAGCGCTGCCCATCCCTGCTTGACTCGAGCCCACCAGACTGTGTCTGGCAGCACGTCAAAGCCAGCCGTCTCTCATCCAGTGTGCGTATGTGAGTGTGTGTGTGTGTCTACATCCCCTTCCCCCTGCTTCATTGAGCATGAGTGCTCGATCAGGGCTGTGCGTGCACACACACAAGACAATGGGCTATAATCATACAGGCAAAGGCAATGAAATCATCCTGCAGTTCCCTACAGTCGTAGCCACTTTTATGCTTTCCCTCTCTTTCAAACTCTCAGCAGTGCTTTAGCAAAGCAAGCCCTGCAGCCATTTTTCAAGATGGAGGTGATTGTGGCTGATTAATGGAGCACCCTTGTAATCAAATCTCACCGCAGTGGCATTCCAATTATAGAGGGTCATCTTCTCGTGCTGCGAAAAACCTGGTCCATCCCACAGCTGTTCAGGTTTGGATTTTGTAGACATGACCTATGTTCCAGCCTCCAGTGCGCCCTCCTTTCCTTTGAGCGCGGACAGACAGGGAAGAAACTGTCTCATTAACGCTGAGTTCCTCTTGGCTGTACTCCAAGCAGGCTTGAGTTTGCTCTTTACCTCTGTCCATACAGTGCAGATCTGTCCTTTTTGTTTGTCATTTTACCATTTTTTGCTTTCAGACATTCAGTCCATTTATTTATTTCTCTTTTCTTATTTTTACCTGATAGCAACCAATTGAGGTCAGCTGAGTCCAATTATAAAATAACAGGTGCCCTACATTTTATTAAAAAAAAAAAAAGAACATTCCTTCAAGATTTAACCTGAAGACCTAAATTACTATATATTGAAATCTTACTTTTTAGTTGAGCTTCATTTTTGTTTTCTTTTGCTTTTCTTTTGTTTATTTTCACAGCATATATTGCTACACAACACATTCAGTATCTCACAAAAGTGAGTACACCCCTCACATTTCAGCAACCATTTTATTATATGTTCTCAAGGGACAATTCTATAGAAATGAAAATTGGATATACTTTAGAATAGACAACGTGCAGCTTGTATAGCAGTACAGATTTACTGTCCTCTAAAAATAACTAAACATACAGTCATTATTGTCTACATAACTGGCAACAAATGTGAGTACACCCTAAGTGAACATGTCAAAACTGTATTCAAAGTGTCAATATTTTGTGTGAGCACCATTGATATTTAGCACTGCCTTAATCCTCCTGGGCATGGAATTCACCAGAGCTGCACAGGTTGTTGCTGGGATCCTCTTCCACTCCTCCATAATGTTGAAATAGGATGGATGTTAGACACATGGCGCTTCTCCACCTTCCGCTTGAGGATGCCCCACAGGTGCTCAATAGGGTTCAGGTCTGGAGACATACTTGGCCAGCTTCTGCATCTGATGCACAGCACAAGGTCTCAACTTCTTTGATTCAACTTCTTTGGCCTATTCCGAGTGGAACCCGTCTTGGAAAACCTCTCTCTATGACCCTGGCCACTGTGCTGTAACTCAGTTTCATGGTGTTACCGATCTTCTTATAGCCTAGGCCATCGTTGTGGAGAGCAACAATTCTAATTCTCAAATATTTGCCATGAGGTGCCATGTTGAACATCCAGTGATCAGTATAAGAGAATTGTACTCAAAGCGCCAAATTTTAACTGCTCTAATACAAGATACACACATTTGTATGGTCCTGTCAAGCAGACAAAAACATGAACGTGATGAATAGGACATGTGGCTTTGCATGGTTAAACGACATACAGCTGTTATCACTTAGAGGTGTACTCACTTTTGTTGCCAGCTATTTTGACAATAATGGCTGTATGTTAAGTTATTTTCAGAGGACAGTAAATCTGTACTGCTATACAAACAGCACATTGACTACTCTAAAATATATCAAAGTTTAAATTCTATAGTATTGTCCCTTGAGAAGATATACTAAAATGGTTGCTGAAATATGAGTGGTGTACTCACTTTTGTGAGATACTGTATGTAATTGTTGTGTTTTTATTTTTTGTTCTGAGGTGTGGGGTTGCCTTATGACTGTTTTGTTTTGTTTTGCTTCTTTTTTGTTTCTTTTCACAGCATGCATAGGTATCCACCTTATTTTACAATGCGGAAGTAAGTTATTTTCTGTGAATGTGATTGATTTCAATTTAGTAGCTGCTATAGGTAAATAACTAGAAGAATAACAAAGTGCAGTAAACGGTAGAACTATTTGCGCTACAAACCAGTGTATTTATAATTACAATACATTAAAATAATATGGTAAGATATATGAATGTGCAATATCAAGCAGCATAATGAGCTGTTTTGTACAGCTAAAAATAAGCGGATATGGAGGGAAGTGGATGACACGGGAAGCTAGACAAATGGCTAAATTTTTTATTTTATTTTATTTTATTTTGCTTTGTTTATTTTCACAGCATACGTAGTTTCACAGCACATAAGTCATTGTGTAGTTTTTATTTTTTGTTCCGAGGTGTGGGGTCATCTCATGCCTGATTTATTTTTATTTCATTTCATTTTGTTTTGTTTACTTTCACAGCATGCATAAGTGCACAGTACATAAGGAATTATGTTGTGTTCATTTTATTTACAGCGTACAATAATATCACGAGTTCACCAGGCTCCACTGCCTCACACATCTCGTTGTCTGGTCTCATCTATGGACAATGGACTACTTCCCCCCTCTACTTAACCCTAAGATTCTCCTAGCGATACTTCAACGTACTCCTTGTGATTCTTCCAGCGATCTCCTTGTAAATCCTCTCCTACAATCTCATTGTGATCTCCTCTTATGTTCCTGTAAGTCGAGTTTGCCAGTCATCCACTTACCTGAATGCTCACGCTCTGCCAGGTGAGTGCTTCGTTCATCCTCTGATCCATCTTCAAGATCTCCTCTTCACCCTGGTAGCAGAACAAAGACTTTAACATACTGTCTACCATCCAGAACCTGCAACATTGCCATTCTCACCTGATTGTCTTTTGTACACTGCTGTGGTTTGTCTCTGAGCCTGATGTTCCCTGACAATAAGTATACAGCACATAACTTTTTGTTCCAAGGTATGGGGTTGCCTCATGCCAGGTTTATTTTTATTTTATTTTATTTATTTATTTTTATTATTTTTTTGCTTATTTCTTTCTTTTTTTTTTTTTTTTTTTACAGCATACATAGGTATACAGCACAAAAGTAGTTGTGTTGTGTTTATTTTTGTTCCAAGGTCTGGGGTCGCCTCATGCCTGATCTTGCCTACGGCACTATGCGAGTTTGGACTACTGCAGCCCCACAAACATTACATTCTCTCCTGTCAGCCTAGTGCTGCTTGTCATTTTAAAGCTGAATTGGTCTTAATCTACACTAACTTTGCATTTGTCGACTGCCCTTGTCAAACAATGATGACATTTGTGCTTATAGAAGCATTCTGAGAAAAACAAACAAGCAATTTGCATCATGCATTTTCACATTACACGCCCTGACCCAGGCCGAAACACTCTACCAATTACACTGAGCTCTCTACTCATCTCCGCAATCTCCAGAGCCCTTTGTTTTTTTGCATCTTAAAATAGCCAGGCTAAAAAACACAGCTCGTTGCTACTGCACCAAATTAAACTGAGTTAAACCTCAGCTGAACCGCCCTCATATGGATCCGGCTCTAATTCATTGATTGGACGAACAGCTTGTAGTCGTGCCGGATATATTAGGGTCGTGTTGGAGAGTGATTTGCAAAATGGACAAGTGGACATCACTCTAATCTGCCTAGGCCACTCACCAGCGAAGAAGCGATTTGAATCATTGGATGAGAATTTTTCTGCCAAATGTGGTATTATTAAGAAACGAATCCAAGTGAAGAAAAAGTCTTGCCTTCTGCTTTTTTTTTCCAAACTGATGATTAAGTCTTAGAGAGGTGCTCAAGTATTTTAATAAGCCATTACACATTCCACAACTATTTCAACTTTGGTTTTGAATGCTGGGATTATTAATGGTGTCCTTTGGCTGTGTGTGGAATGCGGATCAATGGGGCTCTAAAATCTCTCAAGGTTTGCAGAACTTTTTTGAGTTATTGGAACGAGTCAGTCTCACCCGTGCACGCATAAAAACGTATATGATAATATATGAGGTGTGTTTTAGTGGCAGAGACCAAGGTCACTGGAGGAAAATATGTCTTGGGATTAGGACTGGGCGGTATGATCATATATATTGTTACCACGGTATAAAATGTCTATTGTTAGAGATTTTGCTATATCGTGCTATATCGATATGTAAATATAGCACTATTGACAGTTCAGAGTTATGAAATGCATGAATGAGAATATAAAAAGTGGGATGTGCTTGATGTTAAAAAGAGTTATAAGCGCAATATATCCTGAAAAGGAACTCGATACAGTGCTCGTGCTTTTTTAATATATATATTGTATTTGTCCTATTGTTTGCATTTTGCTTCTTTTTTTCTTTTTTTAATAACAGAAATTAGATAAAATAACACAAAATAACTATATTGTGTTTTATATCATTAGCGTGAAATAAAATTTCTCATATCGTGAAATAAGATCCCCTACTTGGGGTAAATATAATGTTGTCAGCATATCCCAGCAGTAAAACACCCAAATCACTTGTTGGGCTGATTTGTTTGGTAATAACAGAGATTGTCTTGTATGTAACAGAGATTGTCTTGTATGTCACAGATACAAGATGTTTGACTATGTTTCAGAAGGCTAAACACGTTTGACGGGTCCTGATATCAACACCAGAGCAGTGGTCTGGTTGTTTTCGATCCACTGACCTGATAGGATCTATCAACAACTAGGCTAGCATCGATTTCTCTCGGGATGACCTGCTATATGGAGTTCAAAGGTTGAGCATACACGGCACAATTTGTTATAAACTGACAGATATCATGCATTTACAATCTCATTTAGATAATTCAGAACACACACCATTTCTGCCAATCTCATGTTAATCTTGAGTACCTATAGAGTAGTAGTGCATCCTTCATATCTTTAAAAAGTCTTAAGTTTTATCATAATTATAAAAGATACATACGCTGTACCGGGTCTTTCCGAAAACAGCCGAGCGGCTGGAGGCGTGCTGTGTGAGCGGAGCTAAAGAGTGACGAGCACGCTCAGCTTTTGCGTAGCAAGCTATCAATGGTCAGCTAAACAAATGTATTTAAACACACACAATATACCATTGCATTATCCCTGGATAACTTTTGAATCACTATAAAGAATATAGCATATAGTGAATGATGAATAATGAATTTATGAATTCACTGCATTCGTGTTGTTTGCATTATATGCACTTAGGCGCCTATTGCCAACAAAACAGACATTTGAAGCAGTTTTACTCACCACCTGCGGTTCCGACTCATGACCGGGATCATTACCGCTGTGACCGCTCCACCTTTCAGTTTCAAACGATCTGTAAATCCAGCGTAGAACTGGACCTTGTTTATAAAACCATAAGCACCGATCCTGAGAGCTTGAGCAGCCACGGAAAAACACGAGATATTCTGTATTCATTTTAACCAATAAAAAAGTGATTGCAACTATCAGTTTCTATGGTTATTTTAACCCTCTGGGGTCTGAGGATTTTTGGGGCCCTGGAGAAGTTTTGACATGCCCTGACATTTGTGCTTTTTTCAGTTGTTCATAAACATATTAATGGAAAAAGTGTCATTACACTGTATTCAGCACGAACTTGGCTACCATAATATGTGAGGAACATGTATGTACATGTTTGTATTTTTGAAGGAATAACGTTTATGCGTGGTTATTGAAAAAACAAAAAACTTAAGTCACTGAAATAAGGCCATAAAACTAATATTATATATGTGTTCACAAGACTTCTGGGTATTGGAGGTTGTAGACTAGAGTTTTTGCTTCAAAATGATGTAAAAATTATCCTGCCTACTCATTCATATAAAACAATGTATTAATTTAAATTTTGTAAGACACTTTTTGTCAAGAAACACAGTATGCGTGGAGGCGTGAATCTTCATGAATAATGCTGTGATTCACACCTGAGAAGACAAAGACCCGCATAATGACCTCCATAATCACCCGCATAATGAGCCCTTTCAGTCAGGTAGGCTATGTGAAAATACCCTCTGTGAACATGCTGATAAAAGTATTAACGTAAATATAATGTCCACTCTTGACAAAAAAAACATGATTTTTGTGATGTCATGCATGCACGTATTAGGGTTAGGGTTAGGGTTAAGGAGTCTCGAGTCTCTAGCCAAATAATGGTTTTCTATTTTAATATACTTTGTTAATGTGCAGTTGACAAACTATACATCATTAAAAATATCTAATACTCAAGCTTCACATTTTGACCTCTGTTTTACTCTTATAGTGACCGTAATTTGTTAATAGCCTATGCGTCAGGAGTTATGAATATGAACCTTTACCTTTGACAAAGCAACATCCATCAGGGCTTTTAACTTAAAAGCATGCACATTTGGAGAAATATTGATGGATTCCCATATGTTTATGTCAATTTTCTATACAGAGGAGTAATATAAAATATTTATTCAATATTTATTGTCATCACTATGAGCGCTGGATACTGTGTTTTCAGTTCATACTTGCAGCCGGAGGGCGCTCTGTGCACATTTAGTCCACAAATGTTTCAGTGAAGAACAGACATACCATGTGACATTCCAGGAACTAACAGCAGAGGCTTCCAGAGATCGCTAACCATGGCTATAACATGCAGATAAACACTTTTGAAGATAATAAATACACGATTGCTACGATGTATACATGTATTGCCTCAGAATTTGCGTCTGAATAGCACTCGTTCTGTGGGCGTGGCTGCATTAGCGGATAATGAGCTGAATCATGGACGTCTGACATGGCTCTCTTTTCATTCAGATTACATAAACAGAAAATTTTTGTTTTCGATTTGACTTACACGATTTAAAACCTGACATTTCAACGTCTCTTTAGATATAAGTCTCATTTTTTTGTGATTAGTATTCACTAAGTTACAGTTCATTTTCTGAGAACTATCAGATTGGACTTCGTTCAGAGGGAGACGACAGATCATGCATCATGTTAGTTTTCTTTATTTTGCAAAAAGCACAACATTTTGTTTTTACTCTGTGTACACAAATAAAAGAAGATATTTCACAGATTAAAATGACAGGAGACGAAATTTACTGAAGTGCAAGCCAAAGAAATTCAATCAATGTAGAAAAATGAACTGATTATAGAGTATTCTGGGAATTTGGGCGTTCTTCCACGATGGTCCATAAAATGAAAGTTATAAATTATAAAACATTGCATAATTATGTGTACGATTTAAAAGTTTGGGGTCAGTAAGATCTTTATTTTTATTATTTTTTAAAAGAAATGTAATACTTTTACTGAGCAAGGATGCATTTGAGCGTCATTGCATTTACCCTAAGCACGTTTACCCTCAATCACAGTACATTACCTTGGAGAGAGTCGAGCAGACTGCTGAAGGAATCTCTCTCTCTCACTGTCTCTCTTGGTTTCTCTATAAATCTGTCTCTTCATCTCTCCCGTCTTGCCTTTCACTTCTCGTATCCCTCTTACTCTGAGACAGATGCACATTATCAACATGCAAAAACTGATTAAGAAATCACTGCTATGTTGTTTTCCTTTCTTTCACCTGCCTTTCTGCCTCTTTTTATTTGTAATTTCTTATTCCCTCTCTCTCGATCACCTCCTCCGGTCTGTGCATACCCAGCACGACATTAAACTGAATAGTGCAGTTAATCGGCTGTAAATTACTTCTACCTCGCAAAGATTTGAGGAAGTTTTGTCAGGAATTACTTTTACTTCCCAGCTGAAATGTCTTGCTCTCCATCCAGCTAGTTCACGTACCATTCTTCTTTATTGAACTTCATTTTACATGAGTAGACTTCATTCACTGTGCATTCAATCTGTTTCTTTCCGAAGCCGTGTGGGAATTTCAAAATTCTCTTTACAAGTGACATCATCTAAACTGAGTTTGTGAGGAAATACTTTAAACATAGTTAAATTTGGCTATCTAGAGTGATTTTACTCCACTGAAGATTTTTAGAGCAACAGCCAAAGGTATAGGCATCATTTTAACATGTCTATTTTGGTCTTTTTTATTGATATTCAGCATTTTTGATTTGTCACACTAGAGTCTGAAGCCCAGCTATAACAAAAACAACTAAGACAGAACTAGAGAAGATGGTTATATTATATTACCCCTGTGGTAGAATGTGTTGATTTGATCTAATAAAATGGACAGTATAAAAACTATACACACATTTTATGTGCAATAACGTTCTTATAAATGTGATGGCGGCTGCTGGCGGAATGAGATTTCTCTGGAGAAAGATGCAAACGAGAGTCTATGACTGATTTTGGACATTTTCTTGCCCCAAGCATGTATAAAAAAACTCTAATATGGACTGTAATTTGAATTTATGTTCTGGGATCATTTGGACTGGGAGAGTCGGTTCATGTATTTGTATCATAAAGTGATAAGTGTAAGCGATTTTTAGATGGTCTCCTTGAGAGAATATGACCCTATATATCTATATATATCTCTTATATTCTCACTTACATTTAAACTTAGACTCAAATACACTCCATCTCACTGCTAATGATATTCGTTGTGTGGGCGAAGGACTGATCACATGATGTTAAAACATTATTAAATCACATATGTCCATGTAGCATAACTGATTGAATAACTGATAGCAATAGCAATGCTATGGTCTCGGTTTTGATCGGTTTTATATACTGAAAAAAAAAAGTGCATCAAAACACTCACACAAACACACGTATATGTGTGTGTATGTGTATATATATATATTAAAAAAAAACATTATCCATAGAAAAATAGAAAATGATAAATTTTTACCATAACGGTTCATTACCCACCATGTTTGTGCTCACTGTTCTTGTAAATGACATTCAAACACTGTATTTAGGAACCATTATAGGGATGTTAAAATAAGAGGTTCTGTCAGTACTCACCTTGTGTCTAATACACATTGCATCAACCAGCTGTCAGTCTAGTCATTTCAAGTGGTAAATGGTCTCTAGCTTGGGATCAGCGATGTGCAATGTAAATGAAACGAGACAGGACCATTACACAGCTTTGAGGTGGTGAAATAGTTCTGTTAGAATCTTATGTAGGACACCCTAGTAGTGCAAATGTCCAGAAATATGCCAATTTTGTCATATATACACTGTGTGTGTATGTGTATGTGTATATATATATATATATATATATATATATATACATGTATATGTATATTCTTTATTTATTGACTAATTTTATAAGACCCTAATGCCTTCGCATATACATGTGGTCACATGGAGGGTCATGAACTGAGCATTGTTTTTTTTTTTGTTGTTGTTGTTTTTACTGTAAAGGGATTTTACATATTGCTAGCTGTGGAAATGGAGTCATCAGTATGCATGGGAGGTGGAATTACCTCACCGCTGCACTCATTTGCCACGACAGATGCATTATTTTTAGCGGAGCCAAATGATCATAAATGGTTTTGTTTGCCTTTCTCTTTCTCTCCAGGGCCGCCATCCACCTGAGGAATTGATTGTGCTATCTGGATTGTGATTATTGCTCGTGTTTATCTAACTGTCATTTATGGATGTATGGATTAAAACTCCCAATTTTCTTTACACACCCTAGATATCGATTTAATGAATGAATACATTTAGAATGTTGAGCTTTTGCGTTGTTTATAACACAAATTTAAGCAAGTCTTTGTGTTAGATCAAAGATTATTACATTTCTTGAAAATCCTTTTGTTTTGCTGTTCATTGGAAGCCAGTTAACATCAGCGCAATGTGACAAAGCAAGCAATGAGCTCTCGTGTCCTTTGCCCGCCTGTCCATGTAATTAAAGCAAAGCCAGGCTGCAGGGAGAAATTGATTGTGTGTATGAAAGACAGTTCAAATAGAAAATGGACTGACATCAATAATGTCCACACTGACATTTCAGATTTGTTTTCATATTTGTCTTCAGACATTACTCACTGGTTGAACTGTAGATTATAAACCTCTAGAGTAGAAATACCTGTTAAAACTGCTGCAAGACAGCTGCAGTTTGTTTAAAAATGGATATAAATCAAACAATAAATATTGAAATGGTTTATTTCACTTTTTGTTAAGAATATCATAGTTATATAATACTTTATATTTTGCATGATGATGTTCATAGGTTAAGATTAAAAATCTGGGTCTGGGACAAGGCTCAGACTATAAAATATAGACTTAAAACAAAAAGTAGCAAAAATAAACGAAAACATAATTTGATGTAACATTAATATAATATTAAAATTACTTTAAATGACAAAAAATGTACTGGTAGATGATAAAATAATAATTTAAAAAATCAATCCGTGAGCATAAATCTTTACATCCTTACATGAATAAACTGTTCCTCACAAATCACACAAATACAAGGTTTTATGTTTTACAGTAAAACCCCTGTGTGCTCAAAACTCAGGCACAATCACATGGGAACCAATCAGCAGTTCTGAGATGCGCTGATGTCATGCAAATTAAATGGCAGGTATATGGTGGCTGTGATTGGCTGCTTTCAAACACAATTGGGCAGACTGGCTTGGGGGTGTGGTTTTGGAGACTGAGAGAGCGAGACATGCTTTTGATGGCTGGACATTACAAAGGGTACAACGTACAAGGCTACAGGCACTAGACTGTCAGACTGCATTCCGAGCGTAATATGTGAACCGTGCCCGTGCTTTGCTGCTGCTCCTCTGATGGAAGAGAGTGGCTGAATAGTATGAAGAAAAGACGAGGAAGGAACACCAAGTCAGCAAAATGTTAATATACTGCCTCATTATTGGCTAGAAATGGCACATGAAATAAAGCCTCTTCGCACATTGTTGTAGTATTATGCCTACCGATCTGTCAAGAGTAAGAGTGTGATAAACATAAATGGTCTCACTTGTTTTCCGTCACTGATTTTCTCACTTTATTGGTATTGTTCACAAAGTTTCTCCAACCACTTTCATGTTCATTTATTAAATACTTTGGCAAATGTAAGACTGCTTTAGGCTATCACTAGAAATATAGTACTCTTTATTACGGTTAACACATTCTAGCATATTTAAATCCGTTCAGCATACTAGGTTACTGCTGCACAGTATACACTAAATCATGCATACCTTTAAATAAATAGTATGAGAATCAGCATGCAATATGCATCAATTAGCATTTAAAACTGTAGTATGATAGAGTATCCATTTGCCAATCTAGAACTAAAAACAATTTCATGGAAAAAAATATGAATATACATATTAATATACATATTTATTCATTTATTTGGTATATTGCATTTTAATCAAATTTTAGTTTCATGTATTATTCACGCAGTATTATTTACTGCATATGCTGTCATAGTATTTATAAATATTTTGAATTAGCTTTTATTTTTTTATTTTCAGTTTTCATTTTAATTTAGTTGTGTTTTATGTGCTTTTGTCATTTTTATTAGTTTTTGTTTTAATATGTTTTAGTTTTAATTTATTTTATTTCAGTTTTAGTTTTAGTAGTTGTAATACTTCAGCGTCAACAAATTTTATTTAAGTTACATTTTAATTAACAATAACAATGTTTATTAGTTTTAGTTTCAAAAACACTTCAATATACAAATACTGCAGTTAAGGTGTACAAAAAATAAATGCTGAATTGTGACTTTTATTACATTTCATTTGTCTCACTACTAATGGATGATCGAGTCAAGAATATTGCATTGTGGGATACAGTTTCTTGTGGATTGTATCCTATAAGTAAGCAATAAGGTAAGAGATGCTGTGCTGCATCGTAAATAAGTCATGGCTGAAGGGCGTTGTTAGGCACGACACGAAGCGGAGTGCCTGCAACCCCTTCAGCCGTGACTTATTCATGATATAGCACTAGCCTTGAGTAACTTATTGCTTTTATAAAACGGTTACCACACAATACAAATATTAAAGCCAAAAATATGTATCAATGCAACTTTCAAGAAGTAAACTTTCAATAAAAGCCTTCCTTCCGCCGGAAAAAGTAGTCCCTGACCGTGAACAGCAACAGAAGTTACAATATTACGCCATTAAATGGCGGCAAAGACTGTCTTTATGAGTTTGTCAGTCAGTAGCGAAGACTTTTACATTGAAAAGACTAAATTGTTGTGAACACGGAACAAGACGAACTGAAAAAATGCATTAACTAATGCTGTCAGTCACAGGAAAACCCCTTGAATGTTAAAAGGACAAGATTATACATCGGACATTTAAACAGATTTTTTATTATGAACATAAGACCTGAAGGAAAATGCTAAATCTGAATGCAGGTAATAAACTCTCTCACTCAATCTTTTTCTCACAATACCCTTCTACATAATACAGTAAGCTTCAATGAACAATATAAATTGAGAACATACAGTTTACATTGCTAAGTGGTTGCTAAGGGTGTGGTGTAATGATACACAGAACCGTTGGGTGAAGCAGTCATAGCCATGTTTTATTGTGAATAAAACACAGCTATTGACCAATCAGAATTAAGGACAGGAACTAACCGTTTTATAATATATATACTGAACAATTTGGGAAATGTAGTAAGCATAGTGTTCTATGCTTGCATAAAATTTTCATACATATATACAGTATACATACTATGTACTGCAGAAATTGTATGAGAAGGTAGTATGCTGTTCTAAATAAGGGGAGGGAGAGAGAGAAATGTAGAGAGTAGGATGAGTATGCAATCACTATAGGGTGCAGTAGGGCTTGATTTCGCTGTTTTTGAATTACAGAGCGGGGTCTTTAATGGTAGAGTTTAATTTCTGAATCAAAGGTCAGCACTGTAATTTAGCCCCGTTAATAGGTGCCGGGGCAATGTAATTGGATCATTACAGCAGGAGATAATGATTGCTCGGCGGCCCATGTGACATTGAGCCCCACCTTACATCGCCGCAACCAACATCAAAAATGCTAACTTAATCAAAACAGGCACGAGCAAGCAATACAAGTACCAGCCTTTAGAAGATCAAGACTCTAGTACATAATTACAATAATTACAGATCGTTACTCTTAGTGCTGCTGTTTGTGGGGTGGTTCTCACATCAGTTTGCTTTACCAGCACAATGCTTTGTTCAGACTTGAGCCCATTTGTGGAAATAACTCAAATGTGCAAACTATATTGATCCCAGAGTCTTCTAAATGCCATGATGCAGTGATAAGTCATCTAGAATGTCATCCTTGCCAAACACATTCAGTAAAACACACATACCTTAAGCTAGTACTTGTGTTTTGGAATGGAATATCTGGCTTCTTGCTGGTCTAATATTGTAATTTGCTTATTAAAGTTGGTCCAAGATGATCCAAGCTGATCACTAGTTAGTCCAAGCTGGCCAAATTTGTTTATTTAGCCAGTCATTAGCTTGTCTAAGATAGTTGGTCAAAGCTGTTCATTAGCTTGTCTAAACTTCATTAGCTGGTCTGAGATGATCATTAGTTACCCAAGCTGGTCCAAACTGTTTATTTAGCTGGTCATTAGCTGGTGATTAGCTTGTCAAATCTAGTCATTAACTGGTCAAAGCTAAGCTGGTCAATAGCTGGTCCGATCTGATCATTAGTTAGTCCAAGCTGGTCCAAACTGTTAATTTAGCTGTTCATTAGCTGGTAATTAGCTGGTCAAATCTAGTCATTATCTGCTCAAACCTGATAATTAGCTTTTTTAACTAGCCATTAGCTGGTCATTAGCTTGTATATGCTAGTCATTAGCTGGTTAAAGCTGCTTATTAGTTAGTCTAAGCTGGCTCAAACTGTTTATTTAACTGGTCATTAGCCGGTAATTACCTGGTCAAATGTAGTCATTAACTGGTCAAAGCTAAGCTGGTCATTAGCTGGTCCAATCTGATCATTAGTTAGTCCAAGCTGGTCCAAATTTGTTTCTTTAGCCAGTCATTAGCTTGTCTAAGATAGATGGTCAAAGCTGTTCATTAGCTTGTCTAAACTAGTCATTAGCTGGTCCAAGATGATCATTAGTTAGTCCAATCTGGTCCAAACTGTTTATTTAGCTGGTCATTATTAGCTGGTTAAATCCAGTCTTTACCTGCTCATAGCTGATAATTAACTTTTTTAAACTAACCATTAGCTTGTCTATGCTAGTCATTAGCTGGTTAAAGCTGATCATTAGTTAGTCTAAGCTGGCTCAAACTGTATTTATAATGGGTCATTAGCTGGTAATTACCTGGTCAAATGTAGTCATTAACTGGTCAAAGCTGATAATTAGCTTGTCTAAGCTAGTAATTAGCTTGTCTAACTTAGTCCTTAGCCCAGGGGTCTCCAAACTCAGTCCTGGAGGGCCACTGTCCTGCAGAGTTTAGCTCCAACTTGCCTCAACACACCTGCCTGGAAGTTTCTAGTATGCCTAATTAGACCTTGATTAGCTAGTTCAGGTGAGTTTAATTGGGGCTGGAGCTAAACTCTGCAGGACAGGACCGAGTCCAGGACCGAGTTTGGAGACCCCTGCCTTAGCCAGTCAAAGCTGATCTTTGGTTAGTCCAGGGGTGTCCAACCCTGCTCCTGGAGAGCTACCATCCTGCAGATTTCAGCTTCAACCCCAATCAAACACACCTGAACCAGATAATCAAGGTGTTCAGGGTTGCTTGATAATTACAGACAGGTGTGTTGGAGCAGGGTTGGAACTAAAGTCTGCAGGACGGTAGCTCTCCAGGAGCAGGGGTGGACACCCCTGGGTTTGTCCAAGCTGGTCCAAACTGTTAATTTTGTCAGTCATTACCTGGTCAAAACTAGTCATTAGCTGGTCAAATCTGGTGAACCAGTCACCATGCCCCATGTTGGATTTTCTAGCAAGATATATGCCATAGGTTTTGGCTGACTGTGCACTAAAAGGAAAGTGCATTATTGAGACAGTTCTCTGTATCTTTCAATTAAGGGTGCCGAGTTCCACCCGCTTTCATGGATTTGCGCTCTTGTCTGTGTTTACGTGCATGAGCTCCTACCTCTCGTGCCTGGAGGAGAGAGATCGGTTTTATTGGGGTCATCAGAGAGCATCTGCTCTACTCCACATCTCCTGAGAGACTCTGGCGATGATGTTATTCTTCTATTCTTAGAGATGAGCTCATGCGGTGTGTCAGCTCTGCACAAACGACTACTTCCATCACCCTCCAAGCCATCGGCAGATCTATGAGTTGGAAAAGTATGTATTCCATAAATTTTAAGTAGGTGTTTAACATGGGCCACTTTCACTCAAAGTGGCCGTTCGCTGTGTGGGCATAATCATATTTTCTGTGAAGAGCTCCTCTGCTTTAAAAAAAACATACAAAACTCCGTTCTTATTGGGAGGCAATTGAGGTGGCCTCTTCACTTGGAAAATCCTCATATACGTTAGGGTTTGATTCATAAATAGTGCTACAAAAAAAAAAAAAAAAATGAAAAAGAAACATGAGGTAATGCATGTCTTTCCCACCTGTAGAAACTAAACCAACTATAGTAGTATGGATTGTGGGTATAGGATGAACTGATGAACATTGCGTTTTTCCTTGGCAAAAGCATACCAAATCTGACCAATCACCTCTAGTTCACTTTAATTAGGTCATTATGCTAAAGCTTGGATTTCCTGCTCATGTCTAGACATGACCAAATATCATAACATTCATGTCCATGGAAAAGCATGGCTCACCTTGGATGTAGTCAGACTGTAGTCAGACAGACTTTAAAGGCCTCCCTCTGCCTATTGAAGTTTACTGAAGGGAGAGAACGATGCAGAAGCATTATGCTTTTGTTTTATTGTTTTTAGCTTTTTTTTAAAAAATATAATGGCCGTTTTAGCTGAGATGCGTGTTCAGTCTTGCGGTAAATTGCTTATCAAACTGAAAAGCACCCAAGGTTCTGACATGCTCTTTTCTGATATGAGTCACATAATATTGTAAAGGAACAGATGAAGATTTAGCGAGTAGGACATCTCCCTGAATCAGTATGCTTTGTTGGTTGTGGAACAAGATTCCTGTCAAGCAATCATATCCCTAACCCTAAGTCAAACTCTACCATAATCCATGAATGTACTATTTATTAATTTGCATATGATATCTAATATGAACATTGAGAATCAATTACTTCCCATGTGCAGAACTGCACTGGAGAGTGCTTTTTATTATTTTATTTATTTATGTTTTTTATAATGAATTTGCAAAATAATATTATTAATATTATTTATATTAAGAAATTAATTATTATTACTGTTTCCAAGTCATATTTATTAAAAAACTACTGAAAAGTGCTGTAAAATAATAGAAAAGTGTAACATTGTGATAAAAATTCTAATTCAATAATTATAAATAATAAATATTATTATTATTGATAAAAATTCAAGAATGAATGAATGAATGTTTGCTCTCCAACTCAAATGTGCCTTTGTAATTAAAAGAAGTTTAAAATAGCAATATTGGGCAGCAGGGAAGCTTTTATGTTACATGTAAAATAATTTCACGATTTTTAAAAATGTATTTATTAAACAATGTGGCCTCTAATTACTCAAAATGATTTTTAAAAAGCCTATATAGTGGAAAAATCTGCCATAGTAGTTTTCCCATGCAGTTAAACGTTAACTTATCTCCTTTCTTGCTTTAGCCCTTCTATCAGCAAATCTATATTTCGATTTTCTTTTCACTCAATAAAAAAAAAAAAAAAAAAAGCAAAAAGTTTATTTTCTGCACATGAAGGTCAAACTAATCTCTGTGAGTTTTTCACATGCCGCATGCAGGGAGGGTGATATCATCAGCGGCCAATGTGTTTCCATGCAGAAAGCATCATCAATATTAATGCATGTCAGCGTATATATAAAAGAGGGTGCATTAATACCTTGACAGCACCGATGACTATGTGCACCTTCCTAAGAAGACCAAAATATATCTCCAGTTATCCTTTCACAACCTGTCAAATGCCTCAGCACTGAAATCCAGAAGTTGCTGCATAAATAGCTCAAAGAAGCGTGATCTGATCTCAGATCAGCTTCCGTTCTTATGACCGTATCCTGAGATAATATGTAGTGAAATCTAATTCCAGATCAGCTCTGCTAGGAAAGTTAACCACCCACATAAAGTCACTTTTCTCAGAGTTAAGTGTGTACAAATGTGTGAATGTAATTTGTAATGAACGGGATGTCGAATACTCCTTGCGAATGTTACTTTTTGTGGCATTAACAGCTTTTGCACAGGCTGTTCCTCATTAGCAAACGCTCACTGGCACCTGCACATTTGCAGCCCGACCCAAGTCTGGAACAGCAGGAGAACTCTGCATAAAAACTTTTGAAAGTACTTTTTTTGTACACCTTTAGACAGTATTTATTTGTTTATTTATTTTTAGTTTATTATTATTTTAAAAAAAAAAGAAAAAAAAAAGATGTAAATGACTGTCAGAATGCATGTGGACTGATAAATTAAAATGCCCAGTCAGTGCTGTCTATTATGATCAAAGTCTTGGCTGAGAATTATACTACACCGTCTGACATAAAAGACTGTTGATGTGGCACAGTCTGCCTTGGCTTTTACTCAATACCTCACTCATATTATACAGTGACGCACAGCGTGCATCTAGCTTTGTAAAAATTACCTACATTTGGCAGGTGAACCCTTGCACTTGTTTGCTTTCATAGAGCAAAGTGCTCTAGCAGCCATACAGAGCCCCCACACTTACTGTATGAATACCATTGCACATGCACACTTTTCAAGAAAAACATTTGCAAAGTAACCACTTTATGGTAGTCAAATGGTCATGATCATAGTTAATGTGATGAACTACACCTGTGGTCACTCTGTTACACAGACTAAAAATCAACTTGACAACAAAAATAACTAGAAAAAATGTGTTGTTATTTCTGGGAAGAGCTGTACCATATATGAAAATATACACTTACTGTATGTCACCAGCACATTGCTATTCATTCAGTTCACATTCATGCTCATCACAGCCTTCTGTGTCCATTAACCTCTGTCTTTTTCCTCCTCCAGAGACCTTACTCTTGTGTGAGTCTGGCTTAAAAGGGTTCTCTGGTTCATAATTGCTGATCCCCATTGCTGATCTCCCAATATCCTTATGCCCAACGGTCACAATATTTATGGTTAAAATGCTATTTGAGTGCCCCAACATACATGACAGACAGCATCCTCAAAGACGTTGAAAAAAAATCTATAGGTAACGGCAGCAACAAAAAAATGAGCATGTAGATTACATACTGTTAGACTCTAGTGAACAGTTACTTTGAGCTTGGAAAGATAACAAAAACATGAATATTTTTAAAAACAAATTCACATTCAAAATGTATTTTTGTAAAACAGCGTGAGACATCTATGTAGTTTGTTCTGGTATTTTTAATTTTTTTTTCCATTTGGATGGTCCTGTCATGCATTTTAAGAAATGCGACCATGCACAACAATTTAATTAACCTGCTTTTGCGACTGAATTCATCCATTATTGGAAGACGATTTGCATTTTTCTGCTTAAGGCGGGTGTTCATTTTGGCTTTCAAGTATGCATATATTAACAGTACTGAGATGCGAAGCTTATGATACTCGTTTATTTTCAAAACTGTGTCCTTTACTTCATTTCAGAACCTAACGAGCAGTAACACTGGACATTGTTTTTAAGAACCAGACATCACTAACAAAAAAGTACCATCATTTTACCATGTTTTTTTGGGCATGGTACCATGGCTATGTCATAGTGTATATCAGAGTGCTATGATATTGTATTATTTTCTAAAGGCTGGTGGCTTAACAGATGGGTATTCGTCCTATATTCACCTTTGTTACAAATTAAGCCTTAGTTATGTTAATATGTAGCTAGTCTTGTTTGTTATCAATCTGGTATCAATTTGGTGTTTCGATCACCCTCAATTAATTAAACAGCTTTAGTTACATTTATGCACAACTACATTTAGTACCATAGTCCTTTGGGGACTGGCCAATCTGATTCCCAGTTTGCCGAGAATTGATCTTGCCAGATTGCCAAGGTGATGCCATATGGAATACATCAAAATGTGTCATTTCATGTGACAACGGCATGTATCCTCTCACGTTTTCGCCCTGTAATTATACTCTTGTTGCTTGTCGTCAGTGGATTAAGTACACCCAGGGGACCCCTTTGTCTCCCCGCTCCACCCCTCCTTCTCAAATCCAATCTCTCCCCTCCCTTACCACCCATTGAGGCTGGTGCATGAATTCCCTATTTGGGGGCTATTTATCATTGACATGTGAAAAGGCTGTTTGACCTTGTGGAACAGGGGTTTGTTCAAACCTAAGGACTCATTCAGCTTTATCCACATCATGCTAAAAAAAATTCCTTTGTTATGTTAAAAAATGTTTTCTGTTATTGTCTGGCTTTGTGATTGTACACAATGAGGTCCAACTGAATGGCAACAACCTTCATGTCATGTACTAGCCTGTGGCTTCTGAGCGTATGAATTTAAAGATAGGCAGCGGCTATTTGCACTAAGTGTAAATACTGTAGCAATTAGATGCAATTTACATTAAGTGAAAATAGCATATTTTTTTTAGCGATATATGCTATTTACACTAAGTGAATAGCAGCATTTTCTTAGTGATATGCTATTTACACTAGGTGAAAATAGCGATAGATTCTATTTACACCATGTAAAATTATTAGTCTTTGCAATAAGAGTAAATAGTAATTAGATGCTATCTATAATTTATATTGGCAGATACTATTTGCACCTCAGTATTTTTGTACATTAACAGGATGCAATAATATCATAAGTGTAAATGATTATATTTATTAAAATTATTAAATGGATGCTGCCTTAATGGGAGAATAAAAACCCTCCCTACACCTTCCCCTAACCCTACCCAGTAAACACTTTTAATATTATTAAACACTCGTTCGCAGTTTATTTCTACTTTTAGAACATTATTTTCATTTTTATTAAAAATAAATGCGAGCTCAGCAAAAGGCGAATTCAAACCCACTTCGATCACTTTAAATGCCAGGACTGCAAGCCTTACTCACTACTTCTGTGCCACTGAAGACTTTGAATTCCGCACATCTTTTTTAAAACTTGAGTGGCCCAAAACTTGAGAGTTTTCTCTGCTCAATTCTTGACTACTGGCGCTTTCCTTCAGCACAAGTTTGGTATCGTTGTAAAGCACAGCATTCCAACTTCGTGAATATTCATAGCGAATTCTCGATGGCATGAGTCTGAACAAATGAAATGTGATTTTCAAACTCATGCTGATGTAAACAAAACAATCTTCCTCGCGCTGACTGACAGATCTGAAGCGCGAGCACAAAGACGCCTCAGACAGCGCGCAATCCCGATATATACACACAGAATTACAGTATTTCAAAACATCTGTCTTGGCGAGTGTTCACACAGACATTATCTGTTATGTCTTAAGTGAACGTTTGGTTAACTGTTGGGGAAAAACATCTGATGTGTTACATAGTACATCCATGTGGTACAGTACTGTAGGTCTTAATATCGGCTTTCTGTTTCATTAATGTTAATCTAACAATTGTGGAATCATGGAAAAAAAAAAAACGTTGAATATATATATTTTTTCCAGTAGATATGGGTTTTGACTTGGTTTGTGCCAAATTTGACGGTATTACATGGGATTTTTAAGGTATGGTTGCTAGGCGATTTTGTTTTGGAACCCTCAGAAAACTCTTTAACTCGGGAGAACTTGGGAGACTTTTTATCACTTTAACGTTCTTTTACACTGATGGTAATTGGAATCAGCATGTCATGCCAAAGGTCTAATGGTGTTGTTTATTAAGCGAACGAGCAAAACGAGCTCTGTTTGTGGGGGAAAATGAGCGAGGCAAGTGCTTTTCCTCCGGAAGGTATTTCAGCGGCATCCTCAATTATTCATAACACGTAAATTCTTTTGATGTGACATCTATTAGCTCATTATATGTAGCATTATTTAATGTGTCTTACAAGGGAGAGATTTGCACAATATCAATTGTTTCTTTTCAGTGCCTCTTTTACTCCTTTAAGGAACAAGACATCAAATCAAATGACAGCTTAAGTTTATGTAATGCAAATTTCTTGTTACTCTATTATATAGCTAATTAACTGAGGGGAAAAAAACCCATTCCTCACATTCCAACTGATCTTTACAAATTCAGCCGCAGCTCTTAATTGGCTCCTGCAGGATATTGCCTGTTTCTGGCAGAGCGTTGCTGCGATGCATCTATTGGAAACTGGTAAATGGATCCAGCCCACTGTCGTTACCATCTAGGCGTGAAAGTCTCCACACTACAGTGCCACATTTCTATTTTCCCTTCCATTAACTAAAAGAGACACATCATTTGGATCCCGATTTACATTTTTTTCAATGACGGATTCGATAAAGATGTGTGTCACATTGGCGGCCGCCACTTTGCGTGGCTCGGTGTCATCCAGTGTCACTCACAGTAGGCGAGCCATTCCCCTCCAACATCCCATGCATTTATTCATCAAGAGACTTCCCAAATTCCCAGGCGGGAATAATGATCATGTAAAAAGGGGCCTGGTGTCTCTAGTGGCTTGCGTCTCATCCAGAAAGGCACGAGTGTGGAAAGTCCTTGTCCTTTGCATGTCTCTCATGCATATTTGATACTCGTATAACATTACGCCTTTAATTACTGCTTCTCCGGCTTCGTCCAGCCAATGATGAAGAAATAAACTCCCCATTGGCCTCCCTTTTCCCCGTCCACCCAATTTCAGAAAGAGCCTCACATACGTCTGAACATTCACTTAAGAGAGGCGCGAGAGTGTAAATGCGCATTACGGAAATCTGTTAACCCTGCTGGCGCCCAAGCGAAGAAGATGCCGGCGTGTCATTCCACCAGACTTAAATCCCTCTCATACGACACGTTAATTTAATAACTCCATGAGCCAAGCCGGAGTCGAAAGCCTGTCAGCATGAAGGAAGCGCTGATATATACACTAGCAGTCATGCAGTTGAACTTGGGCCTGATCTCATTCCCTCTCCATTTTCATCTCTTGATTCTTTCATTTCTCCCTCGGCCCTTGCGTTTCAAAAGATGATGTCTACTATGAGTAGTGGTGGGTTTCTGACGCCAGTCACGTCTCCGGTGACATCTGACAGTATGGAAGCCAAGGCAGGGATTCTGAGAGATAGCAGGTTCTCTATTGGAGGGCAAACGTCTGTTTGATTATGGCCCTCAGGGGAGATGGCTAATGATGGCTAATTAATATCAGTAGGCGTTACAAAAGACCCTGGCATCCAGAACCCTTGCTGTTTACAACAGACGCTTCCTATAATGCCTGTTTATTTATGTAGTAACCTTTATTTTAAAGGAATAGTTCACCAAAAAAATGTATCCACCTTCATGTCAATCTAAACCTTTGCTGTTTTTTAAAGCATTTTGAAGAATATCCATGATGCTTTTCAAAACGACAGTTTATAGTGACCAAGTCTGTTCACTTAAATTACATTTGGAAAATGGAACTTTTCTTAATCTGTTTATTGACTACATGAATCATATTTGCTTACATTTAACTGAAACTGGATAGGAAATTTGTAGTTCCATGGGACTTTGAGGAGAGTAAATGTTTAAATTAAGTATTTTTGAGCAAGATTGGAAAAGGTGACTTTTTATAGTGTTTTTACAGTTATGTTGGGATTTAGGACAGTTTCTTGTATGTTGGGTGGTGAAAAGTAGAGGATGGGTATACGAGAATATTGCTGAATGTTGCTTTACTCAATAAGCAATGATTATTTAGCATGGTAACATGGGCTGTTTCTATTGCTTAGCTGGATAGTTAGTAGTAATATAATATTAGGCACAGAAAGATCATGAAGATCACCAAGAAATGAATTGTGTTACATAAAATTTAAAATTACTTAATTGGGTCACTTAAAATAAACGTATTCCAATATTTACATGGTTTATATTATATTGGATATGATAGTATATTCATTTACAAAAATATATAGTTTTTTTAACTAAACCTTTGGGAAAAATTGTATTGATTTAACTTAATTGATTAATGTGGAAACAATGTACATGATCAATTAAACCATGCACATTCAAAGCACTTTTTCCCCCAGTACACACCAGATTTTAAAAATTGGCTCATCTGAGTGCTGGCAAACACCATGTCTTCTTGCATGTATCATAACCAAATGCTGGTGCCCATGTTTGGAAATATACCCAATGGAGAATGACATTTATAGTAAGAGCTGCAGTAGACTGGAAGATTTTCAATTAATAATGTTTTTTAAGCTTCTAAAAACCTCAGTGAATAACATTTATTCACAAATTATCCACAAAAGTCCTAACCATTTGAAAAGGCTAATAACACTGCCAGGGAATCCTCCTATCAGATTTCCAAGGTAACTGCTCTGTTGCTCCTATTGTGGCCTGCTTTAGATCACTGGTGTGTGAACGCACACTGTGGCATGGCTATTTGTTCTGCCACATGCTAGCTCTCTAATAAAGCACTTGCTAATTTCACACCTTCATTCTCTCTCTCGTCTCTGAAACCTCATTTCAGTATTAAGAAGCTAATAGGAAATTGCTGAAATCAATCCCTCTGCTGTTGCTGTTTTGGGTCCTATGGAAATTGGAATTGAAATAAAACCAAGAGCTGCAGTTCTCCTAGCAACAGGCTGTGTATGTCTGAGACCCTGTTGTAAATTGTCTGGAATTATAACGCTGCCTTTGTGCAATTCACATGTGAAGTATGTGAGGTTTAGCCTGTCTCCATTAGAGAAACTTGTTCTCTTCTGTTACTGGTGTAGTTAGTGTAACTGCGTGAAAAAAAAAAATAAAAAAATCAATCAATCAGTTAATCAATCAAAATGAAATTCATGAATATTAACTGGGGTAACAAATAGGATGCAGAATTGAATAGATAGATAGATAGATAGATAGATGGATGGATGGATGGATGGATTCAGTAAGAAGTTCAATTTATTAGTGATTTACCCATATAAAAGTCATTTTACGTTTGTTTTGTGACATTTAGAACTTGTTTGTTTATTTGTGGCCTTTAAAATGCAGTTTCACAGACAGCCTGTTAACCTCAGAGTTTCTCTGCTCACATAATTTATTGAGCTCTTATCTTCTAATGCACCCCAGCAGTTTTGGAAAACATAATTTGCTAAAGCACTGCTAAAGCACTGAATGCCGCAATAGAGGGGCGGAATACAAAAGAGAGCTCTCACAGAAGTTCAATAGTGATTCTATGATGCTCTCTATTTGGATAAGAGCAAGAAAACATCTGACAACCCTTTGAAACTCCTCATCAATACTTGTATAATGCTTTAAACACACCTCTAGGCTGTTCCTTACATGCTCAATGGTCTTCCACTGTATTTTTAGTCCTGATGTTCTGGTGACGTGAGTAGGAATCACATGAACTCAACAAGTTCCAATGCTGCTAGTCAATCTAAACGCCTCCGTGCCTCTTCGGTGCTGTAAGTGCAGCTGTTTTTCCATGTTGCGTCGATGCCTTGAGGGCCGAGGGGAATTCTTCTGTTGGAGTGGAGTCATGCTGTTGTGGATTTAGTCAGCGATAGTCATCCATATGCCCACCTGTCAGACAGGACGTGATGGGGATAAGGGAGGTAGAGGCTGTTTGTCTCCTCTCATATATTTGAATTAAGATCCTTGTCTGTTCTCGGCAAGGGAGGAAAAAGAACTTGCAGAGCTGCAGGTAATTGATTTTTGGGGTTGAAATTGCCTATATGCTCCACAGCGCTCCTGAATCCATCCTAGTGAAAGTATTAGTGATGGGAAGAAATACATGAGGGCCATCATAAGAAAAAAAAAATTCATTTTGCTTAAAGGAAATACTTTTTTGTCAAACCATCTTTGATTTCAACTAAAATGTCTTAGTATGCATTGTGAAACCTTTTGAAATATAAAAACTCGTTTATCAAGCTACCCTCTCAAATCTGAAACAAATGTTTTTTTTGTTGTTGTTTTTTTTGCTCATAAATCATTCTCAATTTTAGCTAGGCCAGGCTTTTGTTGATTTCTGGCAATAGTCTCAACTGTCTGTGTTTGTGTTAGGTGCTCTCAGAAAATTTTATTGGGTCATTTTTCAAATCATATTACAGTCATGTTTGAGTAATTGCTGTGTTTCTGCTATTTTGCACCTTTTTGAAGATGACTGAAACAACTCATACACTTGCTGTCAGAAAAAAAGCAAGGATGACACTTCTGAAAGGCATGTTATTCAGAGACAGCAGACCTAAAGCTGCTGTAAAGGTTTTTTTTTTTTTTTTTTTTTTTTTTTACCTGACAGATATCACTGAAGTTTGGTGACTTTTCTCTGTGACAGCCCTAGGCTTTGTAAACAGCGAAAATAATCTCAGCTCAGCCTACACAAAAAAAAAAAAAAAAAAAAAAAAAAACATTTAATTTTTCACCCATTCCATATACATAAAAATAAATTGTGTAGAAAAACAGAAAAACTGGGTGTGCCTCTGTCAGTTGTTTTGTGTAATTGGATTTGCATACATATCTTTAGAAAGAGTAGCCATGTGGTTAAACTGATAGGTTGGTAGTCTAATTCAGTGGCTAAATCTGGTGGAAGTTGGCTTTAGAAGGCTAACAAAACCGGTTAGCTATATGGCTAACAAAACCACTATTGCATTGGACCTTCTGTTCCAAGTATCTGATCAGTCATAGATCAATATTCTCAAGCATTAGCTTACCAGCTTCTAAGGTCAGATATTTTATTAAAGGCAGTCAAATATTCCCATAAAATCCTTGTATTTGTCAGAACAGACAAAAAACAACAACAACAACAACAAAAAGAAACATGGAAACCATCTTAAATGAGCTGAAAATATAGATGAAAGTTCATGTTCACTGCAAGAGGATGTATTTGTGCCAGAGCCTGTGGAAATCATTTTCTCCTAATGTATGTACATAGTAAATAACCCAGCACCGGTTTATTTTGATTCATGAGTCAATCAATGTAGCTGCGATCGGCTGTGGCTGCAGATGGTTGACGAGGTTCCGCGTTGTCTCCCTCGGTTCAACGTTTCTTTATTTATTTATGCCAGAAAGAGGGGGAGAAAGTGATAAATAGAGAGAAAGAGAAGGGATCTGGAGAAAAATAGACTGTATATTTCTTATCAAAGCAGCGATCCACTTTGACATGGATGAGACTATCAATGTTGAACTCCTTCTCTTTGTTCCCTGCTGCATATGTGCGTACAAGCATGTCTGGAGAGCATTTGATCGAGGGTGGATCCGTGTTTGGCGCCACACTCCCATTGCTGCCGTGTAAGGGAGGGGGAAGCTGTCGTGAGGTGTGTTTGATGTTCGGAGTTGCGAGCTTGTGTGTACGTATGTTAGAATGTGTTTTAGGCGTTGCTGTATTGTACACCTTTGTGTTGGACGTTCACCTGTGCGTTCAGCTGTGTGCATTTGCCGTAAGCTAATGTATGTGCACTCACATGTAGGTTTGTGTAGTACAGAGATCTTGACCCCTGGGGACCAGCCTGTTCATTATTCTTCCTAAAAGAAGCATTAAAATTTCATCACTGCAACGCAATCTCCGCTTCGGCACAGAGACCAAAGCATAGCTGGGATGAGGAAGGGGGTTGGGAAAGGAGAGACTGAGCATCTCTCTTTCTCTTTCTCTCTCTCTCTCTCTCTCTCTCTCTCTCTCTCTCTCATTCCTGGATTGGTCGGAAACGTGGAGGGCGGCACACACCCTCAGATTGTGATGGAAGTGATCGAGTGGCCCTTTTCCTGTGCGGAGTGAGTTGTCTGTACACAGCACACAGGCGGGGGCTCTAAAAGAGGGGTCAATGAGGACCAAGTGGATTTTACACCACATTTAGGCATTATGGCACTTGTTGTAGTACTACCTGGCTCTCCATGTGGGCCTTGCCCACCTCCTGCAGGGAGGGATGCTGAAGACGTGCTGGGGGATGGGAAGGTAAGATAGGCGTCTGGTGTTTCTACATGAAACTCTACCTGTTGGTCTCTCTGCATGTGAGGTGATAGCTAGAGCTTGTGATAATTCACTGTAAAAATAATGTAAAAATATTTTATAATTATTGAATTAAATTTAAGCAATATTGCAGTTATTTTAATGGACTTTTAGGGCCAGATTTACTAACAGCTTGCACCAGCGCAAACTCTCTTTTTGGCATTAAAAAAACTACTGTCAGGATTTACTAAAGACACGCAGTGAAACATTAGCACTGAAAAGACATGGACAGGGTTATTTTTGTGCCTGACCTTTTTATATATGCATTTGTAGGAGTATCCCTTCCAGATGCAAAATTTATGAGAGGAGAGTGTTTAATTGGATCATTAAAGGTGATTTGCTAAGGTTTGCATTAGTTAATTTACTGGTGTTTGCGGCATTATTTAACGCCCCCCCCCCGCCCAAAAAAGTCTTAAACAAGAAGCTAATTTGCGCTGCTCTTGGTAGATTGCGTTGGTCATTATGGAAATGAGCTGGGTCTGTGTTCTTTAATTTGCGCGTCGTCAGTAGATCACGTGCAGAACTTTCCACTCCCATCAGCATTTTTTTTTGAATTGTGCTTTCACACTAATTTATTAAATCTGGCCACTAATATCTTTTGCTATGACATTTTCTAAAAACAATGTCTTTAGACTAGTTTTGTGAGCCTTTGTCAATGCTTGAGTTTGAGAGTGTTAAAGTTGCAATGAAACAAAAGTAGTGACAGATCTTTTTTTCCATATTGTGATCTACATCTGAGTGTATGTAAAAATGTATGGCAGGGACTTGGTTTTGTCCATTGGATGGAGGCAGATCTCAATGCGAGCTGTAAGAATGGGGCGGGGTTTAAGCAGGCGAAAAGATTAGAAAAGTCTGGCATACGTCACCAGAGAGAAATCTGTTGTTTCACCAGAATATTTAATTGAAATGTTGGTTTTTCTATGCCAGTGGTTCCCAAACCTGTCCTGGAGGACCCCCAGCCCTGCACATTTTGTATGTCTCCCTATTTCTGACACACCCATTTCAGGTCTTGCTGTCTCTACTAATAAGCACATGAGTTGAATCAGGTGTGATAGATGAGGGAGATATACAAAATGTGCAGGGCTGGGGGTTCTCCAGGACAGGTTTGGGAACCACTGTTCTATGCCATTTCAAAGCAAATACATAAAAAATAAAAAAAAGAAAGAAAAAAATATAGTTTCAGCTAAATCGCCCTTCCCCAGTCACAGCAGATTTATGATTCATTGTTTTGTTTGCTATGTGCCTAATATTGATAAATGAGGATATTACACTGAAGTGTAGTCTGAATGACTTTATCTCCTGCTCTTCATGAGCACGTTCCACACAACATAAGGTTTGCATTGTGCATTGTACTGTACATGTCGTGCCACTTTGTCTCCTTAGAGGACCTTCTGAGAAAGTCTGAATGCACAGCTGCCTGGCATCTGCCACTCCCTGCGCATATGCTGCCTTGTTTCTAATGTCTTTCCTAGACGTTCTTTCATCTCTGTCTTTCTGCTTCCCTCATTTTATTGTGGCGGCAGTAAGCAGCTGATGAATATCTCTCAGGTCAGTAATGCTTTGCGGTACGTTGGAGCGTGTGGTCGAGCGGGCGATGATTGCTAGGTAATTCACCTGCATGGGACACTGGATCAGCGCCGTTGCATGATGGATCACCTCTGAGGATGGGGGGATAGATAGAGCAAGAGAGAGAGAGGAAAGGAAGGGTCCTGCTGGTAGCAGTATATCACGGTCAGGATAATAGAATTCTGCCGAGTTGACAGATCCGCGCTCACCTAATATCCTACCTGCAGCCTACACAGATCAGGACTTCAGCCTAGATCACATGAGAATGCTACCAATATGCATGGCGACAACCCTTTGCCTCCTATAGTCAATGGCTCTGCCGTGGATTGAATCTGAGGTTGAGGATGATTAATAGTCAGTAACAGGCCTAATGAATACAAACCCCACCCCCATGACTGCTGTTGCTCCAGCGGCTGCCTTCATATTCATTGAATGTACTTATGACTTCCATCTTGATAATGACTAATCTGTCTTATCTACTCAGCTTCACAGATTACCCAGTTGCCCATTTGATTAAACGAAACTGAAGTCTTAAATGTGTGCGACGAAGCTTTCGAGCAGACCGCATGACTTGAGACACTTCAAGCGTTTTCCTTTTGCCACTGAGTGTGTAAAGTGTGGGATCGAATTTGTTTACTCTGCTGTAGATGGATTTTTCGAACGCATTGAAGATTCTCAGTGCAGTCCACTGGCAGTACTTTTTTAGGTAATCATCACCACAGGGCTGTGACAACGCACGGCACTCTCATCCAGCTTTGATTGTGTTACATGTGCAATTTTCCCTTCCATTACCTTCTCAGGTATTTGCGGTTTAGCAAGCGGCATCGCCTCGCTTACCCATCTAATGAGTAAAATAAGAAGATGACTTCCGCAATCTTCACCCGTAACATGCCTGTCTTTCAGTTTGCCGTTTATCTGTCATTTTGACATGTTTGTGTGATTTGGTAAGGCTCACACTGTTCAATAAATACCAATGACCAGGAGCGAACGATGGGGGGTTGATGGGTAGAATGTGGATGTGTGTGTGCGATCTGGTCACAGGCTGTTGCACAGTGTATATATACCCCTAGGGCGAAGGATGTGTGTAGAAATGAGATTTGGACCCCATTATTGGACAGAAGAAGTTGTTTTATTAAGGAGACCATGGAAACGAAGAGCATCTAAAATGCACCAAAAATTGAGCCGAGTGCACAGGGAGGCAGTATATCACGCTGGCAATTACACCTCAGTGCTACAGCGTGTAATAAAAGTGATTTTATGCAGACAGAGCGCATGAATAAGAGATGCTTATTGTGAAGAGGATATAAGGATGAAAATCACCACTGAGCCGTCTCACCTCTGACCACACTGTCTGGACGGCTCCACGCTCTATTCAAGTGATGCTGGTTTTCGTAGCTGATGTTTGGTTGGAAGTTCTGTAGAACCGGTCCACATTTGTACTGGCCCATTGGCAAGATATTTATAGGCTATATAACATAAATGGGAAAATGCGGCACCAACACCCTTTGATTGGAAAACAGGCAAGAGAACATGAGAAAGCCCTCCATGGGATATATAATTATTGTCTGCTCTCTACATGTTAACACTTCATGCTTAAAACTGGTATTTTATAATTTGTTCCCCATTTCTGTGGTTCTACCATCTTGCCGTAATGGGATTTTACCGTAATCCTTCCGTAATCTCACTAGATTACTTTGGTCTCCAGATTATCTGCTCAGGAACTGAATGGAAAAGGCAGTTGTGAGGTTTGGTATTAGTGTAATCTTAGTATAATTGGCTTCTAATTCAAAATCCATTGAAACGAATGAGTGAATAAAGGTGTTTTATGTCTAGCTGAGCTTGCTCTGCCTTGAATAATGAGGCGGGGACTGTTGCTCAGATAGAATATTTCTTGCTTCTGTTCTCTGAATGAGAAAGGGAGTGCCACAGAATGGTGAAGAGAACAAAGAAACGAGTGCTGGCTTCATGTTTTCACACAAGAGAATGCAGAAAAAGAGGGTAGAACAGTGTGCATAGTATTTCTAAAATGTGATATAGTATGGGCAACCTTCATAAATGACATGTTAGCCTTTTTCTTTTAGAAAACTCTGAAGACCTAAAGCACCTGATTCTAATAAAAATTATTTATATAGGGCTTTTTACAACACATATTGCTACAAAACAGCTTGAATGTGCAATGATTGTAACAAAAGTGTTAACCAAGGTTTGTAACCAAAAGTTTTACAAACCTTTTTGTGGCCAATTTATAAAACTTATAGGAAAAGTACACACCCTTTCATCAATATAATCATAAAATAATACATTTAGACATTTGAGAATTTCCTCTTCAACTCTTAAAAAGGCATTACCATGCTTTTTTTAAGATGTGGTACTGTGATAATACCATGTTTTTGGCACTGCCATGATAGTAATACCATGATATACTGTACCAAATATATTTTCTTTGAAGTAATCCCAAAATTACATGATGTATGGATATGGTAATCGTACAGTAGTACCATGGTATTACCTTCGGATACCAAGGTAGATATATTTAGATTTAATAAGAGCAGTACAAGATCTTTAAGACTGAGAGGGATGCTTGGGTACCTGCATCGCTTCCACCTGCCTGCCTCAACCTCTGTTACCGTGACAACAGGAAAGCCAGGGTCATTCCGACGGCAGCACACCAATCAACCCCGTCAGAGAATGACAAAATGTGTAGATTGTGTTTAGGATTCCACTGAACTGTAACAACGGAGGAATGTTTTCACACTAAGAATGATATGAACAGAAGTGTTACTATGAAACTGCGTAAGCTGCCACTGACCAGATCATTTCCTGGAGTGGCCACATAGTGATGAATGGACGACTGTTTGTTTTATGATCCCTTTCTGTATTGACCCTGCATGTTCCATCTCTTTCAAATTGTGCATTTCCGTTTGCTCTAGTATTTTTTTGAGCATGGAGTAGGATGGCCATGCAGGTATATGGGCTAAAGTTTAAGACACTGTACTGTTTGCTGGAGGGCTCATGGCTTGGTAAACAGAATATTAAATTCAGCTGAGGCTTGAGGCTGCTCGGAAACATTTGTAGTAAATGGGCACAGTTGGGACTCAAATAGAGACTGTTATGACAGTGTTGTCCAATTAAACTGCCCCACAAAATCTATTCAGTGGTACAGGCATCTAAATTTAGCTTTTACCTGTGTAGGTAATGTAATGTTGTATACATATGCATATAAATTTGTCATATCGCCTTGAGCCGACTTATTATGTGCGATTTAAAGCAATCATTTCGCTGAAAATGTGAATTTTGTTATGGTTTCTCTTAACCGTCATGATGTTTCAAACCTGTAGGACTGACTTTCTCTCGTGGAACACTGAAGTAGATGTTTGAGATTAATGGGACAGTGATATTTTAGTATTTTATATATACAGTGTACAGCATAAATGAGTACACCTGAACAAATACAAAAGATCTATTTTCTTTATGATCACTAATACAATTCATGGAAAGATGGCAAAACTAAAATGTATTAAACATATACATAATAAAAACTGAGAAATATGTCATTAATAGCCATAAAATAAGTAAATTAGCCAATTATGTTTAAATTAAGGATTGCAGAAATGAGTACACTCTAGATTTAATTCAACAAATGTATAATATTCTGGCATTTAGTATGCCCTCCATAATTTTGAATATACTGCTCTGACCCTTCTTGGCACGGAGTGTCAAGTTCATGACAAATTGTCACATCTGTCCTGTTTAACTCCTGGATGATGAGCTCCTTAAATGCCCTGATCTTTAATGGGGAGTGTTGCTCAACTCGTCTCTACCCACAGGTGCTCAAGAGTTTTAAGATTGGGTGAAATACACGTCCACAGAAGGTTTTTCACCTTGGGAGAATGCATATCCTCATTGTCATGTTGAAAAAATGCCCAACAATGCAGGGAATGAGGAAAGGGTAACATCTTCTGTTTCAAGTTTGTGTATTAAATTACACAGTGGTGTGGGAATTCATGACAGCATTGATAAAGCACAACTCCCTCACACCTTCAGCACTCATACATCCCTATATAAGAGCTTTACTACCACTGAACTTTACTGTGGGAACCAGGCACTTCTCACTGTACTCCTCCTCTAGCAACACAATAACATTTTGGATGCAGTTAGATCCAAAATGATTGATTTGGTCTCATGAGACCAGAGTATTGATTCCCAGAATCTATATTTTGTAAATACGAGCTTTGGAAATGGCTAACTGACTTTATTGTGCTTTGGCTACAGCAGGTAGTTCCAGTGAGAACAACAACCATGCATGTCATTTCTGCATGCTGCATCTTACTCTGTGAGATAAAAAGTCACTCTTTTCATTGCTTTTGCTGGCTCTGAGACACTCGCTTGGTATTTCTCCTGCTCTTTGTCTAGCAAAAAAAATCCCTCATCACTAAATGAAAGCTTAAAATGAAGGCCTGATTATTTCAGGTACCTTGTCACAAGTCCATTGTTTTTGAATTTCTGTGTTACTTTTGCTATATTTTCACACTTAAAACAATGATTTGGTAATCTTCTTGTACCACTGTCCTCTTTTGTGCTATGAAATAAGTCTCCTGACAGTTCTCTCTCAAGAGGTTCCATTGTTGTCAGCATTAAGTCTAAGAATGATTCACTGGGCTATATAACATTTTTAATTGTCAAGAAATTACTTCTCTTTAAATGTTTTGGTTCAACATACTTACCTGTTGATCAAACATTGCCTTAAACTTATACCAGAAATTTTTTATTTTGTTTTATTTAGTAACTTTTAGGAGGGTGTACTCATTTTTGCTACACAACATTTTATCACCTTGATAAGAAAATCTTATTTTCCTGAATAATTTTGACATGCTTCTTTGGTAATTGATTAAGCAGACTTGCTGGAACATTATATCTCTAAAGAGCCCTAACATGTCTTCTTAGTAATTGAGTAATTGCTGACTTTTTTAGAAGTTTCAGAGGGGGTGCACTTATGATGTGCACTGTGTATATGTATATATATATATATATATATATATATATATACAATATGCACAATTACAACAATTACAAACCATTCTTGGCCCGGAATTCTCAGTACGGTTGGAAACTTATTGCAAAGAGTTACTAATATTATTTAAATTTTATTTTATTTCAGCTTTATTCCAATAATTTTTTTTGGTTTTAGTTAATGATAATAACATGGGATGTGGGCTGTCAAGCCAAACAACTGACAAAAAGCAGCACCAATATACATTGGAAGTTGTCCATTTGACCATCAAGCTCTAAAGTCATACGATAGCTTTGTTTGACAAACAGACAGAGAGCTGTAAAATGAGTTCATACCACATCAATATTTTTATAATATTAATTTTTTAAAAGCATCAGCCAGAGCATTTCAATCAATACTCAAGTCATGTGAAAGGACTAAACAAATGAATGAATCTATCTGAGCATGCTGCATTTGTACTCAGTAATGCTGAGGCAAGCAGTTGGCACAGACACAAGCCTATCTGACACGTTTATGTTGTATGGGGGTTTCAATAGCCCGTCCAGTTTTATTTAAAGCATGTTGCTTGGCATGTATTTAGAGTGATGTTTCAGCTCCTCCTGTTTATCTCTGAAATGTGCCTCGTTCACGGCCGCTCTCTCTGCAGATTTCCCTCTATAAAACGGGAACGGGGAATAAATCACTCTCGGGAAAGCAGTGAAATCAATTTATTGCTTGCGGAATAAAGCTCATCTTTTGTCTTTGCGAGTGCAGGGAGGACAGGTATGAAAGCTCGGCTGGTAATTACACGTTTATTATGTTTTAATCATGCGTCTGTCTGGGGTTTCATTGCTATCAGTTGATCCCTGATGGACACGTGCCAGGTTGGGCGGATTATATGTGTAATGTGTATATGTGATTGAGTGCGTAATCACGGTCTTTACCACTCCGGCACATCCACAGTTGCCAAGCGTGTAATTGCTAGTCAGTTTTTTAACTAATTCAAGAGAACTTGGCATTTTTATAATACTTGATTTTCATTATTTTTGTTGTTATTTTTGATTAACCACTTTTAAAAAGTACCAAATAATACAAAGCTTTTTAATATTTGATGCCTGATGTATTATAGGATGCCCTCAGTTGGCTGTTTTTAATTCTACTGACCTCTGTTCTGTTATGAGACAGTACAGGGACATTTCTGTGCTGTGATCATTTCTCCCAAAGGAAATCAGTAGAAGTCCACCATAGACATTTACATCTTTACATCAAATTAAAGTGGCGGCACAGAGGCCAAGCCAATGAATCATATTTTATTGGACATACTCTAGCTCACTGACTGTCAATGAATGCTCACTGAATAACAAATGTCAGGAAAAGGGCAGATAAAGAGAGTTTAGCTCTTAAATACTCTAGATATCACACTGACTTCACAATAAAAATGTACTGTATACAGTAGTACTACTAATATCCTGTGCAGGTACATGTGAAATTCATTCATTCATTCATTCATTCAACTTTGACGAATGCCTCGGACACGGGTCGGGTTCGGTATTAGTGGCCTTAAAATAACTTAAAATAAATGTGCATAGAAAAGGAACAAACGTTTGTAACCTCGCACACAGAAATCCATCTTATAGCTATGAGATGAGATCCATCATGAAAAGCTACTTACTTCATTACACTGCGTGTTCATGCAGGGCTTTTCTTTTTTGTGTGTGTGCAGAAGCTCTTCACCGGAGATGAGGTAAATAGCGTTGCAGACAACACTAGCGAATCCATGATTTATTAAGCTATCGATCTATTTTTTTTTTTTTTTTTTTTGATTTAATCACATTTATTTTTCCAATCCACTGGTCACTATTGAAAGCTAAACTCAGAAATAACTTGTATCCATCGGACAGGCAATAATATAAAGTAATAATAAAGTAAATAAATAAATGAAAGTAATGGAGAATCGGCAAAATCAAGACACTGGGGCTGTAGGCTCTGCACCGTCAATGTCGTTTACGTTCAGGTCCAGTTGGGTTTGAAAATAAATGCCGTCGAGTCAGACTCGGATCTAATCTGTTTCCGTTGGGGTTTTTAAAAAAAAAAAAATTAATAATTACGCACGTTGTGTTCGGGTAAGAAGTGATTCAGGTCGGGCACAGATTTTAGAAACTCTAAAATTGCTATGGTTTCTAGCTAGAGGTCTTCTCTTCTAGCTAGAGAGACCTCTAGCTAGAAACCATAGCAATTTCGCACAATCAAATGTGTGGTCAAAGGTGCACATTTATCACTAATCAAAATTTGGAGTTATACCAATGTTTTATTACAAATGTTTATAATTAATTGTTTTATTTGATATTCACAAGGCCTAGCTTAGCAAGAATCTATCCTCTGTTGGCTTTACTCTTTACTATGGTTATTTCCATTTGTATGTTTTTATCGTAAGTAGCTTTGGTGTGTTCAAATAACTATTTAAGGCTTGAATGAAACCTGTACCTGTCTGACCTATTTGAATTAGCTCATTGTTATTCAGATAGCAAATGTGATTTCTTTCCACCCTATTGGTCTAATAATCTTCTCAAGTGTAGCGGATGTATATTAGCGACAGGGAGATGGTATATTCCTGCTTCATTTGCTTTACATTTTCACCGCTTTTTCTAATCACCGGGACACACAATCCTATGGTCGACAAAATACTATAATTATTGTGCTTGGCTTCTCATTTAATTCCAGAAACAGACAGGAAGCCAACTTATCCATTACAAGAGCACATAGTATATTTTAGATATATCACATACATGTAGAACCCAACATGGAGATGCTTTTTCTGAATGTGTCAGTCAGTTGTGGAATATGTATGTAATACATTTTGCTCTTGAAATAATAATTGCAATTGTTCTTCACTTCAAAACGACAACAATTTGCCTGACAAGCAGAGTGGAGTATTTCCATTATCATGAGTGCTTTGATCTATTAATTTTGACAGCCTGGTTGTGTGTGTTTTCATCTCTGATATCACATATGTATTTGAAAAAAATGACTTACTGCCCTCACTGACGTAGGTACTCCAAATTATTCAAGTAAATGCTGAAAATGCACAGCCAAATATTATAATTGACAGAAACCATGAATATATGCAGAGTAAAGTGTGCCAGTCCTTTTCAGGAATGTTTCTTTTTGGATATTCAGTGGAAAATAAGGGAAATTAATACTAATGAATAATGCAGGAGATGGTAGCACTCAGTTGTGTTCTTCAGAGGAGCCTTTGAATGATGTTGTATGTTTAATGTCTTGTAAGGCGGATGCACCATGTAGATTTATGTGCATTTGTTGATTCAATCAAGCTATTGTTTTGCAAATCCTGTGAGACCCTGGGCCTATTTTTTCTAAGAATTGTTCTCTGATAAATAACAAAAAGAATAATAATACTATCCCACTATGGATTCCTCATGATTGTTCTTTCCATCTGTGTTCAGGACAGTCAGAGCTGACTTCTTAATTACCTTTTTGTATTCAAGTTTTGACAAAAACAACCGCTGCATGTTACGCTTTTGAATAAAAGAGAACAAGATGACTGCAACTGAAAAGCATTGGGGAAATAAATCAGTTCAATTCTGATCAGCGTGTTCAAAAATTTGATTCAGTCATGGCTCAAAAGTATACATAGAATAGAGGATACTTACCTTGGATTGACCAGTTTAGTTTTCTTGGTGTGACTTTTGATGTAGTGGCAGGAAGTCAATTTGAAAAAAAAAAAAAAAAAAAGTACATAAAAATATAACTTGGCAAGAATCAGATGCAATAATTGTCTAGACAGAAAAAAACACACTGTTGGCCTAGGGATGGTGGTTTTACACAAATAGCCACAAGTCAATGCATTCTGAGGTTAAAGAATTATTATTAATGAAATCCAAAACCTACTATATCTCAATCCTAAAGATGAAAATTGGGAATCACGGGCCAAAGTGTCTCTCCGTGTCTTTTTACTTTATAGTGGTGTCCATGAACTTCTAACATCTTGCAAGTCAAACACCCTTTGACAGGCCAATGTTTTGAAGTCTGCCAAAAGGGCAGACAAGGCCAGCCATCGATCCTGTGGTAATTGCTCAGAGCTTGGTCTCTTCCCAGAATGCCTCTTACAACCTCAGCATGACTCAATCCTTCCTTTCTTTAGCGGTTTTCTGGGGAAGAAGGGTGAAAACAATCACGTGCCAAAGAACAAACGTGTGTTTATTCATATATGGAGAAGAACACTAGTAGCAAAACTCACTTTGATATGCAGATATCTGCCTCCCTTCACTCGTTGCATGAAACAGCTCAAGGGATATTAACTTTCTAGTGAGTGTTAGCTATTTTGGTGAAGCAACTTCACCTTTGGGATGCTGGGACTGCAAAATATGGTCTATGGAAGGGGGTGACATTATCTTCATCCGTTTTTGACATTTAAGAGCTACTATTCAATCACATGACCCTTTTTTGTTTGCAAATGCAGTTCTTGCACACAATGACTTAAGTCTCTTTTATGATACACAGTTTTGAATAAAAATCCAGCAACCAAAACACGGAAATGCAAAATAAAATAAAACAAAACAGACTTAAGCAAAACTAAACAAAAAAGTAAAACAAAACAAAAAATCAAATTCAATACAAAACAACAACTCCCAAAAAATGTTTATGAATTTTTCATTTATGGTATTCGTTAGCCTTAAAAAAAGAATTACTTTTCAAAAACTAATGATTGAAGTAATGATTGTGTGTTCAAGTAGCAAGGAAAACATTATTATTTTTTGCTTGGTGGTTACATCACATGGTATTTTTAAACATTTGTTGAAAATGGTATGAAATATTTTCAAAACCACATGATACCAACATAAAAAGATGACATTTCTAAAATTTATTTTTAAACATTAAAAATCTTTAATGTTTTACTTTTTTCTTTTCTTTTCTTTTCTTTTCTTTTCTTTTCTTTTCTTTTCTTTTCTTTTCTTTACGGTTTACTACATTACTTGAACCGTTTATTTGACTGTATTTTCATGTATTTATTTTGCATTGATCAACTGAGTGCATGTTTTCCCTTAGTTGTATGTAGTTTGTATTTTTGTATCATTGTGTATGTGTGTGGAATTGCTGGGTTGAAAACATTAAATATTGATAATAGTTACTATATATATATAGTTTAACTCTGTTTAACTCTGAGTTCTTGTCATATTTTATTATCATTTTTTTAAACTATAGTGAATAAACTGTATTAATGAATGAAATGTTCAAGGTGTCTGAATAAATTTTGGTTTGACTGTGTGTATGTGTGTGTATATATATATATATATATATATTATATCAAGTATTGTTCTGAAAACAGCAACCAACAGAACAAACCGTAGGCTATGTGTGACCCACTGAAAATTGATCTACACCGTGCATCAGCAGGTCGTGATGCACTTAGTGCTGGTAGTGGGTCACATGAATGCTTTGTCCGGTTGTTTGTGTTGACTAGAGCAGTGTTGTGTTTGGCCTTCCATTCAGCTCATAACTAAATAAAACATGCTGAGAAAGGATAATTTCAAGAGGTAAATCGGCATGCATGGGATTTCAACTTTCGCAAAATATACAAATGAATAAAATATATTCATACTGCTCATGTGCCAATTGATTTTTTTAATTTTTTTTATTATGCTTTCATATCTGATCTGAGTCTGATAAGATGTGTTTGTTTTGCAGATTTGAGGACCAAGGATGCAGCCCTGAGGTGGACTACCAGAACACGCACACTGGGATCTACTGGCTGGAAATGACAAATTTCTGAATGGATGTTTTCACGTGTGGAGAGGATGCTGGTCTTTTCATCCTGTTGACGTGGTCTCGGTAAATTCGGGTGTGTCTCCGTTCCTCTTCATTTTCCGTCTCCTGTTCTTCCAGAAAGGCCCACCTCAGCCTGAGAGAAGATGTGACCCAGGCAAAGGAATAATCTGGCTGCCTGTAGCCCCCTCCCTTTCTCCCACACGTTTGGCTCGTTGCTCTTTTCTCTCTGTCTTTCTCTCTCTCGCTCGGTCTCTCTTGGAGATATTACCGCTCTCACCGGGGATGGATGTACCGCCTGAAACCAGCAAGCATGTTAAGAAGTCCACAAGTCAAAAGCTGGAGGATCAGAAAAAGGTAAGACGTGTGGTTCATTCCTACCACTTCCGCTGTCTTCCGCAGGGCTGAAAGTTCAAGACCATCAGCAGTGCAGAATGGATTCTCCAGGCCAGTTTTCTTGCTGTACTCAAAGCGGTTTTGGTTTGTCCTGTTGTTTATTTATAAGCAGAGTTTCAGGTAGATCTACGGCGGTGTAGGAATGATCTGAAAAGTGGAAGGAACACAATTATAACACAATTATTATCAGCTTTGCTCATGAATATTAATTATGTTCAGTAGGCCAAGAAGTCCTATCTAATTTGGACTAAAATTACAGATTTACGTTTAAAAAAGAAAGTAAGTATGTTTTGAGTAAAAGTGTTGTTTTTCAGACAAGGAACTGTATAAAATTAGATATATAATAAATAGTTATATTATGTAACAAATTAATATATTTGTATTAGTTTTAATTTATATAATACTACTACTACTAATAAAAATAACAACAATATATATATATATATATATATATATATATAATACTAATAAATTATTAAATATGTTGTCTATTATTTTTGTCTATTATTATTATTTTGTAATTTCATATATGTATATATATATATATATATATATATATATATAAAATTATATATATATTAATAAATTATTAAATATGTTGTCTATTATTTTGGTCTATTATTATTTTGTAATTTCATATATGTATATAATATATATATATATATATAATTTATAATAAAATTACTAAATTTTTCTCTATTATTATTTAGTGATGTATTTTTTTTTACTTTTATTAGTTCATTTTTGTGTGGCTTTGGCAGTTATTTAGAAAAAAAGTTGTCAGTCAACATGGTGGAGAGGATGAAAGTTAGGTGGAAGATACTATATGAATTTTATATGGAATTTACTGGTGTTTTCACTGGTTAGCAGAACTGAAACACTTCATTAAGATTTGGAGAAGCACTGGGAAGTTGTTTAGTGCCTCAGGTCTGCTCTACATTCTACATCTAGGACACTGTCCTTCTGTCGCTCACACTGCAGGTGAGAGTGGAGCTCCTGCTCTAAAGTGTGATTAGTTTTTAACACTTTGCCTTTGGACATGAGAGAAGTGTGTGCTCTGTTTGATCTGGATGGAGTCCTGCTGACCTGATTCTGGCTAATGAGGTCCCTATGATAAGCCATCTTCTTCCCGGGAGTCCCTAACCTGCAGAAGACACCCAGTAATCTATCAGGCCTGACACCTGCAGCTTCATTAGGAGCTGATGAAGTTAGGAACCAGACTTTATTGGAGTTTTAGTTTTAGACCCAACATCTACTGGGAGGTCCCATATTAGCTCTTTAATGATACAGGTAGCAGAGTAGAGGCAAAGAAAGATGGATGCATATGTGTGTTGCAGGTGCAAGCTTCTGCTTACCTTTTGGAAAGCTGTTTTTTTTTTTTTTTCTTTAGTTTATTTCTTGAGTTTTATTCAAATTTTTTTTTCAAATGCAGTTTCAAAGACGTTAAAGCAATTGTGGAAGTTCTTGGAATTATTTATTGTGGCAGATTTTGGAATTGGAATTGTTCTCAGACAGCCAATAAAGAAAACATCAATTAAGCCGGGGACACATTAACGGCTAGCTAAAACATTCTAAGACACAAAGACTGTTTCCTTCAACTGAAGCAGATTAAAATACTTACACAAGGAATTTAAACAAACACTGACTGAACGCAACTGGCTCTGACTCAGCGCATTTGGGCATGATCAGTCGTAAGTAGCAAATTACATTCATAATCGGCCTTACAGTCATTAAGTATGTCCCCGGCTTTACTCAAAACGTTGCTCTGGTGATTTCGAAGGATTCCATAAAGCCTCCGGTATCTTAAGATGTTATCCCATGTTTGGATGCCACTATCATGCCATTTGAGATTTGACGTTGAGATGTACTGTACGAATTACATAAATTTGTGTGATATGTTATATACAGCACATGAGCAAAAATACTGTGTAAGTAGACAAAATGTAACATGTAACAAGTGTGGAAAGAAACATTCATAATGTCACACATTGCATGTAATATACAAAAACATGTCCAAAAACGAGCATGATGTAATAAAGTGATAAGGGATGAGAGCTGTTTTGTGTAAATCTAACCAGCGGCGATCACCAACAAGCGATAGATTTTGTCGATCACTTCTGCAGTGTCACTCTGAATATAGCCCCACCCACCTAAATTGGCCTAGATTGGCTGTGATTGTGTCACATGTTCAGTGTGGACCGACAAATTGCTAGTTACTAGAATCAGGGCTCAACTACAGCTGCACGATTAATCGAAAAAGAATGCGATCTCGATTCAGACACCCACGCGATCTTATTTTATTAATGACAACAATTCGCCCACGTCTTTTAAACCTTTGACAAAATCATACCGGAACATTCAAATCTGTGTTCGTGCTGCCGCCCTGAGCCAGAGAGAGCAGTTTTGAACCACACACTAGTTATTTCTGTGTTACAAATATTCAAATTATCACAGAAGTACTGAGGTTAAAGTTTAAAGTTAGGAAATAAATACTGAAGTCTACGATAGCGATCAAAATAGAGCAAACCACCTTTTGAAACAAACTTGGCGCTTCAAATAACGGTTGTATCAATTACATCTTACGCCACTAGGTGGCAATAAGTGACTGTTAAAAAATGTATTTGTCATTGAATCATTCATTCATTCATTTGCACAAAAATCGTGTAGCTCTAAGCTCAACGCTAAGGATTTTTTCTACTGGCCCAGTAGCCAATGCTACCCGATATGGCTATATATATATATATATATATATATATATATATATATATATATATTTCAATTATATATATATATATTTCAATTATATATAATTGAAAAAGCTCACTTAAAAAAAAAAAAAAAGTTGGGTCTTGATAAATATGGGTTTAATGTCAAAGAATTGCACAAGAATTAATATAATTTTTCATGAACAATGAAAATCCTTGAAAATGAAGTACCACTGAGACAATTATCGCACAACAATAATATAGTGACCGATATAGTGACCATTCCTTCTTCGTTTGCTTTAGCTGTGATTTAGATCCAGATACCTTCTGGCTCTCACGAAACACTGACGTAAGTGGAAGAACAGAAGATTCTGAAGAAGTTGCTTCTTTCCTTCCATTTTCTCATTGTAGTGAATAAAAGCTTTGTACGGACAGATGGCTTTGATCATCAGTTGCGGAGTACCCAGTGTCCTCCTCATTCATCATAATCATACACTCTTACACTAATGGAGAGAAGCAGGTAAAAATACAATGTAAACATTGAGAGCTTGCTTGAATTATATGGGTGAAGTATTGATAAAGAAGTGTCCTCCACAGCTTTCGACTGTTCATTTGAATTTGAGATTAAGATGGCCAGAGGTGTTCACTCTCGAAACGGGGAAACACTGCATGCTAATGGGTAGGAAGTGCTTTTGAATATTCATGAGAGAAACTGACCATCAAGTGTGATGCTAGAGGTTTAGCGACAGTTTCAAGAGATGTCCATGAGGAGAAATATAGGAGAATACAGGCATTCAGTTTTTTAAAGACTTACGGGGTCATACCAGAGACATTTGGCTGCACAAGCTTGAGTTCTTGAAGCAGTATTGAGATGGGCGGCTCTGATGTAGGTGGTTTCTCATCCAGACATAATTGTTGTCAGCTGACAGTACTTATTAGGGGTGTAACGATACATGTATTTGTCCTGAACCGTCACGGTTTGGTGTATGCAGTCAGATGATGAATACAGTCAGTCACAGGCGATCCACACTCCAATTCAGAAGGGGCGGGTGGTAATGACCAAAGAGTTTCGATATTTTTCCTATTTAAAACTTGACTCTTCTGTAGTTACATCGTGGGAAAATGAAAACCGATGGAAAATGAAAAGTTCCTTGATTATTACGCCAGAATGAGAGTATAGTTCCTAGCCATATCGGCCTAGAAAATCGCAACTTTTCATTTTCCGTTGGTCTTAGTACACGATGTAACTACAGAAGAGTCAAGTTTTAAATAGGAAAAATATCGAAACTCTTTGGTCATTTTTGAGCGAGATGCTAACGGTCTAATCAGATTCAATGAACTATGCTAAGCTATGCTAAAAGTGGTACCGCCAGACCCGGAGATCGGCTGAATGGATTCGAAAACGGTAAAACTCAACTGTTTAACTCTAGGGGAGTTGGAAAATGAGCCTATTTTCAAAAAAAGTGGAGTGTATTATAGTAATGTGCAAGAAAGGGCTCCCTCTATATAGTTTCCAGCATTAGCTGATATAGGTTTTTTTTTTTTTATCCTTAAGAAAATGTTAATTATAATTTAATTTAATTTAAAGAGAGAGATGCAATTTGTGCAATAAACCACTGTTTAATAAAAAAGAAGCAATTTTATGTTTAGTTTTCTCCCCCCTGCTGTACCGATCTTGTACTGAACCGTGACTTCAATACCGAGGTACGTACCAAACCATCATGTTTGTGTACCGTTAACACCAATAGTACTTGGTTTTAGTATTAGATTGATATGGATTTGTAAGTACTTTTATAATTTACAGTGTTGTTCCAAACCCTTTCTTCCAAAGACTTTCTTTTTCTTTCATTGAATACAAGAGAAGACACTTTGGAGAATGTTGATGCTGCTCTTTTTCCATACATTGCGTGTGAACAGATACTTTTATGGAAAGAAATAAGTAAAACATGACAGAACTTGCATTTGTGGAAAGTACAAGACTTACAGATTCCTCATTTGCTCTGTTAGTGCAAAATATTTTCATTGTAGAAGCACAAGTGAATTGACCCAGTCAGTTATCTCTAGTATCAGTGGGAAAAGCATGTTCAGCTATACTAACGCATGACATACGGGTCATGAATAATTTAGGGAGTACATTTTAACGCTAATGTCAGCATCAAAGAGATCATTCTCACTGGCTTTCCTTACATCTTCACATGCGAAACCATCTCCAGTGAGCTGAAATAACTGCTTCTGACTGTGTCATCATTACTGGTTTCCATGATGCTCCATCTTGTCACTGTGCATGAGTTATGTACTGTGTGATATATATCAGTTACATCTGGGCAATATATTAAATAGTCACAATTTTTCTGAAGATTTAAAATTAAACAATGATTTAAGCAATGATTTTTAAAGAAAAGAAAAAACAATACATATATAAAGATGCTCAGTTTTATCTGCTTTTGCACCATTTTGAACCATACAATGTCATGACTGATTCTGAATGCGCCCATGCATTAATTAACTAAAACACCCCATTGCTTTGCATATCTGCACAATCTGCTCATGTGCAGCACACTAGCCACATTTGACCAGATGCATATTCCCCTTTTAAATTGGACCGAAGGGAAACCAAGTTTCTCATTTTCCTTCTGCCTCCAGCAACCTCTAGCAATACAGCCGGGCTGAATGGAGGAAACTGCTGCGTTTGGCGGCTCTGCAGGGCTGTGTTCCCAGCAGAGTGCCCAACTGTACAGAATGCAGCGAGCTTTATAATAAACGGCTGGATAAATGCACAATCACTTAAACACAGCATCGTGGCTCGTACAGAGGTTATTGTGTCTCCTGCTCTGATTATTAAAACCGTATGCGGTCCTGCCGCCCACTTTACTCTTATCAGCCCTTACGGAGCACTAATTCTTGTGGCCCCTTTTGGGATTACAATGAGCGATTTATATTACATTATGTATAGAGTCTGAGGGAGTGTGAGTATATGATATGGTTAATTGCTCCCATTTATCTTGTCTGGAGAAAGGTAGATTCTCTAGCATAGCCCACCTTCCAGCTGCCCATCCTTGTGCATGCTGGGAGGATCTGATAGGTGGATATTTCTGCATTTTGGAGTTTAGAGGCAGTGGTCCACGTTCTAACTCCGCTCACACCTGCTCTCCATTAGTTCAACTTGGCAGGGAGTTGCACGCAATTATTAAGGCCTCCCTAAGCTCTGTGGCCAATCAGAAAGAGCTGTGGATTTGCTGACACTTGTCTGACAAATGCCTGCTGTGCATCACCATTACCTACCACTGTCATCGGCTGTGTTCAGAAGAGCATGCTACCATACTGCTCATACAGTTTTTGTAATATGCAGTATGTAACACTCACTCAAATATAAACTTTAAATCTTTAGCTGATTTCCAAATGAATATCGCTTTCTCATACTGTTTATCATAGAATTTTTGATTTTATATAATATGATAATCTCCATCCATTTTCCATACCGTTTATCCTCTGTAGGGTATTAATGACAATAATAGGGCCATTCTACAGAATTGGTGCAAACTGCTGTCCCACAACCAAAAAACACATTTAAAAAGCATTTAAGTATTCAAATTTTAGATATTTACTAAGATCCTTCTATTATCTACTGAATCCCACAATAATATTTAAAATATCAGTAAGCTTAATATAAAATCATCATTTATTGGGTACTTTCATTTGGGAGGTGGCTGTCCTGAACCATAACCCCTAAATTTCAACTAATAATTTTAATAATTTTTGCAATTTTTAGTTGTTTTTATTTTTGATTAAGAAATATTCCTGTGTCCCTCACTCTCAAGCCTCTCTTTCATAGTAAATAGGTACTATCATTTTGAGTTAAATGTGTTCAAAAGTCTTCAATAAATCTGTGTGTGACTTTAAGGAATGTCACTACCAAACACCTTTTTTCTGCAATTAAGCAAACTTTTTGGGGTGTTATTCCATAAAATGTAGTTATGTGTGTGCAACTGTTCAGAACTGTGCTAGGTAACCATGTGCTGATTATCATCTTTGAGCTAGGCTTAAAAGTATCGAAAATTGTCACTACCGAAACAGTCAAGACCGAAACATGTGGTGAGGTTTCGGTTGTGACATCATTGTTTTTTGGGGGGGTTATTCGATAAAATTTTTTTTTTTTCTGTGTACAACTGTTCAGAACTGTGCTAGCTAACCATGTGCTGATTAGCATCTTTAAGCTAGGCTTAAAAATTGTCACTACCGAAACAGTCACAACCGAAACATATCATCATTGTTTTGGTAGTGACAAAAGGGAACGCATTATCATTTATTTGAGGGAAATAATTTTTTTTTTTTTTTTTATTACAGTTATGCAAATCATTAGTATTTTAATATGTTTTAATAGTGTTTTAGTATATGAGTTAAAATTCTGTAATGCAATGTAGTGGCTACCAACACATTACTGTCAACCACCAAAAATGTGCAGTCACGACCGAAACATGGGATGTTTTCTCAAAGATAAAGTATATTGAATTATCAGCTAAGATGTTATTATAGTGCATGGTTCGATGTATATTCAAACTAATGAATCCTTAACTTTGAAATCAGTATGATAAACTTTATGACTTTTACAAAAAAGATTGAATTCAAAATACAACAAATCTCATGAAATATTGTCAAAATTTTAATTGTTATTGATTTAACTGTGAAAACTTTTTTTTTTAAAAATAGCAAAACATATATTTACAAGTCAGATGTAAACAAAACCTTAATAGGTCAATGTAACCCTTCTTATTCAATTATTTATTATTGTGTTTCGGTAGTGACAAATTTGGGGAGAGGAAAAATATTCCAAAACTTTCTGAAAATACAATATGAGAATTAACTGCACAATTAATCGAAATGTGTACCTTGGATATTATACAATTTTCATACATACAAAATTTGTGGAAAAAGACATTTTTTTCAAGATGTTTCCAACTCTGACTTTGAACTGTAGAATGGCCCAATATATTAATTTGAGCAATTTTAAGTCATCCTGCGACCCCCTAGTCTGTCTTGTACCCCTGTTTAAGAACCAATGTCCTATATATTTTTTCAAATTATACTTATTTAAAACTGTAGGGAGTATATACCATGTAGTGTTCACTGCAGTAAGCAGTATGCTAGCATGAGTGACATCCAATCACTGCAGAGGTCTTGTCACAGGAAGTCAGTATAATCAGTGTCTATGAGACCATTGCTGTGATGCTGCTATACCCTGTATGAATGTATGCTCTTAGCATTAATAAACTGGGTCTTTAGTAGATGTCGAATGAATAATTGAAGAATCTAGTTTTAGTGTTTCACAGTCATAAAAAATACAGTGCTTCTCGTAACATTGCTGTAACCACTTTGGAAACAGGATATTGTTTTCCTTTGTAACAACTCTAAAAACTATTTCACCAGCCCTATTACACAGCTTGTCGCTTTTAATTCACTTCTACTCTTTTTAACAAGCCTCTTTTTTCTTTAAAGGTTAGTGTGTTATTCTGAATCTTCCATTTTTGTTCAGTTTTATTCAGCTATAAACCTGTTTCCTGCTTCACTGCATGACAAACGTGTTTTATCTTGGGTTAAATAGTGATTTGGCGCTGTGTAACGTGAAGAACCTGCAGTCGGAGGCAGGTGTGTGATGCAGTTTGGGTCTCTAATCTTCTTATCGTGAGCTGGCACACGGTCTAAAGGGCGGCGTAGAAGCAATGAACCCACTTGACCTCGGGCAACTGCTGCTGGCAAGAGCAACGCGCCCCTATGTCGCAGCGCTAGCATGCTAATTCAAAAGAAGCCCTTTTTGCCCTACTCCCCCCTGTGATGCAAGTCTGTTGCTGGTCTGGGACTGAGCCGCTGGGGGATTAGCTGGTCACACAAGTGCCATTGGCACCATGCCGAAGAGTCGGACTGTCTGGGTGTCACAATATGACTGAGTCACCATAAAAATGTAACCCACAGCTTACAGGAAACTGTGAAAATGTGAGAGGAGAAAGAAAACATTGGCCATTTTTCAACAAGAAAGAATCTGTCACTCAGTGTTGACTTTCAAAAGAAACATCACTGTTGCACACACACACACGTCAGTTTGCTGTTGACAACATTTGTCACTCTGTCTCACTCTCTGTCTGTCTCTCTCTCCTTCACATTTCTTAACCTTTGCAGTTGTTTGAGTGTTGAGAATAAATAAGGTGTCAGTTTTTTTTTAGGACATCCGTTGGCACATTTGTTATATGTCTTAAATGGTTAGTTCACCCAAAAATGAAAATTCTGTCATTAATTACTCACCCTCATGTCGTTCCACACCCATAAGACCTTCGTTCATCTTCGGAACACAAATTAAGATATTTTTGATGAAATCCGATGGCTCAGTGAGGCCTCCATTGCCAGCAATTTCACTGAACCTCTCAAGATCCAGAAAGGTACCAAATACATATTTAAAATAGTTCATGTGATTACAGTGGTTCTACCTTATTATTATAAAGCGACGAGAATACTTTTTGTGCGCCAAAAAAACAAAATAACGACTTTTCAACAATATCTAGTGATTTCAAAACACTGCTTCGAAGCTTCACGAATGTTTTGTTTCGAATCAGTGGTTCGGATTGCGTAAACAAAGCCTCGTTTCCTGAAATCACGTGACTTTGGCGCTCCAAAACACTGATTCGAAACAAAAGATTCGTAAAGCTTCGAAGCAGTGTTTTGAAATCGCCCATCACTAGATATTGTTGAAAAGTCATTATTTTTTTTTATTTTTTATTTTTTGCTCAGAAAAAGTATTCTCGTCGCTTAATAATATTAAGGTAGAACCACTAGACCCAAGAAATGCCCTGACATGAACCTAGTCTTATTTGCTTTTACACAAAGCAAATTATAACACCATATTTTCACACATAGATCAGCTCTAGACTGAAATTCTGCCTGAATGGCTCATTGAGTTTCAGATTTCAGTGTTTTTTCCTCCCAGGGAGATTTATCTTATGGAATACATCCACTGCGAACTAAACAATTCAAATAGCTTCTCTAAAGCTCCAGGAATCTTTGTCCTTCCTGCTTTACCCATGATGCCATTCTCTTTGGTTATTGGTTGCACTGTGGTGAGGAGATGAGATTGCTTTCTCCTCCAGTTCGAATATCCCTTATTGATTGTGCCTATGCTGAGATACAGCAACACTGCGCCTGTTAGAGACCGGTCTTAAATCACAGGGAAGCATATGCGCTTACAGCGGGATTGGGAATTCAAATGGATCATCAGAGCTGTCTAAAAAGTATACTGTATGTCCACCATAAGCTTTCATAGCAGCCTTTCTCCAGCCGTATCGATGCTAACATGCTGATTTCCTGAAGTATAGGCATGTCAGAAAGGAAAACTGCAACCTAGGCCAGCAAATGTGTTGTTGAAATTGAATCCCATTATTTGACTAGTGAGGCGAAAGTGTAAGTGAGTTTCATTGTGGGCCAAGGAATAAAAAAAAAAAAAAAGAACAATTTGTATCTAATATTGCAACCAATATAAATGGTAATCATTTTGGGGGTTGAGACACGCACTCTCACGGTAATCAAAGTGCCTGGAAGCACACGGCTCTAAATCTAGTTTTAGGATGCCCTATCAGAAATCAGAGCTGACAGTAAAGCGGTAATCATAAGTCAGGCACTAATTCAACAAATCTTGTCATATTTCTTTTTCCACCTAATGGGAAAATTCAAGGTTCAGTGACCCGTACAATGAGTTAAACTCTGAACACTGTGACTCACTGTATCCCACTTTATTAGAGCACATTATGCTGATGTTGAGAACTCAAGAGGTGGTTGGTTTGATTTCAGACCTCAATACCCTTTTCATTTAGTTATGAACATCAAGTGCATGGAATTTGCTTTAATATATAATTGAATAAGTCATTCAATGTATTACAAATGAAAGACTAAATTATGTATATTTATATCATATATAAAATATGACCAATATAACTATTTTATATTATATAACCCATATAATGTTCATTCATATAAACTTTAATAAGTTTGTCAATGTTTCACAATTGACCTCAGAGGGTGAATTTACTGAAAGACTGAATTGTGTATATCTTATATATAAATATTATATGCAATATATTATATGTAAGGAATGGTTGCTCACCTGAGATGGTAATAAGACCATGACGCAAAGCGGGTGTGCATTATTTTTTAATAAATCAACAGCCCGGAGTCAATTATACCGCTTGCACTACGGTTACCACATCTCAAGACATTGTTGAGATGTTTTATTTCAATACATTTGTCAGGTTTTTATCCTTAAAACGCTTGGGGGACTAATTTCTTGCGCATCTCGTTCCAAGCCTCTGTTGCTAATTCCAAAATGTCATTATAAAGCTAGCGATGGAGGCTTCAGTCATTGATATGCAGACTAATGCAGTGAATAGAGGGAGAGAGAAAGAGAGAGAAGGAGAGAGAAAGAGAGATGTATTGATTGATTAATTAAGCATATGTGAATTACCTGAGTCTGTGCGTCTCTCAATAGCAAAGCTGTACGTTTAATTGCTTTAAGAACTCACTACTGAGAAATGTCATATAGCTTTTTATTTGCAGAACTATTTTATATTATGTCGTGGGCCAGCTCTGACAAAAGGTTTTTACATGTGTACATTTATTTATGCAAGCACAGGATTAAAGTTCTCCGTTGACTGATTTCCGTCAATTGGATTATAGAGAGGCAATGTACTGTATGAGATCATTGCAGATCAGTGTCAGAATGAGGGCTTGGGGCAAAAAAATTCACCAAAATGAACAAAGATGCAGCCCAAATTCAAGATACTAGGGCAAAAAATGCTCCTGCGCAATTAAACTAAATTGATTACAACCGTTTAATACCTGTTTGTAAAGTATTGGCAGTCTCAACCACCCAATGTCTTTTTTAGGAAACATTCAAATAATCACAAAAGTACTATGATGAAAGTTTATTGTTTCTATTTACACACTGATATAGTAGTGGCTAAAAATAGCATAATTCAACTTTTGAAATAATTTTAGGGTGGCTGTTTTGATGCTGCAATGGTTTACTCACATCAAACAAAGATTGTATTGGGTAACTAGATATTCCACTCAAGCTCTTTCCCACTTCACCAGTCACTCATTTTCATACCTTTCGGGACGAGTGGATGGTCTAGTTAGTTATAAATATCTTTGCACTGACAGCTCTGACTTCCACACTGCATTGCAATGTAAACAAACATGCCTGTGCACATAGCGCTAATCACTAAGAGATAGTAGGCATAATTAAAATGTCATAAAACATGAATATATGTAGGACTATATATATATATATATATATATATGAATATCAGATATTTCGTAATCCAGTAAAAAAAGTTAATAAATATTTAAAAATATCTTTTAAAATGGTTGATACATTAGTATTCCTGCAGATGCATTATAAATTGATTTTTGGGAAGTTTCAAACACAATTTTAAATTACTAACCTATTTCCTCTTCTATTTCAGCACATTTAGTGTCTGGTTTACTGGGTTGGGGGTTGATACCTTTCTATGCTGAAATACAACTCTCAAAAGTGGTGCAACTGTTTGGTGAATTTTTTAAATGATAGATATCTGCACTTTCATATGCATGTTTTTTAGTATATGCCTTGAATTCATTGAGTATAGGCATTGAAATTGAGAATTGTTGTTCAGAAGACATGTAAAAGCAACCGCTGAGTATTAGATGGTAGCTTGTCATCTTTTTACACCGATATATCCAGTTTACCTGCATCAGAAGCGTAGCTGCTCTTGTCAACAACAGTAGGTTTATCCTATCTAAAGAAGCACACAAATACCCAGAAAGCTGGTGAAGGAAACCACTGCTACCCATCAAAGCCATGAATCATTAGCACTCTTCCCACTCTTCTAACCATAGTGTTTGTTTTTGTTACACCTGGTTGTCGGGAAACATGGCGGGATAACTGACGTGTTATCACATCTGCATTCCTCAACAGCAGTGCATCATTTTCCAGAACCTCAGGCCGTCAATTTTCATGCATTTTTCTACCTTTTTTCTACCTGTGAGTTTGTTATTCCCTAAGAGCAAGTGCTCTTTTTTTTTCTTTTTAAAGAAAGTAATACTTCTATTCTGCAAGGATGGACTACATTGATTAAAAGCAACAGTAAAGACAAAAGAAAGTTTTCAAATAAATTATGTTCTTTTGTAATTTCTACTCATCAAAGTATCCAGTTTTCAACATTGATAATAAGAAATGTATCTTGAGCACCAAATCAGCATATTAGAATGATTTCGGAAGGACCATGTGACACTGAGGAACAATAATAAAATATCTTTAAAGGGATAGTTCAACCAAAAATGCAGATATCTTCCTTTTCTCAACAAACATATCTAAAGATTATATCGTCTCAACTTTTAGAGTAATTGCAAGTCTAGAATGTAGAAACACGGTTGCATGATTTGATATCTGTTGCAGTCAGAATCCCTGGTCACGGGGGATTGTGCCGTGAGGATTGGTGTGTTTGTGCATAGCCACAATTACATCTGTCACAGGTGAATCATGTGTTGTGGGGGCACTTTGCACCATTGGATGCAGCGCAAGTTGAGCTGGAGGGAAATTTGTGTGTGTCCTAATGACACTAACTGGCAGGAGTGACTTGGACAGTCTAGACTTGACATTCAGATCTATCGCATCTGCCAAAATTGGTAACTCTCGCACAATTTAAACCTGTAAAATACACCAAGACTGATGAATTGTACCATTTAAAGCACTTTACCATCATCAGATGACACTTGTATTATAGCAAGACTTTTAGTATAAGCAATACATTAAAATACACACCATTTCGAAAGTCTAGACACAAGTCACAAAACGATTTTTCAACTTGCCATACAATGACGTTAAACTCTGTACCTTCTCCTCCCATAAAGACAGTCATGTGTTTAAACTTTCATTCACCTCTGTTTAAAGGATGTCAGTTAGAAATGTAATCTTGGCATCACTCTGAGTATCATTCCATTTCCATCAGGGTCTTTAGATGCATTTAGCAGGCGTCACATCAATAGTTATTAATCACACAGCTGCATTGCCGCAGACGAGAATCCATTACTCTCATCGGCCCTTTTGACAGGCACGGAATCACGGTTTTTCACTTCTGTCCATAACCGTCCTACTCGACAATAGAATAAGCGCCAAGGCTGCAGGATCACAACAGAACCGTAACGGCTGATTTAGGGGCAAATCGTCTTTACTTGCCGTGAATGTCACTGTAGCCGTCCGTCTCATACGCAGAGCACAAAGCTGTCAAGGTTTTATTCTTGACATACACTCTATCTCTCTCTTCACCACTGGCGTCAGAGGAAAGATGCGTGTACACGCACCACTTGTGTGGTGGTCATGCGTGTTGAACCTGACAGAGTGTCAGGTGAAGAGTCCTGTGTGTCTGGTTTGCCCTTCCAGTTGTGAAATAACACCATCTCAACTGTCTCTTTACATATATGAGAAACAGTTTAATCAAAAATGAAATTTCAGTCACAATCTGCTCATCCTAATGTCACTCAAGCCATATATTAAGACAAGATTCGCAGTCAATAATGTAATATGGACTACTTTTATTATACTTTGTAGGGATACACAATATAATGCAATCAATATCAGCCAATATTAGTGATTTTAATTTATCTGAATTGGATATTTCATTGTGGACACTTTTTTGTCCTTGATTTTAGATTCAATTTAACGTCGTCTAGCACTAACTATAAGGTACAGCGGTAGAATAAGGTAAAGTTTTAAGGGCACTTTTGGCTTTTTTTGAATTTCAAAAACACTGTTTTGTTTAGTTTTAAGCCATTTGGTTTACAAGGACATAGGACGTGTCCTCATAAACCATGTTTACATTGTAATACCCATGTCATTATACACATTTGTATCCTCATAAACCATATATACAAGAACACACACATTTGTTTAAGTGACATGTTGGTGAATGATAATAGAATTTTCATTTTTGGGTGAACTATTGCTTTAATAATAAACTAAGTGTCCAAACTCATGACTTGAGAGTACAATCTCTTCTTGTTAAGACATAAATTTAACTGGTGAAATGTTTTGTTTTGTTTTCCATAGTTCAAGATGTTTTGCACTCTAAGGCTGGTATGAGTAAGTAAATGCTGTAATGTTGACCTCTTGTGGGATGTTTTGGCTGTGTGTGGGCAGCTTACTAGAAAACTGATCAGGGATTCTGAAGAGATCAGACCAGTCCCTATAAACTTACATCTCATCTTATATGGAGGTGTTTGCTAAATGTGTCTGAACTTAGTAATAAGCCAAGCTGTTTCATAACTGTTACATTATACTAGTTTTTCTTGGTTGGCTTTCATATGGGAAAAATAAAAGGTCGTCATGACATGTCAGTGACATTTGAAACCATTAGTGAGAGAAACACAGTGGAATGGAGATATAGAGATCATCTTAATAAGGCAGTCTGGGTTTTGGAAGAGCAGCTGAGTTGTGGAAAACAAATGGCCCTACGAATAAGACAGTGTTTCTCTTAGCCTGCGGTCACTGCACAGTTTGGGTTTGTGGGAAGATCCTTCAAGGTCAACACTAACAACTTCTGGGTAAAGCCACATAATATCCATTTCCCCCATAATATCTCCAAATGGTTTTCAAGCTCTGAAGCAGACCAGTCTTGTTTTAGTGTCTATGACATTGACTTGTCATCCATGAGCTCATGAGTTACATAAGGCTGGCTGATCCCAGCTGACCAATATCATTTTTCAATTAAAACTGGATTTAAGTTGTCAAACTTCAAATTATAGAAGGTTTGAATGATGAGAAAGTAGCTCATGTGCACTCAAGAACTAGATCCATGGCACATCAGGAAGCATAATAACTGAAATGGATTGATTTGTGACTGATTTGGAACACCTTAGATAGGCAACAAACTTCTTAAAAGGGTTAGTTCACCCAAAAATTCATTTACTCACCTTCACGTCGTTCCATACCATTAGACTTTTACTTGTTTTCGGAACACAAATGAAGATATTTTTTATTTTCGTATTCTTTTATGAACACTTATTTTATATTCACCCAAAACATTGACGCTTTAAAACTTTCATAAAGAGATCGTAAAATAAATCCATGTGAATTCAACGGTTTAATCCAAGTTTTCTGAAGAGACATGATGACTTTATATGATGAACAGATTTAATTTAGGCTTTTATATACGTATAATCATTGATCAGTGAATGTACATAGAGCACTCAAATTAGATAAATGGAAGCTCAAGCATGCTTGCTTGATGCGCAAGAACAACTGAGGTTTGCAAGTATGTTTGAGCTTCTGTTTATGTTCGCTGTTTAATGTTAGTATATGTCTAAATTAATTTTAGGACAAAAATGTCTTAGATTTCAGTTTGGAGTGACTTGATGGTGAGTAAATGGTGGCAGGATTTTAATTTTTGGGTGAACTAACTGATTCCAGTAGAGTTTTTTGTTTTGTTTTGTTTTTCTTTTGTTAGCATGTTGTGAATGTAAGCTACTGACATGAAGCTCTAATTAGCACAAAAAATAAATATATAGTACACACAAATAATGGGTGAAATATGATATTTGAATGCCCTAGAAGAGGTAACAGCTCTCCTCGCATTTCCAGTTGATTCCAATACAGTTTATTAGCTTGTTGTTAAGCTAACAACATAATACTTAACAGAAATATACATTTTACACACAAATACTTTAAAATAGTCCAAGTTTGATGTAGTAGGAGTATTTTTATAAATACATTTAAGTATTTAATTAAATGTAATCATAAACTTTTGACTCTGGCCGCCATCTTGGATTTGATTTTTATTTCGCAGATCTAATGCTAAGTGCTAGTGTAGTCGGAAATATTGTATTTACTGAGTTCTAAACACATGAATGACAGAGCAAAGTTGTACTTATAAGCGTGAAACTTATAATTCTAGTCAGATGATACATTCGTCGCCAAGTTGTGACGGTGGAAAAGGCATGTCTTGGAGGTGTGTTCAACCTCTGCAGCTATGCTGGCAACACTCATACGTCTATTTCCCAAACACAACCTCTGGATATGACGCTGAGCACATGCACTCAACTTCTTTGGTCGACCATGGCGAGGCCTGTTCTGAGTGGAACCTGTCCTGTTAAACCGCTGTATGGTCTTGGCCACCGTGCTGCAGCTCAGTTTCAGGGTCTTGGCAATCTTCTTATAGCCTACGCCATCTTTATGTAGAGCAACAATACTTTTTTTCAGATCCTCAGAGAGTTCTTTGCCATGAGGTGCCATGTTGAACTTCCAGTGACCAGTATGAGAGAGTGAGAGCGATAACACCAAATTTAACACACCTGCTCCCCATTCACACCTGAGACCTTGCAACACTAACAAGTCACATGACACTGGGGAGAGAAAATGGCTAATTTGGACATTTTCACTTAGGGGTGTACTCACTTTTGTGGCCAGCGGTTTAGACATTAATGGCTGTGTGTTGAGTTATTTTGAGGGGACAGCAAATTTACACTCACTACTTTACATTGTAGCAAAGTGTCATTTCTTCAGTGTTGTCACATGAAAAGATATAATAAAATATTTACAAAAATGTGAAGTGTGTACTCACTTCTGTGAGATACTGTATATATATGAGCGGAACAATTAATCACTCAACCTTCACAGATTGCTTTACAAAAAAAAAAAAAAAAAAAACTTTTAGTTGTAATACCATGTATAAATAAGTGACAAAAAAAAAAAAAAAAAAAAATATATATATATATATATATATATATATTTTTTTTATTTATTTATTTATTTTTCATTTTGAATTGTAGTTATTTGGATTTTTAGTGTACTTCAATGTAATGTTTCCGACTTGAATCTGTGAGGGAAAAAAAAAAAAAAAGAAATCCAAGATGACAGCCAGAGTCAAAAGACTTGAATACTTAAATGTATCTATAAAAATAGTCTCACTAAATCAAACTTGGGCTATTTTACATGTATTAATGAATGCTTGACTTGTTGGTAAGAGTTTGTGCACTTGAAGGCAGCATTACTGCAATGCCTTCTGTGATTGCTCAAAAGCATATACAGTATACAATGCAGCTGTAGACTTGAGCTACATTTTTGTCTTTGACTCCTTACAATGCTGTCTAGGTAGGCAACCCGCTGGGATTGGAACAGAGCTATTGTATCACTGAAATTGCGACACCACGTACAACATGCCTGAACGACAACCTCATTCAACAGTATAGATTTCAGGGCACAGATACGGCCCTTGCCACCTTTGTTGTGCTGTTCACAGATCATGAGATGAGATGGCTGCTTTTGTGGTTTATTTACTGATGGCTGCTCACTCTTGCTACCACAATGGCTGATAGATTTGATGAAGACTGTTTACAAAGCAGAGAAGGACAGAGTTGGTTGCCACATATCATGTCTACATGCTCTTAGTGTTTGATTTAGTGGTGTACTCCAAACAACCTCCAACTGACATACCGAATTTTAATGTACTTTTGTCACAACAACAACTGAATAGCACAGCCTCAAAGTAATGGTTAGCTGTATGAGAACATATTCTAGACATCCAAATAGTGCCAAGTTACTGTGTTCTCCTGCTGATTAGTCTTTTTTTTTTTTATATAATTTTTACAGTGTAGTAGCTGATGCTAATTAATTTTGTCGTCCACAGTGCAGACTTCATTACCACAGCACCTCATGCCCGGCTTAATCTCTTTTTGACATTCACATGCGCCACATGCAAAAGGTCAAATGGTTTGTTTAGATTTATTTATAGTGTGAGCTGCTTCTGTTGAGCCATTACATCACCTAAAACAACTTGTGAATTATTACATTGACAGAGGGTAAGTATTGCAGGTCCCTGCTGAAAAGAACAGCATTGCTGACCAGCTACTGTAGGCCACAATTCATTGTTAATAATAGTGGGTGCAGTCTTGTAAAATGGCTGCATTTGAGGTTGTATGTCAGATGATTGTCACCTATACAAGGATATTGCTGGAACGATATCATTTCCAGTTGATGACTGATAAAAACATTGACTGCCAATCAGAATCCATGCTGCTTTAAAGAGCTCAAGCATTTAAAGCAACAGATGACATATATTCAGTGTACTTGTCATAAACAGAACGTTATCGTGCATTGGTGTGGACACTAATATAGGTATTGTTATTGTTATATTTATAGTTATCATTCTTGGTGTGAACAGGCCTTAACAAAGACTATGCCAGAATCAAACCAGCATAAACCAGTCAGATGTTTTCAGTGGGGTTTGATTGGAAAAGTTGCCCTCATCCCCCATCTGCCCTCCTCCTCTTGCCATTCAGAAGCATTTTGCTTCTATTAAGTTGGAAGTAAACCTCAGGCTCTTCAGCATCTGACTGTTCTGTTGTAATTGCCCTCTAGCAAGAGGTTTGCACTCTGACAGAGCCTGCGGATGTCGTCAGAGACAAGAAGAACATAATGATAGAATGAGTCCCATAGCACTGGAGAAGTGAACCTCAGTATTGTCTTAATTAGCCAATCTAAACAGTTGTTCATGTGATGGCAAAGCTGAACTTTAAGCAGTAGGTCAGTCTCACATGACCCTTCAGAAATCATTCTAATATGCTGATTTGGTGCTCAAAAATGATTCTTATTATGCTATATGATTTTTGTGGAAACCGTGATGCATTTTTTTCGGGATTCTTTGATAAATAGAAGGTTCAAAGGAACAGCATTTATTTGAAACATTCTTTGTAACATTATAAAAGTCTTTACTGTCACCATTGATCAATTTGATGCATCCTTGCTGAATACAAATATGCATTTCTTTAAAAAAATCTCTATAATATATAAAATATGGCACAGTTTTGTAAACTAAAAATCTTTTACAATTTTATATGTTTTTGTATAATTTTAATGTGTAAATCAATATTTTTTTATTGGTAGGACTGCTTATATAGAGTCATAACTGTATGGAAAACATCTGTGTTCCAATGTTATTCCAGTCTGAATTTGGCCCACAGCAGTACAGATACCAGAAAGTATATTCAGGTCTTTCTCCGTCAGTCAGGTGCCATGGCACACTTTGGATTTTTCCATGGATTGAAAGCATGCAACCTGGGGAGAAAAATATATCATCTTTTTCAATAGCTTTCCATATAGAGAGAGGGGGAACATTTGGATGACGGGCACGGATCCTAGAAAATCGTCCTAAGAATTTGCTTCAGGCAAGACATCATATAAACGCTGCAGGATTCTGGATAGAAGTTGGGTTAATGATAATGCATCATGTCAAAATACGGTTTGTTTGTTTCAAACAAGAATAAAGTGCAGCCCCCCGCTGTCATTTGCTCTTTTTCCCCTCAGAAAGAAAATCGATCGGGTAGGACATCTTTGAATAGGAGGAAATTGGCCTGATTGCTAGTTCCCAGTGTCTGTAGCCATGCATCAGCCGCTACATTGACTCAAATTGAGAGGAAATATCAAACTACCATTTAGCCTGTTATTCAAACAAATGGCTTCTGTTTATTGATCTCTCTACTTTTATTGTGCCAATTCATAAAAAACGTTCGATTCATGCGTCAACACGTGAAAACAGCGACGAAGGAAAGATTAATCTGTTGATAAAAGCTTGTACTTAAATTGATTGTAGCCTTGCCATTACAGTGTTCACGATGTCCTCACATAGTTTTACCATTATGTGTCCAATAGATAAGTTACTGTTTATACAACAGATGACATCCATTTCTCAGCTAGATTAATTGGTTCTGTTCTCACCAATTATGTGGTTGGAATTGCAGTTGTTTTTTTGAACTAGTTGTCCTTACAAAGTGGTACCATATTACAGTAATTGTCAGATTGTCATACCATTGTATTTTCTTACATAGTATGTGTATTTTGGGTATTTTTAACACTTTGAATGTGGCTCACACATATCCCTAATTACCACACTCATCCTCATATGCATGGTACTCCTTGCAAGAACAGCAACTGTATTTGTACACGATGGTGATACCTTGGTATTTTTTTTGTTAGTGTGACAAAAATATCTTTGACAGCATCATACAATAATCACATAACTTGTTTTCCTGAAACTTAGAAATCTTCCAGCTAGTGCTGATAAATATTATATAACTTTACCTCAGTTCGCTTACTCAGTATACGTTCTCACATTCTCTTAGTCATACTCATAGCGTCTCCAGCTGTCATCTCCCTCATTAGTTTGCTCTCTCCAGATGTATGCCACGTTAGCATCTTGAAGACAGACAAGCCTACTGGACTGAACGAGTGGGAAACAGTGAGCGTGTGTGAGAGTGAGTGGGAGAATGAATACAGACCCCAGTATCGCCTGAGCACACCTGCAACGTTCCTCATCAGAAACCAGCTGCGGCGAACTAATCCCCCCCTTTAATCCCTCACAATTAGCAGACACTTCAATACACCGCCATGCAGTGGCTGCCCTCACCAACCTCTCAAATGTTATTTACACGTATTAACAGGCGCATATATGACTGTTATGTTTTAATTAGTCTGTTGATTAAAAGCTGTAAGCAAATTTATTGTTTGATAGCCATTATTTACATGATTTTAATTACATACATTTATTATCACTGTTAATCTAATATATCATTGATTGTTCATTTTTAAACTAATTGTGAATGGACTAATTAAACATAATTCATGCAAATAACAATATATAACAGACAATATACAACAATGGGTCAATTACGTGACGGGTCTTTTTTTTTTTTTTTTTTTTTGTCCAAAGGCCTTAATAATAATAAAAAACAAAGATATGACATCCAAAGTATGTAAGGTAGTACAACTAGATCTCTTTTATTGAATCCAAAAGCTTTTAATTATATTTTGCTACATATAAAAGTATTTTAAAGATTTTGAAGTGTCAAAAGGTCATTCGGTTTAACCGCTCAAAGGCCAATACAGCCATTTCATTAGTGATTAAAATATCTTAAAATGTAATAAATGTATATATATTTTTTATTCTGGCATGATTATATAACATCATATATCAACATGGTGCAAAATGGTATTAAAATTATGTGTAGAAGTCGTTGCTTTGTTTTGAAAAAGAATGTCCAGAAAAATGAACTTCATTGATGTCATTCGGAGTAACCAATACAAAGGGACTGTTTTGGATCAAGTCATGCGGTCAGTATCATGTGACAGGATGTGACATCATTTAGACACCTGCAAAGGATCACATGGTCATGAAACAAAGTAACTAACTCTCTTTTAACTATTTGAAAAATTCATGATTTCACTTGTTCATACGCATGACCTGAAACATCAGGTCATTCGGTACAACCGCTATAAAACATGGAAAATGTTGTAATATTTTAAAAACTTGTACTAAATATAAAAGGTTTGATTTGTCCTTTTGCCAACTAGCTAGCAAGTCTGTTAGCATTGTTTGAAAATATCGTTGTTTGGTATAACCAAAAGTGTCTTTCAGTAAAACCAAAATTTTAGTTAAACCGAATGACTTTTTTGGTGACAAATTTTGTCCATCTTGTAAAAAATGACAAAAGTAGTAGTAATTGATTATAAAAAACCACATCATTTAATTGTTAACACTTAATAAATCTTCAAAATTAATTTTATCTCCATTATGTTGTTTTACACTTAAAAACCTTATTCGTCAGTGACCCATATGTGTGTGTATATATATATATATATATATATATATATTATTTGCATGATTTTTTTATTTAGTCATTTCACAATTATTCACAAGTAAAAAAAAAATCAGTTCATTTTAATATGATATTAAGATTGATTGTGATGATCACAGTCATGTAAATGATGCTAACAACAAATCTGTGTATAGAATCTTAGTATTAATTGAGATTTTTTAACTAGTAAATAATTTTTAATTGACTAATTAAATGTCATATAAAAACATGTAATTTGTCAATTCACAAATGTATATATATATATCTAATCTGTAAACCTGAATACATACATTGCATATACAATACATGCATAAACCTGAATACATTTTTATTTATATAACATCTACATAAAACATGTAGGTTTGTCTTCAGATTATTTGCAGTTTCTCATGAGCCTTTAGGTCTGTTATTGAGCTGTTTTGGACACAAAGAAGTGGTTCTGCATCGAAAGGTCATGGAGTCTACATGAAAATTAATTTAGTTCCAGAGATAAACACATACTGTTGAGGACTCCTCCCATTATTCAGAGCTATGAAAGAAAAGAAAGAGGCTCTGTGCTCAGATGACCAGATGTTTCTCCATTGCTGACCTTTGAGTTCAAATTACTCAAACCAACAATTGTGTTGAAGTTCTTCAGTCAAATCTGCTCCAAAATGTTATTGTTTTTTTTCTTTGCATTTGGAAACTCCTCTCCTCTGAAGGAAGGCTTCATCTCAAATTAAAAAATGTGCTTTACTCACTTTCATTTTGACTTCCACAACCAAAGTTAGTGAAGAAGTGAGACAGGCCTGCAGGATGTTTGAGGTCTTTTAAAAAAAGTTCCACCAACACCTCTTCCCTGCTCATCACTGGAGCTCAAGCATGAAAGAAGTCTATTTTGGTGAAAGTTCAATTTTAGATCTGTCGATAGGAGCCGTGCGTCCATCCCTTACTTCACTGTTGCTGTGGCAACCTCTGCCCTGTTTTGTGAGCAGCAGCATTAAAGCAGTCACAATTTGTGGAGCGTGGAGGCTGAAGAAGACCTGTTGGGTGGAAAATAAACTACAGGCATTCAGTTGATGATGAGGACCATTCATGCATGAAGTCGTAAGCCGTTAGGGAAGTGTAGAAATGACGTTTTTCTTCAGAGAAATTTGAAGGACACAACTTTTTTTGGTATACTGTGCAGTCTTTCATCTAATAATTTGTAAATGTAGTACATAGTAAAAAGTGCACAAGACACAAGAGATGTGTCCTAACCCTCTAACAAGACCAGTGAGGGAGCAAAACAGAAGAGAAAAAGAGAAAACAGCAGGAAGTGAACCTCTGAGGGATAGAGTGTCGCTCAACCGTAGAGCTTTGCTTGTTTCTTGACACGCTCGTCCCAGGGAGCTGATTTCCTCTTGTTTTACTTGAAGTTCTTCAAGTGTTCGTAACATCATAGTAAACTTTTCCAACAACATCTAACCCGCTGTGGCCCTCTGCACAAATACACTACCTCAAGATTCGTTACGTAACATACAGAAGCTGGGATAAATATGTAGGGCGACTGAATTGTCCCTGGAGCCAAAACTGGGTCTGATACTTCTTTTTTTTTTAAGCTTCAAATTAAGACAAGAAGCATCAAAAGTTGTTGGAAAATGCAGGCAGAAACCTCAGAGGTTTGATTCCATCAGCGATGTGACAGCACAATTCTGCTACTTTGTAATAGCTCTTTAATGTTCCAATGTCATTGTCTTTCTTCATTTTAGTACAGAGCTTGTAATTATATAATGATCAAACCTCTTTGTGATTTCTCTACTGTATCTTCAAATCTCTGGTTCATCTTGTCCTCATCTCAGTCCCTCAAAGGGGAAATATCAGTTCTCCAACAAAGGCACAAAAGGAATTTATTATGATTCTCTTTTCTTTCTTGGAGGAATGTGATAATGATGTCAATTTTCTAAGCTCATCCCAGGATTTTTTTTTTCTCAGTTTCCCTCAGCAATCAATTTGCAGCGTGACTAATTGTGGATTAAACATCCGAACGTCTTACTTTCTCACTTCTGCCAGAGGGATGAAGAAAAAGCAAACGAGAATAATCGTCTTGCTCATCTCTTGTCACCTTGTACAGTCTTGCCATGGTGTATTTGTGGCTAGGGGGGGGGGGGTTGTCTTCATGGTGGTGAGAACAGTCAAACGCACTGTCAAGCTCGAAAGCTTAGCTTATGTAAACATGAGATGCCACACATATCCAGAGATGCAGTCAGCTCCGTCACACCACCTGTGCATTAAGGGTGCTGAGTGCGCCGAAGAGACGCCATATGTGTCACGACTGCAGTGCTCTGGGAAGACAGATTTGAAAACTCACAATTTTTTTCAGTCAAGCTTCAAGCTTGATGTGGCTACATGTGACGTTTTATTTTGGAAACACGTCTCTGTTGTATCCATCATTTATATGATGGAGATATTCTCTGTTGGCTTGGCAAATAAATTAAGGGGTATTTTTAAGAGATCTTATATTTTGTCTGAAGGACATACACTTCACCTAAAGTTTCTCCTTATTGTCTTTTTTTTAAAAGGGGACCTATTATTTTTACAAGATGTAATATAAAGGTGATGATACACCGAGCGATGTTGCTTGGGCACTTTCCCATTGAGAATGGGCAACAAATTTCTCGAACCACTGCCCAGTCGCTGCTGGCATGCGAGGCGAACGCACTACCAATGACGCTAAGCACCTAATTCTCTAGGGGCTGTCAGTGTGCAGTGGTTTACCTGCACAACTCTCACTATCTGGCCACTGTTGCACACGCAATGGGAGCGGATGTCTGTTTATCACAGCTGACGCGCAACAAAATGCTTCACGAAAAATAAAGCGCAGTTCATGAACGAATGACAAGGAAGCACAAAAAATGAACATACAGTACACACGAGTAAATACAAAGTGTTCGTTGTATTTACTCGTCAGCACAGCAGCTCCAGACAATCAAAACCCAGTACACTCACATGAGAAGCAGAATCAAAGCAGTTTAGAGCTTAGCTCTCTAATATAAACCGGGTCCTAAAGCGCTTGCCCAGCCATAAACCTTCATTCCAGTGATATTCTTTTGAGCTCTTTTGTATTGTGTCCCATTTCTTGTTCTGCAGTTGTTTTTTTTTCCTTCTTATTTTCAAATCTCCCTCTTGCCTGTTCTCTCTCCTCGACCGCCATACGCCCCCTGATGACGATTGGTTAGATGTTTGTTGTTGGGACTCGGCCTGACTAACTTCCAAACAGTGAATTTGAAATATCCTTGAGTCCCCCTTTAAATGCAAATGAGCTGCTGCTCCCCACCCCACTTTCCAGAAGAGGGCGGAGCCTGTACGACTCATGCCTCGGATACTCTACTAACTAACAAAACATCTGTTTGGTTTTGAATATAATCTCTATCTTTGCCACGCTCATGTGACATTGCAGTTCTTCATCATTATGAAAGTTAATTATTTGCATGCATTTTAAAGCCATAACAGTTTAAACTTCTGATATATGGTTTTCTAAGCATACACATCCGAAGCAGACAATGCGTCCCGTGAGTATTAAACTGATTTCTCTTACACGTCTTATTGCACTTAAACTGTCAAATACACACAAGATTATGTCAAAAACACACAAAGTTCACATAAACACAGTCAGTTATGTGCATTTTGCATAATAGATCCCCTTTAAGGTTCTCTCAGTAAGTTTTTATTTGCTGAGTCTTCTTCACCGCAGTGGTCTTGGACTTTATGCATGAAGGCTTTTTACTTACTGCTTCTTCATATCTATGACACTTCGTTCTTGGATTAAATCCCATTTTCATGCATTATTAGTGATTCATGCTTGTTATATTGTTTGGCTTTCTTGTTTTGTAGAGTAACTTTATTATTATTATTAGTCAATTGCATGACATGGCTGGTCAACATTTTGGTGCCCATGATGGGACAACCTTGTAGAATAAAGTTGCTTTTTCTAGAAGAAGGATATGACTGGAGTCTTCATCTGTAATTATGTTCATCATTCATCTTTTAATTATGTTTCTCAAAAGTACTATTTTTTTTTGTCTCTTTATGTAAAACTTTTCTTAATTAGCAGAAGCAACAAAAAATCTACAAAAATCATTACCTAGCTTGTTTTTAATATTAAATTACAATCAAAGCTCTTGGTTGTAATTTCCTGAGGCATTGTGGATTCCCCTGTCCATCTGCTGAAAATTTAATTAATTCATACACGAGAGCTCAAGACATGGCAAACACCCTTATGTCCTCGGGTGCTTTTCTGAACTCCACTCTGTACTCAGTTTAATTCAAAAATCCTCCTAAAGCTCAGCCTGCTGTTTAGATGTGCAGACAATTTTTTAAATGGCATTGAGCTGAAGACCTAGAAACCTGGGTAAATAAGATAATTCTTGCTAATATGATTCAGTAAACACTAATATCAGATAAGTCAATATGCAAATTGGCACATCCTAAAACACATAATAAACATTTCATTACTTCTTTTTGGATTCAGATTCGCAGCATTTACATGCTATTAAAATTTACAAAGCTTCAAAACCTACTCAAAAATGCACTTTGAATTGGATTTTTTAAATTTTATGTTTAAAAGAGAAGACGATCATTGTAAGATTATTGCTATTAATATAACAGCTTCTCATTTGCCTGCAGAAAAGGAAGTCAAGGCCCTCTGAGATTACTTCTAATGACTTCAATATGAGCTAATAAACATCATATAAACATTGAGAGTAATGAGCAAGTGTTGTCTTGCCCTGTGGTCCAATCACAGTGCACTGATTACTTCCTACTCAACATCCTAACCATTTTCTAACTATGCCACATACTCAAGCCAGCTAATCCGCTTTCCTTTATTTGGCCATCCTTTACTTTGCTGTCAGGTTCATTCATGAACAAGCAGCCATGCAACTTTTTGCTGTAATTTACTGCCTATTGCTTGCAAAGAAGACCCGTTCGCTGCATATCCCTCCTGCTATGCGTAGAAATGAGGTTTAGCTCATATTCAGCTTCAATCACTCAATACCAGCTCCACTTCCTGTAGAGATGATAAATCTGACGCATTTCCCCTGTTCCCAAAGACACACATGCTCATTCTTCCATCCAATTAACATCAACTGGCCTAGACTTCCTCTCAGCGGAGGCGCTGGGACCTCTTATCTCTCCTGCAGCCGTTTCGCAGCGGTTAGTCGTACAGCCAGCCTCCGCGGCCTCTTTTAATACGTCCATATGCCACTTGCAGCGCATCATGAGAATGCGCCCACATAGTGTTGCATTGTTTCACCTTGGCAACAGAGGAAATTTCAAGCCCACCTGCCAGAGTCACACGGCCCAATGCCAGACTCAGGCAGATTTAATTAAAGAGACTCTAGAGCTTGCGAGCACTGAAATAAGGGTCGTCACTATGGGTGCAGAGAGAGAGAGAGAGCAGGGAGGGATTCTGTTCTATTATGGCTATTGTAGAGCTCTGGATGCAGGTTATAATTTCAGGATGCATGAACAATATGCTTGACACATAACAATCATTGTGGGATGCAGGTTTGAATCTGGCCTGCTATATGTACCAATTGCATTCCTCCTCCACTTTTCTGTACTGAATCTATATATAGAGCAAGAAAAGTGCCAATCATCTGGGTCGAAATAACCACATTTGCTAAAATACAAAGAACAGGTCATGTAGATGCTGTAGATTGTTGTTTTTGTGGAAAGTTTCGACTTCCTTGATCGCACAGTTTCATGGATTTAAAGGGATAGTTCAATGAAATATGAAAATTATGCCATCATTTACTTCATTTCATGTTGGTCCAAACCTGTATGACTATATATTTTTGATTCTGTTTTTGTCAGTACAATGAAAGTCAATTTAGACATATGCCGGACTTCTCCAATCATTTAGTCTGCTTAAAGTGCCCCTATTATGGATTTTTGAAAATTACCTTTCATGTAGTGTGTAAAAACATCCTGCAAAGTTTTAAATCTTAAAGTGCTCCGTATATAAAGTTATTGTCTATTGAAAGTAAGAGTTGACTCTGAGTCAATTAAACGAGTCATTTGTAAAACGAATCCCAAGCCGTTTCGTTGTGACGTCACACATATCACACACATTAGCATATTGCCCACCCACTTATTGCATGTGCAGACATCAGGGAAAATTAATTTTTTCAACAATACCACAGCAGAACAATCTTTTGTTGTGTTCCTGTCATTTTACTGACGACTGCTTCTCAAACCTCAGGGAGTTGAACGCAGGATTCACAAAACGCCTGGTCTTAAAACATGGATCAATGCCCAGTTTATTTTGACCAGCTTGCTCCTCTGAGTCTCAACCTGTAAGTATGATTAATAATTGATGTTTATATTTTCTAGCGATCGTTCAAAAATTGTAGTTTTGTATGTTATGTTGTGTAATGTACATCCTAGTCTGTATGTCTCCTGCTAACCGGCTAACTTACGTCTCTGTAGTTCTGCTATTCAGATGTGGGTCCAATATTGTCTAAAATCTGTCAATTAATCAAGCTTGTCTGTCTTATTACTTAGAGTAATGATCAAGGATGGAGCACGACATTTGTTTACAAAGTGTAATGCATTATCAGATATTCGCGATTGTGCTCGGCTAACGTGTAAGTTTACAACATAGTTGTGGGCTTGGTTCGCTTACATAACTGTAAAACAAACTGTTTTTTTCCTCTGCGTTTTTATTATTACAATAGAGTGGAGCTCTATCTGTATTGTAATAGGATGTTAAGATGTTAGTCCGCGCTAACTAGTTGAAGTATTCTCTCTGTAAACATTGTAATGTCAAACAATGATATAACCATTTTTTACTTTGTTAATAGTTTATGACGAAAAAATCTGTGTACACATCTGGCCTAAATGTTTATCTTATGTTAGAGGTTTTCAGCTTCGCTTGGCATTCTGATACAGTTCCCACAGGTGCACCTAAATAAAGTATAACAGTGACGCTGATATATTACGCCTTATAAATAATGCAAAATAAGGTGACACTTACCATAGAGAAACATCCTACTCAAGTCGCGATTGCGAATCAGTTTCCGGTTGATCGACTACTTCAGACGTTTCATTGTCGGACTTGGGCTCAAATTGATACGGTAAAATCGATGCTATCTTTTCTGTCCATACATTGTATACAATGTCTTGCAAATTGATAGCTGTCATTTAGTCATGGCAATAGGCGCGCGGTGCGCGCAGTAGACTGATAACAAAGGATTGGGCCATCTGACCAATCAGAGCAGTGTAAGCTCACGGAAAGGAGGGGTTTAGAGAGACTGATTCTTTGAACTGCTTTTAATGAATCATTTACAGAACATTGAGAACTGAGGTGAAATTAAATGTATATTATGAGAAAATGAAAGTGTTTTTTGACCTTTACCTATGCATGTAAACCTGTTGTAGGAGACTCCCAAAACAATATTAGGAACCTTAAAAAAGGCATAATAGGGGCACTTTAAACCCTGCCAATTTCGCACAATTGGTTTCAAGCTCACATTCAGATCTGCCTCTGATGAATAGAACCAATTCGCCACCTAGTTTTTTTTCTGTTTTGATAATCTGTTACTCTAGGATGTAAGTCATAATATGAAGAAAAAAACTGTTGCTACTTCCATTACATCGCAACTTTAAAATAGATTGTTAGATATAGCGCCCCCTAAAATAAATAAATAGTCACATTATGAGAAATAATACAATTGTGAGATATTTAAGTCAGTAGTGTGCTTACAAGATGTTTGTTACAGTCATGTTTTTCTATATGGTACTGGAGTTATTCGGGGAAAAAAAAAAAAAAAAAAAAAGAAGTAAAATAGTTTATAAGTGTCTGTGTGCACTAGCCTGAGTAGTGATTGGGATTTGGGACAATCTGAGTTTAGTTCATTATTCTTTATAGTCTGTGATGTCCAAACTATAGAAAATCGAACTTTAAAAAGAGGTAGGGTGGAAAAGCTGAGTCATGTAGGAAATCACCTGGAACATCATGGACCCAAGTTAATCCATCACCAATAGGACACTTGAATCTTTGATTCAGTTTTAAAAGTAAGGAGATTTTAGACAGTTTAAAGGTTTACAATAGGTCTGCCGCAGTGGCATTACAGTTTTGCTGCTCTGTCAAACAGAACATTTAGCAGAACTTTCTGGTTTATTACTTTATAGCAGTTGCTAAGCAGGCTTTTCAAACTTTTTGATTAACTTACAGGTTAACCCCTGATTTCACAGTCAAGGCTTAATTCTTTTGGTCCCAGACTAAAATGCATGTTTGAGCTGTATTAACTGAAAGCAACTTGCACTGACATATCTTACAATATGTCAGTGCCATTGTTTTGTCTCAAGATGCACACAAGTAATGTTTTTTCTTTCTAATGCACAGTTTATAAACGGTACGTATATGCCCTAATTGAACTAAGGCCTAATCCTGGCTTAATCTAAACCCTGTTTGTGAAACCGGGCCTAAGTTTCACAATAAACTGTCATCTTTGTACAGTATGATCTGTACCCCATGGCTTAACCTCCTATACTTCCTATAAGGTAGCCATTTTCTTATTAGATGCACTGAGCATTGAACTGCCTGTACCAGACAAATGTAAGATGAGATTGAACAGGACAGGTAAGAGTAAAGTGTTTTGAAAAAACAAATATCCATGGAAGCAATCAACATTCTCCGCTCTGAGCTACATAAGAAAAGTCACAGGCAAGATCAGACCCTTGATTTATTTGCTGGCATAAAGAGAAAGATCAAAAGTTTACTGCAGAAAATGGAAAAACACATTCTCTGTAGTTTCCCTCTGTTCTGATTAATCATATCGCTTTAGATATTTGAACATGCTCTGTTTATATTCATGAACTTGCTCTTGTATAGCTGCTGCAGTGCTCAAGTCAATTCAATTGGGATTTACAAATATGCATGACAACACAATTAATGCGCTTCATAATTAGGAGTATGTGAATATTGCAGTTGCCTTTCATATTTATCCTAAGCACAGCTGTAAGTATGGTTACTGCATACTGCAGAATATTGTATACTGGCTAACACTTGAATATAGTAATAATAATAATATAATACATATAATAAATAATAATTAAAAGTAGTAAAAAAAAAGTATATTATTTTTTGCATTTCTAATCTAGTTTTATGACAAAATATTTTAGTATACAGTTAAGTCATGAGAAGAGGTTAGACATTGCAGTTGATATTTCTTCTGTTTGTCATACTGCAAATGGTCTAGTTGAGCACATTGCATCATGGGAAACAGCATTCTGTTTGATGTGCTATGGTTGTATAATGCACATTTTAGGTCTTGGTAAACTTGCATACTGTGCCTAGTTAACATTCTGCATACTTTGTACTTTCGAGAAAAAAAAGAAAAAAAAATTGCATTCTACATGTTTCCAGGGTATTACAGTGACTGTACTGTTTGTCCATTCATTGGTTCTGCTGAGTCACTTGTCAATCACATCAGTTCACTAAGGTTACAGTGGGCTGTTAGCTACATTTCTGGCAATTGTGAAAATGATAAATGGAGCGATTGCAGTGTTGCTGAGTGCAACTGTGTTTTTCTCTCGAGATGACACGCACTGCTTCCTCCGACCTTTCCAGTCATCTTCATCCTCTCCTTCACATGGACAATGTGGTGGCTTTCTGGCTAGACAACTATGTGGGGACCCACAGGGAGACAGAGGGAATGGAAAATGAGCGTGTTTGTCTCTCCATCTCTCACGATATTGTTCCATCTCAGGGAGAGCCGGAAAGAAGAGACTCTGACAGAAAATAAGGCAAAGCACAGTGATTTTGCACTGCTAGATTTGCAGCTTCAGTTTACTAATGCCTCAGCTTACTAGACCAGACGTCCCCATGGGGACCAACACTGGCTAAATGACATTGGTACTCCACTCATTTGGAAACTGGTCTGGCTGGCAAATGTCTACAGGCGCCAGGCCTATGAAGAGAAGAGGCTCAATGCAGATGACTTAAACATTCAGATTTTATTTCAAACCTGTCATAAGGCACACCCTAAGCAAACTCTTACACACCGTCCTGTGTTATAGGATCAGCTCAGTGAGGGATGTTCACACTAATGCCAATTTGCAGCAACAAAGCGATCAGAAATATTTTCCCAATTTTCATTGGAAATTCGCATTTAAAGGGTTAGTTCATCCAAAAATGAAATTTCTGTCATGAATTACTCACCCTCATGGTGTTCCACAACTGTAAGACTTTTGTTCATTTTTGGAACACAAATTAAGATATTTTTGATGAAATTCAAATTTTTATCCCCCAATAGAAAGCAGCATAATTACCGTCATTCAAGGTCCAGAAAGGTATTAAAGACATTGTTAAAATAGTCAACGTGACTGCAGTGGTTCAACCTTAATGTTATGAAGTGACGAGAATACTTAAAAATAACGACTTTATTCAACAATTTCTTCTCTACCCTGTCAGACTCGTACGCGGTTGATGCAGTGAATGCAGTTCAGCGCTTCCATGTATGCGTCTGAATGCCGGCTCCTGCATCAGCATCACACGCATACGTCATGCTGACCACGTGAACAGGCATCGGCCAATATCGAGTCGTTGTTTTGACCTAGAACCTGGAAGCGCTGCCACGACAATAGCGTAGGAGAATGGCAGGGGAGGGACGAATTTGTTGAATAAAGTTTTGTTATTTTTGTTTTGTTTTTGCACACAAATGTATTTCCATCACTTTCTAACATTAAGGTTGAACCACTGTAGTCACATGGACTATTTTAACAATGTTTTTACTACTTTTCTGGACCTTGAATGTGGTAATTTTGTTACTTTCTATTGAGGATAAAAAAAAAATAAATTAAAAAAAAACTTCTTGGATTTTATCAAAAATATCTTAATTTGTGTTCCGCAGATAAACGAAAGTCTTACGGGTTTGGAACGACATGAGGGTGAACAATTTTTGGGTAAACTAACACTTTAAGGTGGCATGATTTTGCAAAGTTGAATGGGGTTCACCAAATCAGAGCTCAACAGTATTTTATTCTGTTTGCCCGGTAGGGTTAGTAGTCTACTTGCGAACATCACTGGTCCCGCCATAAAAATTCTATTTTTTAATGAGCTGTCGATTTCTGCCAACACAAGTGACAGAAACAATTGACAGAATCCTTTATACAAACAAGCAATAACAACAGTGATCAATTGGAGTGCAGATAGGGATCTGTCATGTTATAAAGTTGGATATTGTAGTCACGTAGGAAGGCTTTCTAGCTACCAACTTCAGCAATTTCGTCGCTGTGAATGCCCCTTAAGGCCTCAGTTCTGACTCTGTATCTTTGATCCGCATTATCCCAGAAATCATTATAAATGCACTGTAATTAAGATGCTCAAGGGAGCCAGTGGAAAGACTTGATGAATCAGATCTTTTAAATAACTTATGCTAGGGATTTCTTACATTAGCGCTCTTGATAGAATAAAGTTTAAGTTTGTAAACTTCAGTTCAGATTTCTGACCTTGCACTATTATAGAGGTTAGTGAACCACGAGATTAAGTTCCTCTAGTTGTCATGATACAGTGCCATAGCAGGGATAAATGGGGCGCCTCTTTTGCCGTATCAGCTCTCCATGCAGGCTGCTTCTTCGACTTGTTTGATCAAACAGTGGGAAAATTTATGAAGCCGGAGCTGGAAGGTCACATTGCCACCCTTTTTGCCCTGTGCTGGTGTGTCAAATGTCCAAGCAAAAGCAGTGCTTTTACAAAACTAGAGGATTCAGTTGGTGTAATTTCTCTGTTTTGGGCTAGTCCACACTTTATTGGAGATTTGAACACTAGCCTTTCGGAAGCTTATGATTGACTACAAATATAATTGGACTCGTCCTTTGACAAATCGTCCCCTTGGACTTATGAGGTTCTATCTGACATTTTTATAAAAATTTAGTTATTCACATATTCATATTCTGTGACAACTTATTTACATTATGTGATGTTTCTTGTTTCTAAGTTGTGTACATTTTGGTACTTTTTTTTAGAAAACAAAAAGGTTCTATCTACGTGAGCCAATCAGCACTTCGAATGCACACACGAAGACCAATCAGGATCAGCGTTCTTTGTCATATTGTCGTGATAGTGGAAGAGAGCCCAGTAAACGCCAAATCGGTGAAGAGAAGACCAAATAATTTCACACAACGCGATGTTTATTAGAAACATCATGATCAACTATTTTATTTATGATCTTGTCAACGACAGCAGCCCAAATTCCAGGGAATTACAGTCTTTTTGTGTGTTTTGTTGTATCTGATGTTGAGGAGTTATTTTCAGTTAGACACCATGCAAATGTTAGACAGCAGTGCTATTAAGAGGATAGGTTCTGGTTTTGTAGTCCATTTGCTTATTTCCAGTCACGTCATTGTCATACGAGGGAAAATTATGTATATATTAGGTTATGTTTTAACCTTGATCCATCCTGTGTACTTGAATTGAGCTGTATAGCTATAAAGCTATTTTATTTGATTAAAGTGTATACTAGATTAAGTGAGATGAAATGTTAAATTTTACATTGTCTGTAAAAACTGAGTTGTAATTTAAATATTTTAAATGTAAAATATTTTTAATTATATATAGTCAGTGAAACATTTTTCAGTGTTTATTACATTTTGTTAAACACCTTTGCTGAAGCATTGTCTGTTTCTTGCAATTTTTTAGTCTTAAAATGTCTTAAATTTTACAATATTAAGCCTTAAAGGTCAAATATTCAATAATTTAATTGATGGGGTCTTAATTACAACAATATTATTTCAGCCATACTGATGTCTATAGAGAAAGCCATTTTACCTGTCCCACTTTCTGTGGAATAAAGTCCTGCTCAGATGTATTACAGTAGCTGCTTTCTGTCTAAACAAAAGGAAACTTAAACTCAAATGGTTCCTGCAATAAAGTGTTAAATTACCCATCATATTCCTATACCTAAATGTAACATCTGCACTGGACAAAAGATTTAGCACTGCCTTTTATGCTTAACTTGAACAAGAAAAAAATATTAATTTAAAATATTAAATGTCAACACATTGTTGCAACAATAATTTTGTGTTTTAAAACATATTATAAGTAAACTGTTTGTGTTTCTTGAAAATTATTGCTTCAATTAATTTTTTGGCAGATAGAACCTCATAATTCCAAGAGAAAAGTGTTTTTTTTTTTTTTTTTAGAATTAGAAGGTTCTATCTGCATTTGACCCGTTCCAAAAATCTCCATTTACAAATTTGAGAGGATTTTGATATTGTATATTTAGAATACATTTAGGGTCCCTGTCATTTTCATGATTGAAAGAAACTTGTTTCCCATATAGTTTTTGCTGTATGAAATGCAAAAACTTCTCAATATCTCAAAACTGCTCAGCAGATAGAACCTTATAATTCCAAGGGGACGAAATTACTTTTCTTGCTTTGTTCTTTCCAAGATCTGAAATTAAACTAAATTAGCTTCTGTAAACTCACTGAACTGTATGCTGACTTACTCTCAAGTGTGAGTGAAACTTTTTTTGGAATAAGACTGAATAAAATAAACTCCTGCGCAAATATTATTATGGTCTCGAAGCTGTTATTTGTGTTCATGCTAATATTGACCAGATTACCTAGATAAATCAAACAGAGGTAATAATTTATTTTCATTTTTCAGTTGTGCTTTTGTCACAATGCTTCAATTGTTTCTGACTCAGCAGAGAGATGACACGCCACAGGGAATGTTCTACATGTTGGCAAGGGTGGGGAGGTCAAGTCATTTCAAATTTGCCACGACTAACCTTCCACAGTGCAGCCTCTGGCCTGTACTTTGTTAACCAGACAGTAAGACAATCTCTGCTGACCAATCTCGTGGAGCTGCATGAATCACTTCTCCTGTTGTGGGAGACACCTCCACCCCTGTAAAGGTTAAACTATGCATTTTGCGTTCATTAAAATTCATCAACATACATGTCTTCCCAGCAGCTTTCTTTTCTGGTGGCATTCACAAAGTAAGAAAAATGATCAATGTCTGATCATGGCAGTGGATGCTGGTTCACCCTAAGGAGGTTTGTAATACCTGGAGATAGCTGTCTGTTAGCATCCCCATTCATCTTAATGACAGTTGCTCGGATGCCGCAAGACCCCCTAGAAATATGTGACTTATATGTCACGTATGTGTCAAATATGTGTCTTTTTCCACCCATTTTTTTTGCATTTTGCTGAACAGGGGTGCAGGTATAGTTAGCCAACTATGGTCGCAAGTTCCCTTGTTACAATCAGAGTTCAGTGATTCAATTTATTTTTTTTATTTTTTGGATGAGAAAAACAGTGAATCGTTGAAATTAATTGTGTTGGATAATGAGAGTGTTGTCTTCTGTAGTGCTGCCTTTGAAGTTGTTTCATAATTGATAAAATTTACATTGACAGTTATTGAACTGATTTGAATCAACATTGAACTAAACTGGGCTGAACAATGACACTGTTCTGAAGAGCAGCTTTATAGCTGAATTGAATTTATTTCATAATTGATGTATTTTGCAATATAAACACTGTTATTTTCCTTTTTATTACTGTGAAGCAGCTTTGAAACAATCTGCATTGTATGTAGTGCTGTATAAATAAATATGACTAGACTTGACATTCCTAAAACCATTGTTCCAAGGAACATTTGCAAACAGCATAGCAAAGTGTGGTTGAAACTATAGCTCTCAACCTCTGGTTAGAAGCATAGTTTCTTTTTAATATGACATGTGAACTTAAATAGATCATTGCTCTTGAGGAAAAAGAAGCAAGCTCTTTTAGTTTTTCAAGAGAATAAAAGTTTTTGAAGAGTTTGCATGTGCGTAAGTTCTCTAGATCCTCAGGGGAACCCTGGAGTATGACTTAAAGATGAAACATCTGTAAATAAAGAAAAACAGCGCAAAAACAAAAATGTCGACGTAGTTCTACCATGTTTGTTATTTACAGCAATAATCTGACAATAATTCATTCTCAAACTGATTAAGTAGCAGAAGTTACTACTTCACCACCTGCGTGACTTCATTAACAAGACTTCTACATTGTTGAACCAATGTAGTTCAAATGATAGAAATTACTCCACACTCTGCATTGTACTTTGGTAATTAGCAGTGAGTTACTGTACATTGCTGAAACTCACCCCAGAATGGTTATGGCTGTCCACCAGCTACATAAGCACCAAAATAGCATCAACCAGCATAAAGTGGCCTCAACCAGTATGGGAAATAATGCTGGTCTTTTCATCGGACTAGCGAACCATAATGTAAATGAATCCACACTCTTGAGATCTTCAGAATATGCATTCAGATTGGCACAAGTTCAAAGTTCGTGCCCTCATTAGTAGTGCATGGCAGCTCTTTCCGTGCTGCGTGTAGCAGTTTTAGTCTTATCTGATCCTCCTCTCATAAGTGTCGGGGTGACCTGTAGCTGAACCGACCAAAATCAATACCCATAAATCCGACCTGGCCCATCTTCCTCAGAGTTCATTCACTCTAGTGCGTTAGTAGACTACTTTTTTTCTCAGATTCAGGTCTTTTTTATTTCTGTAGTTCCAAGTCATCACACCCCCATACTTTTAGAGACCATATTTTAGAGGGGGAATGAAGTTTTCTGAATTAGTCGTAATGTGGTATAGAGAGGTCCACCCGCGTTGTTCATTAACAATAGCGATGCTATCAAGGCTAAATGGGCCTCTGCTAATAGCATCATAATTAGCTTGTCACTTATAAAGAGCATCTGTAATAAACACTTGTTTGTCTTCCTGCCATGGATTTCTGAGATAAAGTTCATCAGCTCTCTCTCTCAGTGGTGTGTGTGTGTTTTAGGTTGTGTTTTTCTGTGCCAATATAGGACAATATAGAGAGACAGGAAATTATTGGATATAGAGGGCACAATGGAATCAGGATATGACAAGGCCAGACAGGTTTGACTGACTCCTTTACATAATTATCAGTCAATGCATTGTGTATTTATAAGACAAGGGCCAAATTGTGATGGCTAGACGACTGGTCAGAGCATCTCAAAAACTGCAGCTTTTGTGGGGTGTTCCCGGTCTGCAGTGCTCAGTATCTATCAAGAGTGGTCCAAGGAAGGAACAGTGATGAACCGGTTACAGGGTCATGGACGGCCAAGGCTCACTGATGCACGTGAGGAGCGAAGGCTGGCCCGTGTGGTCCGATCCAACAGACAAGCAACTGTAGCTCAAATTTCTCAAGAAGTTAATGCTGGTTCTGATAGAAAGGTGTCAGAATACACAGTGCATCGCAATTTGTTGTGTATGGGCTGCATAGCCACAGACCAGTCAGGCTGCCCATGCTGACCCCTGTCCATGCCGAAAGTGCCAACAGTGGGCATGTGAGCATCAGAACTGGACCACGGAGCAATGGAAGAAGGTGGCCTGGTCTGATGAATCACATTTTCTTTTACACCACGTGAATGGCCGTGTGTGTTTGTGTCGCTTACCTGGGGAGCACCTGGCACCAGGATGCACTACGGGAAGAAGGCAAGCCGGCGAAGGCAGTGTGATGCTTTGGGCAATGTTCTGCCGGGAAACCTTGGGTCCTGCCATCCATGTGGATGTTACTTTGACAAGTACCACCTACCTAAGCATTGTTGCAGACCATGTACACCCTTTCGTGGAAACGGTATTCCATGGTGGCTTTGGCCTCTTTCAGCAGGATAATGCGCCCTGCCACAAAGCAAAAATGGTTCAGGAATGGTTTGAGGAGCACAACAACGAGTTTGAGGTGTTGACTTGGCCTCCAAATTCCCCAGATCTCAATCCAATCGAGCATCTGTGGAACAAGTCCGATCCATGGAGGCCCCACCTCACAACTTACAGGACTTAAAGGATCTGCTGCTAACTTCTTGGTGCCAGATACCACAACACACCTTCAGAGTTCTAGTGGAGTCCGATAGGCCAGGGCTGTTTTGGCAGCATAAGGGGGACCAACACGATATTAGGAAGGTGGTCATAATATTATGCCTGATTGGTGTGCAACCTACATTCAAAACCCTCTTTATTCCTTCCCAGTACTTCAATAAACAGAAAAACATCATGTACACACTGGCACACATGCATAGACACTGGCACACATGCACAGTACATATATTTGTTGACTGCCACCTTGTGATTGTTACAGATGTAGTATTGACAATGACAGGCAGCAGACGCCGTTGACTGACAGAGCTCATCTGCAGAACAGTGGCAGCTGTTTTGCTGTGGTCCCAGACATGGAGGAGCATGTCTCTGCACCTTCTGATCTGTCAGTACAACAGGAAATATGACAGGCTTGCCAGTGTAGAGCATGTGGTCGGCTAGACCTTCGTCTCCTTTTCATCTTTTTCACACACCTGTCTGTCCAGCCCCGCAGAATAATGCCTAGGCTATTAAAGGATGCCCATGAAAGACCCTGGAAATTTAAAGAGATTTGCTCAGTTGTTGACAGGGTTAGATGGCCTTTGTGTCTTGGAGCTTTGTGAGGGATAAATTTGGTTGCCTCGTCGTTGTATCCCTCTTTTTATCTGTATAAGAACGAGGTGGTGAGTTGTTTTGACAGGAGTGTTGCTCTGACATTCAGCGGGGCGGCTCGATCGTTTGATGCGGAGAACAGGGCCAAAGGAGGAGGCTCTTCATTTTGTCTCACTATGATGAGCCTCCTCCCTCCATCCACCCCCCTTTCTCTCTTTTTCTCGCTGTGGATTTTCTTTCTCACCTACTTTCTGTTCTCAGTAAGCCTCTGGCTGTGTTTTGTGCCACATTATTAAAACCTGCAGTAGACAATATGTTATCGGCAGTGCTTAATTTGTAAATAATGAGGTCCCAGGACAAGGACTGGAGACAGATCTGGCAGCTGAGGGTTGGAATCAGAGAAAAGTGTGCATTTCGCTACCAGTTAACACCACAAGTGAGCTTTGTTGATTATCGGTTGTTAATGTTTGTGTATGGGCTTATTTCAGATGTGACTACACATATGATTTAAAAAAAAAAAATCTGCTTTTTATTATATTGACACTAACTTATATTATTATTATTATTTTATTTTTCTTATAAAATGGTTGGTTCCTGTCCTTGATTCTGATTGGTCAATAGCTGTGTTTTATTCACGATAAAACACGACTATGACTGCTTCACCCAACGGTTCTGTGAACACCCTTAGCAACCACTCTTAGCAACGTAAACTGTTTGTCCTCAGTTGATATTGTTCATTGAAGCTTACTGTATTATGGAGAACTAGAAAAATATTGTGAGAAAGAGATCGAGTGAGCGAGTTTATTACCTGCATTCAGATTTAGCATTTTCCTTCAGGTCAGTCCTATGTTCATAATAAAAAATCTGTTTAAATGTCTGATATATTATCTTGTCCTTTTAACAGTTAAGGGGTTTTCCCGTGACTGACAGCGCTAGTCAAAGCATTTGTCAGTTGCGTCTTTTTCCGTGTTCACAACAATTCAGTTTTTTCAATGTAAAAGTCTTCGCTACTGACTGACACACATTTTTAAAGACCGTCTTTGCCTCCTTCTAATGGCGTAATAATGTAACTTCTGTTGCTGTTCACGGTCAAGGTCTATTTTTTCCGGCGGAAGGAAGGCTTTTAGTGAAAGTTCACTTCATGAAAGTTGCATTGATACATTTGCGTTTAATATTTGTATTGTAACCGTTTTATAAAAGCAGTAAGGTACTTGAGGCTAGTGCTGTATCGTGAATAAGTCACGGCTGAAGGGGTTGAAGGCCCTTGCAGGCCCTTCAGCTGTGACTTATTCACGATGCAGCACAGCCTCTCGTACCTTATTGCTTACATGAAAAAGCGTTCATAAGTCAGTATTTTTTTTTAAAGAAATTATTACTTTTATTCTGCAAGGACACAGTTAAACTGATCAAAAAGTGACACTAATAATGTTACAAAAACATTTATATTTCAATAAATGCTTTTCTATTGAAATTTCTATTTATAAACAAACATTATGGTTTGCACAAAAATATTAAGCAGCAGTTTTCAATATTGATAATAATAAGAAATGTTTATTGGGCACCAAATCATGATAGTGTATGATACCAAATTCATATGCTATGATGTTTACATGGTACTTCAAAGTACTTCAGAGTTCAGTGGTACTACCTTTATATTTTCATGCTGTTTCTATGTCTAAAAACAGTACCATGGTAGTTTTTTATACGGTCATTTTTTATTGTACTCAGAACTGTAGGCTCACACATAAATTACCATTCAGAGTGAATGAGCTGACTGGAATGACAGTGAAATTGTCCTAGGGCACAGAACATGAATGATTCAGGAAGTGCTAATTGCCGGCATGCTAATTTCTTATGAATCATTAAAATAAGTTGGCATAGATCTTTGTGTGGGTGAGTGTATAATAGAGAGGTGAGAGGGATTTATTAGAGTTTATGCTTTCATTATGCTCTTCTTGATGTGCCTAAGTATATGAACTAATTGGCACTAATAGTTGCTGATTTTGGATTATTAGCTGTCACAGCTACTGTATTTATATGTCTGGGATCAGTTGATTTTCAATGCCTCGAACAATCCTTCAAGTCTGTTATATTATGTAATCGGTCTTAGAGGAATTGCCTTTAGTACAGGGGTCTTACCGCAGGCCACTCTTGCAGTGCAAGATTTATATTTCCCCATATTTGGGTTTAAAAGTTGTTGTTGACATATGTTTTGCTGTTTGATTTAATGTGCCATTTCTGGCTCTCCCTCAAAGAAAATGGCTCTGACTCATACCATGTTATCCTAAATTAAAAAAAGCTTATATGAAGCCTACTATGTCAGTTATAATGGACAAAGTGGGAATCTTTCGCTGACATGTCAAAAATAAAACTCACATGACCCATATAGCATCATCATACAAGCCAGCCTAATGTAGTATATCCATTTAGACCTTGCTTTTCCCTCCTAATGGGGCTTCAATGGGCCTTTTCAGTAGGGCACAGCCCTGTAAATGACTGCAGCCTCGGCTATGGCCATCTGGGGACTAGGGTAATAAATAAGCCCTCATGGTGTTTAATAAAACAATATGAAAATATTGTCTTACCCTTAATAGCCTTGTAGAAAGGAGGGAGGTATAAATCAAGCCATGGGCCGTACTGCATACTAGCCTTACCTTTTCCAGTCCGTTCTCCTGGAACCCTGGGAGGCTGGTTTCTCCTCTGAAGTGTAAAACGAGCAGTTGTACCTCATCGTCCTCCTCCACTGCAAGCACAATGTCGCTCTCATTCTGACTTGTTGAACCCGGTGTCTCCTGAAGATTTACCACGGGCCCTTACCTGGTCTCGGCCTTAGAAACGTGATAACTTGTCTCCTGGTGACACTGCATCAGTTTTCTATTTAAACATTTAGCGCAGAGTCTTTTGAAGCACAGAGGTGGTTAAAGTTGTGTTTGGCTTCCGTCCATGTGGGATATGTTTCATGACTTGATGTGCTGGTGAAGAAAATGGGCTGTTTCAGAATTTCGCATTTCGAATGATTAAGCAACCTGCAAGAATGTTTGAATCTAATAGAGTGAGAGATAATTTAATAGAGATACTTTTCAAACTGGGTACCCCTCAGGGTGTTGCAAGAGGAAGCTACAGGGTCCACAGAACATTTGAGGGAAATAATTACAAGAATTATAAAACAACTAGTCAGAAATCATCAGCTCAATTGCAGTTTATTTCTACATTATTCCATCAGTAAGAAATAGTAAGTGCTCTTTTAAAACTGCAGAACTATGTTTACAGTTAAAAAAAAAAAAATGCAAAAACATTTGAATTTAATTTAAAACGATTCTCTTCAGGTTTATATATGTAACTATGAAGTTAATTGTGACTCATAATTGCACTTTTATTTCTTTTTTTACTTCATACCTCACAATTGCAACTTTATATCTCATAATTATGACTGTATGCATTACCGTTTAAAGGTATGGGATTAGTTTTAGTTTTTTTTTTTTTTTGAAAGAAAATAGTACTTTTATACAGCATAGTGTTGTCAAAAGTACCAACCACGATACCAAATTTGTACTGAAATTTATAAAAATGTGACGCTTTGAGCGCTGTTGAGCAGATTCGTAAACACCTCTGATTGGCAATTGTGTTCACGCGTTCATCAGATATATCTGTGATTGGCTACAATTATTAATGCTTCAAAAACATGTTGTAAATAGACATCAATGACGCTCTTCACCGAGCACTTACACGGATACACATGGGAGCTTTTGAAAGCAGGTATCTATCAGCAGATATATTAGGGATTGGCTGATAGACGCCTGCTTTCAAACGCAAACGGATCTGAGACAGGCATATCTGTTGAGCATGTGAACACAAAAGCCAATCAGAGGTGTTTACGAATCCCCCCAACAGAGCTCAAAGTGTCACGTTTTTAATATTTCAGTACCAACTTGGTATCGTGGTCGGTACTTTTGACAACATTAATAGAGGATGCATTTAAATGTTTAAAAGTGACAGTAAAAGCATTTATAATGTTAAAAAATATATATATATATATTTCTATTTCAAATAAATGCTTTTGTGTGAAATTTCTGTTTAGCAAAAAAAAAAAAAAAAAAAAAAATCATGGTTTCCACAAAAATATTAACCAGCACAACCGTCTTCAAAATAATAAGAAATGTAACTTGAGCAGCAAATCAGCATATTAAATTATTATTATTATTTAATTTTTGCAGCCTTGGTCAGTGTAAGATTAAAAACATTTTAAAAATCTTACCGACCCCAGACATTTGAACTGTAGTGCATCTCTCTCTGTCTCAAATCAGGAAATATGTACTGTGGCTGCCATTAAAATTTTGGAAGGAGATAACCATAATTGGAAGCCCTTGACATTTGCAGATTGTTGTTGTAGAGAATTTGTGATTCTATAAGCAATACCAGTCCATATCAGTGGATGGCACTTTTAATACATGCAGGAGTGTCAAATCTCAGGAACTCTTTCTATCCTAATTCTACCTGCATCTTGACACTTTTCCTAATCGTATTACAGTTGTGCTGTCTGGGCAACTGAAAGAAAGTATAAGCCAAGGCAAACACCTGGTACAGTGCAAAATGCAGTTCCTCAGCCCTGATTTTGTCTTTTTGGCCATAGGCCAGATCATTTTATTGTGATGGACTCTACAGCGTGTCTCTGACGATCTGCTCTGGAGTTGTTAGCTCTCACCTTTGACTGAACATCTGTTCTCTTGGCGCTTCAAACACATTGCTCCAATGACCTTCTAGAACCACACTGGAACAGAAAGTGACACAAAGTCATCTGTTATACCAGTCAGAATATTCCTCTCTTTTTTTCATATTATATTATAATAGATAACCAGTCTTTAGTCTCGCACAACTAGAATTTTGACTGCTGGCATAAAGTCTGGTTTACTTTGCAGTTTATTCTGGCCCAAAGCCACCTACTTAGACTGTGTCAGCCTGATACCTTTATAAAAATGCATTTGTTTCTAGGTTGACTGGTAAAAATTTGCATATCCATGTTTTCTAAGAGCCAGCCATTCAAATTTGAACTGTCAAACGGACTGCAGGTGTTGTCTGAGGCCAAGACTACTTGTGAGATTGCCTCACTGTTTGCATGTTAGCATGTTTCTAACCTACAGTGACATTTTAATGAATGGCTGAGCAAACTGTGCAACTTTGTGTTAAGAAGGGCATCCTCGCCAGATGAACTCATGCCCAATTTCAGCTCTATCGGGTCTTTTTCCTGGTAGAATTATGCCATATATCCCAGATTGCAGCAGCTGAAGTGTGAGGCACCACGCCGGGCGGCGGTCTGTCGCTCCCACACCATGTACCGGCTCCACTGCAGTGGGAGTACCGACATTGTGGCGTCGGATTGAGCTTGAGAGGGATATACGCGTAGGGATCCACCCCATAATGCAAACAAACGGGTGAATATTTAGAATCGCCGGAAATACAGCGTTTAAATTCTACAAATCTGTTCTCATAGTGGCTAGCAGATGACAGGAAACCTCACATGATGGTTGGTAAAGTAAAGTGGAGTGGAATGAAGTGGTGTGGGCTCTGCCGTTTGGTTGGCGATGTCTGCGGGGTGCCCGCCAACCTCAGCCAAACCAGTACAGGCCTTTCCGCACCTCCGCTCCCAAATAATGACCCGGCTTGACAAACCAGAGCAAATCTCCCAGCACTGCTTGAGGTTTCCAAGCGAAGCAAATGGATTTTGGAGAAAGAAGGGCGTTTTATTTTCCTTCACCAACACTCATCAAATTACAGTTTCATTGCAGATTCTAGCATCTAATTCAACGTTGTAGTATCATATAATACTGACAGCTTAAGTGCAGGGTGCCAGTCAAACTGACATGGAGGAAGCTCCACCAAAAGTGAGACCTAAGCACCAGACACAAGCTAAACGAATATAAAAGCTTTGAGACAGATTGAGCCTGAATCTAAAAATGCAATTCAGCCACCAGTAGTTTCTGCTCCCTAGTTTCCTGTCATATACAGTATCATTTTATTGTGAACATGATTTGGCCAGTTACCTGCATCATTATTATGAGGTTGTGCATTAAAATGTAAATATTAAAATATAATATGAATAGAATATAGAATAAAAAAAAAAAAATCAAAAATATTTTAATTATTAATATGATATTATTGTTGTTGTTTTTTTTTTCCGCTGCTTTTGCTATGTGTGTGGGAAAGTTGTATGAGTAACAGCCATAAAGTGCTTCTAAAAGTATAAAATACCTCAAGTTAGCAGCATTGTTTCCCTTGCATTCACATTAAGGATGAATGAATATATATATATATATATATATATATATATATACAGTGGGTACGGAAAGTATTTAGACCCCCTTAAATTTTTCACTCTTTGTTATATTGCAGCCATTTGCTAAAATCATTTAAGTTCATTTTTTTTCCTCATTAATGTACACACAGCACCCCATATTGACAGAAAAACACAGAATTGTTGACATTTTTGCAGATTTATTAAAAAGAAAAACTGAAATATCACATGGTCCTAAGTATTCAGACCCTTTGCTGTGACACTCATATATTTAACTCAGGTGCTGTCCATTTCTTCTGATCATCCTTGAGATGGTTCTACACCTTCATTTGAGTCCAGCTGTGTTTGATTATACTGATTAGACTTGATTAGGAAAGCCACACACCTGTCTATATAAGACCTTACAGCTCACAGTGCATATATAAATAATAATAAAATAAAAAAGAATCTTGTTTGTCTTCATGATTAAGAAGCTCTAGTGGCAGAATAAGATTATATCCAAAGTCTTGATCAACACTTCCTAAATAGAGTCTGGAAACATCAGTAATACTTAGCCTCAGAAATATGTGCTATTATACTAGATGCTGTGCGTCCTTTGGCTTTGAGTTTGTACTGCATCTCCGATCAGCCACTTTTGGTCTAATGTATCTGTGTAATAGCCCAAGACTAGAGATCTACTTGATGAACAGGACTCGGGTTCTGTGCGCCGTTCAAAGGCACTTCATTACCTCTACTCTCCCTCTCTCAACCTCTTCATTACACCTGCACTGAAGAAGCACTCAGATGGCTGCCTCTGCAGAGCTGTGTTTGGGATTCAGAAAGCTTCCTGACAGGACTAACTGTTCAGACAGAAGGAAACACAGAGGCCATGAAGCGTTTGTTTTGATCTGTTTTCTTTTATGCTGTGTTGTTTTACTTTCTGCTGTTTTTTGTGTTTTGTTTTGTTTTGTTTGTTTTGCCTTGGTTCATTTTGTTTTGTTTCACTTTCTGTCATTTTGTTTTGTTTTGCTTTGTTTCATTTTGCTCCATTTAGTTGTTCCATTTTGTTTTGTTTCACTTTGTCATTTTATTTTTGTGTTTTGCTTTGTTCCATTTTGTTGTACTTTTGGGTTTTTTTTCTGTTTTTTTGCAACAGTGCTAACTTGTGAATAAGGCATATTGTATAAGACTCATTTGCATAAAAAGAAAAAATAAATATATATGCATCAGTGCTATTTCCATGCACTTGGTATTTTGCTAAGCTGGATTACATGGTGTTAATGAATAAGAAGCGTGTTTACTGTATGTTCTAAAGCAGTGTTTCTCCACTCGTGGGTCGCAGAGTGTGCAATCAAAGAAACAACAACAAACATAATTCAGTGTTTTTCTGATGCTATACTTATTTTAAAAAACGTGCATGAAAGCTGTTGACACTTCTTTCAGACGCAGTTTAAGTAAAAACTGCCTAAGAAAAACGCTTTGTTCTGATTCAGTATCTTTGGTCAGATGAGATGTTGTCAGTGTAATTATTCTAACACTATTTACATGACTTGTTCCAAAAGTCTTTCATCTCAGAAAAACTAGCTGTCCTGTCCTGTCAGCCGTTATACTGTGCTCGTAGCGAGCACTCTTCAATTGTACGAGCAAATGCGGTAGCGTGCTGTATATCACTTCAATATAAATAATGCTCAAAAAGTAATTATAATCATGCAACGTCGTAGTTATATAATTAATGTAAAAGCTAATGTACTATTATTTTCATAGGCATTATATTCAGAAAGCTTCCTGACAAATATGTGGACGACTTGTTTAGCTCAAGCTCAATTTCAATATCTATGATACCTCATACAAATGACTTAATGATGAGAAATGGTTTTCAGCATTTCCCCATATTCTTCTATGGCACCACATCTCAGTGTTTTGGAGCACATGTGCTAACTGCTAAGCCATAACACTGACAAAGCCTGTTTATTTTGAATAGTAGGAGAGTATCAGTTTTTTTTAATGCTGAAAGATGCTGAACAGTTAAGAAAACAGTTAAGTATTCTACTACAGGTGGGCTTACTTACACAAATCATGACATTTAGAACATTGCTATCGGAGTGGAAGGGTTTCAAAATGATGTAAAGATTGCATCCTGACAGATGGTCTGTGAAAGACTGACCTTTGTTCCTCTACTGTGACAGTAAAATAAAATTAGAAAGGAGGGTGGAAACCAATATCTAGACCCCTAATATATAATTTAGAGTATGTGCGTGTGGCTCTATACCAAAGGTCAACCTGTTTATGACCTTCACTCAGCCCCTCAGCCCATTAAAACTCCTGTTAGGGACATAAGTCAGACCCAGGCTGTTCAATTAAGTATACATTTATGTGCTTAGTGAAAGATTTCTTACTAAATTGACACATGGATAGATCCCAGTCCCATGTCCCAGTTACATTACACACATAAAAATCAAAAGAAAGAAATAAGAAATTTGTAGAAGATTTTTTCTAGTTTTTAACACTAATGGTTCTTAAAATTATATTTTAATTGCTATGAAAATACTGTCACAATGCAAAACCTATTATTATTATTATTGGTGAAATGCAGCCTGAGCACGTTCATGAGATTTATCCATGAAAGAAATTACATTATATCCTGATTTAACCACTAAAGGTATACTGATTGTCAAAAAAACCTTTGTCAGCAACAGTGGGCTTTATTCAGCATGACTGCCTTTTATTTGTATTGTATACATGTGATCAGATCCCTGGGGAACATCAAACGTCTTGTAGCCACCTCACGTTAGTCCTAAGGGAATGAGATGTGTCAAGATTCATAGAGCTGCTCTGGCATGGATAGACATATAGATGGACTTTATTGATCCCTCTGGGGAAATTCAGTAAAATAAGAGGCATCACTTTGTTTCTGCCTGCTTTAGTATTATCTTGTGAGTCATGCGAAAAAGAAAATAAGCCCAGTCACTCCTGACTGAAGATTTTCCACTGTGGAAAATGCAGATTTGCTTACGCTTTGAGAGCACGAGGGATGTTTTAAGCTGTGTGCATCAAGCACATTTTTAAATAATAACAACTAAAAGGGAATTTTATTTATCTTTTATCCATCCATCCATATTAATTTGTGGGGGAGCAGTAGATGCATATATGAAACATGTAATTGTTATTCCCAAGGGTTAAAGTGACATTTTGGAGGCAGGGGAGCAATATATATATATATATATATATATACACACACACACACACGTATATAATTTTTATGCAGATTGTGTTAAACGTTCCTGTTGCTCTATGTAAGCAAACGTGCAAGCTGATGATTTGCACCTTACATTAAACATCCAAGTTGTCCATGTTACTTGTGCCAGCTTGGCAGGAGAAAGATTGATTTGGCTCTCTAAAATAAGCGAGTCAGTCGATGGCGAGAGTAAATAACTGCTGACTCTGAGGCCATTAGAGCCTGTCAGACTATCTGTCTGCTTACTGACTGCTGTCTGTCTGCGTACACAGCAGTGCACTGCTGCCGATATTTGAAAAGCTTGATCATTTTTAGAGACAGGAAAGATGTCTTTTAGATGATTCCTTTAATAAAACTTGCCTTTCCTTTGAGGCTGTGTCTCTGCACACCATAATCTGAAGTGTCCAGAGAGAATCACCACCTCATGTTACCCTGTAACAGACTGAACAGACTTAACACTGCCATCTATTGGACATACCTGGTATGACAGGTTTGTCTGAGTTCAAGCGGTGCATATTGGCCTCTCTCCACCTTTCTGTCAATGTATAGTGTTTCTTCCTTTCCGTAGATTTCCATCACAACCGGAATGAACCCACAAACGGTGTCGGTCAAACGGAAGTTGAGTATTACACACTTTTTACCAGCCGAAAGACAGTAAAAGCAAAAGCCCTTTGGTTTGTGTAATGAGTGCAGTGAAGCTGTGCTGCTGGAAGCTCGGATGACTCCCCTGATTATGTGAAGGTCAATTGAGCGTGCTATTAGGAAGTGGAGGCCGGAGTTCTGAGGAGTGGCGGCACCACAACCAAATAGTTTCATCAAGAACAAAAGGTCACACATTATGTCAGCCAGGTGCTTATCATGAGACCTGTCTCCAACTGGGGATATTTCAAAGTTCACAGGAAATGATGGCATGATTATTTTGATTTTTAGTAATGTGCTCATCATTTACTCATCCCTCATGTTGTTCCAAACCCATATGACTTTCCCTCTCCTGAGGAACACAAAAGGAGATATTTCGCAAAATGTTCTGCCTGCTCTTTTACATGCATTTGCAATGAATGGCATGTAACAGCGCTTTCAAGCTTCAAAATGAAGCAAAAGCACCGTAAAAGTATTATTAAGTATTAAAAAAGTTTCTTACAACTCTTACTCTCATAACTTTCGACTTGATTGCTATATTCCATTTCCATGTCTTATTATTTATAAAATCATTCAGACCATTATTGCAAACTGGACCAAATGACTCATTGAAAAGATCTGACTCAAAAGAATGATTTGTTTAGTGAATGACATGAGATTCTGAAGTTTCAGAAGACTTGGGATACAGTGCACAAGTCATATGAACTACATTTATAAAACTTTTATTGTGTGTTTTGGAGCTTGACAATCTCAGTCCACATTCATTTTCATTACATTGAAAAGAGTAGCCAGCATATTCTTCACACATTCACCTTTTGTGTGTTAGACTTATCACTTAAGCCACGGTCACGCTAGACGCTAACGTTCGAAATTTCATCGGATACTGCAACGGTCATGATATGACGTCACGGTCTACAGCGTCTTTTTAAAAAAAAACATGAAATATATAACCTACTCGACTTTATTGCAAAAATGTAATTCTTCTAATTCAGCCAAGAGGTCATAACGTGACGAATTGATCTTCTACTGGTCGCACGTCTTCACGTGATGCGAATTCGCAGGTCAGAGTTCACCAGACTTGAACTTTAGAACGCAGCGAAATAGGAAACTTTTCACACAAGCTTGCGTTTCTGGTTTGACGCATTCGCATGCGTATGAATGGAAGTCAATGGGACGAAAAGTGCAGTGTGACCGCACCTTTAGACTTGTGGAAATCTATTTACACAGAACTCGTTTTTTGCATTTAAAACTGCAGGGCAGTGGAAGAAAAAAGAGGTCTAGAGTTTTGCAAAAGACACAAGCTCAATGGTCAAACACGTCCATCTAGCATGTTTATATAGAAAAACAATGGAAAGCAGCGCTTTTAAATGCAAAAAACGCATTCTCTGAGAACGTCAGCTTGCGTGTTTGGAACAATTGATTGAGTAAATAATGACAGAATTGTAATTTTGAGTGAACTTTCCCTTAAAGCCTTATGTTTGTGCCCAGGTATCTATTGGAAAATGCTTCACAGCAACTACAGCAGATGAACTAAAATTACATCTCTTATCACCACAGCACTCTACACTTTTGTTCTCATATCATCCACTATCTGTCTTTCTCTGTCATTTGAATAATGATGGATATGATATATATAGAGCTGCTCTATATGTGTAATGCATTTCCATCTCTGTCCTCATTTTTCTTTGTTCACATTAGATGTGTTTGCTAACACAACCATCACTATTACTATTGCTCATTCTTAGCGTTAGGAGAATGTTCAAACCCCTAAGTAATGCATAATTCATCCCTCATCATCCTACAGACATTTAATGATGCCTCAACTACGTTTATAAGACGTCAGACTCATGGAGACAAGGGGTGGGTTCTTTTGATTTGGGGGACCATTGTGAGTCCTCCACCATAAATTAGGTAATATTTCAGTCTCTCTGTTCTCCAACTACAGATTTTCCATTATATATGTGGCTTATTTACATACTTCTCAAGTTAATACAGCTTGAAGTTTGATTCAAACAGTTGAGTTGAAGTTTTTTTTACACATAAAGTCACTGTGATTATTCTACCATGGGTTGTAGCTCACAGCATTATCAGCGAGATTAACAAACCATTGTTCATTCCGTGAATACAGTACAGTTATTGATGACTGAACACAGACCACCCATGTTTTCCTTCTGTTGCAACACTTATTGCATAATACTATCCATCGTTTGTTTGAAAATACACAGTTAGGTCATATAAACCAGCAACAGAAAGTTTTTACTAGGGGTCAGATCTGGATAAGAGAAGATTGCCGCTGATGATTCAGGATCCAGCCGGCTGAGTCAAACCTCAACGAATCGCTTCCAACGGCTTCTGAAGATCAGAGCAAAGCCCCAGCAGACAGCAACCTGTCGGAAAAATCACGCCGTCACTCTCTTCAATGTGAGTTGCAGGCCCGTCTGTGTTTTATTAATCTTATCTTTGACAGGCCTGACTTATTCAACAGGAATTGAGGGAAGAGCTGAAAGAGAGGCCATTCATAGTCTTGACTGTTGTCTTTGTTGCAGTGTTTTCCTTCGCGACCGTCTCGTCCTTAAAGGACAGGCGTGTGTGACAGTGATCTTTCCATTGTCTTGTATTCTTTCATGGCATTTTCTTTTCTTTGTTTTCCTAGGCTTAGCGACTGTAAGAAAACACATGTCAAGCCGTGGGGCATTTCCTGCATGCACTCGCCTTTCGCTGGAAAGCAAACACCGTTCCCTCGTCGCCTTTCAATGGGGAGGCCCGCTTTTCCTCCCTTCGCTCTCATCCCTCTTTTATTTATGAGCTCACCTCATCAGAAAGAAACAGAGCTTCTGTATGAATGAGCCATTTTGTTCCAATGTGTAAAAGCATTGTACTCTTGGATTTTTTTCATATGCATATGCCGAGTCACAGTAAAGGCACTTTTCAGAGCAATAGAAGTTCACCTCACAAATCACTCACCACTTTTGGCTCTGAGGAGACCCGGTGGCAGAAACCCTCTCGGTCGCGGTCGGAGGAAGTACTTGAGTCCAACCTTCAATTACACACAGTAAATCTGATCAGAGACTGGAGAGCACAAGCAGGGCTGCTATCAATCAGTCGTATCCCGAACCAGAGGCCAGGCTGACCTGCTCCTCGTACCAAAGACGAGATTAATTATGAGTTTTCAATCCAGGCCGAAGGGCTGATCTGTCACTATTGCTACAGTACAGTAGGAATTAAACCAGAGCTTCTAGGATTTCAGTCTTAAGGGGGAATCAGCCCCTTACCTGAATATGAGCTGATGTGGCTCCAAGGAATATTTCTTGCCTTATGTGCATTGATTCTTGCTGTACTGACGTTTTTATTGGAATTAAAATCTAGTTTTTAAAAGACTTGAAGTTGCCACTAAAATAACTCTAACCTAAATGTCTCACTTTCCGTAAAATTGTCTGGTTTTTAAAAAGTATACAAGCAAAAAAGTTATATCTGACACAAAAATTAACATTTATCTATTTATTTTTAACCGTGACAATTTGAACGTTTTTATTATTGTCAAAAGTATGATTAAAAAATAGCACTGCAAAATATTAATATAGTATTTACAATTAATAAAATTGTGGTATCCTTCCAATGATATGTGAGGGTGAGTTGAACTCGAAGAACATCTGATATTCCAATAACTTTGTAGCAACAGTAGCTAATAAAGAATGCTTATTAACAAAATTAACTGGAAACAAAAATGTTGCACAGTCCAAAAATGTATTGCTCAAATCTTTCATTTTAAATGGTCATTGAAATATTTAAATATTGTATTACACTTTATTTACAGTTATTAAATCTACATATACTGTATATAAATAACTTATGGATCTTATGACTAATTAATGTTTTGAAGAATGTTTAATTTCTTTTGGACGAAAAACATCGAACAATTTATTATTTTAATGACTGGTAAATAGGAGATTGATCTGCTTGAGCTGAAAGTATGAATTCTATGTGTGTGTGTGTGTGTATTTCCACAATTTTCCCACAAATTTTACATAAACAAAGTGATCTAAATTAATTTAAATATTAATTGAATATTAAATGTTATATTTAATGTTAATGTTTGTTTTATTAATATGTTCTTTTTTAAAGTTTAAAGGGATAGTTCACCCGAAAATGAAAATTCTGTCATTAATTACTCACCCTCATGTCGTTCCACACCCGTAAGATCTTACACCCGTTCATCTTCAAAACACAAATTAAGATATTTTGAATAAAATCCGATGGCTCAGTGAGGCCTCCATTGCCAGCAAGATAATTAACACTTTCAGACGCCCAGAAAGCTACTAAAGACGTGTTTAAAACAGTTCATGTGACTACAGTGGTTCAAACTTAATGTTATGAAGCGACGAGAATACTTTTTGTGTGCCAAAAAAAAAAAAAAAAACGACTTTATTCAACAATATCTAGTGATGGGCGATGCTCTGAAACACTGATTCGAAACAAAAGATTCGTAAAGCTTCGAAGCTTCATGAAGCAGTGTTTTGAAATCGCCCATCACTAGATATCGTTGAATAAAGTCATTATTTTGTTTTTTTGGCGCACAAAAAGTATTCTCGTCGCTTCATAACATTAAGGTTGAACCACTGTAGTCACATGAACTGTTTTAAATATGTCTTCAGTAACTTTCTGGGCATCTAAAAGTGTTAATTAACTTGCTGGCAATGGAGGCCAACATGAGGGTGAGTAATTAATGACAGAACTTTCATTTTTCGGTGAACTAACCCTTTAAGTTCATAAAATTCTGTTATCAAAATTATATGCCAGAGTAAAATTGACTAAAATTTATCAATGAAATAATGACTAAGGGGCTGTTTACGCGACACCATTTTCAACTAAAAATGGAAAAACTTTTTATGCATTTTGGCCATTCATTTACACGACAATGGCATTTTGGTGGCACTTTGTCATTTGTACAAAGAAAAAAACTTTTCCTTTTTAGTACATTGTTGTCGTAAAAACATACCCTGAATTTAAAAGACATTTTCGACACTGTGGTTGTCAAATGCCAGCATTACGTGATGAAGTACACCTGTGGTTACTCTGCTAGGACACCTGTGGGAACTGACATCTTACATCCACTATTCAGCCTCCCTAAATAAGAAACGCCTATGAATTAAATGTATTGTAACCTGGAAATAGGCTTGAAGCCTGAGGCATGTTTGAAATTGACAGGAGCATGTAAACAACTTTACGATGATAACTGCAGGTATCTAATAAAACAGATTGGCGGTTTTGCGAGGCTTTACGCTGTCAGTGACTCATACTACAGAAAGCTGTGCTGTCAAATGCCATGACTTGTTTGCCCTGGAGGAGCTTGAGAGATTTTCTGTGTGGCCGCCCGTGTATGTGCGCATGTTTGGCGATGTTCCCGTGTATTCGTCCTTATCGGCTCAAGTTTACATTGGATGTCACACTGATTTGATTTAACAAGATAACGGGGCATCAATAAACCTCAGCCTCCGCAGATTTTCAGGGCTAGACGCCGATTTGAAAAAAAAAAAAAAAAGAATGTCACGGAAGCGATGATAAGGGCGCCATCCAATGCTTATTTGTTTTGTCTAAATTGAATTAGTCATTCGTTAAGCTAGTGGGAGAGTTAATTGGATTTGAATTAATTGAAGAGGGGTAGGCTGAGAGAGGAGATGGTGTATTATTACCATATCAAGCATAGAGAGGGAGAGATGAAACATAGTGCTGTGAATGTCAATATCTGGACTGATAGTTTCTGGGTCTGCATGAGCGAATCTGTGTTTTTTAGAGCCCAGCAGGCCTGCTGCTTTTGCATGCTTAATGAATTCTTCCTGGAGAAGAAGCCGTGATACTTGATGACACATTTATTCACTTATTTATTTTATGTTTTGTTAGACTTCAAGTATGAGGATTTCTGAGTAGACGTTGAAGAGGTGCAATTGTTCATTCATTTTTAGGGGGATTCAAGTGTGATTAAAGGTGTTGCAATTGATTTTTTGAATAGCACACATAAAATGGCCCTTCAGCCTGACAGATATCACTGAAATAGGTGCCCTGAGAAATCCCAAGACTTTTTAAGCTGTAAAAAAAAAAGTTAGGGGAGTGGCCCAAGTTTGCTAGTTTTGGAGCGACGGCAGGTGGTTAATGTTAGCAAACTGGCAGAAGTTAGCAAAGCGACTTATAACATCTTGAAAGTTCATTTATGGTTTTAAAAACTGAAGGTATGATGTTTAGGGGTAGGGGATAGTGTGTGTGTGTGTGTGTGTGTGTGTGTGTGTGTGTGTGTGTGTGTGTGTGTGTGTGTGTGTGTGTATGCTTTGTTGGCTTGACTCTCACCTCACTGCACCATGACCAGCAGAGGGAGCTATAGTAAATGGACGCTGCACTGGACCTTGCATGTGGCCACAAACACATTCCTGTGGGAATACAGAATGGATTCTCTCTCCAATAGGGCATTAATCAATCCGCTTGATTTAATGACTGTTCTCACCTCATTCAAAACACTTGCACATAATTTTACAACCGTCATTGGTCACTACTACTAACGTAGACAGCGCAACCTTTTTAGATGTCTGACAGTAATGAACTAATAAATTCAACTTTCTTAAACCTTTTATTTTTTAGATTGTGATGCTTTGATAAAAAGAGTCAGTAGAGAGAAAGCAGGGTATTATAAGGAGAAAGATGAGTTATTGAATGGAAATACTGCAAAATATAATATAATATAATATAATATAATATAATATAATATATAAATTCAGAAATTCTCTTTTCCCTACATTCATTTTATATGTTATTTCAGGCTATAATAACAATAACACTTTTATTTTATATAATATTGTTTTATTTTATGACAAAGGCCATTATTGTTCAGCTTGTTCTTTCAGAAACAGAAGTTACGTAACGGCCTCTGTCTCAGTGGCAGTGAGTGTGTGCTTTGGGAAGTGCAGTGATGAAGACTACGGAAATGAGGGTTCAGGATTTAAGTATGAGACATGTAGCCCAGAGGCTGATTTCTCTGCTGGACCCAGTCAGCTCTGAGAATAGTAATTTAACTGTCTGTCTGCGAGAGACAAGAGGAAGCTATCACTATCTTGTAGAACAGAAAGTAATATCTTGCATAGTTAACACTAGAAACCTTTTGTTTTCATTGAGATGGTGATCTTTAGCTTTGCCCTTTATGGGGATGTAATTGACACTTTTTTTTCCTGTGTTCTCTCATCCCATGTTCTCTCACTTTATTTTGTGTTATTTAAGCCCAACAGGCTTGTGTGATTTCTGCTCGAGTTGGTTTTCAAGGCACCGGTGTGCTCATTTGAGGATTGTGCTCCTGATGGACAGTTTTATGAAGGAAGGCGAGGGTGATTCTAAGTTAAACTGATATTTCAATGTGTTTTCTCTGAAAATACGAGCATACACCTACACGCTCACTTAAATTGAGAAACTGCTGGAGGCGCACACTAAAACACTCTCACGCTCTTTATATTTTAAGATGGTGCCAGCTTGTCAGGTGTAGTAAGTTTGGCTGTTGACTGTTAATTTAAAGGGTTAGTTCACCCAAAAGTGAAATTTCTGTCATTAATTACTCACCCTCATGTCGTTCCACACCCGTAAGACCTTTGTTCATCTTCGGAACACAAATTAAGATATTTTTGATGAAATCTAAGAGATTTTTTTTTTTTTTATCCCCCATAGAAAGCAACATAATGACCATATTCAAGGTCTAAAAAAAATAGTAAAGACATTGTTAAAATTGTCAACGTGACTACAGTGGTTCAACCTTAATGTTATGAAGTGACGAGAATACTTTTTGTACTTCTCATCGCTTCATAGCATTAAGGTTGAACCACTGTAGTCACGTTAACAATTTTAACGATGTCTTTACTACTTCTCTGGACCTTGAATGTGGTCATTATGTTGCTTTCTATGAGGGATAATTTTTTTTTCATCAAAGATATCTTAATTTGTGTTCCAAAGATGAACAAAGGTCTTACAGATGTGGAACGACATGAGGATGAGTAATTAATGACAGAAATTTCATTTTTGGGTGAACTAACCCTTTAAGTCTGTCTATCTGTCTGTCTGTTCATCCATCCATCCATCCATCCATCCATCCATCCATCTATTCATTGGTTCATCCTTATTGTGTGATGCTCAGTTTTTGCCTCAGGGTATTGACTTTTCTCTCTATGTATATAAGTGAACATATGTGTCTTCGCATGCAAGGTGGGAGTGCAAGTCTTTCTGTGAGTTATTCCTCCATATTTTGACAGGCATTCTTTTAAAACTGGCTAGCCCATTCTTCACAGCCTATCCTTCACAAAGATCAAGCTACAGGTTCCAACAAGATTACTTCTGTGGCACAAATAGCTTTCATTCAGTTCCATCCTCCTGTATTTTCATCCTCATCCCAAGAGAAGATCACAGTTGCAAGGTCTTACTGATTCAGTAATGATGAATAAATGAATGGAGCATGGCCATACTATATCATTCAACCTTGACAAATTTTGCTTTCTGTCAAAAGATTTCTTGTTCAAACAAGCAGTGTCTCAGTTGGCTACATCTGTGACCTTCATAGAAATGTAAAAAAGTATTTCACCTTAAAATGAAAAATCTGTCATCATTTAATCAGCCTCATGTTGTTTTTTCGTACAGTGAATGTAAACTGGGACGGACACTGTCAAGCTCCATAAACAACATGGAAAACGCCATAAAAATATCATAATAATAGTCTATATGACCAGTTTGCTATATTCCTTAAATTTTGATTGAAGAACACATACTGAATTTTAAGTTATAATTAGGGGAAAATCTCATTTGTGCTGCTACAAATTCACTGTATGCTTTCATACAGTTTTGAAAAGAAATGAAGGTTGGTATCATTAAAATTAAAATTTTTGTCTAAAGTATTCTATTCTGTTATTATTGTATGAATATAGTTTACATTTTTTATAGCTTATTGACCCAAATTAGCTTTCATTGTAACACATAAGTATGGCAAAATATAGCCTAATTCTTCACCATAATAACCATAATTTTGAAAAGCCTCTATAGATTGTTAAATCTAGTTAATTTAACATATTACACAGTATTTGGTAAGTACATGTGTTTTAACACAGCATTAGGGTTGTTTTCTTTACTAACCCTCTTTTTTTTCATGTTATTTGGCTGTTTTAAATGACTATAATGCCCTAAATATGTAATTACACAGAAGAGACACGGTTCCAGAAAGCCTAAGTAATTGATGTAATGATGCGGCAGGCCAAGGCATTTAGCCTTGTATGTGCAGCCACACAATTGCCGTAATTACCCAGTGGATCGGTATTGTGTAACCTGGCTAAACCAAGACACCTCTGGGCTGGCAAATTTGGAATTAGTGGCAGATGTTCTAGAGAAATTGAAGAACTGCTGCTTTCTTATTCTTATTTCCGTATTCAACCATCTACACCTATCTGAGCTCACGAAATGTTGATTACATCTGACACAAATGAACTATTTATGGCAGGGTGTTTATGCCGAGCAGCATGTTTCCTCTCATCTAACCTCCAAAACAACAAAAACAAGTACACAGCGAAAGACTAACAGCCATTAGTTTTGTTGAGCAAAAAGGAAGCTGACCCCATAATCAGATAAATCACGCTGTTTGCTGTTTTTCCGGGTGGTGTTTGGCAGCTCTTGATTTCCCCCAGGTGTCCAGAGTGAGGACCGTGACGGAGTCCACAAACATTAGCGCTTCCGATATTTTTCTCGGTGCCTTTGGATGATCAGTAGTACCAGATGGTTCATTTGAAGGGCCCTTTGGATCTGCTGCCCATGCTTAACCGCTGCTACCACCCATTTCTATTAAACAGGACCGTAAAAATGACTAGCGGCCCTGTGTGTTGAGTCATGTTGGTTTTGGTGGTGGTGCATGTTTTTATAACACAGGCAGAGCATTGAATTCAGAGAGAGATAAAGGCTGCTTTCACACTAGAGCTGGTCGTTTCGTTCAGTCGGTGTGAAAGCGCTTTTCCCAAACTCGGGTGCACACCAGCGAACCGCAAACCAAGTTTTGCAAACTGCCAAAGACAGCTTGTTCTTTAGTATCCACACCAGATTTCACATCTTACATTTGATGGAAACAGAACAATGAAATGGAATGTTCTGTGAAACGCAATTTTGACACGGTGAGTGTGAACTGAAGTTGAAACAGCTTGAAACAGTAAGAGCTGATGAATACTTGTGCTTGGCTGCAGCCGTTATGCGCTCTGTTTCTCAGATGCTGGGCATTCTTGTGGTCAGAGAAAGGAAATGTCACCCGCAATGGACTGAACTGGTGGTCCTCGCTGTTAACATACACTCATCGCTCTGGGGTCTACTCGCGCTTAGGTGGTCTGCAGAAGTAATGGATGTGGAATTACAGTACTGTACAGTACCCTTTATAAACACCATTGGGTGATTCTCAAAGACTTGAATTATTTAAAGTATAGCAGAGTTAAAAGACAAAAGATGTATTGTGCGGAGTATGATTTTAACTTTCCCACTTCTAACGCCAGCTGTGGTTTGAGATCTTACCATGTTGAAAGTGCAGAACGTACCTATTTCAGCTTTTGTTGCAGGGCAGTTGAAAGAAACTTTTTGTTCTAGAGTCTGAAGCAGCAGCCCTATCTGACAATTATTAATTCACATATATTATTAGTGTTATTAATACAATTAAACAGTATACTATTGTACCTGGCTTAAAAAATACTGTAAATGAAAAGAGGACTACAAAGAGATCTGAGTCCACTTTATAGTTTAAGTAAAATGTGAATGCAAAGCAAACTGTTTTTTGGTGCTTTTGTTTTGTTTTGCTGTTGTTTTGATGTTTTGCTTTGTGTCTAGTTATATTCATGCATTTGATTCCTATATAAAAAAACAAAACAAACAGTGATCATTAAAAATCTAATAGCATTAGATTGATGGTAGCCTCGCAGTTTGACCCTTCACAATCCTGACAGCGTTTCCATCTTCAGGCAGCTGTGGGGGGGGGGGGGGGGGGGGGGGGGGGGGGGGGGGGGCAGATGAATAAAACATCAAGCAGTGGTTGATTGAATCATCACCTGCATGAAGAAAGAGAATTATGCTTCTATTTCCAGATGATGATAACTCACTCCTTGCCACCATGCCACGCAACCTCTGTGCGAAACAAAACACCAGGGCGGATATTTATCTGTGTCAGGTCAAGGGAAGATGACTGAATCCTCAATGAAAGCTTATTGTTTAAACAGTCCCAGCGTGACAAAGGGATTTAGTTTGATTAAAGTGATTGGTGTTCTGAATTCTGCAGGGTCTATCTGTTGTGACCGATAACCTTAAGATACATGGAGACCACTGATCTGACAGTAGGAAAGAAGACCAAAATTGCCCCCAACATGTTTTGGATGCTGTATACCAGTGGTTCTCAAAGTGTGGGGCGAAGAAAGAAAAAAAGAAAAGAAAAAGAAAACAGCTGTTGCAACAGCGTTCAAGTGTGTGAATAGCGGTTGGCACTCTGCATTTATAAAGCAGCAGCGAATACCACTTCCACTAAATCGTTTTTCTTCAGACAGTTGACTTGCCATGTTGCAGCGAGAAGGCTGTCAAAAGAGTTCAGTGCAGCCACTTATTATATTTTGTCCATCCAAAGCATCACTGAAATATTTAAATTTTTTGTTTATTTAAAGATGCAGTTAAATTTTAGTGGCATCTAGCAGTAAGGTTGCGAATTGCTCAGTCCACCGCTCACCCGTCCCTTTCGAAGCACATAGAGAAGCTACGGTGACCGACACAGGACAAAGATGTCATTGTCTGAGACAGAAGAGAGTAGCCAGTCAAGCATTGAGGTTTCTTCTTACTTCTAACAAAGAATGGCCTCTGCTTATAATAAACCAGACGACTACTACTACTACTACTACTAATTCTTCTTCGTGCATATTCAATGTAGTGATGATACAAGCTGCCTCTAAAAACACCAACAAAGAAGAAGAACAACAACACAGTGACGAAACGCACTCTGTAGAGCAGTTGTCCGTTTAGAGCTACTGTAGAAACATGCCAGCGCAAAATGGCTACTTAACATGTAAAGGGACCCGCAATGTATGTAGATAGAAATGGCTCATTCTAAGGTGATAAAAACATAACGATTCATTATGTAAGGTCTTTATATACCACTAAAACATAGTTATGTATATTATATTGCATTTATATATAATTTAAGTAATCTTTTATTATTTGGTAGCCAGATTTTTAAAAAGGGTTTTTAAAGGTGGACGTGACCATAAAAGTTTGAGATCCACTGCTGTATACTGTATAATGAATGTGAAATGACAAAAAAAAAAAGCACTATAAAAGTACAATAAAATTGATCCAAGTGACTTGTGTGCTATAAGTATTCTGAATCACTTTGTGAGGAACAGTTATCAAATCTTGATAACTGTCCCTAACTTATTCATGAGAAGTAGCAAATTCGTGAACAAACTGTTATCTTGAGTCTGATAATTTGAATGAATCAGTTGACAAAAACGGTATGAATGTTTCATTCACAATTTTGACTGATCTTTTCAACTCGCATATCAATTTCTGGTCTGTTCCTCACACATAGTTATTATATGACATCTCCTGACTTGAATGTAATGCACAAGTTGGGCCATTTTTATTCTGCTTTTATCTCCTATTTGAAGCCTGAAAGTCCCAGTTTTTATTCACATTATTCATTCACTTTCATTGTATTAAAATGTGGCTTGGACATTTTGTGTTCCATTGAAGTAAGAAAATCATTTATACGACATGAGGGTGAGCAGAGCTGGTTTAGCAGTTTACTTCCATATGGGACAGATGTCTTTTTTTTTTTTTTTTTTGATGCAAATTTATTGTGGTATTTAGAAATAATCTACGCAAAAGGGGCATTTGGGGCTGGTAACAATGTTGGACATCCTTCAATCATGTCTGTGTCCTGGTTCTTCGTTTATAGCCTCTTTCCCTCGTCCACTGATGTGAATCTGCTTTACTGAGTTGTAAAATACAAAGGCACGCTCACATAAAGACTTCATGACAAAATGCAGATCCTCGCCCACACCGTATGTTGAGGATGTGTTAAATCTAAGCCAGCATCTGTGTGGTATCTGCCCATGCTGAATGTATCCCATTGTTTGCAGTGGTATTCACTCTTAGTATAGGGGAATTCTACATGCGCTCGCCCATGCGTCCTGCTGAACTGGAGTGTCTTTGCCAGTCGGGAAAGAAAGTTTTACAGCACCATTAGCGGTTTTGCCAGGATTGTGGTGTGTTATCTCTTTATAGCAGAACGCAGGGACGGGCGAGAGAAGGAATAGGATTGCTACAGGACCGTTGTTCGCTAACACAGCATGCAGGGACCGCAGCCAGCCTCACAGGGCTCAAAGCAAGGCACACTCTTTTGGATCTGCTGTACTCCATCACTGAAAGAGCGAGTGTACTCATATTTTCTCATATTTCTGTTGGCAGATGCCGTTAGCTCATTTACTCTGGTTTGTTTTGATGTCAAACAGAAATAGTTTTACACAATTTTGGAATCGCCTGTGCTAATGCACTCCACCGCAAAGCAATAAGAGAGAGAGAGGGAAGAAAACAATAAAGAAAGAAGTAGAAAACATTGTTTAAAAAAGAGATAAGGTCAAAGCCGTGTCATTGTGGGGAGTGCATGTGCTTATGACACATTAGAGAGACGCTGGTTCGAATCATCCTATATGACATATATATATATATATATATATATACACGTATGCTTTCAAATTTCATTCAGGCTTGTGTTCAATTCAAAATGTTCAAATGCGATTCGTAGTCTTTTGTGAGGCACTCAAGAATCAAGAATGTCATTGACTTTTAAACATAATTTGGTTCTAGACTACAGTATGCACAAGTATGAGATTTGAGACATATGGAGAATGGGGAATAAAGGAAATAATAGCTTAAATTTGTTCTTTGTCCTCGCGCAGATCTATCATACTGTATGACTTCATGGAAGAGAGAGAATAATATGGCTTAAGAGAATGAAGCTATAGCAATGTGCGCTCTGATTATTTCTGGCCCTGTGCTTGAGTTGATAGTGTGTAATAGATAGCATTAGTGTGCTGTAGGCATGACGTATGAATTGCAATCAATGGAGTAGTCATGTTCTTGCTGTTTTTAACCACATATACATAATTCATATATGACTCACAGGGCCCCGATGACAAGATATTACACCATATTCAATATCTTAGCTGACTCATCTCCATCCTAGAAATCTGTGCTGCACTGTAACCATTCTCGACTAATAATAGGGATGAGTCTATCAGACTTAGCTTGGATGCAGAACATCAGTTCTGTGGCGCCTTTTCAACACTTCTCAGAAAATGGACTTTTCCATTCAATAACAATATGTTTAGCCAGCAGTTTTTTTGTTTTCCTTCATTTTTTTCTTGTTTCCCTCCAGCACAGAGTGCGGCCTCTTTATGGTTTTTAAAAAGGATGGGAGTTTTCTTTGTGGCAGTTTCTGCCGTGCGTGCCAAAACCACAACAGATGCGCCACTCGCAGGCCACTTTGGCTGCTCATTAGAGATTGGCAGCTGTCAGTTAGCCCAGCTGAGAAGTTACATTAGCAGCAGCATGCGCCCAATGAGTCTTCCCTGCTGGAAAATCCAGCCTAATCTGATATCAGTTTAGACCAGCTAATGATCTGCTTAGATAAGTTTAGTTCAGCCGTTGACCATCTTAACCAGCTTAGACTAGCTAATGACTATCTTAGGCCAGTTAATGACCAGTTTAGATCAGCTAAGGGCTGTTTTAGGCCAGGTATTAACCAGCGAATTACCATTGTTGACCATATTAGTTGATACTCAGCATAGATTAGCTAAGACCAGCTATTGAGCAACCTAGGCCAACTAATGACTATTTCAGACCAGCTAAAAAGAGCAGCTTAGACCAGTTTATGACCAGTTTAGACCAGCTAATGAGCAGCCTAGGCCAGCTAATAACCTTCTTAGATCAGTTAATGACCAGTTTAGAACAGCTAATAAGCAGCCTACACCAGCTAATGACCGTCTTAGACCAGTTTAGATCAGACATTGACCATCTTAACCAACTGATGATCTCCTTAGACCAGTTTAGACTAGCTAATGACTATCTTAGACCAGTTAATGACCAGTTTAGATCAGTTAATGACCATCTTAGACTGCTTAATATGCACTCTAGACCAGCTAATGACTAACTTAGACTAGCTAATGACTATCTTAGACCAGCTAAGGGCTGTCTTAGGCCAGGTAATAACCAGCAAATTACCATTTTTGACCATATTAGAAGAATTAACACTCAGCATAGATTAGCTAAAACCAGTTTATGAGCAACCTAGGCCAGCTAATGACTATTTCAGACTAGCTAAAGAGCAGCTTAGACCAGTTTATGACCAGTTTAGACCAGCTAATGAGCAGACTAGGCCATCTAATGACCATTTTAGACCAGCTAATAAGCAGCTTACACCAGCTAATGACCGTCTTAGACCAGTTTGATCAGACATTGACCATCTTAACCCACTGATGAGCTTCTTGGACCAGCTTAGACTAGCTAATGACTATCTTAGACCAGTTAATGACCGGTTTAGATCAGTCATTGACCATCTTGGACCACATAATATGCAGCCTAGACCAGCTAATGACTAGCTAATACCAATCATAGACCAGCTAAGGGCTGTCTTAAGCCAGGTATTAACCAGCGAATGACCATTTTTGACCATATTAGATGAGTTAATGCTCAGCATAGATTAGCTAAGACCAGTTAATGAGCAACATAGGCCAGCTAATGACTATTTCAGACCAGCTAAAGAACAGCTTAGACCAGTTTATGACCAGTTTAGACCAGCTAATGAGCAGCCTAGGCCAGCTAATGACCATTTTAGACCAGCTAATGACCTTCTTAGATTAGTTAATGACCAGTTTAGACCAAATAATAAGCAGCCTACACCAGCTAATGACCATCTTAGACCAGTTTAGATCAGACGTTGACCATCTTAACCAACTGATGAGCTTCTTGGACCAGCTTAGACTAGCTAATGACTATCTTAGACCAGTTAATGACAGGTTTAGATCAGTCAATGACCATCTTAGACCGCTTAATATGCAGTCTAGACCAGCTAATGGCTAACTTAGACTAGCTAATACCTACCATAGACCAGCTAAGGGCTGTCTTAGGCCAGGTAATAACCAGCGAATGACCATTTTTGACCATATTAGATGAGTTAATGCTCAGCATAGATTAGCTAAGACCAGTTAATGAGCAACATAGGCCAGCTAATGACTATTTCAGACCTGCTAAAGAACAGCTTAGACCAGTTTATGACCAGTTTAGACCAGCTAATGAGCAGCCTAGGCCAGCTAATGACCATTTTAGACCAGCTAATGAACAGCTTAGACCAGCTAATGACCTTCTTAGATTAGTTAATGACCAGTTTAGACCAACTAATAAGCAGCCTACACCAGCTAATGACCGTCTTAGACCAGTTTAGATCAGCCATTGACCATCTTAACCAACTGATGACCACTTTGGACCAGCTTAGACTAGCTAATGACTATCTTAGACCAGTTAATATCCAGTTTAGATCAGAAACTGACCATCTTAGACCAGTTAATGTGCAGCTTAGGTAAGCTAAGAGCCAATGAACATCTCAGACCAGCTAAGGACTGTCTTAATCCAGCTAATGACCAAGTCATTAGAAGTTAAAATCAGGTATGTTCCAAAACTCGGCTACCATCTCCAACTGGATTTTCCAGCAGGGCTATCAAAGCGATATAACAGGAAGTGTCTTAATCGCAAAGATTAAACACACAAAGATAACACAGTTGAGTATAATATTGAGCGGTGGGATAGACATTTGTTTACACACCTGCAGTGTTGTGAGGCCCTGTATTTTGTGCTTTTTCAAGCCTTGAAAACACTTAGAGGTCCCACCAGGTCAGGGCAAGGACACAGGGAGGTTGTTTATACTCCCTTACTGCCCATTACTGAAAAGCAAGTGAAAGTGTTTCTAAAAAGGTTGTGTTTCTTTTCTGCTTTGTGAAATCCTGGAGCAGCGCTGGTGCATTGATCTAAGTAAAAGTTATGTGGTTTGGGGTGTATCGTCTGACCCTTTGCTCTGCTTCTGAATACTATTATTACAGCGCTCTGATCCTAGATGCTGTTTGTGCCATACATGCTCATTTAAATCACATTAGCGACTTTCCCAGGGAAACTTTACCAGCAGCTCAGGGCGTAAGTAAATACCTGACGTGCACACACTCACGCACGCTTAAGTGGACACACACACACACATACACACACGTTTGGCTTTGATGTACTGCATAAACACTGCGGTGTGTGACTTTTCTCAAGCTGCACCTGCCAGGCATGCAGGAAAAAACTATGAGATGGGGAACATGTCTTACTAACCTGATTACATTGTCAGGAAATGCGATGATTAATGTGTGTGTAATGTCTGTTGCCGAGTCCTGTGGGATTGCGTGGTTACACTGTCTGGCCACGGAAAGGTCTTGCTCATGAGCAAGACTGGCATGTCCTCACAGATCCAATGCATATCATAAACATATATTTTTCATATGTTTTTTTGTTTTACAAGAACATACTATTTCAGTCTTTCTACTTCAAAATGTTATGTTTAATTCAATGTGTTGACACTGTTTAGTTTGTAATTATTTGTGAAATTTTTCAGTGATTTTTTTTTTTTTTTTAAAGAAGTAAAAAAACAATGATATGAATTAATCTTGAATGCATTATATAGAGAGAAATCTATTGGAATCTTTAATTTGCAGAGAATATTCTTTGGGGAAACCCCAGTTTGTCAAGTTTTTCCTGTGTACGACAGGGCAACTGTGTTGTTTTTGATGTAGTTTGTTTTGGCAGGACCTCCGTTTCCACCAGCTGTGGTGTGGCAGACCAAATCCACCCGTGTTTCTGCTTTCATTCACCCATCCCTCTAGGCTGTCCCAGCTTCTACACCCAGATGGATTATTGTCTATGATGGATGCTGTCGATAACGCCTTTACTGCAGACACACAAACACATGACACTGCACCCAGATCTGCTCTGCACCCTGCTGCCGTGCCCATGTTTTGTAACTGAGGTTTGGTTTTGTTTTTGAAAATATGAAAAAGGCTTTGCCCATTTATTTTTATATCTGGCAGTGTTGTAAATCTTACGCGAGTATTAAATTCAGATTACAGAGAGGCATTTATAGCTTATTTTTGGATTCTTTTGTAGAGTTTTTTTTTTTTTTTTTTTATAAGTACAGAAGAACGGGGCTGTTTTAAATGTTTGTGAAAGTATACTCCGAAAAGTTCAGTATATTCTTTATCTAAAAGACAAAACTGTTAAAAAACTGCATCATCTTTCAAGTCATGCAATAAACTTGATAAGGAAAGAAATTTTGTCACTTTTAGATATGAAGAGATATAATATGCATCTAATAGTGGGGAATTTTTAACAAATAAGGGGTTAAATAACAAATGAGGTCTGTGGTGGTGAAGGGGGGAGGGGCGGCAAAATTTAGTTTAAATTTTATTTAAAAATTTACTTTAAAACAATTATGACAGGAATTTTGATTTCATAATTCTAAAAATGTCAAGGGGTGTGTAACCATTAAAATAAATAAAAAATAATACATTTAAAAAATCCCTAATACCTTAAATTATTTATATATATATATATATATATATACCGATCAGGCATAACATTATGACCACTGACAGGTGAAGTGAATAACACTGATTATCTCTTCATCACGGCACCTGTTAGTGGGTGGGATATATTAGGCAGAAAGTGAACATTTTGTCCTCAAAGTTGATGTATTAAAAGCAGGAACAATGGGTAAGCGTAAGGATTTGAGCGAGTTTGACAAGGGCCAAATTGTGATGGCTAGACGTCTGGGTGAGAGCATCTTCAAAACTGCAGCTCTTGTGGGGTGTTCCCGGTTTGCAGTGGTCAGTATCTATCAAAAGTGGTCCAAGGAAGGAACAGTGATGAACCAGCGACAGGATCATGGGCAGCCAAGGCTCATTGATTCACGTGGGGAGCGAAGGCTGGCCCGTGTGGTCCGATCCAACAGACGAGCTACTGTAGCTCAAATTTCTCAAGAAGTTAATGCTGGTTCTGATAGAAAGGTGTCAGAATACACAGTGCATCGCAGTTTGTTGTGTATGGGGCTGCGTAGCCGCAGACCAGTCAGGCTGCCCATGCTGACCCCTGTCCACCGCCAAAAGCACCAATGGAAGAAGGTGGCCTGGTCTAATGAATCACATTTTCTTTTACATCACGTGGATGGCCGGGTGCATCGCTTACCTGGGGAACACATGGCACCAGGATGCACTATGGGAAGATAGCAAGCCGGCAGAGGCAGTGTGATGCTTTGGGCAATGTTCTACTGGGAAACCTTGGGTCCTGCCATCCATGTGGATGTTACTTTGACACGTACCACCTACGTACCGCATTGTTGCAGACCATGTACACCCTTTCATGGAAACGGTATTCCCTGGTGGCTGTGGCCTCTTTCAGCAGGATAATGCGCCCTGTCACAAAGCAAAAATGGTTCAGGAATGGTTTGAGGAGCACAACAACGAGTTTGAGGTGCTGAATTGTCCTCCAAATTCCCCAGATCTCAATCCAATCGAGCATCTGTGGGATGTGCTGAACAAACAAGTCAGATCCATGGAGGCTCCACCTAGCAACTTAAAGGACTTAAAGGATCTGCTGCTATCATCTTGGTGCCAGATACCACAACACACCTTCAGGGAGTCCATGCTTCGACGGGTCAGGGCTGTTTTGGAAATCATATTTTGTTGATCCTGGAACAACATTCCTTTCCGAAAATTTAGTCTTAACCCTATTCCTACCCCTAAACCTAATCCTACCCATAACTTATCCCTAAAATCAGAGGGGAAAGATAGGTGAATAACATTGATGTAGAAGCACCTAACCCTGGTTGTGTATATATATATATATTTTTTTTTTTTTTTTTTTCTTTTTTTTTTTTCATAATTATTTAAATTATTGTTTTAAATTTTTGCTGTTATACCATGAAAAGATGACCTTGACACAGTCATGAAGGTCTGCAGGGGCCTTACTGTGACATCATTTCCTGTTTCACAGATTTACTATGGCATTACAAAAATGCTTATGATGAAATATAATATATAATATGAAAAGATTATCCCAAACTTCCCTAGAATTTCAGCATTTTAATTATTTTTTTGACATTATTTTTTAAATAATAATAATAAGTCAAAGTCTATGTAAAACATCAGCTATATTTATAGTTCTTTGCCTTTGTCATGACTCTTTCTCTCCCCGAGAGATCATTAGCACTAATATAGCCGGTGACATTTTACACCGGAAAATTCTGCTTCAAAAGTTCTGTTGAGTGACGCAATCCGTGTAGCGATCTCTGTTGTTTATCTGGCCTCTGTTTTCTTTGGAGCGGCCGCACAGCGGCAGGTATTGGACGGGCTCTTCCAGAAACTCTGGGCTGGAAACACGTTTGAGGTCACCGACCAGTTATTAACAGCAGGGCTCAATTAATGAAAACACTGGGGCTTTAGTTTCACTAATCCAAGCCCATTTCCAATTGTCATGTGTGTGTCGGCTTTTCTTTGGTTGTGTAATTGTTTACATCTGTGTGTGTGTCCATGAGCCGTCGTCACAAAGTGGATTGTTGTTGAAAGTCTCTGGGAGGCGCTGGCAAAGGATAAGAGAGACAAAAAGGCTGTGTAGGCATTTCACTTTATGATTTTGTTTATCACATCTGTAACCTTGCAATTTGTGGTATCGATGTTTGTGCTGCATATGGTATCGAAAGACCTTCCTCGTGCATTGTTGGACATTCAATTAAGCAGATCTGCATTGCTTTTGCTTGCAAACAACCTGCCACTCGGGGCTCAAAAAGCCATATATCAAATCCAGGTTCTGAGGTGGAATTAAATACAGGCTGTTTTTATGGTCTGAAGCACGGACTAGACGCATCCCATGACATTTCCTTCTTGACAGCGCTGCGCATTTGATGTATAGGGATGTCTGAGAGTGTGTGGTGTTTAATAGGATTTACAGGATGGGGGATTGTAGAAGGAAGACAGTGTTTTGCGATGAGGAACTCTGAGGGAGTTTTGTGTGATAAAGGTTTCAAATAGTAGGACAGCACAGAAATGTTAGTTTGTTCTTCTGTTTTGAAGTATGCGTGGGGCCTCATCAAGGATGGTTACAATATAAACTCTTGAATATTAAGTATAACTCAACACTTTCAACCCTTCAGTGATTGCTCAAGCTGTGCTCGGCCTGTAGTCCAATAAAAGGACCTGTTTACTGACTCTGATCACACGCCAAATATTTGAGGCTTACTTCTCTTTAAAACTGTGCCAAATTGTATCAGACAGGTTTTGTGTGTGCTTATGTACTATTTGCTCTCTGTCATGTTTTATTTATTTAGAAATACAATACTATCACTCAGCTGAATTTATTTGATTGGAAATACAGTAAGCAGTAATATTGTGAAATAGTATTACAATTAAGAAAATTGTTTTAATCTATTTTAAAATGTCATACGCATAAATCTCTTTTTAACAAAAGTCTGTCATTTTCAAACTTGCAGTTAAAAAGAAATGACCCTTCTTCTTTCTGCATGTGCATGAATTGGGCTGCATGGCTTGGTTTATGCTAATAGCTTTCTTATGGGGAGATGGTTATGGCCCTATTGATTTTCCTTCTAGCCGCCTGGCCTGGGATGAAAGAGCAGGTCCCCGGCAGGCGCTCGCTATAGAGTGAGTGCTGAAAAGCAGCGGTGGGATAGCTGAAGTGCAGGGAGAGGATCCAAACCAACGTCCCCAGACCAGGCCCTCTTTACCTTGGGGTCTGCGGAGGCTGAGGGAAGCCTGGCTGGATCCCTCGTGAAATGGAGCCAAAACCTAACCACCATTTGCTGTTGTTGGAGCAGCCATAGTCCTGGTTGGTTAGGTGAAGATAGTGTTTATTTTTCTGTGAAAGAGTGAACTGGCAGTATATTCTACATCCTGGCCTTTGCTTCAATGGGTCATATCATGAGGAATCAAATTTTCCTATGAGATAAAATAACTGTACTATGAAAACATTCAGGAACTCAGAATCTTTTGAAAATAAAGGTAAAAAATGTCTCTTTTTAAACTTAAGCAACTTCACAGAGATTCAGTTACCACCCACTTTTACATGTTAGTGATAAATGTTGGGTGATTAGAAACCTGGTCATGGTGAGGTAAAACAATAGTGTTTGAGAATGTTTGTCAAACCTTGTGCTGTTCCTGGCTATAGTGTGGCAACTTCTGCTCTGCAAATCCTTCTGATGGATCACTATAGGGCTTTTCACACTTGAAATAGTTAACACTGGGTCATTCTAAACCCCGGGTAAACGGAATCCAGGGTTATCTTGCTTCATGTTTCACACTGCTCATAATTTACCCGGGGTTAACAATTAATCCTGGGTATTCATAAGCTGATGTTTCACATTGTACATTCCTAAACCCTGGGTTATCATTCTCATTTGCATATCCGCATTGTCAGTATCACTGATGGGATAAATGCGACCTGTTTACATAGCTTTAGCATTGCACATCCTGTATTGCAGACTGTACTATTGAGTTTAAACTGAATGGACATTTCGGACTATAAAGGTAAGAATGAAATGATCTCTTCTTCACTCAAATTGACACGTTTCTGTTAGCATTTGACATTTTTCCTCTCAAACACCAAATATACTGTGTGCAGTGTTTCTGTGACTGTCTAAAGCACATGAATATGAGGCACACTATTGGTTAGCCATTGCTAAGCACCTAGTCATAACAATCAAAACCAAGTTTGGCACCGCAATGCTGGGTTAACACTGCAAAAGCAGTGCCCTGCTCCGGAGCAGGGTTTCATAACCCCAGGTAAAGGTAACCCCGCTTCTAAATTACAAGTGTGAAACGTTCTTTTACCCAGGGTTAAAAGCGGTGTTTGAACGACGATGACCCGGGGTTAAGCGTAGTGTGAAAAGCCCTAATGTTAAAAATGAGCACTTGAGGATTTTTTTTTTTTTTTTTTCTTTCAAAGCCTCTGATAATTTCTGGCTGATCTTAATAGATTGTGTAACATATTTTTTCCTATAAATTGAATTGTTGCAAAGAGGTTGTTATCAAATAATGGGGGAGTTAAAATTATATTATGTTAAATAAAATAAAATAAAATGAAATATACTTAAAAAAAATTATTAAAAAAAAAATATATTTCCCTGTGGTCCACTTATGATGCTAGTGTTTGATACTTTTGTTTTGATATGACCTTTAAGTTTGTAATAGAAGTGACTGTAAGGCTGTGTGTCCACCAAAACTTTTTTTTTCCCGAGACTAGCGTATTTTTCCAATTTTTTCCAATGGGAGTACTGCATTTTTAAAACACCAGGAGCGTAACAAGGTGCTGAGCGTCTATTTCACACTACAGCGCTGAACGCTCTGCGTTTTTTACCATTCGCCGAGAGTTGAAGAATGGGTAAAACGCAGCCCTCATCACTGTCATTTTTTACCCAGTCGTCCAATCACAGTGGAGGAGGGGCGGGACGAATACAACACTGACCAACCGCCACATTCTGCTTGTACAATGTCAACAGATGACAACAGCACGCATAATAATAGAACAAAATCATTTTAAACAAGAGCCAGAGCAAATACTTTACATTGTATCGACATTTTTATATCGAAACAATACAGAAACAAACTATATGTGAAATGAGATACTAATAACATTCCTGCGGATATTCCGTATCATAGCAAGCAAGCGTTTCAACTGGAAAAAAATGTTTTTTTGCCTAAGGGGAAAACGGCATTTTCATTTTGCCATATGATGTCAATAGTATTGAACTTCTGAAAATCACTGTTTGGTCAACAGATGCTTGTGGTGTAATTTGGAAGTAGCATAACTGGAAATATAACTCAAGATTGTGGGGAGATTTATTGAGCACAACTGCTTGTCTTTTGCTTTGTAAACACTGTGATGTTTCTAAATTCATCTAACCACACATCTAAATAAGTTGATTTTTCTGATTCAGCCCATAATTGCATTGCTGAAAGTTCAGTTTGGAAACAGTGCACTATTCCAGTCGATTTTTAGACCATCTGTTTGAAAGCACTCAACGTGTGAAGTCTTAACACATACCCTCTCACTCTAAAATGCTCACTTGCCCGCACTGCAAATCGATTGATTTATTTTTACACTCGTGCCAGGCTTATTTCGCTTGTTTTAGCTCAGCAGATGCTGCAAATGAAGCAGATATGGGGTCTTCCTGTTCAGAGTGATACGGATCTGCCAAGAACAAATCCATTCATTTTAGGGGCTTTGGGTGAGTTATATTCATAATAACATCTAAAACAGATTCCAGTGAAGCAGCCGAGGAATACTTTCTCCATCCATTGTTCTTTGCCCTCCCTCTGGGCCCATTTAAACTGGGATATTGTTCTGTTTGGCTTCGTTTAAAGCTTAATTGGATTGTTACGAGGCCGGAGCTGAATGATTTTACATACAGAGCAAGTCTATTACGTGCTGGCATGTAAACACAAAACACATTACGTATGACAAATGCGTATCCCCCGCGACCGGTCTGCAACGGTTAGATGCTTAACACACAGCATAATGGGAAATGAGAAGGTAAACCCACAGAGACAAAGATGAGGAGATGATTTGCATCTCTCCTGCAAGATTTGTTCTATTCTTTGGTGAATAACCACATTTTGACACATCTTATTTGCCTCATAAAATATATCACTCCCTGTTCTCACGTTCATCCTTCCAAAAGTGCAAGTAAAATGCGGTTTGGCACAGTCATTCTCAGTGTGAAGTCGTGGTGGTATATGAATGAGATTACCCAGACAAGTTAAGCCAAAGCTTTCCATATGATTTCTGCTTTGTAGTATCCAGCTCTCCTCAGACAGTAGAGCCGGAGCCATGGGCCACAGATGGTGCAGCCTGCATGTCTGGCCCTGTCAAACATGACGCTCTTAATGCAGAATTATTAATGTACGACACGCATACTGAAAACAGGTCATTTTAGATGTGCACTTTAAGCAGTAACTGACATTTAGATCATGACCATGCTGAATTTATGCCACCTTTTTGTTATTTTTTTAGATGTATTTGACAGATATTTGACAGCCCTTAACATTTTCCAGTTTTTACTTAAGTTGAATGTCTGTCCAAAAGAGGTCACAGTAGTTCTGTTCCAAAACCTAGTGTGCTGCCCACATAGACAATATTTTAAGGCATCAAAGCATCCTCATGATATAAAGGCTCTTCCAAAAACAGATATTGCATAATTATGCTGGCTTGTAAGGTACCTGTTTTGCCCAAAATCTAAGGATACTAAGGATGCATTCCTCACAGAAAATTCAATTCCATTGCAATGCATTGCAACAAGTTTAGTTTGGAAAAAAAAGAAGGAAAGTAAAAGAAAGGAAAGAAAAACATTCAGGATGGTGGACGAGTCAAGATAAATAATATTTTTTTAAATATATTTGCATTCCGTACCTAAACATATCCATTAAAAACATAGTAATAGGGGTGTGCCCGAAGCCGAATACCTTATTTGGAAAGGCACGGATAATAGCTTCAACACCAATAACGGATAACGAATAATTCAGCTGAGACTGAAACAGTCATTCCTCGTGTTTGCTGGATAACAGGTGAGCCAGGAGATCATAGTGCGATACATAAACCTCTAAAATCACTACACATTAATATGAGTGTGAAGCGAATGCGTGTGAACTTTATGAATGAAATGAGCGCAAATCAAATAACCGCGTTGCCGTTGCGTCTCTTCAAAATCAGAGCTTGACAGAAGTAATATCGACTAAAATACTACATCATACACATGTTCTACTGTCCAATATGTATTTTAATTAATGTAAACCTTGCACAATATGAATGAATGGCACAATCGCAAATCAAATAGTCGCGCTCCATCTCTGCGTGTCTCTGAGTTACAAACCTGCTCTCTGTCAAGATAATCAACTACATTTTGTACTAGATCTACTACACGTTTGCTCTTTTATCTGTTGCTAGAGGCACACGCATGTTTGTTTAGTGAAGTCTCTTATGGTAAAGAGAAAGTTTTTAATTCATTCAGCGCCTTGAATTCATTCAGTCGTGAACGACAATCACTAAATCACTAAACGTTTGCCATGAAATCACTCTGCTTGTACGATCATTTATTATTATTATTATTATTATTATTATAATAATAATTATTAGCTAATTTTATATTTAGAAAACTGAATAGGGGAAATAGTCTTGAATTTTTCCATTTCTTTTCCAGACCAAATCAAATTTCGTACATTTCCAAACTTCATAGGAACCGGTGACCATGCAGGGAATATTATACACAAACCTCTAAAATCCTCTAAAATGTGTGAAGTGAATGAGCGTAAATTCTATGAATGAACTGAACGCAAATCAAGCAGCCGCGTTCCTGTTGCCTTTTCCATACTTTCCAGGCCTGAAAATTACTTAAATCAATTTCCATACATTTCCGAAGCGCGTAGGAACCCTTACTGTTTGATTTTGAATATATTTAAATAGCCTATTTATTTATCGGATCACGAAAGTTCCCCGAGCTGGGAATCGAACTTGTGTCATTCGAAGCACAACTGCACGAGAAGCACTTCTATCAAGACTACCGGCTCAGACGGTTAGAAGATATTTAAATAAATGTTATAATCATAATTTTTTTTCAGTTATACAAGGCATATTTTAGTGATATCTATGAAGAAAACAGATATATAGCCTGTAATACCATAGACAAAACGGTCTTCTCAAGTAATTGTACGAACTTCCTGGTAAAGCCCCACCCACTTCCGATTTTATCCGAATACAGGTACAGATACGAATAATTTTGAGATTGTTACAAATACAGATATAGATACAAATTGTGGCTCCGCTGGACATCCCTACATAGTAATAAATAAAATATAAGAATATTGCATCATTAGCTTGTAATACGTGTTCCAAATCTGAAATATAGATATTTTAATATAGAGTCCTATTAATCTACATTCATCTTCTTTATAGTATCGTCTTTGTTTGGGCTTATGTCCTATCATGTCCTTGTCAGAAGTTTTCCAATGTGTCTCTCTTCATGTCTGTACAAAGACACTGTGAAGGCATGTAGAGCATAAGAGAGTTTGACAAGATGCTCCAGGACAGCGTTTAATTGAAGATCAGACACATACCGCTGGGACTGAGTGTATCCATGCATAAAATGCTATTCTTTATAGCCAAAATAATATCGGACCCCACTGACTTTCATTCTTTGAAGAAAAATAAGTTGTCATTTTTGGGTGAACTGTCCCTTTAACTATATCATATCTCCCTTTGTAGTTCCTGTCAATAATTATTTGAAGTCATTTAAAAACACGAAAGAACATGCCTGGAACAACAGAGAGCATGTTGAGATATTTGTTAGCCAATGGAAAGATTGTACTGGTTTGGGCTAAGCTAATGTTCTGGCTGTAACAGAAACGGTTGGGGGTCTGGCTCACTATTGAGTGCCCATATCTGCGGCTTAGCAATCTTCATTCTGTCCAGAACACTCTAAGCCCCTACTTCCAGTCTGTTCTGGTTTAAAGAGGCTGTCTACAGTACTTCCCTCCAGTGCTATGTTATGCTAACTCTAAGCTATCTAGCACTTCCCAATGTAATTGTATTGTATTGTATTGAGACTTAATCTGTGTTCAAGAATCTGAGCGCCAGGCCAAATGCCACTGAATCAAGTCAGTGATCTCATTTACAACATTGGACACCTCAAGGGACTGTGCTCGGTCAGAGACTGAGAGGAGTGATGGGCTCTTTGGAAGGGTTAGAAAAGGGGGGAAAGGGGTGGCAGAGAAGGGAGAGAGACAGAGACGGGGATCGGGAGGGGGCGAAAGGGAAAGCGACAGATGGTGGCAGGAGAAATGCAGGAAAAGGATTGAGTGTCACTCTGCTGGTGGCTGGTGAAGCGAAGGCAGGAGGGGGGATCAGAGAACGACAGGACCTATAAAGCAGATCATAACCAGTCCGCTCTGTAATCTGCACCAGTATCTGGCTTCTTCTACATCTGTACCTTTGGACACATCTAGCAGGACTTCTTCAGAGGATCTCACAGTTCCAAGCTCTTTGGGCCTACTAAAGCTGTCTAGACTTTTTTGGAAGTCAGAGTTCCTGTCCAGGATGAGGTGGTTGGAGACAGTGCGATCGTTGTTTAAAGGGGGCAGTCGCAGTGCCCCGGTGACCCCCAACTCCAGCCCAAGCATGCCCTCAAAGAAAGACCTCTCGGCCAAGCAGGTAAGAGACCAGAAGGGAAAGAAATCAGGTATAGATCGGAAGATTTTAGCACTGGATGCATGTGGTACTTAATTTGGGAAATAATAAAGTAAATTATCCTGATTTTTATCTTTAAATAAATATATATATATGTAGACATTTTTAGCTCAGAATGCAGTGAATTTATTAAATCACGATCAGTTAATGCATTCTGATGAAGACTGTTAGTGACCTTAATCCATGAACCATCACAGTCATTTTGTACTGAACATAAAGCCCCTCTATATGTATGCAGTGAATGTATATGTGTGTTTTATTTGTATGTGCCCTGTTTGGATTTGCTTTGTCTGGATTTCACGGCGTGCTTCAAATGCATTAAGTCCTGCAGGCTGGTTGATGACACAGTTATTGTATGATAATATCTTTATGGCTTCCAGGCTTATCTCTGAGAAGCACCCATAAATTCTCAATCAGAAATTTAATACCCCTGTCCCTCAATGGCATACTTAACATTAGGAGCTTCATGCAAAATTGCAGCTAGACAGTATGGCAGCACATTATTTTTTAATACTTTTTTATTTTTATTTTCATTTTGCATTTAAAATTCATTTGGTAATGCCCTGATCGGTCAAGGGCCAACAATTTTTAGTTTCTGTGCTTTCTTTTTTCATTTATTTTTAATATATTTACTTGCTATGTGTATTAATTTTGTACATTTTTATGAAACTTTTCATTTTTACCATTTTATTATTAATTTATATCAATAATTTAATATTTTCAAATACTAATTTGTTTTAATTTAGTTCTTAGAAATGATTCGACACAGTGTTTGCAGCCTTAAAATATAGTTTCAAATACATCTGAAAGACATCTGATGTGTAAAAAAGCAGATTTTTGTCTCGTGTTACAGGATTGTCAATTAGGCTTCACATATAGACATTGAAATGTGAGTTTGAGTGTTGAGATATGTGGGTGGTGAGGTTTGTGCCATGTTTGGACAGTCTCGCGGCTAATAAAGATCAGCCAGCGCATGTTAAATGACTGTGTTCTCCCACGGACGGCAGACGAGGACTGCAGGAACTGACTCGAGGTCTGACAAGGGCTTAGCGCCTGCCTGCATTAGTCTAATGACGGATAATGACAGCTCAACAACCCACTCAGAACAGGACCAGCACACCCACAATCAACGATTTATGACCTCTTACCGTCAAATCACCTTGTTGTCTGAAAACCACTTCTGGGGAAATACTAATTCAGTTATTGCTCATTATGTTTGGACGATATCCCAAAAGAAAAAGCTTGAGAAACTAAAGGAGGAGGAAGGTGTGGAAGAAAGGTTTTTGCTCCTGGTCCTTTAACGTCCTAGTCAAGACCAGCTCATTCAAGTCCAAGTCGAGATATTTTCTTGGACTCGGGAGGATGTGGACTGAGTCTTGAGTCTTGACACAGACTCGACACTCTTCTGGTCTCAGTCTTGATTCGGACATGACCCTCTACTGGTCTCCATCTTCACTCTAACTCGACTGATCTGGTCTCGACTACAACACTGAAAAATGCTTTGTCTGTTATAGATCAACAGATAGAGCATTGCACCTACAACACAAAGGTCATGGGTTCAATTCTCAGGTAACGCACATTCTGAGAAAGTCCATCACAGTCCATTTTTACTCAATCTCTCCCTCTACCCACTAACCTCGAAGGAATGAGTACGCTAGCCAGATTTCAACAACCGTTCTTTTCTTTTTTCCTCCTTAACTACCACACTTGTCCATCACTGTCAACCACAACACTAGATTCAGTTTAAATTCTGCCAGAAAATACTTTGCTCCATTTACTTATTCATGGGAGAAAATGCTGAGTCAGTGCTACTTGAAATCCTCTCATTATATTCCCATGCTGAAGAGTGTACATTATAAAACTTTCCTGTTTACTGTAGCGTGGAGTCGTCGCAGTCGACGCATGCAGTCAATGATGCCTCTTGATCATTTGATTGCATTGTAGAACGGGTGTGAAGAGAGTTATGCTACCTTCTCAGTGCTCACTCAGCGCCTTTGAGATTGGGCGGCACCGCTGTTATTTGTCCAAGCACGTTCTGCTGCTGTTGGAATAATTACCCAAATCACCCAGAACTAATGTTAGCGGGCCTCTCACAGACAGGACGAAGCAAAATAAACTAACTCTTTGCATCTTGTACAGCCACTTTCTTTCTCTTGTTAACTCTCTCTGGTTCTAACATACGACACATGGGAGGTCTGCTACCAGACCTGAGACTGATGGGAGATCAATGTCAGTGAGATTAATGGGAATTCTAATGGCTAGCTTTTGCTAACTGGTTTTGAGTCAGGTTTGTGTCAGGTTCAGTCAATTACCACCTAAAAACATTCATAAAAAAAATTTAAAAAAATGACAGATTTCAATTTGGTTTCGTCTGTCTTTAACTAATACCATAACACGACGCTAAAAGAAATGTCCCAGTGGTAATTATGACATTGTGGCAGATGTGCACTTATCATGTAAATGTGGTCATTTTGATATGACTTAAAAGAAGCAATAGATATTTTATGTGTTAATGTGTTGTATATTTGCTATATTTGGCCACATTTGGCTATACACTCTGTCAGTATTAATGCCTATAAGAATCCATGCTTCTAGGTCCATTTTCTTGGAGAGGAAATAGAAGAAATTTTGGTTTGGGTCTTTAAATTTGACAGTACCAGTCAGGTCAGGTCAGGTCAGGTCAGGTCGGGTCGGGTTAAGTCGCAGGGCCTCTTTTATAAGCTGAATTCAGCCTTCAATTTAATGCCTTTGCAGACCTCTAACACACACAATGAGCCTCCACTTCCTCAGACTGCATTATGAGGAGTAAATGAGGGCTATTAGCAACATTAACCTTTGACTTCAACTCTCCGCTCTTTTCCCTTTCCAGACAAAAAGGGCCTGATGCTTATGCAGGCAAAAGCACCAGCCCCAAAATACCTGATTTTAGCTATTGTCCAATGACTGGAACGCTTCATATTGTCGTGTTCTATGAAATCTCGCATTTGTCATCCCTGTCTCTGCCTGGAGTTTCATGCGTCCTGCAGTTTTTCATCCAGCCTCTGCAGAGCACAGCTTGACGTCTTGATGGTGCTGCCACGTCCATCTCTCTCTCCTCGCTTTCGTGTGGAGAAGCCCTCCAGGACGCTGGATGCTGACTAACAGCATGTGCGACTGCTTCGTCACACGTGTCAGTGGGTTGTTAGGATGCAGCTGTGTTTCTGATCCGCTTCCTGGCTCATCTTTGTGTTTTCTCATTGTAGCCCTTCTCCGCAGCTGCTGTGAGCTTGTGCGGATCTTTTCCAAGAAACAAATGAAGGGAAGAACTTCATCCCTCTCTTTCCGTCCTCAGTTCAGCGCTTCCCCTGTTTTCATGTAATCCTCCATGCGGCACATCCCAGATTATCCAACCCACAGTGCCTTGCAACAAGGTCTCTAAATCTCATGCCTCCTCCAAGGCTGGGAAACAAGCATCGGCTACTGAAAGAGTGAAAGAGAAAGAAAAAGTGAATGTTACGCAATGCTTTGTTCTTGGGAAAGTTTTGTGTAATCACTCCAGTGTGCCGCTAAATAAAATTGTGTGGGTTTGAAGATGATTATGTGCAAGCTTTCCCAGCATGGCTGGTTTGTTTGAGTGGTCTGTGCCTGTTTCCCAAAATTGGGCCAGCCAGAGTGCAATAACGACCCCGGATGAACTGGTCTAGTGTGGTGTGGACTCTGCTGCACAGATGCCCAGCAGAGCTGGGAAAACCAGGTCCTTTTTCAAACAAGGATGCACCAGCATTCTTCAAAACTGGCTATAATTCTCGTGAGCAGACTTAAACATGGTTTGGAAATGCAGGCCGTCTTCCAAGGCCATAATCAGAGTGAAATCCGCACTCACAAGGGTCTCATTAAAAAGCACTTCATGAATGAATAGCTGCCGTGTGGCAGCGTGACTAGTTCTGACTCACGACTCCGTCAGAGCAAGTGGGATATTCCACATATTCCAAGGTTTCGATGGCATTCCTCTCTCTCTCTCTCTTCACTCCCTTCCTTTTCCTTTGATTTTAGTCCTTATTTTAACGTCCTGTGGCATTTTACAACTATATACTGCCAAAATATCATAATTTGCCTGAGGCCTGGATATATATGTACTCGCATCAATCAAGTCGCCATAGTTCAGCTTAAAGATGTCTGCATTGGTTACTTGCGGCCAGGCATTTCCTGAATGTCGTATAGATAAATGAGCTTCATGATACAGTAGTCTAGGAATATAGAATGAAACATTTTGTTGATGGTAGTTCAGTAATATGATAGGAAACACATTGATGAATGACAGACATTTATATTACCATGTTGTAAGTTGATAGAGGAAAAGCAGCTGTAATGAAAGGAGTTACATGAATTTAATTGGAAATTATGAAATAGCATGGTTTCTTGAAATTTATTGGACGTCACAGTTGGCTGGTCTCCTAGTATGTATTTTAAAGAGATGCAAACCCACCATCCTACTCCACCACCATCTATTATTTGGGTAATTATATCGTTGTGGTGGCAATTGCAGCAAAAAATCTTGCCAGCAATTGGGAAAATTCTATAAAAAATTATATGTATAAAATTCTTCCTAACTGTAACAATATTTTATTTATTCTGTAACATAAATGTTATGAAAATATAAATAATAAAAGTTTTTTATTACACTCAGGAAATCTTTCCAGAACAAAGTAATTATTTTAAATTAATTGATTGATTAATTGATTGATTTAGTCAATATTATATATTTTCTTATTTATTTATTTATAGATTAATTAATGTGGAACGTTAGATTGAATATTTGCTTGATCATTGCACAATAACAAAAGTAGTACAATTTTTTGAAAAAATAAATAATAAATACAAATATAAACATAAATAAAAGTTGTCAGAAGTAAGCAGATTTACACCATTCTCTCTTCCTGTTCATGGTGTGACTCCTGTGGGACTGACACCTGTTATAGATATCAGGCAGTGCTGTCTCTGTCAACCTCTGTGTGTGAATATGTGTGTTTATTCGGTTGTCTTTTGTCTGTACGAATGGGAATACGGAAACTAGGCTTTGTTTCACACCAGAAAGGCTCCGGTTATGTTATACGAGAAAGTGTTTGTAATTATTTTGGCAGCGTGAGACTCAAGTGTCATTGTTGAAGAATACTGTGGTTTTAATCCGTGCTATGACAGCTCTTTTTACCATAGAGTATTAGCAATAGAGCATAAGTTTTAAAGAACAGAGAAACTAAGCCAGTCGTTTTACCAGCTCATTCTGATACTAGGGAAAACCTCTGTGGATATTATATGGTATCCATTATGAACAAGCTTACTTATACATAGGTGCTTTTTAGAACATGATCCCATTCATTAGCACTTATGGATTAGGATTTTTCTGCGTTTATACAGTTCTTTCTTTCTAGTCACTCTCAGGCCTTTTTTCCCCATCATCTTTTTTACCTGTTTACCATTACACCTGCTTCCCATCATGTTTGTGAGCTCTCATCTGTGTTTATCTTAGTTTAAAGATGCACAAACACATGTAGCTTCCCTAATTCTTTACCCACACATTAGGCAGGCTATCGACAGATAAAAAACTCATTACTTTTGCTTTGTGTCACAGCATGTGGCATTTTCCTCATTGGCATATCTGCTTAGTTTTTATACTCTCAAATATACTGTCCTTAAATACTTGACGCAAAATGAAAATTGTCATCATTTACTCACTCATATTGTTCCAAATTCATACAACTTTTGTTCTGCCATTAAGCACATTTGAAAAATGTGAATACTCTCTTCCTCTTGACTATCATATCTCATATTTTTAGGCTAAAAAAGCACCACAAAACCACTATAAAAGTGCTTTATATAATGCATATCTCAAGTCTTCTGAAGCCATGCAATAGTTTTGTATGAAAGTGACTAAAATTCAAGTTGTTTTTCAATGAAAATCTCAAATACAACCACTATATGACCATAAAACCACTATTTGAAGTCAGTGACACCAAACTCCACTGGTTCTCAAATGTCACATGGCCAATTGACCCTTCGCAGGGAGTTTGATTGACAAGCGATCTAACCAATCATAACGCAGAATCCGCCATTTTGTCCGACAAAGCAGTCAGGAGTAAGAAGATTAACCTCGGTGGACTTGAACTTGAAAAATGGTGTGTACTGACATATTTCCGCATTTGAAACAACATTCCTTATGTTCATTCATGTTTATTTGATGCTATAAATTAACTAATAGGAAGAGATGATCGGTTCACGAGGCGCTACACCTCACGACATATTAAAGAGCCACAAAATGGTTTTTATTGTTCGAATTTCTTAAAAAAAATCACAATTTGAAAGCTGGGACTTTGTTTAATATCATAAGTAACCTGATCTGTCTTGTCTGACGACGTGTTGTTAGTGTCCTCTTTGCTCCGCGATGTATTTTTCACGCTGTGTGGCGGGACAGCGCCAAGGGGGGGCGGGTCTTTGCGAAGGGTCAATTCCATGGTTTGGAATAACATGGAGGTAAGTAAATGACAGAATGTTCACTTTTGGATGAGCGCACTGATGAACGCTTTGGATGATTATGCTTGCTCACAGAAGTCTCTCTATCCTTTCTTACTATGCATTCAAAGGGATCTCAACCAGAGGGAGCGAAGGGACAGGCTTACACAATGCTGCTGTGAGAGAAGTAGTCCACTGGGTTTTCTGCTATAGAAGTCTTCCCTTCAGATCTGTAGCCCACACAGTCTCTGTTCATTTATATTGGATCAGCAGAGGTCTACAGGGGAAAGGTCTTCTTCTTCTGCGAGCATGTCAGTGCCAGTTTTAGATGTACTCTGTAGTCCAACGCAGACAGTCTTGTGTTTTACAAGCAGACATAATGCCTTGAAGTTCAGTGCCTGGAATAGTCACAGGCTTTCGTGTTTAGAACAGTTGTTATCTGTACTTCTGCAGATACCCAGCTGTGTTTGGAGCCCTAAAATGATTAGATTAGAGTATGTCTGGATACTGCAGTCTGATACATGCCATGGAAGGGATAGCAGTATCATTCAGGCAAATTAGCAGTGTATCCGTCACGCTTTGACTCGATAGCATAACCTGAGATTGGATTTTGGTTGCAATGGAACACAATCCTTATGTGTTGACATTACAGGGTCTGCTAATTTTGCTCCATGAATTTCACAAAACCATGTCCCAGTTCACCCTAAAATTAAAAGGAAAGAAATAAAAGAACTTGTATTTTGCATTATTAAAATTAAGCCTGTTTATTTCATTATTTTATCTTATTTGTATTTGTTTTGTTTTGTTTTATTTTATATATATATATATATATATTTGTTATATATTCACCAAATTTCTGTTTGTGATATCCACTGCATTTTAACAGAAACAAAAGATATTCTCTTACTTAAATGTAGTGTTTTATTTTATTTTATTTTATTTTGTTTTATTTTATTATATTGTATTTTTATTTTGTTATATATTCACCAAATGATTTTTTTTTGTGATATCCTCTGTTGCATTGTGAAACAGAAACAAAAGATATTCTCTTAATTTAATGTAGTTTTGTTTTATTTTATTTTATTTTATTTTATTTTATTTATTTTTTTAAACCAGCATCATTTAACAGCAGTAATACATTTATTTAGTATAATGATATCATATTTGATATTTTTACAATAATAAAATAAATGAGATAATGATTTTTTTATTGCATAACAGTATAGTGAAAATTACAATGCGTAATGTTAATGGTCTTAAAATATGCTTAATTTCTTTCATTTTGATTTTTGATGTGACCTGGATATGTTCTTGATAGGTTTCGTGAGATTACCTCATACACTGATCATCACATCAGCCATGAGGCCTACAAAATTTTTGCCACAAGAAGAGTTGCACCAGGATAACAGTGTCTTGGCTCAGCTTTGAAACCTCACGACCTCGGTCTGTTGTCCATGCCAGCTCACCACAACAGTTTGTCCATACGTCAGCCTTTAAGTGCACTCCGTTACCATAATTAGTAGGTGCAATCCCGTTTGTGCAAACATTCAACGGAGCATCTCGCTAGCATTTGCCAAAAGTGTTTCCCCCCTCTGCTATTAGCTGCCTGCCGAGTGTATTTCTCCATGCTCCCGTTCAGCGTCTCCAGTGGTATTAAGCTGAGAGAAGCTCTTTCCCACTGATGAGGCCCGGCCAAGCCCGAGCTCCCCACTGACCTCATGTTTAAGTGGGTGTGCAGAGAATGTTGCTCTGGGTTAAAAGAAATAAAAAGAAGGAAAACTACAAACGACTGAGGAAAATCATTACGTGGATCTAATTATGGCTTCTCTCTCACCCTGCATTTACTGTTTTTGAGGTTTTCTGCAAGCCATATTTAGCTGATTTATACATTTATTCATGGCCTTTTTGTTGTTTGTGCATCTGTGTAAGTGTGTTTGTGTTTTTCTGTCATTTGCACTTGGCTGTGTTGCAGCTTTTCTGTGGTGTATAAAAATCATTTTAACTGAGTATCAATGCATGTCTTTCTGTTTTTATATACAGTACATGCATTTATTTATTTATTTTTGCATCACATTCTTTTTCTGAATGAAACTTATGGTATGGTTTTCTGTTTATGTATGCGTGCTCTGTACTCAGAGCTCAAAATGGTAACGCTGCAATCTAAGTGTAGCACTCGGGAGGATTTCTTTGAAATTAACATTCTGAGTGTAAGAAAAAAAAAGAGAGAGTTCTTGTGTATTTGTGGTAATTTCACAGCTCAGTGATCAGAGTATTTCCCAGAGAGCCTCCTGCCTTTGAATCCGAGATCTCACTGGCTGTTGAAGATCAAACTCAAGCACAGTCCCTCATGTGTCCTAATGGAAGAACGTTTACCCTACTAGGTAGGGGTTGCACTACTGATTTCTCTTTATCAAAACAATGTCCAAGTTACTTATCAAAACGTTACTTATCAAAACAATGTCCAAGTTACTTGAATACTCATGGTACCGTTTAAAAAAAAAATAATAATAATAATTTGTCAAGTGTTTATTAATTGACAGCCCAATGTTTGCAACAATTACGTCTCTTACATGTATTGTAAAAAGACTAAAATAATGGGTTTCATTTTGTATTAAAGATAGGCATAACATATTGTAAATTGACACACAACATTATAACCTTTAAATCTGCGTATTTGGCGTAGAACAATATGTGCATACACACACACACACATATTTATTTATTTATTTATTTATTTATTTATTTATTTATTTATTTATGTAAAAGTTAGCCTAGGGGTATTATACAACATTAGCCTCCTCACATAACATCACAGGTCTTCAAAAGTTAAAACACTACTGGATCTGTACTCACATCACTCAGATCTTCACTCAACCAGTTCAAAATTGTTTATAATAGAATAAGACAAAATTCATAAAGTTTATTCGCTGCCATCATCCTCCTGCCCCTAGTCTCGGCCTTTGACATTTCTGATGCATAAGGCACACAAAATTGGAAATGCTTTGGGAGTTCCAAAGTCGTCATTTGATTGGTTAAACTGTACATGGTTTCTGGGAGACGCTTGTGTCACGTTCTTTAATGGTCTGCCTGGAAACAAAGCCATCTTGATGCCAAGCCCCCTCATGGAAGAGGAAAGCCGTGGTGTTTACAACTTTGACGATGAGCGCTTATCAGGATCAACTAAACGCTGGTTTTTCAAAAGTATGTGAAGTTGCAGTAAACTTGCACAAAGGTCTTAAATGAAAAATGTACTAGATGCACGCAGGTCTGTTGTCATAGAGACATCGGCTTTTCATTTTCAGGCCCCTAAACATGACGTGGAACAAGATGAACTGTGATTGGTTGCTTTACATGTCAGTCAGATGGCCTCTTGGGCTGTCCTTGGCCAATGAAAGCTGCGATTGAGTCCAGACCTTCTGCCGTCAGTCTGAAGGTCTAGCTACGCGAGACTATCCTGCCACATACTCTCTTTGGAAGCGGTCATGGCTCGCTGGTTTACGTTAAGTTAAACAATCGCATCGATTATGGTTATTGTGCACTCGAGTGCTCGATGGCTTCCAACAGCACCGACTAGTGGTTAAAGTAGTCGACTACTCGACTAGTCTATGCAGGCCCTACTTCTAGGGAGGCTTTTCCTCAGACACAAGCTTCAGTGAGGCCAGGCACTTTGGTTGGCTGATGCGGTCTTGCTTATAGTCAGCATACCAATTAACCCCAATGGTGTTTAGTGGGGTTCAAGTCTAGGGGCACTGTCATTGTGGAACAGAAAATATACTTTATTTTACTAAATTGTTTGGCTGTATACTTGATTTTATGCACCTGTTAGTCATCAGTGTTGCTGAAATAGCCAAACCCAGTAATTAGATGTGGGTTTTCTCATATTTTTGGCCATGTAATGTATAAAGTTGATGCATTTTGTTGTATATGTTTCTTGTATAGTATATTAAGGTAAAAAATCTGGGATACTTCCATCTTTATATAACTATTGCACCCTTGAGCAAGTCACAATCCCAGGTTGCTGCAGGGAGACTGTACCTGTGGCAATTTCCTATTATCAAAAGATCCTACAGGAATGCTAATGGAATAGCTGTCATAATATTTATTCAATCCTGAAACATCCCAAAGGGACCTATTAAGAATGTTATAACTATCAAGTAAAATCCTCCAGATAAATATCCTAAATCGAGTAGGATCTGTTGGTGTAAAATGAAGAGAGAAGTCAGTGAGTTTGGTGTCAGACCTTGGGGAGGCATTTATTACAAACGAACATCAAAACGAAGGAAAATGCACCGATTTTAAAATTCCGGCCAATATTAATTTGGCACTTTTTATTTTGATGTTATAGCCAATTACCCATAAAGTGCAGATATCAAAAATCTATATATGTGGAAATAATAAGTAAATTAACACCTTAAAAAAATATGAAAGACACATTGATTTTGAGATCTTCAGAATATTACATTTGGCAGTGTTATTAAGTTCTCTTCATGTGGATATGCTACAATAACTAAAAAGGGGCATGGTACATTTGATACCAAAAACGAATATAATTGGTCAGATGTCAAATGATACATTTTTTATTACGGTATACTTGACAGTCCTCTTGTTAATTCAGTCTAGAGCACAGAACTGTGGCATCACAATGTGATTTTAACAACTGTGTGAATTCATTGTTGCAGCATCATTCGGTCAGAAGGTCCTGCTTTGGCTCAATTTTAGCTTGAACTGTAAGCTAGATGTCTGGCTCTTTGTCTCTTGCATTTTGTGTCTGCTGGCTTGATATGTGCCATGACAGCATTTGTTTGGGTTGAAAATCATATCACAGCAGAGCAGAGTCATTATGCTCACAGAGCGAGTCCAATAAAGGATTCGCAACATTATGACAGAGTCTGTGAATACTTAACAGAAGGCAATTTTGTAGGCTTTTGTGAAGAATAATTAAGCATCTTGCTTACCTTTTTTATCAAGAACAAAGCATGACGTCTCTGTCTTTGAATAAACAGGTACAATAGCAAGGGGCACAACTGATTTGGCCCGGGTCGCTGAGTGGAGAATATTGCTGGAGCCACCGTATCAGTAAAGCCAAACATGTGAAGCGAGTTCTACCACATTCTTTCCAGATAAGTAAGAAAAGCCCAAAAGTGGGACTAATTACTTACCGGGCTTTTGTTGAGGCCAAGAAAATGAAACCGGGAACATTCTGGTTTGTCTTAAAACGACAGGAGGTTGATGAGCCTATGTAGGAAGAGAAAACCCTGAATCTGCGGGAACGCCGTGGCGTGTTTGCGAAATTATCTGACTCGATCAATCACCCTGCGTCTAGACCTGCAGACAGACTAATTTTCCTCATTGGATGAAAGCACTTTACAAATTGCATGCTGGACCGAGTATTCTGTGATGTTGAGATAATGCATTCATCGGCTCTTTTGAAGACACAGACAAAACTGATTGTTTTCCTCCAGCCAAGCTTTTCTAGTATCAATCACCTCGCATAGCGTTACGTACCGCATTGATGTAAACAAACAGCAGGAAAGCTCTGCATAATAAGAAAATGTAAGCTGTTGTGTGGAAAAACTGAAACAGACTTACGAAAGTGATATCAACCCATTTGCATGACTCAATCTACTTTAGAAAGCTACTTTGAATTTAGAGGAATCACAAATGAGTGGACTTTATTATTCCAAACAGTCTCACAGTTAAGAAATATTTCGACTTATTTTGACATTGTAAGTCTCTAACTGCAACCCAGAGACATGGGATGAGTCAAAATTATTTTTCCAATGTAATTCCAGCCCTTATGTTTCACTAAACAGCTACGGTTCCCCTCCAGTTTCTCGCTAGGGGCCGCGCTGCACACATACACTCAGGATTAGACGGTCTTCATCCTCTCTCAGGCCTTTTATAGGTCTCTCCCCACGCGCCAATGCCCACCCATGAATGATGAAGTGCCGGGTCATTCATAAGGCAGACATGGCACAGATTAGCACTGCTGTTTATGCTCTGGCAATGCCATGCCCTGTTCCCCGCTCAGGCCCTTAATTGGGCACCACGCGCTCTGGCTTCCTGCCGGTTCCAGCTTCCCATTTGGTTTTCGTCAGCAGCCCATAATGAAGAGAAATGAAGTGAGTGCTTTTACCTCTCAGCACCAGACTACTTAGCCACACGGTCCCTGAACTTTAACTCAGAGTCTCTGAGGCCACAGTTTGGCCATGGCAAATCCATCTTAGAAAATGTTACGGGGCCCCTGTAACAACAACAACACGGTGGCCACGTTCTCATAACTGGGTGCTATCGATATTATTGCTTCTAATGGCTTTATCTGTTTGACACGTTTAAGCAGATTGTGATTTATTACCTGTGGACCCCTTAATCCAAAACGCTGTGTTGTTCTTGCCTTTTGGAGGCAAGTCAAGGTCTGATAAGCTTGTCACAACAGTTTACATCCTGTTAATCTCGCCCGTGAGTTTGGGGCTAGCCCAGGCAAAAGAGTTTGTTCAAGTGTACATGTACACTTGTATAAGAGTACATGTGTAAGGGGAGAATGGGAGTGGGAACTCAAGACAATCTGAATATGTTGATGGAGGTGGGATTGTCGTGCCAAACCTAACACATCGCTGGACGCTCTTCCAGAGGCCGGACCTGCTTCCTGGCCAAACACAATACATCCAGTGTTAGAAAACACAGCATCTCATGTAATCATGTCCTGGCGGCCACACGGTTCCAAGAGTTAAGCAAACAGGCTCTGAAACTTTCTGCTTAAACTATTAGATTTATGGCATTTGGCAAGAAGAAGCCAGATGTTATTGGCTGTGAGATTAATAGATTGTAAACCTGGATATTGATTATTATATTTGCATACTCCTGTGATGGCAAAAGACTACTTTTTTTCCCAACAGTGATTTTATTTAGTTTTACTATTTTATAGCAGGGTTGTGCGTCATTCAGAACTGATTTGAGAATGGCTTTGCAAACGTGTTATTGTTAGATTGAAATAAGGCTGAAATAAAATGGAATATAAATATTCTTAAAGTTGCAGTCTGTAACTTTTTTTCTTGGTTAAAAATAATCCAAAATCAATTTTTGAGCAAGTACATAACCAGCCAGTGTTCAAAACTATCTCCTTACCTTAGCCCGATTCACAACGCTAAGCTTGTAATAATGTGTTGTGTAGCGGTACTGGTAGGTTTCCGCGGGAAATTTGAGCATGCCGCTGTTCGTCTTTGCGTCATTATGTCACGTTTTTTTACATAAAGAAGGAGTCCAAGCTAGTAGGCTATATGTGAGGATGCTGCAGGTGGCGGATCATTTATAGCCTTTTCTCACATCGGCTGGAATAAATTTATCATTTTGATGGCGGATTGTATGGTATGACAAATGGACAATTAGGGATTAGACTGTACAGAAATTGAAATCTACAGGTAACGCTAATACACACTAAGTATAACAAGAATAATAATTTGCATGGTTTGATGTGATATGAGCTAAGCGATCATTAGATTTAATCACCATTGGTAGCGTTTATTGTAATGCCTTTTTTTTTCTCAGCTGGTCAGAACAAAAGGGGCAGATTTGTTACTTACTTGTTTAGATGACATTTACCAGTGAAAATGTTTATTTTGGTCATACTTCCAAGACTACAATCTGTGATTCCAAAGTACTTGTACAGTATCCACCGGTGATTGACAGACACACATTCTCCTCAAAGTATTAGATTCATCCGCGCTGAGGAGCCGTGCCGATGCACAACCCACGTAAAGATTATAATTCTGCAAATAACTGCAATTGCAGGTTTTGAACAGACATGGCGACAAAGAGGCAAAACTTATGGACTGCAGCTTTAGCAGTTTGAAATGTTTATTTGACAACTTACTGAAATAAATAAGTTTAAGTTGAAGCGCTAAAGTAACTAAACTAAAATTGAAAAAAAAAAAAAAAAATATATATATATATATATATGTCAGGGTTTTTCCTGGCTCAAAATGAGGCGGAGGTGGTAAAATCCTGATCACGGCAGAAAAAAAAAACACTTTTACAAGCATGTATTTTAGGTATTTTAATATTAAGAGAATAAGATTTGTATTTTGAGAACACTATCATATATACAGTGTTTCCACAGGATTGTGTTTTCTGTGGTGGTTGTACTTCTGTCCCTGTAGCGGGGGTCCGGGGGCATGCTCCCCCCTAAGAAAATTTTGTACATTTTAAAGATAAATTCATTAATCTGGTGCACTTTGAGAGTTCAAAATTAAGAGCTTCAACCCATGTTCAGTGTGCAAACTGAACAAAGAAAAAGTCTTGTACCTGAACTTTAAAGGGGACGCTATAAGGCTTGTGCGCTAGAGATGTGCGGATCAGCTCGAACATCACCCAAATCCACTGTTAAAAATAAATCATCCATCCGCCAACTTCCCAAACCTACGATATTCTCTGATTTAGATATCTGCACCTGATCATCACAAAATAATTATTCAAATTCTCCAGTGTTAAAGCTGCAATATGTAAAATTTTTGCATTAAAATATCCAAAAACCACTAGGCCAGTGTTATATATTTTGTTCACTTGAGTACTTACAATATCCCAAATGTTTCCAATTATTTGTAAATCGTGAGAAAATTGCAATTTTAACCAAGGCTCCGGGACGTGTGAGGAGTCGCCTGGCAATTGCGTCCAATTGGTTTCCGTTTTATTTTGTAGAAACCATGGAAACAACAAAGACGCTTTAATATATTACATGTTTTAATAGACAAGGGAACAACTGTTTGGTTACATTTATAGACAGAAAACTATTGATATATAGCTCAACACGTTTAGTCTTATTGTTTAAATCTAATTTTCTTGATTATTTGTGAAATAAATAATTTGTGATTATTTATTTTTAGTAACAGTAATACAGAATTTTCTCCATCATACAATACATTTTAAAATGAATTCCATGCCATTTATCAACACAAGCCATCCAGCATTTAATATGATATTCTAAAATCGATCAAGCTTACTGCAGTGTGTCTCAAACAAGTGTCTCACAGCAGCCGCCGAGCGAACGCACAGAGAAACGTTATAACATAATTTTCAACACTCTCAAATGTATCTAATATGATAAACAGAGCTGCGTTACCTCATATTCATGACTGGAAAAGCGGAAGCGGCGCCGGCGACTGTGGCATAATAAAAGTTCTGCTGCTCGTGAGTCGTGTGTTGCGCAATCGCTCCAGCGGCCTCGTTCAGCTCCCACAACACTCGGTCCTGCTCTGCTTCATACTACAATAACGTTAACAATCGCATCCATGAACATGATTTCTGCCTATCCCGATTTATTTCCACCGGCTGTGAGGTGAAGACCACATGTCCCAAGATTCCGGGCTCAAACTTGGCGTCATCAAACTACGCCTTTGTTTTGAATAGGCGCCCCCTAGCGGATGGAAAAACTACATAGTGCACCTTTAAGCATGATGATATAATAACATATGACAATTAAGTAGGCTGCTTTTAAATAAATATCTAAAATAAAAGTTCTTCTTTGGCAAAATTACGTTTCCTTAATAGCCTGTAAACACAGGTTTAACTTTCAAACTAAAATTGTCACTGTTTCATTACATCATTGTTGAAAAAACACTCTTATCAGAATAATAAGTTTGTGTATATTTTTAGTTAAAGCTGTTAAGTTTTTTAGCAATATCTCATGGTGGGGGGGTTCCTTTGTGTTTTATATAATGACCACTCGAAGGTGCTCTAGGCATATGGTTTTCTTGATTGGTTTTCCCTGAATAGAAATGCGTTGTTGTTAAAAACGAAAGTAAAAGAGTGACGCACATTCCTTGCGTTTTACTAAATGAGAGTTCCGTGTCTTTATTAAAATCAACATGTTAATGATTTATCTCTCATCCACCCGCGACCCACCCGCAATTACTTGGAATGTTATTTGTATTACTTGGCCGGCCCGACCCATGGATTATCGGATGCGGATAACCGCGATCCGCGGATCACTTTCGTGCGCTCTCGCAGAATGTCCTGAGCGGCTCCGTTCGAGGCCAGCAAGTTGTAGGGCCATAGTGAAAGCGACCTTTTCAGCACGGAACCCCATTTTTTGCAGTGGGGATGGGCGGAACGGTTCAAGAATGGATACAGGCTGGTTTTTTAAAAAAAAAAAAAAAAAAAAAAAAAGTTTGCTTTATAGGTAGACTTCCCAGAATGCACGTGCAACCGTCTTTTTCTTTTAACTTCTTGTTCAGTGGGGTCAATACAATTCATGTACTATATTGTGTGTTTTTGGCCTAACTTGCTCTGTAACATCAAACATAAGCTAAGTCACACTAAAATGTCTTTCCAAAGAAGTTCAAAAGAAAAAAAAATGTCCCCTAATCTTAGTGAATCTGACGTTTGAATAGCTTTAGTGGAGAAGATTTCTTCAAAGCAGTGATATGTGTGCGTGGGTGATTAGTAATAGAGCATAATGCATCTGATGTAAATACAGTATTTCGTAGCTAATGAGTCAGAATCCATTAGAGGGGCCTTTCTTCTTGCATTGCGGCCACTTGGGCATTTTAAGTTTTTAGAGGAAGGCGTGGATTGAGACTCTCATAGCTGATGATTACACAGAGCAGAGGCCCATCATAAACACGCTGCTGCAGATGAAAGAGCTGTGCTCTTCACTCAAGCACACACGAGGCTCTGATCTGTGCAAGTTGTGTGGGCAAAGCCCCATTAAGCTTTTAGCATGCTCACATACATAGGCCAAAGTGATGACTCCAAAACCTCTAACCCCATTTAACAACACCTATCAGTTAATGAGGGGCAGAGTGAAGAGGAATAATTTACTCTGCTGATGAATATCAGTGCTTCCATCCCATGGTGCTAAAGCTCACCAGTATTTACACAGTCATTTACATGCTCATGTTGAATGTAGGCTAAATGGTCTGATGCTGCCAACCTGAGACTGTTTGTATCACAGCTGTTGGGGTGATGATTGTATGATGTTCCTGTTGAGCTGCAGGTAAACAGCTGCCTGAACTCATTGAAGACAAACAGGAAACTGTGTCATATGTTTGTATCACACTCACAAGGGAAACATTCTGTATTCAACAGCTTTCGCACTTTTTCCCATTTCACTCTTTTGGAGGAGTGCTAATTCTGGTAACAAACTGCCTTTTTAGACAGAAAATGGCTGACTGGTTGATTGACATGTAAATTAAGGATGCACAAGCACTGAAATTGTGATACTGATAAGCCGATAATTATTTTAATGTTGTAGACAATTATAACTAATAAATGATCCTATACTTTTTTTTTTTTTTTTTAAGGGGAAAAGGATTAAAAAGGCTCTAGTACACACTAAAAACAAAAGCAAATCGTTGCCAGAAGGGAGCACAAAATGGGCATTCGATCATATTGTGATTATCACAACATAAACTAATTTGAATTAGAAATTTACATTAAAAAAAAAAAAAAAAATCATACAAATAGGGGATTTGAATGATTAGCCAAAGTAGATATATTTATAAAATATTATAAAAAATAATTATAAAATTTTTGAACTATTTAAAAAATGAATCAAATGAAAAAAAAAAAAAAAAAAAAAATTTAATATAATATTAATTTTATGTTACACTCTAAAAAATACTGGGTTAAAAAACCCAGCACTAGGTCAAAATTGGACAAAACCAGTGTTGGGTTGTTTTTACCCAGTTGGTTGGGTTAAATGTTGGGTTGTTTAATTAAACTTAGCTATTGATTAAAAATTACTATATTGCTGACTTGAAATGAACCCAAAATACATTGAAAATTAAAATCACACACTGATTCCTGGCGTAAGCGCAGCGGTGTGTTGCCGAAATGATGAGCTGCAAATATCAGACCGTTACTCCGTGTTTCTCATAGACGAAAAATATTGTGACAGGCTTCTTATAACCTGTACATAAACAAACAGTACAGATTCTGAGAACATATTTCAACATCCAGATTAATAATATTCAGTATTATAATGAATGAAAAGTTTATTCAAGGAAAAAGAAGTTTCCATCATGCGAGGTGACCGATGCTGACTGACACATTCAGCTGACTGACATCTCATCCCTGTGTATTACATTCCATAAAATAAAATGATTTACATTACTGTAAAGACTTTATAGACAAAATAAAATATACAAACCTTTGTTTTACCAAAGTAAAGCACCAATTCGGCAGCGCTGACATCTGCTCTCTCCTGATGAGGATGCAAAAAGCCTGTGCTCTGCATAACCCAACAGCCGGGTTGTAGTTAGTAAAGTCACCACTAGGTTGTTGTGTCGGAGGTCGGGTGGGGGAGGGGTGTATTGTTTCAACTGTTAGTGAGATTGACCAGCGTCTAACCCAACGGCTGGGTTACACAAAAATTAACCCAACAAAATGACCCAACAGGTTCATCCCAGCGTTTGGGTAGAAAAAACAGCCCAGAGTTTTTTAGAGTGTAGGGATGCACAGTATATTGGTTACCACAGGTTTTTTTTTTTTTTTTTCTGGGGCTGGTATTACGAAATTGGATATAAACCTGAGCATACAAGTATGATGAGATATATTTCAAGATAAGAAGTGTCTCAAAGAAACCTTTGGATATTTCAAAGATTTGATGCCACACATGGTTTATAATAGTTAGCTGGTAGTCTAGTTCTTGAACAATAAGCCAAGATTTAGCTGCTACAGATGGTCGACCAGCATGTTCTTTATGGTTATACTTGTTGGTTAAGTTAGTTAAGAAGCACAGAAACACCAGCACACCATCATTAAACGTATGCTTTATTTTTCAACAGTGTGCACATCACACGGTTCATAAATGTCTGTGGGTGTGCCGTCTGAGGCTTAGATCAGCCTGTCGTAGACCTGAAGCGGTCAGTGTGCAGACTGGGCTCAAAAAACGCAAACTCATCAAGACGAAGCCTCCAGACGAGCCAAACACCCCGCCGTAGAGCAGTGAGTGTTTGGAGTAATGAGCTGGAAGAGAGTTAGCACACACCACATGGGAGGCCTCCAGTAATGACCTAGTGTCTCCACATCTGGAGCTGCTGAGCTGAGGCCTGCACAAGGAACTGATAGTGGAGTACCACAGGAGCGCAGGCTTGTATCCTGAGTCTTTAATCAGAATCTCTCTCTCTAGGAGCACAGCTCCAGTGTTATGTGCGATCTGTAATGAGCAGGAGATGCAGCCACAGGTGACAGCACTGTATGTTTATCGCATAGAGAAACTGTGGGACTGAGTGCTATTTACAAGGCGCACATGCTGATATCCACAGCAAACACTATAATGAAGCTGGGGGAGAGGAGGGCCGCTCTAGTATAAAAGAATGTTTAAAATAAGAACAGATGCAACAGACATGTTTACATAGGGAGAGAATGTGCTGTAAACACAACTTGGAGGCATCAAGATTTTATAGAGATGTCATATATTAGGGGCCACTTTCTTTTTGAAGCTTTTCCCCCCTTACAGCTCATTAAATAAAGATTCTATAATAAGTTACTATAGTTTTACATGTTTGTTTTTGATTAAAAAAACTGTTTTTGCTACTTTAACTATGACGTCTATATGTAAATGACATCTTGTTCTGAATCCTAGATTGGCGTTATGGTCTGCACTGTAAAAAGTAATACGCTATATCTACTCCATAAAATTTTGGCAACAGATTACAAGCAATATTATTAATTAAATTCAACAAATAGAATTGAGTTAGAATTAATCAAATGAATTTCTTTAGATGTGAACCATTTAAAATGAGTAAAATTTAAGTAAAATGTAAACAAAAACATCTGAATAACAGACAGATGTCAAAGATGAATTAAGAACCAACATTGAAGACACCTGATGATAACAAGCAGAATCTCTGAAGCAAAGAGAAACACAAGAATTAACAGAGGTTTAGATGTTGATTTTATTAAAAAAGTTTGGTCACTATTATGGTGATCAGTGTTTCATTTAGTTCATTTTGCTTTTTATGTCAGTTTGTGGGTTTTTGTAATGGTGTTTGCTAATTTTTAACAATTTAAATGGTTGACTTTTAAGGAATTAATTTGATTAATTCTAACTCAATTTAATTAAACTCAAAGTGTTGAATTTTATCAATAATATTGCTACAATTTTATTGAGTAGATAGAGCGTGCTACTTTTTACACTGTGAAGGGAACTTTGTTGAACTTTGAAATACTTTGAGAGTATACAGTATCTTTCCCTTTTAATAATACAAGTCTGACTGACAGTTTCTTTGTTTATTTATTTTTATTTAATTTATTCAATGATATTTTATATTATTTCATTTATTTATATTTTATTTTGTTAATTTATTTTAATTGTTTATTTTAAAAATTTTATATATTTACTATTATTTATGTTTTTTTTTTGTTTTGTTTTTTTTGTGATATCCGCTATTGCGTTTTAAAATAGAAATATAAAATATACCCAATGTCTCAGTGCTGAATTATCTCACCTTTTTATTACTATATGAGGTTAGGTTTAGCTGCTGTTTGTTAGCCACTCATCCTTGTCTTTGGTGAATGCTTTTACCCTGTAAGGCAGTGGATGGCCGTGACTCCATGCTGTTTGTTAAAGGCAACTAGTGCCAGGATAAGCCACCTTGGAATGCAGGCTGGTGTGTTAGTGTTGATGTGAAAAGAGTACTTGCTGATGAGCCAGCTGCGCGTGTGGATGTAATCTGTTAGGGTTTGATATTAAGCCTCAAAGAAACAATGCAGGAACCTGGTCTGGTATATTGTATAGTTCAGTTACGTATATATATATATATATATATATATATATATATGTATATTTATATATATGTATATTTATATATATATATATATATATATATATATATATATACATACAGGTATAGCTTTGATTAGACCTTAGAAGAAGTTTATGAGCATTTTCCATTGACTTCTAGATTCTAAGTTGAATCTGCTGTGCTGTGCTGTGCATATTTGTTATGATTATGAAGATTAACGTTGTAATTCATAATGCACTTTTTTCCTCTATGTGTGTAAATCTAATTTCCACAATGTCTGGTGTGCATATTTTTGGACCCAATAATCCCTCAGTAAGTTTTGAAGTGGACTGGACCTTTAACAGTTTGTCTGTGTTTGTTATTCTAACCTTGGCTACATAACTGCTGACTCCTGGGCAGCTGACTGTTCACTGATCTACTATTGTGTTTGTCCATGTTAGTATTATTCTTCTGGGATCTTTTATTTGGGACTGAGCCCAGTGTTGTGGTGGCCTCTTCCTCTGGTTCAGAATGATGGCTGACCTCCCTTTCATGTTATTTTTAGGCCACAATAGGCACATTTGTACTTACTGTACATCCCTGCCTCTTGCTTATTGTTCTGGTTGGTAAGTGAGCATTGATTCCCTGCTTGAGTTTCATCAAAACCAGCTGTAAAATGTTTCAAAAGATATCAAATCTTGCACTAGAAATAAAGAAAGAGATGGAGAGAGCAAGACATGGGGGAAGACCATAGTTAGTATCTAAAAATATTGCACAGAGAATAGCTTTTTTTTTTATGGCAGTTTGTGTCAGGAATGAGGGTTGCGCAAGTGCAGTATACTCAGAGCATGTCTGTATGATTGGTACTGTTTTATATGGCACCAGGGCTGGGATTCTCTTTATATATGTGTCTCAATGACGTTACTTTTTTTCCCTTATATCACTTTACATAGTCTTATGTTAATTCATTAAAATTGTTAAATTATGTTAATTTTGAGGTTTGATTGTTGTAGATGAAGTTGACCATGTAGGAATGTGGCAGCACTGTTTTTGGGTGAAAGTAGAAGATTTCCTTCTGGGATTAGGATGCGGCTTTGATTCACTGTAGTGTTATTTCCACCCAGTCCTTTTTGGGATGTGGCCAAGCCACCCGCTCCAAACATGTTCTCCGGGCAGCTGGAATTTCTTTGACGTTTTTGCTAAATGTGTGTTTATAAATTTGGCTGTTTGAAAAAGGATAGTTCACATTCCATTTGTTCCGACCCCTTTGAATCCGAAATGGAGCACAATTGCTCCCACTAAAATGAATTGTTTCAATCTGTTTCACTACTCGTCTCCATCATGGTGGCCTCAAGGGCTCAAGACTTCAATATGAAGAAGAAACGGTGACTAATAAATTGAATAGATGTTCTTCCATCACTTCTAACCAGTGTCATGTCCTGATACTCTGTGATTCACTCCAGACTAGAAGTCTTTGCAAGGATTAGCATGGTAGGAGAACCTGGGAAAGCACTCTTCTGATGCTAATGATGAAAAATGAATACCATCATAGTGAATAAAGCTTATCTCTCGAGCCTGTAACCCATCAGGCAGAGAGTGAGAGCCAATGGAGGGCGTCAAAGGTTGACTGGTGAGTAGGAATCCATGACTCCAGCACCCTGTATGTGTGTTTTCTTTTCCATGCCATCCTATATGCAGAGCCGAGATAAGCATATGCTTGTGGTAGGGACCAGGTGCGTGACTATCAGTCTCTCAAGGGATTTGTATTGACAGGGGAGGGTCCAGAGGGGATGCAAGAGGGTCAACCCATCTCTCATTCTCTTTTTCAGTCTCTCTTTCTACCCGTCTCTCCCTCCCTGCTTGACGTCAGGTTCCACGCAGAGATGTTCCGTATAATCAGGAACCAGTGCTTTGGTTCTGCCTGGTATTCCTTTTTTAGTAACCGGTGGGATTTGTTGTTGGAGAAACACCTCAGGCCTCTCACTAAATTCTGTTTCATGGATGAACGTGGTGACCAGGAACTAGTCAGCTGGAGATTTCCCAGTGCATGCTTTGGTTCATCGTATAATGCTGAACCCTTGCTTTTATCAGTCAGAGAGAAAAGAGAGTATCTCAGCAAACACAGCAGCAGATTTCCTTCCAGGCTCTTTCGTGGAAAGCAGCAAGTTGACTTAATCACACGCTATGATGTTTGGCCAGGAGGTTTGAGTCTTGAGATGCTGAGTTCCTATTTCCTCTCTTGGGCTGTGGCTTTTGGGTCTTCCATAATTCTCCCCCCAACCCAAATGTCTTGAGGTTTCTCCCTCAGCCCACCATTTTCCCCAGTTCTGTTGGAATGCCCTTTTTCCCTGCCACAAGATACTCTACTGTGGCTTTGGAGGCCACCTAGAATGGAGCAACTCTGCTGAGCCCACATTCAGAAATAGAGTTTGAGCATGTAAATTTAGCTCTTATCAGGGCTCTTTGCCTCTTCCAAGGAGTATTGCCCGATCTTATAAGACACATTGTTTGTTGTTAGAATTATGGTCCTTCTGAGGTACAGGCCACAGTTGTCAACTGTGCCTCACTAGAGAAGCCTGAGGGAGTGAACTCTATCATTACCATCATCACCCTGCGGCATCAACAACAATATTACTGTCATTCCCATCAACATCCTCATCATGTTTTATGATCTTTTTCCCCGCATAACCAGCTCTCTAAGAGTATAGGCCCTGATGTGGAGAAAAGTGGTCAAAAATATAAACAGCACACTAGCCATGACCTACCGAGCACCAGTGGAACTGAACCTGGAGGTTGCTCTGCTCCTGTTGACTTTGGCTTTTCTAAGGCAGTTAGCAGCAAACTTTCAGCTCCGATTTACCGCAGTGCATTCTGAAAACAGGTAACTGGAAGCCCGTCATTAAGCAGTGCTTCTCCAGAGCAGCTTGATAAACTCTGTGAGGGAGACATGAAAATTAAACTGGGGCTTCTCTGCTCAAGTAGGAACACATTTCGAAAATGTTTTTTTAATCTGACCTTCTGCCTGGAGCGTTCAGTTACATGTGATCCACTGAGCACCTGGAATCCTGAAGAGGAAATCAAAGTTTCTTTCAATATATAATTGTATATAATTTTCTCACATTGAAGGTATAGTTGTCATTCATTGCTTTGCAGTATTGGTGGGTTGTATAGAAAAGTATGCTGTTGATGAAGGAGGAACATGGAAAAAAAGATGTTCACCATCCCATTAAATGCACTTGATGCTAAATATACCAAACAGACAAGAATATAGGCTTAGTTGTGTGAGCATTGAGTCAATCCCATGAGGTATTAAATAAACTGTAGGTGCTCAGGGTAGGCTTAGGAACTGGACGTTGCTGTGTTAAAGTGTTCCGATGTGGTGGAAATCCTTGCTGTTCCTCCACACATCCCTGCTTTTAAACTGAACCAGATGGGCTCTTTCCATATAAAACTTTCACTCTCTTTTAAGTCTCACACCAGGCTAACGGCTGTTAAAAACCATGGTACATGTCATATTTTGCCCACTTAATAAAGTCTTTAATACATCAAGGGCTGCTCAGTTTCACACCACAGTCGAAAATTCATGTATACAGGCACTTTGCCAGTTACAAAACGGCAGACTGTTTAGTGATCATGGGCAATGATTCGTTGTCCTGTTAGTGGGAAATGAATCGTATCTCCTGGGCTAAACACAAGAAAATGCCCTGATTATTTATTTGACATGAATTAGTAGGAAGGTCGGTGCCAGTGCTGTCAGCGTTGATGTCATGTTCTTCTCTCCACCCATTACTAAATGCTACGCAAAATGTCTGTTGTCAGTCCTCTGTCTCCAAGCCTTCTTGTCTTTCTGAATCTTTACCAACTATTTCTATAAACTGGGTGGGGATAATAGATGAGATGAGAGTGAAAGTAAAGTTGACAGCAGAAAAAAAAGAAAGAGTGAAACAGCGAATTGGAGTTTGGCAGCTAAATCCAGGGAACTAGACAAACAACTTTAGTGTGGATTGTTTCCGGGATTAAAGAGAGTAGACCTTCTATAACATCTGTTTGTGTTGGCTGTCACATATATACAGACTTACTTTTACTCCAAACAACCCCAAATGTTTCCACTGTCTTTCGAGTGTTCTTTTTGCACTCGTTCTTTCATCGCAGCATTCAGTTGTTCCAGCTGCAGCCAGTGTGAGGTGTCTATGTCCACCGTTCTGAGCTGGGTTACGGAGAGACTGTTTTGACAGTTGCAGTCAGAGTGTGACGCGCTGCTGTGGAATGTTCTTCAAATGACAGAGGAAGAACCAGAGAGTTAGATCAGTCGGTGTGTGCATGTGTGTGTGTATGTAAGAGAGATACACACACAGTCAGATCTGGATAATCAGGCAGTGAGGAGAGCAGAGTAGTGGTTACCTTCCAGGGAAGTTCACGCCCCCGAGAGCTGTTTGGTTTTGTAGTGGCGCTCTGTCAGTGAGGAAAGAGGAGGAGTGGAAGAGAGAAAGAAGGAGGGGAGAATGTGTAGTGGAGGAGCCTTCTCAGTTACTGAGAGCAGCACACGCTGTCGGCAACAGAATGAGCGTATCCACGCTCTCACCCTCTAGCAGCACTCTTTAAGAGACCATTCGCCCCCCTCCCACCTCTTATAGCCCCTGCCAGACATCAAGAGCAGACACAGGGCTCTTGTCTCTCTCTCTCTCTCTCCCTTGTGTGAGAAAGCCACGAGAGACAACTCCTCCACTTTTTTCCCCTCCTTATTTCTCTGTTCGTCTTGCACTCTGAGGGACTATGCCGGTAGTTGGCGTTGCATCGAAACTCAGGCAGCCGGCTGTGGGGTCCAAACCCATCCACACTGCACTGCCCATCCCGAACCCTGGGAGGAGCAGCATGGCACATGGACTGGCACCCAGGAGCTCGGAGCTCAGGGTCACAGAATCTTCTATGCTGTCTTGTCAGCTCTCATTCAAGACGGAGATCCACGATAGGAGGTCAACCTTGGTCCCAGCTCCATCTGCAACTTTGGCACGTAGCAGCAGACAGGCAGAGGAGAGCAAGATATGCAAGGTCAGTGAGACATTCATCCATGTGTGCCATGTTTGGGTTGGTCTTTAGACCAGGTACTGGTTCACCCTACAGGTGGCTTTCATGTTGCTTTAGAAGAATGCTGGTTACGGTTCTTGTTTGATTGATTTGGAATTATAATTCAATGCATGTGTGGAAATAGATCAGCCAGATGCGTGGAGGACCATTGCATAATTTTAGCAGGTGCCATAGATCTGTCATGTCTGGACATTTGTATTCTATATGCTGGCAATTATGCAGAAGTTCACTGTATGAATTTGGATGCTTTACATAAAAAAGATATTGAATTAATTATATGGTTTGATTATTTTATTTATTAAAAGGAATAGGTGAAGAAGTAATAACAGTATATTTCATTTTTGCTGAACTATCCCTTTAATATCTTGCTCTTTGCTGAATCATGTGCACTGTTTGAGCATGGCTGGTTTATCATTACAAACCATATCTCTCATGTGGCTGATACTTCCAGTTTACGAACGAGCTGTTGTAGTTTTGCCGAGGCTATTAAGATCTCTATCTGTGAAATGAAGCATGGGGGCAGTTTAGGGGGTGTTTTGCGGGGGTTACTCGGCCACCTGAGAAACCCTTGTGTGAAACAGAGCGGGGCAGTACACTAACTCCCAATCCCCCACGTGTGGTGCTCCGTTACAGATATATGGCTGGTGTTTTCCCTCTTCTGCTCTTTTCTCAGGCTTCACTGTATTAAAAAGGCACAGTTCAAATTGCTAGCGAATGATAGACATGTATGGATTGCCATGAACTCTTACCCATTCAAAACAAAAGCATGCCAAGATTTCTGAAAGCAATTTTCATACATTTGGCTGGAAACCGAAGCAGAGACAGAAGGAAGGCGGGGCACTATGAAGAATCTTTCAAAAATCCCCGCCAAGCAGATTCATTTGAGCTTTTGCTAGACCCGCCTGTCACAACTAAAAAAAAAGTAAACTGTAGGTAAAAGAAGGTAAAAGAAGAACTTTCCTGTTTAGTAAGCTCATCTTGACCGTTGTCTCATTTGTGACGACCTTAGTTTTCCCTCCTCCCTTTTCAGATCCTAAAAGGCTGCATTTTCTTGTAACCTGCAGGAAGTGCGTGCTAACTTCAAAGCAGGGTCGTGGTTGACTGCGCAGGGTTTCTGGTGCAGCGGTCGCGAGCATGTTCGGGGTTGCTGCAGGGCAGTGGGGCCAAGAAAGAGGGGAAGTGTGTTTTATTATTAACTCCGTGCTCCATGACACACTCAAGTGTCATGCCCTTTAGTGAGAAAAAATCACCAGCCTTGTCTCTTCACTTTAGTTTGCTGTTAAAAATGAATGTTAATACTGGTCATAAAACTCAACTGAGCAAGCACTATGTTACAATATTAATAAAAAATGTCATGTTATATAATGCGACTGACTTTTTAATACCTTTCTATCTCCTCAACTAAAGAAATGTCCCACCTGTCCCTTCCTGACGCGTCACAAGGGAACAATTAGTCTTAATGTGGGCTTGTCCACTCAGGTCTTTCAGCTCTCTTTGAAAGGGCTGAAGAGCCTGAGGCAGTACTTACTTTCTCCTGACAGTCTAGTTTTGGTGGAGCTAGCGAAGTTGTCTAAGATCATAATGCAGTGGCATGTCAGAGTGCATTCAGTAGAGGTGGATTTGTTTATACCCACATGCCTGTTTGGACATGTTTGTAGTCGTTCCCACAGAGGGCAGCACATTCACCTTGTTTGGTGTTGATACAGTCTCTATGCGGCTGCAGTTTGATTTGAATCGTGTGTCGAGACAGCAAACTCATGACAAACTTTGCATTCGAGGACATCAGTCTACCGCGTAGCTGGCGGTGTTGTGATCTGCTGGTGCTATTTATCAAGTTTCCAAACAAACAGGAGCTCCACAGAGCAAGATTTAATGTAAACCCTTGGAACAACTTAACAGTTAATGTGCAGACAGATGGCCAGCATGCTGTAGAAGCTCTTTTGGACGCCTTAAGAGCAGTCATCCAAGGGAGTCTGTGTAGTTTACAGTATGCAAGGGCCTCATCTCATGACAGTGTTAGAGACTGTAAAAAAATGACGGTTGTGCAAGGATCATTCCAGTCACTTTCTGCACAGAGTTCTCAGCACAGTTTCCGTGGTAAACAGAGGAAATATGTGGTTGGTCTGGTTGGAGGACTGATTACAGCTTATGCTGTACACTTTATACACCTGAGAATAAGGGCAGTGAGGAGGTGTGTTTGAGAATGTGTGTCTGTGGCAGGCTTGATGAGAGAGAATACGTGAGAAAATATGAACAAAAAGAAGGAAACAAGAGGGTATTTGAATAAACTCTGTCTGGGAAATATGAAGAATTTTATGAACTCTTACACAACTCTACACTGAAAAAAATGGTGTAGGATTTACTTCGAAACAATTTTCACTCAGAAATCTGCTTTTAAATTTCACAAATAATTACAAAGAAATGGCAAACACACTGAATTAAACATAAAAGTTTAAAGTAGAAAGTTTAAAATTCCTTTGAGGAATCTTTTTTTTTTTTTTTTTTTACAGTGCAGTACAGAACAGCTTGCTAATTCACCTTCCTTTGTTCTGAGTTTAAGCGCACTTGACTTAACTGACTTGAAAATGGAATGACTCCACAGGGTGTTGTTTGGGACATAAAGACTGAATTCTGTTCTTTTTCAGAGTGAACATATTTTTATTGTGTTTAGAACATCAGATAAAACAGTTGTTGATATAAATCCAAAATAATGATCCAGAAATGTTTTTTTGAAATTAATCCATCTGTTAGATTGTATTACTCATATTTATTGCATTATTTATTGTCTCAAAAGTCCTCCTTTGAGTGCTTGGCTTTGAGTGCAGATGGGGTGGGGGAGATAGTCTTCCATTCCATACTGCATGAGGTTTGTCTGATATGTTGTTCTAGCATCCAGTGTAGAAATATGACAGCAAAACCCCATTCTCAGAAGGACACAGGTTTTCCACCTTGCGCAAATCTTCCATTTCATTTGCCATCGTACATATTTATTTAATGTGTTTCCTTGCGCTCTGTGAGTCCTTTGTATTAAAGTTATGTGAAATCCCCAAGATGCTCCTTACTGTCAAAACTTGATTGTCAACAACAGGATGTGATGTGACCTCTCAGTTTGGTTGTCCAATGAAAAGCAGCCTCTCTTAGACTCAGACCTCTCCATTGCTGTGTAACATTTTAGTAGCCTATAACATATAATTAAAAATACATAATTTTTAGTATTTTTTTTCTTAAGGGGATAGTTGAAAACCTATATGACTTTCTGTCATAGCCGCCGATCCTGAACCTCTGGGTCCCGGAGGGTGGTAATACACAAACAATTCTACAATATTTAGCGTTACAACATAACCTGACAGAAAAGCTTTTTCTTACTGTTTATTTTTTTCGGGGCATCTGATTTTAATGCGCAAACGTTACCTAACGAGTCAGCAATTTTATATCTGAACTCCTTGTACAGTCTTACAATGCAAATATCCTAATTATGTAAATGGTTATTTATTTAAAGTTGGGAATTGTCCCTGATTGCTAAGTGTGAGCGAGCTGTGCTCATTTTCATTTTAAGGTATGTGCATACAACTTAATTCACCTTGTAGCCTAAGGGTTATATGTTATGTGTTTATGTGTTAGATGATAATGTTTTTTTTTTTTTTTTTTTTTTTTACTACAGTAACTTAATTTAAATGATTCGCACTGACCAGCAGAAACTGCCTATGCTTTCTGTCTTCTCTGGAAAACAAAGGAAGACATTTTGAAGAATGTTCCACCTGTTTTTTTTTTCTCCTTACAATAAAATTTACAAGAGTCCAGAACAACTTTATATAGACAAACTCTTTAATTTCAATATTTTTTACAGTGATGTGAAATGTGGATTATATATCCACGTTATCACTCTTGTCATTTCGGGACATTCCGTTACATATGGGCACAGATACACATTCGTGTATATAGTCCTCTTTATTCTTACTGAGTTCAGCAGTGTGGTCCAGTAGCGAGGTTCCCCAGAGCTCTGTACTTGTCCCATTCAAGATTTGTATGTGTGATATTAAAAAGTCAGGGAATGTAAACAGGCCACTGGTCGCTCACAGTGTGTTAGATGAGGAAGGCAGGGGAATGTTGAGAGTGCAAGGGGACAGTGCCAGTGTTTCCCAGCAACAGGGATGCTGTCGGTGGTAAAACGTTGAGGCTTGAGGTCGGCGGGGGGGTTGGGATTTCTTCTGTCTGTGCATGTCATAGCCATGGGTGGTCTGGCGTGCTGCACTCCTTATCTGGAAGAGTGCAGGACATTGAAGACAAGTGATGATGCTCCCCCTTAGACAAACAGAGGTGGAGGCTCAGAGCCGTTAGATAGCTCAGCTCGAATGGAAACGTAAGTCCAACAGCTCTCTGAAGAGAATGTAAAAATCTAAATAAACTAATAATTCACACATATTTTTTTCACAGTGTGCCTACTCAAGGGCTGAGTGGTGATATTTATTTAGATAAAATCAGGCATAATCTCAGCACACTGTTCAGTTTATTTCTTGAGGCCTTCACTGTTTAATAAAAAAAAGTCTGACTTGCATAAACCAGAACTGGTCTACTGTTATGTTCTGTTTATTGCACTAGCCCTTTAAGAATTGTACAAGTGCGCAAAGAGAGTGCATTGCACGAGTTACTGAGTAGTTGAATAAAGTGGATTCTGTTTGACGAAAATGCTTCTTTATTGACTTGCACAACATCTACCCAAAAATGAAAAATTCATTTACACACCCCTATGTTGTTTTCAAGCTTTAAAACTTCAAAACAGATGCAACTGCGCCATAAAAGTATCATGAAAGTGATCTATTTGACTCTGTCTTCCAAGTCTTCTGAAGCTGATTGAAACTGATTGAAGACTGAACAAAAATATGTTGTTATTGAGCATCACTTTTGGGTTATTTATTTATTTAGCTAATTAGTTAGTTACTTACTTGTACTTTAAAGTATGAAAGCTTTCCTCCCATCCTCTGTAATTCCATAGAAAAGTGATGAAAGAATTACATTTTTTTTGTAAACTTTTCCTGTAAGTGTTTTGAGGTTCCATTATGGAGTTTGTTTTCAAAACAACCATGCAAGTTTATATTTAACGTCTCTGGAAGCCGAATCAGTCTTTAGTTAAAACAGGAAGAAAAACTGGTGAGAAAAACAGCGCACAACCTAAAGGACAGATCTTGCCAGGCATCCTGTTTGTTTGTTTTTTTCTTGTTTTGTTTTTTACAGGGGTGAGCCGTCCAGAGACCAAGAACACTCTGTGCACACAGCTCAATTAGAAAAAAGAAATTACATCTAATAACATTTAACGATCTGGCAGATGTCATTTTGTTTCACTCGGTTCAGCTGAGGACTTTATCACCAGTATCATTAAGTGGCTGAGCCCCCTGCCACATCTGATACTCTTGAATGGTGTTTATTGATGCGGCACTGCAGAGCTGCAGACGAGTTTCTTACCGCTTTACACAATGCAGCCCATGGACGGAAGTTACCCACATGCTTTCATACAACTACTCACACACCAGGCCATATCTACAAACACAGTACCTCCAGGCATTGTGCTAAGTTCAAAGGTGTGATCATTAAATGATCACAGAGAGGGAGACAAACTGTACACTTGTGTGTTGTTTAATGCCATAAACGAACAAAAAGAACAGAGCAAATTTGCACACGTTTACCTAGTTATCTAATAACATAGACCATAGACCAGTGGTTCTCAACAAGGGGGCTGGGGTCCACTCTGGGGCCTCAAGATGATGTAAAATTATTTCAAATAAGACAAAACAAGCATTACAATAAGCTAAACAACAAAAATAAATGAGATATTTCTTATTTTAATTCAACAACATTAGCTTTTTTTTTTTTCTTTGAAAAACGGGATATAGGAGGTGGCCAAAGTTATAAAATTCCATGGGAATTATGAGTAAATTGTGAGTATTTTTTAAAGTTCTTTTTAATGTAAATAATAAACAAATGGAAAAGTCATAGGGTCTTTGAATATTGTTGTGGACAGTGGGTAGCCTTGGTGTCAAAAAGGTTTAATTTCTGTTTTTATTTTTTTGTTTTGTTTTTTTTCTGTGGTTTTCTGTTTTTTTATGCATCATACTAACTTTAAAAACATGGTTTTGTCAGATTAGCTAACTTCTGGGGACACACTAATTGTGGCTAATAAAACCCATGAACACACATTTCAGTGGTCCATATGTGATATTAGTCTACTACCTTTGACTTCCTTTTCCCCAATTCCAGTCTTCTAGTTTAATATTTCTGTTCTTTCACTCCCTTTCCTTCATTGCTCTAATCAGCTGCATTTGTCATTTGTTACATAAACTTTGACAGTCTTCCCACCTCTCTCACTTTCTTTCATGTGCTCACTCATTCTTTTACTTTCTTTTATTTTCCTGGAGTATTCACTTCATTCCAGACCTCTGCTCTCCTTTACTCATTCTCACAGTTTGTGCTTTCTGTCTCTGTCTCTCTCTCTTACTGACGATGTGCTGATAGAGGAATGGAGGCAGTGCACACACCTGGCACTGTCTGTATAACTGGCTCCGATTACACGCCACGAGCCCAGTGCCTCACACAGAGGTCACACACACACACACATACACACACAAACACACTTTCTCTTGGCTCAACACAAAGGAAGAACATCTGTGAAACCAAAGCATGGGGCTCATTAGCAATCAGCAGGGACCGGGACAGAGCGGACATCCCAGCATGCCATTAATACACACCAGAAAAGGAGAGGAGGGATGCGCAAGCTACATATTTTCATAATCGACTAGTCGTCAGGTTGTCTGAATAACAACTTGACAAGTTGTCCTTAATTATGCTAGTGTAGGGTCATGGATCGGTCTTGTTTTCTTTTTCTAATGATAATTGGAGGGGGGGAGGGGGGGATTTACAAAATAATCGAATATTCATTTAGTAGACAACTATTCGACCAGCCTAGAGGAGAGGAGAGGTCAACAGAGAGAGTTCAGTTAGTCAGCCCTTCTGTGAGTCAGACTTTGTGATTACATTGTGACCCGCTACTGAATCATTGGATTTCCTGCCCCATGGGCAAAAGTCCAAAGCGTTTCAGTGGAGTGTTTGTTCACTGACATGCGTGAATGTTTAAAGGTTATTGGACACCTCAGGAAACTTTTGCTGGCTACTGTTTAACGACTTTTCTTATCGACGATGACACATGCATCTTCAGGCATTACAAGATCCTAGAAACCCCCTTGCAGTTTGTCTCAATCTTTAATACACTAGCATTCAAAAGTTTGGGTCAGAATACTTTTTTAATGCTTTTATTTATCAATAATGTGACAAGTGACACTATAAAGACTTTTGCATTGTTAAAAAGGATTTCTGTATGTAATATTAGTGAAATATTAAGCACAAATAAAGCAGCACAACCGTTTTTAACATTGATAATAGTAAGAAATATTTCTTGAACAACAAATCTGAAGGGTCATGTGACACTGAAGACTGGAGTAATTCAGCTTTTTCACCACAGGAATAATCTACATTTTGAAATATATTAATTCTGAGAGGTGTTTGGATGGTAGTTCATTCTGATAGGTGTTTAGATGATAGTCCATTCTGATAGGTGTTTATATGGTAGTTCATTCTGATAGGTGTTTAGATGGTAGCGCATTCTGAGAGGTGTTTAGATGGTAGTTCATTCTGATAGGTGTTTATATGGTAGTTCATTCTGATAGGTGTTTATATGGTAGCGCATTTTGAGAGGTGTTTAGATGGTCGCGCATTCTGAGGGGTGTTTAGATGATAGTTCATTCTGATAGGTGTTTATATGGTAGTTCATTCTGATAGGTGTTTATATGGTAGTTCATTCTGATAGGTGTTTAGATAGTAGTTCATTTTGAGAGCTGTTTAGATGGTCGCACATTCTGATAGGTGTTTAGATGGTAGTTCATTCTGATAGGTGTTTAGATGGTAGTTCATTTTGAGAGGTGTTTATATGGTAGCACATTCTGAGAGGTGTTTAGATGGTAGTTCATTCTGATAGGTGTTTATATGGTAGTTCATTTTGAGAGGTGTTTAGATGGTAGCGCATTCTGAGAGATGTTTAGATGGTATCTCATTTTGAGAGGTGTTTAGATGGTAGTTCATTTTGAGAGGTGTTTAGATGGTAGTTCATTTTGAGAGGTGTTTAGATGGTAGTTCATTCTGATAGGTGTTTATATGGTAGTTCATTTTGAGAGGTGTTTAGATGGTAGTTCATTTTGAGAGGTGTTTAGATGGTAGTTCATTCTGATAGGTGTTTATATGGTAGTTCATTTTGAGAGGTGTTTAGATGGTAGCACATTCTGAGAGGTGTCTAGATGGTAGCTCATTCTGATAGGTGTTTAGATGGTAGTTCATTCTGATAGGTGTTTATATGGTAGTTCATTTTGAGAGGTGTTTAGATGGTAGCTCAGTCTGAGAGGTGTCTAGATGGTCGCGCATTCTGATAGGTGTTTAGATGGCAGCGCATGCTGATAGGTGTTTAGATGGTAGCGCATTCTGAGAGATGTTTAGATGTTAGCACATTCTGAGAGGTGTCTAGATGGTAGCTCATTTTGAGAGGTGTTTAGATGGTAGTGCATTCGGAGAGATGTTTAGATGGTAGTTCATTTTGAGAGGTGTCTAGATGGTAGCTCATTTTGAGAGGTGTTTAGATGGTAGCGCATTCGGAGAGATGTTTAGATGGTAGCACATTCTGAGAGGTGTCTAGATGGTAGCTCATTTTGAGAGGTGTTTAGATGGTAGTTCATTTTGAGAGGTGTTTAGATGGTCATGCATTCTGATAGGTGTTTAGATGATAGTTCATTCTGATAGGTGTTTATATGGTAGTTCATTTTGAGAGGTGTTTAGATGGTCGCGCATTCTGATAGGTGTTTATATGGTAGTTCATTTTGAGAGGTGTTTATATGGTAGTTCATTTTGAGAGGTGTTTAGATGGTCGCGCATTCTGATAGGTGTTTAGATGGTAGTTCATTCTGATAGGTGTTTATATGGTAGTTCATTTTGAGAGGTGTTTATATGGTAGTTCATTTTGAGAGGTGTTTAGATGGTAGTTCATTCTGAGAGATGTTTAGATGGTAGCGCATTTTGAGAGGTGTTTATATGGTAGCGCATTCTGAGAGGTGTTTAGATGGTCGCACATTCTAATAGGTGTTTAGATGGTAGTTCATTTTGAGAGGTGTTTAGGTGGTAGTTCATTTTGAGAGGTGTTTAGATGGTCGCACATTCTGAGAGGTGTTTAGATGGTAGTTCATTCTGAGAGATGTTTAGATGGTCGCGCATTCTGAGAGGTGTCTAGATGGTAGTTCATTCTGATAGGTGTTTAGATGGTAGTTAAAATTGTAATAGTATTTCACAATATTACTGTTTCTATTGTATTTTTGATCAAGTAAATGCAGCTTTTGTGAGCATAAGAGACTTCTTTCAAAAACATAAAAAAAACGTACCCACCCCCAATGAAGTACAAAAGTACAAATATTGAAGTGGCACAAATTAATGTTGTACTGATACAGAACTGCCAAGCGAGTTACTTACATTTTAGAAAGTACTTGGGAACATTGAAGCAATTTGAGGTGATAATTTTGTTGTGATAAAGTTTTAAAGTTTCAGTGCCTTCTACAGTGGTTTACTCCAGTACTGCATTAGGTTAAATGATTAAATCTGTGTTCTCTCCAGATGATCACAACAAATGAACTGTGAAGTACACAGACTCTGAACTCACTGTGTATGTGTGTGTGTGTGTGTGTGTGTGTATGTGTCCAGTTACACCAGCCAACAGCCAGTAAAAAATAAATAAATAAAAAAATAATAAAAACTTGTGCCAGCAGTAACAAATTAGATCAGATAAGTGATTTTCAGAGATGGCTCAGATTCAGTTGCTCATTTACTATAGCTCAGAACAAATGTTTTTAGTGTTTATTTTTGCATTTCTGTTTTGTAATACGAGTGGCACTGAAATTACTTCACCTTTAATAAACCACTGCTTTATATTTACTTTTGTAGTCATTTCAATCCTTAATGATTTTTTTTGAAAATTGATGCTTGTATCCCACCTCACCAACTTGCCCCTGCAGACCAGAGGTTAAGGATTTCCCATCATTCAACGGGTGTTAATATTATTTTGGAAAGGTGTTAAGCTCCTCATTAACAGTGTTTAAAAGAGAAGTGTAGCCTTATTGACAACACAACTGTTCAGGTCAAGACCAGGGTGACCAGACATGGAGGGGTCTGGCTTTTACCACAGACTTTGACTCTTTCCCTGTCTCTCACCACACAAAACTCCTCTCTGTGCCTCCTTGACGAATAGCAGAGCCTCGTAATCTCATAATTATGGTGTAATCTCCTTAATAGCATAATGCTCCTAAACTTTACTGAGTCTATATATATAGAGAGAGAGAGAGAGAGAGAGAGAGAGAGGGAACTGTTCTCCTCCAAATGGTTCATGCATGCTTTAGGTCAGCCATTAACGCAGTGGTTGATGTTTGATGGGCCTTGAATATCCAAAAAAAAATGTGCAAACAAATATTCTCTCATAATGATCCAGCAAGGAAGGGAGGTTATCCTTCACTGAACAGTCCATTACTGCGGTTATGACAGTGGCACAGGGGTCCGTTGTGTCTCATGAGGTCATGTGATAGCACACTCACCATTGCAGATGGTGACTCAAGTCAATCGCAAGCTCGTTATCTCTTTCCCTCCACTGCTGTCATCCCGGTATTGATTAGTTTGTGTACCTCAACACACACTTCCACTTGAAACTGTCTGAGAGGTATGTTCGTTTGTGTCTGTGGTATTATTTTCATCAGAACTGCATAATATTCTTTTTTAAGTGCTTCAAAATTATATTCTGTTAAGCTCTTAGACCATTGTGGTGTGTATATTTTCTGGAAAGTTCTGTAGAAGTTGTATAGAAGTTGTACAAGTTCTGTGCATTGTATAATATGGGTACCTCTGAGCTTTTAAAGGGCTAGTTCACACCCAAAAATGAAAATTCTGACATAATTTTCTCACTCTCATGTCATTCCAAACCTGACTTACCATACATTGAAGTCAATGGGGTCCAAAACAACACTAGACCCCACTGACTTTCATTGTATGGACAAAAACCAAACAAACATTTTATTTATTTATTTACAAAATATTTGTATCTGTTCCATCGAAGAAAGAAAATCATACACGTTTGGAAGAGTGCTGTTTTAGCATTCACTATATTTATTAATGCTTAATTTATTAATGTTCTAAACTAGCATTTTTATATTTTCAATTTTCAGTTTAGTATATCTTTTTATAAAAACTAGCATTTTTATATTTTCAATTTATATTTTAGTTTAAGTTTTAGTGATTTTGTTGTAATTTTTATTCGTTTATATATATATATTTGTATGGGGTTTATGTGCAACATACTCAAGATGCCTTCAAAATGTGAGCAAAGATGAGCATAACCGATGTCCATCGCATATGCAGATTGATATCTAAACGTTTTTTTTTGTTTGTTTTTTTTCTTCTCCCTTACATTTAGATATTTAAATCGAATAAAACAGCAAAAAATTAAAATAAATTGCTAGGTTAGCTGATTACCTTAAAAGTCCATAGATATCGCTGTCAGTTTATACTGCTGTTAACACTTTCTCCAAGCGGATGCAAAGAGAATTTTATTTTATTTTATTTTATTTCAGTTTTAGTCATTTTAGTACACCAGCATCTAAAACACAGCACACTATGCTGGTCTTTTCAGAAGGGTTAGTTCAGCTGAATTTCGCACTTTGCTGCACACTGAAGTGATCATGTGTGTTTGGCTTACACCCCTGCTCACCTTGAAAGAAGATGTGCATGAGAAAGACTTACTGCATTGGAAGCAGATGGAAGCACCTACTGCAGATTTTTAAAGCATAAATCAGCCCACATCTGCCTGCTTCCTCTCTTTCTTGCTCATGCTTTATTGTGACTTCATAAAGGAACAACTGAGAGAGGCAGAAAAGGATGGATAGGGCTGGGTAAGGGAGTAGATGAAAAGGGATGAGTAGTTAGGCGGATGAAGAGGGCTAGTTGGTTTTCATGGATCACAGCCCCTCTTTATGTGTAGTCTAAGTGAGCCAATATTGCAGTAATCTGGAGTAAATCCGGTTTAATTAAGCTACAGAGGTATAAGGGGCAGCGTTAGATTAGAAGCACATTGTATATGGTGGGAGTCTGCCATGCTTTCTGTCCTTTGATCTCATACATACACACACATATGCCACACATACACCCAGAGAACTGGCACAGAGTCTCCAAGTGGGCCGTTCCGCTGGTGCGTATAGCCCAAGCGCGCTCTGATATTCATTTTCCCAGGTTGACAGGATCTATTAGTCATGCGAAGGATGGCTAAGTTACATCGCTACAGGCTAAAGAGCACCACATTGAGAAAATGCTGTGCTATGTATCTGTGTATGTACTTCAAAACCGCAATAACCCTGGAACTACTTGCCAACAATTTTTGCTTTTCTGTTAAATTGTTCGTAGGTGTGGCAGCATGTGACACCTCTTATATTCTGGGCAAAAGATGATCCTTGCACTTGCTGCCTTAGGGGCCAAAGCCTGTTTTGCTGAGAGTTGCATAAAAACAGGATGCTGGAGTACGGCGCTACAGATGTGCTCAAAGAAAGATTGGGTGAGGAGAAGAGAAGTGAGGGAGGGAGACGGGGAAAGGAAGGGGAAGATATTTTTGCACCAACTCGACAAAAAGTGACTTTTGGGTAAATGAGTGTCGTATCCCATGGTTGGAGGTTCAAGGTTTGTTTTCTGCATGCCCATTATGCAATATAGTAACTGTGAGAAAGAGTGTGAGAGTTTTGGCAAGTTATAAAGTAAAATATCTAGCTTCCGCCAGACCGCCTTCCGTATTCAACTTACGAATGTGTAAAACTCTCGCAGTTCAAGGTGGCTTTCACACTGGGATCGTTTGCAGCGGTCCGAGCCTGGGCGCGATTGTTCCCGGTGCCCCCAACTAAAACGCATTGCTTTACTTCCTGAACAAGTGTGCACCCGAGTCTGTGTTGCTTTCATGTTCATGCGAACCGCAGCACAGTTCGAGTGCAACCGAACTCAGACCACCTCCATCAGGTAGTCTCGGGTTCGGCACCCCGGTGCGCACCTGGGTTCGCATGACAGCTTTCACATTAGCGATTTTTCATGCGAACCATGCCCCGTTTCAAACTAAACTGCCAGGGTGAAAGCCCCCCAAAACGCTTACACTACGTCCTACGCCTTCCATATTCAATTACAAAAAAAGCGTACATCAGTTACGCTTTTTTCGTAAGTTGAATACGGAAGGTGGTCTGGCAGAAGCTAGATATTTTACTTGTTAAATATGAATAGTTTTCTTACACAAACGCATCCTTCACTTTAGAAGGCCTTGGGGCTATATGGAGTACATTTATAATGGATGGATGCACTTTCTTGAGCTTCAAACTCGTTGGCCCCGTACACTGTGATTATAAAGCTTGGATGCGTCAGGATGTTTATTAATATTAATTAATTCCAATTGTGTTCATCAGAAGAAAGTCATATACACCTAGGTTGGCTTGAGAGTGAGTAAAGCTTGGGGTAATTTTTTTAATAAGTGAACTAATCCTTTAAGCCCTGCATTAGTTTTACAAGAAAGTGAAGTCAGTGAAAATCAAATGTTTGCATTGCTTTTGAACTGAAAATCTGTGTAATTCTGGAATGGATGTGGTAAAAAGTGTTGAGGGGTTTATATTGCTAGCTAAATGCATGATCAGATTACCAAAAATAAACAACATGTAAGGATCAAATGAGGAGTCAAATTTTGTTTCAGTGCCATAGAACTTTGCACAGAATTCCATTTGATTCCATGCAGGCCTAGTGATTAGTCAACCAGTTGGATGCGTATCCCCGGTGGTCCAATCAAATTGCTCCCACATAAATAGTAAAGGAGTATGATGGCAAACATTAAAACTTGGACCTAAGGAGCATAATTTTTGCACAATATTTTACTGTGGGTAGTCATAGTTTAAAAAAAATAAAAAATAAATAATAATAATTGCCTGGCAGACAGAGGAGCTACAGGCGTGCCAGGCTTGCCCTGATCCTTCATTGTTTATGTGCATGTTGTGAGTGTGTTTGTGGGTCTGAGCTTGTTTTCTCAGGTTTATATTCTGAAGTAGCACTTGGCTGCGGGCTGAAAGCAGTTACACTTTAATAGGCCAGTTGTTTACTCTTTTCTGCAGACCCACTCTGGATGCACTCTAGTTCAGATCCCGCCTCTTTGCTGGCAGGTACGCTTTGAGCCGTAAAGTTAACGTTGTATCGTGCCCACCACCGTCTTACAAACTGTTTTTAACAATCTGCTCAGAAAGTGCCTGTCTTTTATAATAGCTGTAGGTAATGCAAGCAAGCTTGAGAAATAGACCCACCTCTGTTTTAGGCCTACCCCATTCTAACTTGCTCAACACCACAGGGTGACAAACACCGTGAACTCACTGACTCAGAAAAGACGCTGTATTCACATGGCTTGCATGAATAGATTTTGGGCCCATAAGCTTTCCGTTGCACCCTGAAAGGAATGGATTAAAAAGAGACGGGGGGTCCAGTGGGGGAGTGTGGGTGGCGGGAAGAAGGGATGAAAGAAGAGGTGTGCTTGCCAAAAGCTGGACGTTTTTACGTCTGGCCAAGAGGCAGCATGAATGCCACATGCACCTGATCTTTCATCTCCTCTTGCTCATAGGAAATGGAGAGCAGATTGGGCTTTGGTTTACGTGATGCTCTTGATTGAGGGCAAAAAGGAAAGGTTGTTATTGCGGTTAGCCATTGCGTGATCTACAATATAGAGGTCTGGCTTTGATGGGACTCAACCGTACCCTGTTATAGTTATCTGTTATAGAGAACCCATTGAACCCAGGACAGGGGTAACAATATCTAAGCCTTCTGTCGAGACCTTAGGAAGGGCAATGATGGTAGGGAGAGAGTCTTAACCTTGGCAGACAGCTCCTTAAGGAATGTTTGGATTGGACCACATCTGCACTGAGGGGTACATCGCTTACACTATGTGGAACAGAGACTTACGCAGAATGGTGAAGCTGTCGGGCCGCTTTAAACCAGGATTGCAGTTGTGGTCTCTCCAACATGATCCCCTGCTGATAGCTCCAACAGGACTTCCATTCCCACTACTGTAAAGACTATAATTTAGGAAATTTGTTCAACTATTTGTTGTACTTGTTGATGGTCAGTGACATGTAGAATTATGTCCTTCTCTCTCACACGGCTGGCATCCGTTTCATAAGGGCTTGGCTCTTGGAAGGAAGAGTTTGGCCACTGCTCTATTTGTCCATACTGAAAATTGCACAAGTACTCTCCCAGAGGTTGTGAGTAATTGATGAGTACATATGTTTTTAGGTTTTGCTCTTTAGATTCAATGCCTGGTTCTCTCTACACTACCCCCTCGCTTGGTCAGTGGAGACTGTCTTTTTTCACAGCTTTTTGGCTTGGAATGTAAACCCCCTCCTCCTCCTCAGGCTTTGAGCCTATAGATTATATGACATGACCATTTAAGGGCTATTCCTAAGCTGTCCAGTTCTTCGGCAGTAAAGCACCATCTTTATAAAGGTCACCTGCTGATTGACGTTGGTTTATCTGTGACTGAGCAGGTCTCTGAAGTCTATTGCTCCACAGCGGTCCATAATGAATCATTTAACAACAGTGTTGGGCTTCCTCAGAAAAAAAAAGTAACATTTGTGTCGGATGTTTTTGATTTGATCTCTCATACAGGCTGTCTGGCCCAAGCCTAATGTCTGGATTTTCTAAGCACTTGGTGTAGTTAAACTCAGAGGTGGTCTGCTTCCCTCAGAAGAAGCTTTAAGGGTTCACATCGAGCCAAGGCTGATTGTACACAAAAAGGTCAGATGTTGGAGGAAGCCCTGTGTTTCCCCTACATGTCAGACTCATAACTGTGAGAATATAGTGTAATAGCATAGCTGCATCTGGCCTAAACACAAAAACTAATCAGTGCTAAGTAGTTCATCCAGTTTGTAAAACCATCATCACAGACTTGCATCTGCATGTAATGTGTTTACAAAGAGCTTGCAGATACATGCGTGACTGTCTTAAACAATGGTCAACAAATATCTGCCCTCAAGTCTTCCTGGGAAGTTCCTACTAATGAGATTGGATGTTGTAATTAACAAAAAACAACAAAAAAAGATTTTTGTTGGAACACAATGAATGCTTTGAGCAATTACATATTTTTTTGATTTTTTTTTTTTTTTTTTTTTTTTACCTACCAACAAGCACAAACTGCAACAAATGTGATGCTAAATATGTGCATTGGGTATAATTGATGCTTAATGCATTTTATCATATATGACTTAAAGGCATCTGGGCCACCAATAAACAGGACCTTTGTGAGAGCACTCACCACTCTGTTTTCTATAGCGTCAGTGAATCAAAGCTCTGTTGATTAACACACTCTTGCAGAATATAAATATATGTATATATATATATATATATATATATATGAACCGAGGCCAACAATGGTTAAACGTCTTGCATGCAGACACTATTATAAAATCCACCTGTTTTTTTTTATTTATTTATTTATTTTATGTGGGCTTCCAGCAGAGCAGCACTCGGTACCATGTGCATTCAAGCGAATATGTCGTAGTCTGTATTTACACAGCTGCAAAAGGACAGGAGCAAGTCAGGTGAAGGCCCTGGCCTTATGCTGGCCCAGCAGGATCCTCTGTGAGCAAACGTTGACGATTCGGGCTGTGATTCAGAGACACTGTCTGCCTCTGCAACCGCTGCTTTCACTCCAAACATCGTCTTTCCTGTCTGGAGAAGAGCGATAGGGCAAAGTCCACACACACTGACTTAGATATACGTCTTCAGAATCATACTTATACAAACACTAAGAAGAGAATCTTCATAGTGACCTACTGAGGTGTGTTGGTTAAACAGTAAAGCAGGGTCACGCTGGTTGCTGCTGGTGGTGTGGTTCGAGACTTTGTGAAAAAGTGGGCTGCTTCTCAAGGGTGACTGCTGAAACTTTATACTGTTGTGCTTGGCAGCATTTCCACAGACTCACCGATACATGTCTGCCCTATTTGGACAGTCTCTGAGCACAGGGCCCCTCAGGTAGGAACTCTTAATGTGTGTGTGAGGGAAATAAGAAGCAGAAAGCAAGACAGAGACATTCTCTAACTTCTTTTTTTTTTTTTTTTTTGGGACTTCTGCTCTCTAGAGAGAAAAATGGATGCCAATCCAAAGATTTACAAATTGATTTTGTCCCCAAGAGCTCTCTGAGAGTTTGGGTGTGAGGTCAACATATGTCATTTAAGCTTGGTTATTCACCTTTCCAGCCCAGGTCTCCACTTTCTCCTGTTCCTCCTGAGACAGTCTGAGAGCTATTTTGCCCTTTCAATCTATAATTAAATCTCTAGAAATGGTACAGTGGACAGCCCTTACTGCATGGGTGTACAGAGTCCTGGCCAAGACTGTGACTGATGAATCTATACCCTCCTTGACAAGTTTTACCTGCAATTGCAGTCATCATTTCCTGAACTTTACAGTGTCCTGACAATGAAAACTGCTCTGCTAGATCATAGGAGTTAATAGGTTTTGTGGAACAGTGTTCCACCAGATTCTCAGAATTTGAGAGCAGCACGGAAAGTAGTTTCTTACAAGCATTCCGCACACAAAACTGACCTTTTGGCCAGAGTAGATATTTTCAAAGTATGTGCTTAATTACTCTTGTAGCCCCATCTATGATCTCCAGCCATTATTTACTGATTCCCCGAGGCTACTAATATTCATTGAGCTTCACATATGAGTTTATTAATTGGGGAGGTGATAGAGAGAGAGTGTGATAATGATGTTCACATTGTCTGATCTCTTTCCACAGTCAAGATGCAAATGCCAGGTCTGCTTGTTTAAGACCAGCACCTCTGCCAAAATGTCCATGTTAAGTTTTTTTTTTTTTTTTTTTTTCCTCCTGTGTTAAAAAAGTAAAAGCAAAATCTAATCTGTAGTCAGGAAGAACTTTCTTTGTGAGCTTGGAGTGTCTTAGCATAGTTCAGCTTATTAGAGCTACTGAATTCAGTGCTGTTGTGTTTATTATTAGTTGTTAGTGTCCTGGATAATAACTATGCCGTGTACCAGTTTACTTTTTTTTTTTTTTTCGACCCCTTCTGCCTCACAGATTTATTTGCTGACATCCCTTCTAATCTCCAGCTGTTGGTCTCTTGGCAGGTCTGCAATTTTCGAAACCCCTGGGGGGAATTGTGAAAGTTGATCTGGCATTTGTAGACAAAATATTTTGAAAGTGTCTTATGCCACCTTGATGCCTAATGAGTTGAAAAAAGAACATTGACATCACAGTCCTGTAGAGAAGGGTACGTCCAGATGGGCAGCACGGGTCCTGCTTAGTCATGGATATGTGCAGGATAAGAATATCCTTTCAGGTAGCTGATGATAAGATACAAGGCTTTGATCTTATTGCTCAAGGCTGGACAAATACAGATAGTTCTATATTCACAATCATAGACAAGCAGACAAATCAACTAACTCAAACAGCTTGCTTGACACAAGCACTTCCTTGGTACGGTCGTTGACATTCCCACGTTGAGAGCCGGTTTGATGATAGTTATGCAATATCATCTGGCAGAGAGAGTGTGAGAGAGGGTAGGGGAGTTATTAGCAAACTCTTCTTTAAAACTGCTGTGATTGCATTCGTGCTTTCTCTGTCCTCATTCCCACAACCCACTGTCTCACAGGAAACCATGAATCTCCACAAAGTCTCAGAGGAAACACAGATCCAAATGCGCGAAAGGTTTGTTTTCTTGAATTAGCGTTGTAATAAAGTGTTTAGTATCGTGTTTTACTGCTAAACTGAAGACAGTTCCTGTTGCTACTGGCTTAACTCGATTGGCCCGTACAACTTGTAAAAAAACAAAAGAACACACATTCCCAGAGAGTAGGTCGCACATAAACTGCACTGTATGTGTTATGCTTTTATGAAATTTGACTTCAAAGACTGTGTGTCAGCTTTGATGAAACACAAACTGCTGTTTCAGTCAAGTGTCAGGGTGATCTTGTGTTCTCGTTTTTCTCAGTTGTATCTGCCGGTGTACACTTACAGATAGATGGGAGGGTCATCCGGAGCCCTGTGTGATCTGACACTGTGGGAGAGATACTTTGATGCCACCTTCATCTTCCCACAGCTTCCAGACAACAGTCTTCCAGTCTTCTCTTGTCTTTTTAAGAAAGCATAATATATCGCCTGAAAGATAAAACAGTGGTAGTTTCTCCAGACCTGCATACGCATGTGCTTGCCAGTTTTTTGTATGTGGGCCCTCTTAATAACTTCTGTTACCATGTGTAACCATGTCATATTTTGTTTGTTGTACTGCTGGAACACACCACTTGCTGGAAAACCAGGTCATAAGTTGGTCTAGATGGTTTTTGGGACGTGGTAGGTAGTTGCTGATCCAAATTGGTCTACTAGATCAAATCAGATTTATTAAGTTGGTCTACTAGGTTGAAACCAGGTGTACCATCTTACTGATCAACCATCTTAACCAACTTGACTTGAGCCGTGTTTCCACCGCAGGAACTTTCCCCAGGAACTAGGGACTTTGGGGTGGTACTCGGTGTGTTTCAACCACAGGAACCAGGGTCTAAATGAAGTTCCGGGTAAAAATTTCCCCCTCAGAAAGTCCCTGCTCACGAGGTAGTACTTTTTCTAAGTTCAGGAACTGGTGTTAGGACTTGCTGAACATGCTCATTGGTTGAGTTCACGCAGCATATTGATAGGTTGACTCAACCACCATTTTAAAAGTGTTGCGGTGCGTGCAGTAAGAGTTGTTTGCTATTTAAATCAACAATGGAGTATGTGACCAATGGACACTACAGTGAGATTCAGGCTTTATTAAGGTTATATGCGGAGGACGAAATCCAGCGGGAACTGGAAATCACGCACAGTCCTATGTCACTGGAATAATTTGCTTAATCTTCACGGACCGAGATGGAAACGGAAACAGCAATAGGTCTTGGGGGCAAAAGAGTTCCGGGGGAAAAAGAGTTCCAGGGGGAAAAAAAAGTTCCTTGGACAAATTGTTCCGGGTAATTTCATTGAAAACAAGGCTTTGGAAAATGATGAGTTTGAACCAGCTAGAAACCATGCAGAACTAGCTACCACCTTAAGTTGGGTTTCATTCGATTTTCCACAGGGTGTATATACATTTCATGCCAACTGAGAGTATACTGTACATACATTTCCCCCTCAAGATGTGTTCTAGAGAAGTTTTTTTTTTCCTTTTTTTTTTTCTTTCAAAGCCACCTGCACTCTTTTAAGGCACTACAAAAAAAAAAAAAAAAAAAAAGTCATCAATACCTGTCAAAAAATGTGTGTGTTTGAAGTCTTATTCTTCACTTCAGCTGGAACTGATACAAATGAGCATCTCTATTTATCTCCATTGCTCCAGATAGGCAGCGATAAGCTGGAAGCCGATTAAAGACATAATAAAACCATAACCATAAGGCCGTAAAAGTGCTTTCCTTCAGATCAGTTGCTGCTGATGGGAGGAAACGATCAGCACCTGTTTGGACCAGATCCAGATTATTGTTTTCCCTGAGCTGTTGTTTATAATGGGGGCAGCACTGACTCCTGTGACCGCTCATGTTTTTGCTTTCATGTCTCTCATGTTGTGTAAGAGGTTTACATTTGCTGGAAATCAGCCAGAAACATGAAGAGTGAGAGTATGATGGAAACTTTGAACTGCTAAGTGTTGTCCTTTATCTTTCAATTGTTTGCTAGTGGTAATTTCTCCTCTGATCCACCACCTGTATGCAATGTTTCTCAAAGCCTGGGGTTGGATTTGTCAAAATGATGTGAAAATATTCTTGGATTTGGAAGTAGTCAGGCTCATATAATGTATTATACAGTAGACCAGAGATTTCTATTTAGTTTATCTTCGAGTTTCTCAATACTGTTGTGTTCCTTAGAGGCAGAGACGGAGGAAGAAGAGTGGGAGGAAGGATAGTTTGAGGTCAGCTGAGGGAGCTGGCCGAGGTCATGTGAACGGCAAAGAGAGAAGAATCCGAGAGGATTCTTTTTGGAAGATAATCCGAGAGGATTCTTTTTGCAAAAACATCCCTCAGACTGTCACTGTGGTTTTGGATGTGGTTTTGGATGGTTCGAAGCATTTTAGTGAGCAATGAGCTTGCTATCTACCTGAGTGGAACATGCCAAACTGGCCTGTAATCATGTGGTTTCGACTTCGGCTCCACTGATTCATTCACTTGCTCCACTTGGATTAGCAGGTTGTGTGACTAGAGAACAGTCTATGAGTGTGACTATATGTGTGTATGTGCTTTGCTTGTGTTTCTTGTATGTTTGGAATAGCATACTACTAATTTTATTTCTGCAGTATGTAGTATGTGCATTGTGTGTTTTATTACTAAAATGTAATATACTGTATCCCATTTGCCATGTTGCCCCCCCCCCCCCCCCCCCATTTCCTAGTATTCCATTCTTAACAACCTGTATGTGTTTACATCCTTTTACAATGAGCTAAAAAGGGAATTAGGAAAAGACCAATAAGGACAACAACACAGCTCAACAACAAGGCTCAATCAAACATCCATCCACAAGCATCTTATTAACAGATCTCTGTTCTCTCCAAGGAGCACCTGGTGCACGGCTCATCAGGAACAAATCCCCATCAACTCCAACTCACTCACTCATTTCCTCCTGATAAACAGATTCAAGACTCTTTCTCTCTTTTATCTCCTGATGCACAGCACTAAGGCTGTACGCTCATCAGGAAGGAAGTTCACTCCTCTGTTACCGTAGCGACCACATGCATAAAGCCCCAGTAATCTAGTGACACACTGAGCTGATTGTATCTGCGGCTCTGAATTCGATTAGCCATGGCTGCTACAATAAGATAACCTGCTCTATCATTGCTTAAGAAAACAGAGAGCTACTGTCTTAGACTGCATCGGTTATATTGTTTAAGAGTCAAGGTGACTGATAAGACACTCAGATCAACGGAGATTGTGTCTTATTACAGCAGTAAAAACCCTATTTGTCCATGTTGTTGTGTTTCGATAAAAATCTTGACCCGTTATACTAATTAAACTCTATGTTAAGCCCTTTAGTTGCGGAAATGAACCTGATAGATCAGAGCAGTCGTGGTCTAATGTCATTTCTTCAGCAGGAGACTGATATCCTGTCCATGTTAACGTCTTCTGACTTCATTCTGGTTTCTCCATTCATTGCAGACCCTCTCTGATTGTCTTCACATGCTCATTCAATGACATTTGTTCTCTATTGCATTCTTCCCCCAGTGAGCTGCATTCCCTCATGAAAAACAAAATATAAACACCAGCTGCCACAAATCAGTTCTCACTTTCTCATCAGGCCTCTCCAGCATATATTATAGAAACAGATAATGAACCGGAAAGTGCTCATTTGTTCATTTGACCATCCAGTCATTTGTTCATTCATGTTATTTTGAGCAGAGTTTGCAAACTTGGGATAGGGGACCCACAGGATATTGCTAGGGGGTCCACAGAAAATTTGGCATTATTACTGTTTCATTTTTCTTTCTTCTTTTAAAAGATTGATTGGGACTTATGAGATTAATTGTGATTATTTTATTCTATTATCAACCCTCATTTTCAACAGTAAGAAATACAGCATACAGTATATAAATCATAATAGAAATACTGCATAAATTTTCATTTAATCTGCTTTTTTCATAGTTTTATGAGGGAAAAACTGGGAAAATATATAAATAATTAAATACACTAAAAAATGCTGGGTTAAAAACAACCCAAGTTGGGTTGAAAATGGACAAACCCAGCAATTGGGTTGTTTTAACTCAGCGAATGGGTTGTTTTAACCCAACAGCTGGGTTAAATGTTTGCCCAACCTGCTAGGTAGTTTTATTTAACTCAACTATTGTTTAAAAATTACTGTATTGCTTGCTTAAAATTAACCCAAAATATGTTGGAAATTAACATTTATTAATATGCTTAATAAATGAGCATTTATTAATAAGTATAATTAATAATAATTAAACAAAAATGTTTATTAATAAATGTTCACCTTTTATTATTGTTGTCTCTTGTAATTATGTGTCTGATTTTTAATTTCCAACCTATTTTGGGTTTATTTTAAGCCAGCCATATAGTAATTTTTAAACAATAGTTTGGTTAAATAAAACTGCCCAGCATGTTGGGCAAACATTTAACCCAACTGCTGGGTTTGTCCATTTTCAACCCAACTTGGGATGTTTTTAACCCGGCATTTTTTAGAGTGTAATGAATTATTTGCTTAAATAATAATGAATAATTTTTAAATATGAATTAAATATTTAATAATATGCTTTGGTTTTAGTACAGTGACAGTATAAAAGCTAATTATTTGTGTTTTAGAATGAGGATCCCTCACAAAGGAACCATCAATTTTAGGGGTCCTTACCATCAAAAAAAACAAAAAAAAAACAAACAAACTTGAAAGTCCTTTGTGCTGAGGATGACAGTGGAGAAATGGAGATAGATGATAGGATAGAATAGAGATAGAAGATTTGATAGGTCACATTCCAGATATAGATGAAAAAAAGATAAAGTTAGAGCATATAGCTTAGCTGGTGGTCCTATCTTAAATCATATGCATGTGTTGATTGTGGGGGCACAGACATGGTGGTTCACCCCTCACTGTCCACAACTGCTGATAAATCATGTGAAGGTTCATGATACGAACTCTTAGATCTTCCAACTTAACCTATCCAACAAAAGACAGCGAGTGAAAGTTTAACAGGTATCAGACCATTTTTAACCTATGAGGTACTTGTGCAGCTCACCAAAGTGGCAGGTCTTTAGCCAGTGACGGTGAGGGAGATGAATGGATGCAGAAGTCAAACAGAGAAGAGATAAGGCCAATATTTACAATGAGAGCCCAGCCCAAGGCCACATACCTGCCATGCTCATCTGACCTCAGGGGGTGTGTAGGGGGGTGTGGGAATTTGTGGCCATGTGGAAAAGAGACAGGAGATCATTAATGCCTCAGAGGCACTGCGGATATTTAGCAGAGCTCCATAAAGACACACAAAGCTGTATGTGTCAGTTTTATTACTGATATGAACATTGTGAGGAGCAGTGCAGTCTTTATCTGAAGTACTTAATCACTGAATAAACTGCAGTCTTTTCTCATATAATTCAATCGTTGTATATTTTCACTTTGGCCTTTTTTAAGTCTTATTTTGGAGAAAAGGAACGGCAGAGTGGAAAATGAGAACCAAATTAGCACCTTAGGTTTAACAAAGATCCTCTTCCTAACCATTTTTTTTTACTGTATGTAGTTCTTAAAGTTATTTAATTTGATGTCATCACAAATATGATGATGCCCTTGCAAGTGCACTTCCTTCCTATAAAAAGATAGCTATATATTTTCATATATAAATACCATTTATGTAGTGAAATATATAAAATGCTGGGTTAAAAACAACCCAAGTTGGATTGAAAATGGACAAACCCAGCAGTTGGGTTAAATGTTTGCCCAACATGCTTTTATTTGTCTCTTTTTTTGCCCTAGTTTTATTTAACTTAACTATTGTTTAAAAATTAATATATGGCTGGCTTAAAATAAACCCAAAATAGGTTGGAAATTAAAAATCAGACACATAATCAAAAGGTGAACATTCATTAATAAGCAATTTAATAAATGTTTATTGTTTATTTATTATTCATTAAACTTATTAATACATGCTCATTTATTAAGCATATTAATAAATGTTAATTTCCAATATATTTTGGGTTCATTTTAAGCAAGCAATACAGTAATTTTTAAACAATAGTTGAGTTAAATAAAACTACCCAACAGGTTGGGCAGACATTTAAAACAACCCAATTGCTGGGTTTGTCCATTTTCAACCCAGTTTGGGTTGTTTTTAACCCAGCATTTTTTAGATAGATTTTTGAAAACCTCTACTTTAAAAGACCAGTACACAGATAGTTTTCTAAAGAGCTAGATATTTAAATAGTTTGTGGAAGTTAAAGAAGTTTGGTTAAAACTTTTTTTTTGGTCCTCTTTAGAACCTGGAAATAATGCCCATAAAAGATTCATTTTAATTTATGGGTTCCCCTAAAGCCACAGGCCATGTCCTAAGTAGAATCTGATAGCGATATTGTGCTCAGGGCTTTTTGTTCATGTTTTCTTGCACACAAGATCACAGAGGACATCAGGCATGGCGCTTGTGGAGATTTTCACGGAGAGTTTCCCAGCTCTCCTCAAACATGCGTGTGTGACTCGGCTCTACTTCTACGTTCAGGGCACTTTTGAAACAATGCAGCAGGTGCTGAGGCTTCTATGAGCCGTGAGGTGAGAAAGATCAAGTTCCTGTGGGAGAAATGTGGGTCTTTACTTTTATCAGGTGCACTAATATGTAGAATAGGAATGAGAACGCTTTGCCCATGTGTGATCTGACATATTATGAAAGAGACAGAGTTTTGTCAGCACTGGGCGGTGTGTGTGAGTGTATATGTGTGTGTGTTTCAGGACTGAGATGGGTTTGTGGTGACAAGGGCATTCCCCCTACGGCAGCAAAATATCACTTTTCTGCCCATTGGGAAGAATTACCGACATGAACCGCAGAAACCAGCAGTCGGGTTTGAGTTACAGGCAGCAGATTTAAAGGCCTTTTCTGAGCAGGCTGTATCATTTACAAAGCATTCCCCAGGACTGCATTTTTATCGGTCAGTATGACTCATGAGTTGGGCCAGAGAGCAGATTTTCACAGAGCCACTGTTAATGCGTGTTGTTTGGAGATTTTTTTTTTTTAAAGTCTGTGCCAGTTTACATCGCCAGAGATGAACGTTTTTGGTTTTGTGGTAATTAGTGGTTTCTCTCTCTCAGAAAATCATCACGCTCTTAAAAAGTTTCTTTTATTTGCCGTTTCGCGTTCAAAGAGGCCAGGGTTAGAGTCTGATGAATGACTTTAAAGCGACCAAAATACATATGTTAGAAAAACCTCCAACAGAGCTGCCTAAAAGCTGCCTACATGACCCGGTGAAAAAAAAGGGGGAAAATGATAAAAGCGTGAGAAAAGAAAGAAACTAAAAAAAGAATGAAAGAAAAGAACAAACAAACAAAAGTCCTTGCCATTTCGTTTGTTTAATGTTGCTGATGGTTTTTGTGGATGTTATGTGATTCTAAATGAATTTTAGAAGGATGTTCTGGATGGTTGCGAGGTGGTTACCCAAATAGCCCAAATAGTATCTATGATAGTCTAGATATGGTTCAGTTCACTCCTTCAATGGGACTTTTTACCCATTTTATCGTCCGCCAAGCGAAAAACGAAAGTCTGATTACATAGGAAAGTAATTTAAGTTTAATAGTAGTGATGCACTTTTTTCTTCCACAAAACTGAAATTACAGTTGTCATTTAGTCGAAAACCGAGAATGAACCCGAAAATAACGTTTCGGTAATTGGGTAATTGAACTCTTTAAATGTTTATTCTGTAGTGTTCTGATGAAATAACCCCAAGAAAAGGCAAAACGAATGTCTTCTCCTGTATGAGCATGTCAGATTTAATGGCCATTGGCCATCCAGACAGGCACTTCTAAACTACACAGGCACCGCTTGCCTCTCCTATTTCTCTTTCTCTGTCTTTCTCACACACTTTTTGTCCTTAGGCTTCTATCAGAGCTGATGGATGCATTTCTCAAGAGCCTTTGTTTGATGACTCCAGTGATGCCCCACTTTTCAAATTGCGAATGACCGTCTCTTTCCACGGCTATTTAGATTGGATAGACGTGCAGTCAGACTTGCCACAACAGATATGCTGCAGCATTGCTCCATCAATCCAGCTTCATTCAGATATTTACAGGCTATTAGCCTGCTCCACCATATCACTAGGATATTTACTGGTGCATCCGGAGCAAATCGGTAATAAAGTAATCATACAAAATCACATGGGCCGCTCGCCTGCTGCGTCAGTGCCTGCTGCTATGTGAGAACTTAATAGGAAGGGAAAGGCGATCTCTCCCTCTATAGCCCGTGCCCCGTTGCCGACATATTGAGATGCTAAATCAAAAACACGCTTTGCTGCTTCTTCTTTGCAAAGAAAGAAAGAAGAAAGAAATGCAGAAAGGGCTAGCTGGAAAATCGATTGCCGCAGTGGCTCACGTTTCCAGTCATATCGGAGTGAGAGAGAGCAAGAGAAAGAGAGAAAGCAGTCTGGGATGAGACGGCTTTTATATCATATTATGTCACCAGACGACTCAGCACCTGATTCTCTCATCAGCTTACCAGACAAACCCCCTCCCTCCTATTGCTCTTTCCCATTTTTTTTTTTTTTTTTTTTTCCTGTTAGATGGGAGAGTACACACTCTGGCCTAGTGCCCTGAATAGCACACTATATAGTGGATAAAGAAATTTATGGTTTATTTTTATTATATACAAACCATATCAGGTTTTGAGTTCAGCGTATAACATAATTAAAGAAATGTTCTATGATCAGAACAAATTAAGTTCAGTCAATGGCATTTGTGGCATAATTACCACAAACAAATCATTTTCACTCGATTTGGGTTACAGTGAGACAATGGAAGTGAATGGGGAATTCATAAATACTGTCTTTAAATAGTATAGCCAAAATATGTAAAGAATATGTGTGTTAACATGATTTTAGTTTGGAATTTTTTTTTTCTGTATAAAGTTACATCCAATTTTGATCGGCATGATAACGTAACTGTAACTAAACTGTAAAACTGTTGATTTAAATGATTTAAACAGCTTTGCGGCTCAAATAATACTCAAGGTTTTAACAGAATTAATGTAAGCGCTTTTATAAAAATTATAAGCTTCACATTTCTGCTTTTAAAATGTGCAAAAATTGGCCCCATCGTTTTTTGTTGTTTGCCTATTACGCTTCAGAAGATCTTCTCTGCCTTGACCTGGCCGCAGTCTCACCTGTGTTCTCAGTAATGGTTTGAGATGAGACTGTCTTTATGAATTTGATATTTAAATTGGAGGAGGCAGTAAAGTAATAATACTGAGCTGTAGACCTTCATCTCTTTCTGTCATTTTTTTCACATTAATTTTATAGGCTCTTTTGTTTCCATGGTGATGCGGTGTGTCGGTGCAGTGAGGTTAAGGACAGTTGTGTAGCACTGCCTCATTTTCTGTCACTCACTGTCATTCTTTCATTCAGCTCCTTTTTTTTGTCCCACGTCATCATTCAAATACGGGTCAGGTTCACATTTACTAAAGCATCAAGACACGCTGTGCTCTTCATGAAGGACAGGTGTGTGTGTGTGTGTGTGTGTAGTGGGCTTGTGCACAAAAACGTTTCGCATGGTGAAAATCCAGATGCGCATGCTGAGCAGCTCAATACAATGACAGCGGAAAATTGTCTAAAAATTGTAATTAATTCTATTGTTCATTTTTTAATTTGTTCATTCAGTCTTTTGTTAATTCATCAGTTTGTTCATCTGTACACTCATTCATTCATCATTTTCTTTGCTCATTCAGTTTGTTCATTCATTCATTTATTCATTCATCTGTTCATTCATTCCTTCATTCATGGAATTTGTTTGTTTGCACATTCAATCATTTATAAGTTGGTTTGTCTATTCATTCATTTACATCAGCTCATTTACTTGTCTGATCATTCATTCATGCATCTGTTTCTTTGCCCATTCATTTATTGATACAATCATTTGTTCATCTGATCGTTCATTCTTTCGTTAATTTATTGATTTGTTTATCAGTTTGTTCATTTGTAAGCTCATTAATTTGCTCAGTCATTGATTCATTTGTTTGTTCATTCATGAGTTGGTTTATTAGTTCATTCATTCATTCATTCATGAGTTGGTTTGTTAGTTAATTTATTCATTCATGAGTTGGTTTGTTAGTCCATTCATTCATTCATCCATCCATCCATTCATTCATTCATGAGTTGGTTTATTAGTCCATTCATTCATTCATTCATTCAGTTTATTCATTGTGTTTGTTTGTTCATTCATTCATGAGTTGGTTTGTTAGTTTATTCGTTCATTCATGAGTTGGTTCATTAGTTCATTCATTCATTCACTTGTCTGTTGATTCATAATTTCCTCATTCATCTCTTTCATTCATCATTTCCTCATTCATCTCATTCATTCAGTTCGTTCATTCATTCATTCATTCATTCATTCACGAGTTGATTTGTTAGTCCATTCATTCATTCATTCATGAGTTGGTTTCTTAGTCTATTCATTCATTCATTCATTCATTCATTTATTCATTCATTTGTCTGATTAATCATTTCCTCAGTTATCACATTTATTCATTCATTCATTAAGTTTGTTAATTGTGCTTGTTAATTCATTCATTCATTCATTCATTTGTCTGATTAATCATTTCCTCAGTTATCTCATTCATTCATTCATTCATTCATTCAGTTTGTTAATTGTGCTTGTTCATTCATTCATTCATTCAATCAATCATTCATTTATTCATTCATGAGTTGCTTTGCTAGTCCATTCATTCATTCATTTATTCATGATTTGTTTTTTAGTCAATTCATTCATTCATTCATTCATTCTCATGTTGTCTGTGCATTCCTTTAGATCTAGCAGAGACAAATTCTGACAGTCCTGAAAGATATTTGGACCCAAATGACATGATGAAGTTTTCAAATCCAGTCTTTTTTCCCTCTCGCTTTAATGTATTCTGCATTCACGCATATATCAAGTTAAAGATCATTAATCAAGCCCATAACTGAAAAATGACTAATAGTTAATCAGCATGCTTGTGTATTCCATGTACTCAACAGGACTTATTAGAAAAATGTGTTTATTTAGTTTCAGCCACGTGCTCAGGAAAGCTGGAATATTATTTAAGCTTTTCATTCAGCTGTGGCGGCCCACGGTTCTCAGAGTTTAAGCGCTGAACTCCAGAGGAGAGTTTCGGGTCAGTGCAAAGGCTACAAAGGGCCACTGAGAAGTTCTCAACACCCGACCAGCTGGATTGACAAGCCATTACTGTTGTAATTTTGGATCTTAGTTTTTCTTTCACTGGGACTGCAGAGTTGACTGTGGGTCTAGACCGACAGCAAATAGAGAAGGCCAGAGATTAAAAGTGGATATAGTGTCCTCAGATCCAAACACTGGAGGGTTCAGGATCAGTGTGTGTGCGTGTGTGTGTGCATGTGTGTGTGTGTGTGTGTGTGTGTGTGTGTGTACAGGTTTATATTACATTGTGGGGACCAAATGGTACCCACAAGGATAGTAAAATCTGAGATCACCTACATAGTGGGGACCAGCCAGCAGTCTCCATAGGGGAATTGGATTAATAAACATATTGAATGATGTTTTTTTTAATTTGTAAAAATTTCAAAAGTTTTCTGTGATGGGTAGGTTTAGGGGTAGGGTTAGAGGATAGAATATAAGGGTTGTACAGTATAAAAACCATTACACGTGTGTGTGTGTGTGTGTGTGTGTGTGTGTGTGTTCAAGACAGAATTGTGTCTTTAATCTGCCAATATATCACACAACTCTAGCCACACAACTCTTCTTCACCTTTCAGAATGAGAGAAAGAAGTGCGTAGGTGTGTCTGTGAGGCCTTTTAGTGACAGGCCTTTAACTAATACCAATGGCGTGGCCATTGTAACCCATCTAAGTGTGTGTGTCGCCCAGGGCATGACTGCGGCAGTTCACTCTGGAAGAAATATAATAATTTCGAAAGTTAATAGACCTTTAGGATGGAGGGAGCAAGAAAAAGATAGAAAGAGTTATTGACACTCTCCTAAAGGTTTCTTTTAAAAGTATTGATATGATTTGTGATGCTTGATGAATTTCCAGGCAGATAAGGGGGGGGTTCCCCCTCAGGTTTCATCTTCTGACAGCTCTCTTTAGATAGCACACATCTCCAAAGTCATTGCTCTGTGAGCCACATCATATTAGAGGTCTGAAGTAGTGGCTGTGTGTCTTGAGGCAAAGTGTAACAATCGAGACAGAGGGAGAAAAAGTGATGGGAAAAGTCATAGACAAGCTAAGCAAGCAAGACTCAGTGAGCAAAACTTTAACTCACCAAATCTGTGACATGCTTTTGATTACCACAACAACAACAACAAAAAAACTTTATTGACTTGTCTCTCAGTTTGTAAAAACAAGCAAAAGTCATGTGTACACATTAAAGCACAATTGTAATGGAACTCTATGAGGCAAGCCTTTGCACTGGAGTATACATTGACTACACCACTAGGACATTGAATGAGAATGTATATTGTACTTTTAAGAAAAAAAAAGTTTTTTATAAAATTATTATTATTATTATTATTAAATTAATAATATGTGTATAATTTTAACGTGATTTTAATAAAAAATATGTATTATAATTTATTATTATTATTACATGAATATTAATCATTTAAATAAAAATGTGTATATTGTTAATGATTTTATAATCAATAATAATAATAATAATAATAATAATAATGCAATATTTAATTATGTTTTTTTTTGTTGTTGTTGTTGTTTTTTCTCAGTTGTAATCAAAAGCATGATTCAGAAGCTGTCAATAGACCTTGTTTTGAAAATTCATTTCAAGTGACTCAGAATCCTCTTTTTCCCTCTAGCAGCTAGTTTGGCCTTTATAAACATCCTTAAAGTGATCATAAGACTGGGTTTCCCTCTTCCCGTTCCCCTGACAGGTGTGCACTCATGTGCCTGTGTGTTTCCCCTCTCCTTTCCTGAGCTGATATTGTTATTATAGCTGTGCTGAGTGAAGGAGTGGAAGGCTGAGGCATGTGCCAACTAGAGCAAAAGCTTTCAGTTGAGTGGAGGAGGAAATTTCATGCAGGAAAGCTGGTAAAGCAGTTCTCAAGGCATTTTCAAAAAGCATCCCAGGGAAATCCTGAACGACTGCAGGGCCTGAGACCTCTGACCTCTGATAGTCACATGACTCAGATAGCGGGAAGTGTGGTCGAACCTGAATGAGTCGGCACTGATTAAAGGCAGAGGAAAAACCTAAAATAAAGCAAACACGAAAAAAAATAATAAAAAATCAGTAGCTGTCACTTACCAGTGATGACTCATGGTATGTCAGACATGAGTAACACACACACTCATTCACTGGCAGATGTTTCAAACATCCCGAGAACAAGCTTTTACTGTAAATGTCATTATTATGGATTACATAAAGTAAATTAATGTGACACAGTCGACTAAAACTTAATGTCTACCAGCCACCAATTTAGCGTCTTAGTGCAGACTCATACTATCCATCAAGTCACACACAAAATCGGTCTGGCTTTTGTCCTTTTTATGGGGAGTAATGTTGTCCTGGATGACAACATTAGCAGTTCAGTCATGACGTCAGTTTTTAGGCTGACCCGGAAGGCTAATCCGCCTTGGGTTCCCTCAGGAATATCTAATGGGTTTTTAGAATGGAGGGTTGCTTTGTAGAAACTGACATTTTTAAAGCCATTTAAAAGCCACATTTTGAAACCATTGTGTGCTTTAAAAATGTAAGTTTCTGCATAAGGACTACAATAGTTGTCTGATTTATCATGCACATAAACTGACATCTATGTGGTAGGTGTAGTTCTTTTATAGCAACTTGTTAGCAACTTATGTTTTAAAGCATACAGTGGTTTCAAAACAAGGCTTTAAAACATCAGTTTCTACATAATAGAAGTGAGTACACCCCTCACATTTTTGTAAATATTTTATTATATCTTTTCATGTGACAACACTGAAGAAATGACACTTTGCTACAGTGTAAAGTAGTGAGTGTACAGCTTGCATAACAGTGTAAATTTGCTGTCCCCTCAAAATAACTCAACACACAGCCATTAATGTCTAAACCGCTGGCCACAAAAAGTGAGTACACCCCTAAGTAAAAATGTCCAAATTGGGCCCAATTAGCCATTTTCTCTCCCCGGTGTCATGTGACTCGTTAGTGTTACAAGGTCTCAGGTGTGAATGGGGAGCAGGTGTGTTAAATTTGGTGTTATTGCTCTCACTCTCTCATACTGGCCACTGGAAGTTCAACATGGCACCTCATGGCAAAGAACTCTCTGAGGATCTGAAAAAAAGTATTGTTGCTCTACATAAAGATGGCGTAGGCTATAAGAAGATTGCCAAGACCCTGAAACTGAGCTGCAGCACGGTGGCCAAGACCATACAGCGGTTTAACAGGACAGGTTCCACTCAGAACAGGCCTCGCCATGGTCGACCAAAGAAGTTGAGTGCACATGCTCAGCATCATATCCAGAGGTTGTGTTTGAGAAATAGACGGATGAGTGCTGCCAGCATTGCTGCAGAGGTTGAAGGGGTGGGGGGTCAGCCTGTCAGTGCTCAGACCATATGCCGCACACTGCATCAAATTGGTCTGCGTGGCTGTCGTCCCAGAAGGAAGCCTCTTCTAAAGATGATGCACAAGAAAGCCCGCAAACAGTTTGCTGAAGACAAGCAGACTAAGGACATGGATTACTGGAACCATGTCCTGTGGTCTCATGAGACCAAGATAAACTTATTTGGTTCAGATGGTGTCAAGCGTGTGTGGCGGCAACCAGGTGAGGAGTACAAAGACAAGTGCGTCTTGCCTACAGTCAAGCATGGAGGTGGGAGTGTCATGGTCTGGGGCTGCATGAGTGCTGCCAGCACTGGGGAGCTTCAGTTCATTGAGGGAATCATTGAATGTACTGTGACATACTGAAGCAGAGCATGATCCCCTCCCTTCAGAGACTGGGCCGCAGGGCAGTATTCCAACATGATAACAACCCCAAACACACCTCCAAGATGACCACTGCCTTGCTAAAGAAGCTGAGGGTAAAGGTGATGGACTGGCCAAGCATGTCTCCAGACCTAAACCCTATTGAGCATCTGTGGGGCATCCTCAAAAGGAGAGCGCAAGGTCTCTAACATCCACCAGCTCCATGATGTCGTCCAGTGGCAACCTGTGAAGCTCTGGTGAACTCCATGCCCAAGAGGGTTAAGGCAGCGCTGGAAACTAATGGTGGCCACACAAAATATTGACACTTTGGGCCCAATTTGGACATTTTCACTTAGGGGTGTACTCACTTTTGTGGCCAGCGGTTTAGACATTAATGGCTGTGTGTTGAGTTATTTTGAGGGGACAGCAAATTTGCACTGTTAGACAAGCTGTACACTCACTACTTTACATTGTAGCGAAGTGTCATTTCTTCAGTGTTGTCACATGAAAAGATATAATAAAATATTTACAAAAATGTGAGGGGTGTACTCACTTCTGTGAGATACTGTACATGCTTTAAAAACATACACTTCTACATAAGGACTACAAAAGTTGTCTGATTTATCAAGCACATAAACTGACATCTTTGTGGTAGTTGTAGTCCTTTTGTACAGTAGCAACTTGTTAGCAGCTTATGCTTTAAAGCATGCAGTGGTTTCAAAACAAGGCTTTTAAATGTTTTTAATAATGTAAGTTATGGGACTTGTCAAGCATATAAACTGACAACTTCATGGTAGATGTAGTCCTTATGTAGAAACTTGTTAGCAACTTACGTTTTAGAGAGTTTTAGAGTTTCAAAATCCATGTTTAAGGTATGACAGTGTGTTATTTATCTTGTAAAACAAATCTACCTTCAAGTAATATTAAAGACAACATGAAATTACTCGACTAGCACAGTTTTTCCTGTGTGGAAGTCTTTTCTATTGAAACAGGAAGTTTGGGACAGGACATATTGGTATTCTCATTCTGGACAGCATTTCATTGTAGAAAAATCTGTGTAGTTTAAGAAACTTCACCCCTTTTTTTCAGAAAGAGAAATACAGTACATTTTAATTGTGCTAAAAGCTAATTTTATCAAGCATGTGGATGGTCTCAAAACTGATGCACATGGACTTAAAGCCACAAAACTCTAATTCTGATTTAATTGGGTCCTTAACCACAGACCTTAACCACAAACTGAACAGCTCTATTACGAAGTATGTGTGTGTGTGTGTGTGTGTGTGTGTGTGTGTGTGTGCGTGGATTGTGAAGGTCAGGGCAAACCCAAACTCAGCAACCCCACTCTCGCTGTCAGTAAGAATGATGACATTCCCCATGGCTCTGACAGGCGGTCATTCTGACATGATGAAAGCGTTTTTTATTGGTTATAGGGTTTGAAGCACAGAGATATACAGCATACTTCTATACGGCAAGGTTTCTGTCTCAAATTGTAGCCATTATTCTTTGCGTTTGGTTTCACTCTCCAATGACTCATAAGTGGATGAAAATGACTCAGCATATTTTGGTTTCCTGCTTGTTGAATTTTGGTGAGGCTAAAATTCCAAGCTTTTTCTCCCTCCGTTAGATACACCACAGTATTGAGTGAAAATGGTGCCCTCTAGTGGGAGCTGCCGGTAGTGGGGTGCTCAGCAGACAGCCAGGCTCCAAGCAGTCCGGGTGAAGATGCAAATCAAAAAGCCATTAGAGAAAGCCAGGGAGTTAAATCACATTTGTGAAGGTTGCACAGATTGATTTACATAGAGAGAGAACGTGTCTCCTGAATTCAAAGTAACCATAATCCCACTCTCTGCGTCCATGGAACATGAGGACGTTTTTGCGTCAAGTGTTCAACTGACCAGCCCACATAATTATTGATTATAAAACCAATTAAAGTTACGTCAATGTGACGGGAATGTCAGACTTCAGCAAATTCCTTACAGATGAAAAAAAGTCCCATCTGTATTAAATATTAGTTTAGTGCCACGTCAAAACCAAAGATGAGCTCTGGGTTTGACACTTATCATGTGGCATCCCTCTTGCATCATGGGTATATGAAAATCAGGGGGTTTTGGGTACAGAAATACACATGGTAACTACATTATCTATAATTCCTCACATCCAAATGTTATTGGTTAACAGCAGATGGGATGCAGTTCAGTTAACTGGCAACGTAGTTTGACTTTTTGAAGGCTTCATTTATGAAAGTACTTGTGCATTAAATCTAATCAGTAACCTTTCCATGTTTCTATAAGTGGGTTAACTGCAAGAGAAATGTGTGTGGAAGAGAAAAAAAATCAAATAAATGAAAAACAGAGAGTGTGCTTTTATATATTTTACCATACCCAAGGTCACAGGTTCATGCTAACTGTTATTTTGGTGTGTGTCACTGCTTCTCCCCAGGCTTTGACTCACCTTTCACTCATGGGTGAGCATGAGGCCAGACTTAATTGAACACTAGCAGGAAGCGTGACTAATTACCCAAAGGAAGCAGCTTGACTCGCTGCAATGCTGCAATCGCTGCTCTTCCAAATGCAATACACTCTCTCTGATATCCACTTATGGGATGTAAAGTCAGACTACTGATACTGGAACACGAGCTGACTCACCCTGACCCCCTTCTCCCCTTTTTCACTCCGGCCAGTCATCCTGCATTAACAAAGGATGGCTTGTACAGTTATTTTTATTTCTCTCTCTCTCTCTCTCTCTCTATATATATATATATTAAATACAGAGAAAAGCCTATTACTGGCATCTTTTTGATGCCAGATAATGTTAATGAGATGTAAATCTAGGTCTCTGTTTTAAATTCTAGAGAGGTGTACCTACATATGCAGCTGCCTTATAAGTTCGCAACTGCAATTGGACCTTATTTAGAATGCTATAGACCTCATAAAATCATGTGAAGTACAAAGAGGAATGACTCAAAATTGATTGAAAAGCCCCATCTGTATTAAATATTAGTTTAGCGCCACGTCAGAACTAAAGATGAGCATCCCTCTTGCATTATGGTTATATGAAAATCAAGGGGTTTTGGGTACAGAAATACACATGGTAACTACATTACCCATAATCCCTCACATCCAGACATTATTGGTTTATGATATCAGGGCAGATGGGATGCAGTTCAGTTAGGCAGCTGCCTTCTAAGGTCGCAACAGGAGATGCGACTCAAAACTGATTCCAGTAGAGTTTGACAAAATCATGTTGCTAAACTAATAACATACTCTAAGAAGCATAAAACTAATTTTTAATTAGTTTGGACACTTTTTTTTTTTAAACAATACTTAATATTGAATGAAATACACAGTACTGTTCAATAGTTTTGGGTCGGTAAGATTGTTTAAATTCTATGAATGTCTCATATTCTCAGTATTAGGCTGTATTTATTTGATTTAAAATACAGAAAAACTGTCATATTGTGAAATAATATTGTGAGTAATATTTGAAATCGGTTTTGAAAAAAAAGTTATTTATTCCTGTGATGCAAAGCTGAATTTTCAGCATCATTACTCCAGTCTTCAGTACCACATGATCCTTCAGAAATCATTCTAATATGCTGATTTACTGCTTAAGAAACAATTATTATGATCAATTTTGAAAACAGAAGGCCCCCCTGGAGCCGTGTGGAGTACACGTTTGTGATGGATGGATGTGGATGAAAGCACTTTCTTCAGCTCATACTAGTGACCCCCATTCACTGCTATTATAAAGCTCGGATGCGTCAGGATATTTATTAATATTTCTCCGATTGTTTTCATTAGAAAGAAGAGAGTCATATACACCTAGGATGGCTTGAGGGTGAGTAAAGCTTTGGCTAATTTTAATTTGAAAGTGAACTTATCCTTTAACCCCAAACTTTTGTAAGTATGTTATTATGATGATTTTTTTTTCTTTTTTTTTTTTTTTTTTTTTTTTTTCTCATTGAGCTCATCACAAAACTTTTTAGAATAGACTTTTTCATGAAAATTTGGCCTACATGAAATTCTGCAAGAATTTGGCCAAACCGGCAGCATAATGCATCCTACTTTTTGGTCTTTGAAAACAGCCTTCATGTCAGGAGCGTGTCTATGATGCTGTCTAAGTAGGCAGCTCACTCGTTTTTTGGAACACAGCTAATGTCTCTACCCCCATCCTCCTACACATCAGTCGCTTGTTGCAGTCTAGCTGGTGCTCAGTAACGAGTTGATGGAGGCTAATTACACGTTTGCTATTTACTTTTCTAAACTGGGTGATTTATTTAGTGAAGGTGGCTCTTACAGGTCTACTGCTAATTATAGAGACATGCTGAGAGACAGGAATAGCTTTGTGTCGCTAAGAGACGAAGGGGTTGCTAGTAGAGCTAAGATGCTATTTCTTAGGCCACAGCCGGCAAAGCTACACATATACACGCATATGCAGATGAATAGTGTCTGATAAGTCAGATAAAATAGTGAGTATAGATGTCTCACACCCCTAAATCCTCTTTCATTTAAAGGAGTTTGGAGTAACACTTTCCTTGAAGTGTGTACAAATGCAGTGCTAATGTGCCGTTTGCATTATGATACACCTTATGATAGCTTCTATGTTCTCCAAAATGCTTGCAACCACAGTTACTTATTGATTAATTATTTGACTTTTAAAGAGTATAAGGCATTATAGCACATAATCAACACCACATTTTCAGTGTTAAATGCATTGTACACTTTGAATGTAAAAAGACAAGTATTATAATGTATTACCTTGCAGCTACAATTATTCATGACAAGATAAACCTGATTACAGTGTGTACTGTAATGCATTATGAATACATTTAATGCATTATATATAGGCTACAGGCTTCATAGAAAGTGTTACTCAGCGCTGCATTTCACCTTGAGACAACAGAATTATTTAAAGGTTTAGATGGTTAAGCTCTATTTCACACTAGATCCCAATGGATAAACTTTCATTTTCTAACGTAGTTCTCATTATTTATTTCCGCTGAACGAAATGTGCTTACTAATTAGATGACAAATATTTCTCTGGAAGCACTGCTTGTTTTAGTAATGACATGTTTTGAAATGGGCCAGGCCGAGGGAGATTCCTCATTTCTGCAACAGTGGGAGTAAGCGTGACCACATTGTAGGTCATAATAAAAAATATCTCGCTGTGTTTATTATGATTTCTGTGGTAATTGGGTGAATGGCGGAGAGCTGTCACTCAAACTCTACCAAGGTCAAGGTCAGTGTTGTTGTGGAGACTGGTCCTTATTGCAGATTGTTATGGTCAAGATCTGTCACTTATGAAGAGACTGTTTGATTAACATAGAAAGCAACCAACCACTGTTTAAGTTTTTGTACATCACTCTTGAAGTTGCGTAGAACCAGCTAATCAAGTTTTGTAATTTTTGTAAGCAGTATGCATCAAAGAGTCAGTGAATAGACTGTGGATGGCCTAGGAACATTGTGTCCTTCCCTGTTTGTGCTCTAGAATTGCAGGAAGCCTTTATAGAACTCCCCTCAGCTTCCTGTAACTCCTGAATGTCACTTTAAGAAAACGACTTTCTTCCCATATGTTTCTGTCCCTAGTTTTCTTCATCTCTGTATCTTTCTGTCCCTTCTTCTTGCTTTCTCTCTCTTAACTTCAGCTGACTGACACCTGCAAGAGAATTTAAGAGACTGGCTCCCCTGCCGTGAGGTCCTTCATATCTCTGTTTCAGCTCTCATCAAACAAGAGTGCTTTGTTGGCATATGTTTGTGTAACAGAACGGAGAGCTTTCCCACTTTTCTGGGCTTCAGAAAAGTATTTTAAAAGTTTTAAAACTGAGTGTTTTGTAATTCCCATTATTCTCAAAGTTGATTCTTATTTTTTTTTTTTTTTTTTTTTTTAATTACTAGTATTAATTTACACTGTAAAAAATTTATGTTCATGATTTATCAGAACATTTTTTTCTTTTGTCAAATCAACTTAGATAATTAATGTGGTTCAGATTACATAATATTTTGAGTTTCTGTTGATTAAACCAATCGCCTTCATTGTATTAACTCAAATTTTTAAGGCAACTAGGTAACTTACTTTTTTTAAGTTAAACCAACAATTCTTTTTTTACAGTTTCTTTTTATACATTTTTTTTCTGCATTGTAGTGATGAGAATGTAATGAGGTGGGGTGCTGCATTGTCATAAATAATAACTAATACAAAAAAAAAATGGTTCTAAAAATAGATTAATAAAAAAAAAATATATATATATATATATTTAGTAAGTTAGTTAGGCTAGTTATTGGTATGTGTGGGAAAAGGACACACCTGATGTTTTATAGACAAACTACATGCATATGCATATGATGAAAGGTATTTTATTTGTTGCTTGGCAGAAGTTCCAGCCATTAACAAGTGGCAGTGTTACAAATGTGTTTGCTTTTACAATGTGTTGCATTAATTCCACTTAAAGAGGCATTTTTCTTGTGCGGTGCTCAAAGGAGAAGAGTTTGGCTGTAGCTGTGAGTGTTTGTGGACCTTTAATGAAGCGACCATGGGGCTGACAGGTGCTATTATTGGGAACATTAAGTGAGATGAAGGGCTACTGGCTCCCTTGGACAAGATAATGATGTTTGTACTGGAAAGTAGAAAACCAGGAACTGTTTAAAGTTGCTTTGAGAAGAAAGTGAACAAGGTTTGGCATAGTGATATCTTCCAGATGTGTGCAATGGTGCAGTTTGGTCCATGCCGTCGATATCTCAAAGTGTCAACGTAGACAACCATTTTCCATATACTGTTTGAAATGTTTACCGTTGTTAAGTAGGCAGTATGTTTGTAATATATTCCAACATAGACTCAAAACTGCTTTCCTCATATAAGCACCCAGGCTCAATGAATTACCGCTAAGCCTCGGCTCCAACAGGGAACCTTTCATTGTTGATCATGAACAACTAGTATGTTCAAACTTATAATATGGAGGGAAAGACAAAGGGACGTGTTACCATTATCTAACTTTTGTTTTGCATGCATCATCATCGTCCATTGATTTTTATGGTATTCATCACTCTGGAGAATATTCTGCAAAGATGCTTTAAGTACTGAACGCTGGAGCAGGGAATTCTCTATGTCTGTGCACTTAAATATGGATGTTAGCTGCTCCCTGTGGATTCTCGAGGGAAACTTGACTAAATGAATCTCTGTTTGTAAGATTCTGATGTACGATCAACCTTTAAGCAAACACAATTAACTCAATTGGCAGCTACTGACACTGATTCATTCAGGTGACTTAATGAATCTGGCTGTCGGTTGTGTGGGTCTTCTGTCAAGAGCCCTCAAATGGCAAACCTGTTATCTTCCTCCATGCTGGTATTTATCTGATATACAATTAAGATGAATATTTTGCCAGTCTATTTTCTTAAATTATGAAATTTCATCAATGGGCCAATGAGAATGTGGTCTGAAAGAGTGGGCAGGGCTCGCAACCTATTAATTTCAGCTTCCCCTGCCTGCAACATGAAGAGCATTTCCAAATGTCATCTTTGTGCCAAGTCAACAATGATAATGTCGTGCCAGGTGAAAGGAAGGGACAGTCTCGCTGGATTCAAGTGTGTGTGGGTGTCCTGTCTGAGAGGAGCATTTAGGAGGCACATCTTTCAATGGGACGAGGGGCAGCCAAGGGCCAGCGCACACACAGGAAACTAGTACTGACAGCCCAACTGCCTGCACTTCCTGTCAAAGCGCACAGTGGCGTCTCGTCCTTGCAGAAACGACAAACACTCTCGCACTTCTCCGCCGAGGGTCTCGTCTGGGAGTGATGTTTGAAATACACATACACAACCGTACACACAATAAAACCCTAGTCCCCATCCTCTTCCAATCTCCCTTGAGCCAAATGAGAGAATCACAGCCATATGTCAGTCGTCTGCGCTCCCATTCATGTGGCGGAACGCCGTGCCTCGGTATGAATGGAAAACTACCGTGAAATCAATGTAGAAACTGCATTAAACTCAGTGTCGCACAGGCTGATGGCTGGTGTGTTATGGGTAAACAGCGGTAGGCTGTGTTTGCTGCCACCTCAGCCCTGATTCAGCAAAGTCTTGTTCATCGCTCAGTTACAATGTCATAAGATTAGTCCTTTTCCTCAAGGTGTCTCTCTATCCCTGAGTGCTGCAAACACACTTTATGCTCTCCCTCCAAATCCTGCCCGACCTGTTTTAGATTATTTGTACAAATTATGTGATTTAAAATGTTTTATTCTCACCACTCATGTCCTGTTTGACTTTTTTCTGTATGACTTTTAAAAAAAAAAAAAAAAAAAATGTCTCAGTATTTTTTTTTTTTTTCTTTTTCCATAATTAAAGTGATTGGGGTGCAGTGTAATTTTGGGCTCTATTGACTTTGATCCTTTATAAGAGACTTTTAAAAGGTTTTGAGTGGTAGTCTAACTTGTCTTGCACCTTTGTGCTATCGACAGACTTTTAAAGCCGTCAGACTTTTGATTTCTACCTGTGAAATGATAAGACATCAAAAAAATCTCACATTAAATGAGATAAGCTCTTTTTTTTTTTTAACCCCCTCTGTTCGAACCACCCGCTCTAAGTGGGACTCGAACCCGGGTCCACCGACATGGGAGTCTCTAGTGTCAGTCGCTATAGCACCTCTTGAGATCAGGGGAGTGAGGTTTACATGCACAGCTCTTTCTAGCCTATGTCCGTTACACTGACCCCCCTAAACCTCACTCCCATCCGGGTCACGGCACCAATGTAACCACTCATGTTCAAACCGCCCGCTCTAAGCGGGACTCGAACCTGGGTTCACCGACATGGGAGTTTGGCGCTCTGACAAGGAGGCTAAAGTCCGCAGTCTCTAGACCACCTCTTGAGATCAGGGGAGTGAGGTTTACATGCACAGCTCTTACTAGCCTATGTCCGTTACACTCACCCCCCTAAACCTCACTCCCATCTGGGTCACGGCACCAATCTAACCCCTCTTGTTCGAACTGCCCGCTCTAAGCGGGGCTCGAACCCAGGTCTGCCGACATGGGAGTTGGGCTCTCTAACAAGGAGACTAAAGACAGTCAGTCGCTAGAGCACCTCTTGAGATCAGGGGAGTGAGGTTTTCATGCACAGCTCTTACTAGCCTATGTCCATTACATTTGGTAACACTTTATTTTAAGGTGTCCTTTTTGCAGTGTAACTATACATTTAAGTACTGAGTATTATTAATTAACAACATGTACTTACTATATAATTAGGGTTGGGGTTTGCTTTAGTGTTAATTGCATGTAATTATGCATAATTTACTGTTATTTCTACACTAAGTACATGTAACATATGTAACAAGGACACTAAAATAAAGTGTTACTGCTTCTTTTGACTTGGGCACTATACCAACCAACCCAGAACACTATAGAAATGACATTAAATGTTCTTAAAACACTCTTAGCAACTGCATAGAAATGCCTTATCGACCACCCAGAAAACCCTAAATGATTTTTTTTAACCTAAAGTTTTGCACAAGCAGGCGCATTCACATTTTCTTGAGAAAATATAAAAATGTAGTCTGATTTTACACTGTATTTATGTTGTAAACCTGCTGTTTAACAACTTCCTGATTTTTGAGCTCTATCCTTTTTCCTTGATATTGTTTTGAATTATTTGAATGAATTCCTCTAATGAGATATAGAAAGGTTTACAGTCCCGTACAGTCCTATATAACTCAATTTACAGCATTACACAACAGCCCTCAAGTGTTTCAGGGCTGTTAAATATTCCATATGCTTACAGAGCCCCTCATTTTTTTTTATTAAATAGTACATTTCCATCCCTTTTTCACTCAGTCCTGTGCTTAATAATCTAAACTTCATCTGAAAGCATTACAATAAACACCAAATACGGTCTCTGGATCATCCGCAAGGCAGTGAACTCACAGACCCCTCTGGCTTATGACAGCTTTTCTCAGCAGCTGACTCCTCCTATTGGCCGAGTACAGTAACTGCAGGCTTCCAGTACCTGCGCAGTTATAGGCACTGCAGACTGTAGAGAGAGCCGAACGCTGCCGTTTATCAGCGGGGACGCTGAGGACGGGGACAACCTGGGCTCAGATACTCTTATGAGGTACACACACTTCACTTGAGCTTAACTCTGGCAGGCTGAAACAACAGGGACTGGTGACTGCTTCTTAGAGTCAGGGACAAAGCCTGGGGATTTGTGTTTTTGTTTGATGAATGTGTGTGTCTGGACGCATGTATGTGTGCACTGGCAACCTACTTGCGAGGGGAGGAGGCTGCACTCATGAATGACGGCTGTATGAGTGTGCGTGTGTGTGTGTGTCCGTTTAATGCTGTGTGAACACTGAGGGTGGCATAGTTGGGTTTTACAGCGAAGTGATGCATCAGCCAAACAAGCGCTTGCTCATTAATAGAGACAAAACCACAGTGTCAGAGCTGTTGGGATGAATCGAAAATAATGGGTCGCAGAAAAGAAACAGTGACGCATGATAAATAGCTTTGAGTGAAGTCAAGGGGTGCTAGGACACTAGATTAATGCTGTTTAGATGGGATCCAGCAAACATCTGGGGACTAAATTGCATCAGGACTGACTTTTGGATGTGTTTGCATTTATGTGAGCTTCTGCCGGTCTCACAGTGGGAAACATCAGCAAGTTCGCCCCCTAAAATAACGGGACGGGAAACTGTTTAACCTTGGCTCGATGTACTTCCCTCCATGAAACTATCAGATTGAAAGACTGCTTTACAACCAGTTTCCTTCTGCCATAACAGTCGCTTATTTACAGCTGCAGACCGGCCCATTTCTCCCTCCCTTGTGCCTGAGTGTTAATGGCAGCATTGATTAAAGCATTTACAGTGTTCTGCTGGTTATCATGTGCATAGGAGATGCCGGCTTGCTTGTAACAGAGCTTCTCTTCGATATATTGTAAGTTGCCTATGCTGATAAAAATCTTAATGGTGGTTTTCGGATGAACCAATCTGTTTCTAAGAAAGTAAATGACTGTGGTAATGGTTCCACTGCTATTCTCATTAATAGGATGCAGGGAGACTCCTTTAGCCTTATTTTAATGAGAATCTCCTCTTACTCTACCTGTCAGCTTTGTGTTTTTAATTTTCTGTTCTTTTTGCTCATCTTTTAAACCTCAATCTTAAGCTGAAGCGTAAAATTTCTTTGCAGAAACAACTGTAAGTAAACCAATTTCCCTGTAGAGTGAAAACACAGTGGCTCTGTGGTGTTTTCAAAACATTGCTTTGTTTGTTTTGCATCCTGACCAGCTCTGCACAGCAACATTAGCTCAACCAATAGCGTTTGGGGAATGGCTGTTTGTCTGGCCGATGGTAGGAGTGTCCGGGAAACCTGTTTGAGAACAGGTGCCTTTACAATTTAAGCAGCTTTTCTGCAACATTGCACGTGTATAATTTTGACAGATGTTAGCATAATTTTAACCCTAGGTTATGAAGCCCAGCTTTAGTACTCCAAAAAACACACCACATAGAGTGAAGGGTTCTGAGAGTAAAACTATTGAACAATAAACAGCCAAGAGTCTAGGCTTTTGGTTATTATTATTTCCAGTTGGGCAATGCTGCCCAATCCTGTTCCTGGATAAATATAGTTCAGTCATGAAACTCTTCCGAGCAGCTGATTGGTTCACTTAAAGACAATGGGTCATCCAATCGTTCCGTTTTGTTCTATCTACGTAACCTATTCTGGTTTTCGAATCTGATCAGTTCATTGCAGCACACCATGGGATTTCACTTGCCCTCCACCTTCCCCAGCACCACCTGCCTAGATCTGCTCAGGGGAGTTCTCCCTATGTTTCCTTGCAGCAGCCTAAATTCACTTCAATGTTTTCATGTGCATTTTAGATGTATTCTCACTCATCCAGCAGCAGCAGCAGCGTAGCAGATCCAGTCCGCCAAAGACCAAACCTATGTACATTCCATCTATATTAATAAATGCTGTTTAAATTCATTCCGAGAGTTGTCATGATTGAAATACATTAACCCAGGATTGGCAAATATACAGTGTGCAAAATACCCAAAACTGTATTCTACTAACTTTTCAGTTAAGTTTGAACAAGATAACCCAGGGTTACATTAATCCAGGGTTTAGACTGCTACTGGGCTAACAGTTTTATATGTGAAATGCCCACTAGTCTCTTGCTTTTTCTGTTGTTCTTTGCACTCGCTCTCTCCCGCTTTCTCTCTCTGTCATTTTGTTCTCTCATCTTGCTTTCTCTTACCATGTCTCTCTCTGCTTTCTTTGTTGATCTCTGGGCGCTGGAGGCAATAAGAGGAAGAAAGAGTGATTTTTCTTTCCTTCATTTCAGAGGTCCAGATGGACAGTTTCTGCCCATCGAGCACATGAACAACTGTGGCACTGCGGCACCCCTAATTCTCCCTGCCCTCCATTAGGCAGGGAAAAGGGGAATGAGGTTGTGCTGCAGAGAATCTCTGTCTTATACTCCGCTTCTTTTTCTGACCTTTCAACCACTGCGTCAGTTTACCTCACCAACGCCACAGAAATCTTCCTCCTACATCCTGAACTGCTAGGATGAACTAAAACATCAATATCATAGCTAAACCAAAGCAGAATTCACCTGGCTTTTTAGGTCCTGTGTGAATGTGTAAATTCTTTGCTGTTTTCTCTGCCGTGACTGGAGGTGTTGGCATGTGCGGTAGTGTAGCTCTTTGTTTACTCAACTCTCGGAGGTGACTGTGGTTTGGAGTGGTGAGCGGAGGCCTTTTTGGCTCTCTTTTGGATTGTGTTGTTTAAGTGGGAGGATGACTAAAGGGTTCTTCATCACCCTGTTCTCGTTAACGACTCCTCTTCATATGCTGCAACCACAACAGACGAAACCTTTGAACTGTGGCATCTTTGAGTGGAATGCTCCCTTTTGCCTGGCAAAGGCAGAAATGTTTAATTGGTCACTGTGTTTGAGGTGGCGAGAGAGTGTGGCTAATGTTTTTTTTTATTTTACGAGGCATTATAATATGGTCTAAAATGAAATGTGAATCTATGTGAATGAAAATTCCTTTGAAATTTTACTGGGTTCGTGGGAGTAAATGAATTTTACCACTTTAAATACCTTTCAGTACGTCATTCATAACTTAAACGTGAAGATTATGGGGGTGTGGGGAGGTCTGACCACCCTAATTAAGGCTCGAACTGCCTAAAGTTTCCGTTAGGACCAAAATGAAATGGCATGTTGAAAAGCATAGAAAGTAAGTTTGGTTGAGCTGAAAAAGTTGAGCCCATCTCATAGTCTCTGTATAATTCACACACTGATATGAAATGTTACAGACAAAAGCCCCATACAGGCAACTCTATTAGTGAGAGGATGTGAGCTCTGAGAGTGTACCTTGCCACTGGGGTGCTCTCACTTAGGTGGGGAATGGAAAACCGCTTGCCTCTTGTGCAATGAGATCTAATCCTAAGATCACAATGAAAGAGCAGAGCTCTAAGATTTGCGACATGAGTATTTTAAGGGGCCCTAGAACAGACCCCTGAGGAACACCATATCCAAAGAATCTTTTAGACATATTACTAAGTCACTAGGGGGTTGCATTTGTTCGAACAGACCTGGTATATTAAGCAATAAATAAGGACTTCCTATTTAGTGCTCCCTGTATGCTGTTTTAACGGGGGGTTTTTTTCTGTTTCACTTCTGGTATTGCTCTGAATTTGTTATGTAAAAACGTACATGCACCAGGACTTAATTTAAATGACTTTAATGATTGTTTAAGAGCTCAAGATGCGATGACACCAGCCTTTAGAGAAGAATTAGCCTTTGGAAAAGTTAATTTGTTGTAAGTAGTTTTACCCGTTATCTGTGTAATCCACATCTGATTAAATGGATCAGCGGTGTCACAATGTCATGCTAGGCCTGGATTCTATCCAGTAGAAAATCCAGATAATCTATTACAAGTGCTGAGGCCTCATTGATAGCTTTGATTAAACTGAACTCAACTTGTCCAAACTGAAGCTGGCTGCTTTTATGGCTGTGTTTTTTTCTCTTTCTCTAACTCTCATAGTATGTGGTTCAGGTCAGTATTGAGTGAATCTTCCATCAAGTTTTTTTTTAACCTGCTTAGGTACTATTGGACACAAGTCTTCATTAATCTGTATTGTCTGTCTAGAAGCTGTTTTTGTTTTTTATTCATCCATCTTCTGTTCCTTATCAAGTATTTTTTTCCTCTTATTCCCTATAGATCTACACTGATTGGGCAAACCATTATTTGGCCAAGTCCAGTTGTCCAAGGCTTATAAAGGACCTGACTCAGGACATACCCGATGGAGTTCTGCTGGCAGAAATCATCCAGATAATAGGTGAGAGCATGCACACACACAGACACACAGTGCAGGCTAATAAATCTTCACAGCTCATTTGAGTGATAAAATTATTTGTGTAAAACATAACTACTAACCGCGTTTCATCTTAAATTATTCCGCTCACGTTAAACTGGATTAGAAGCCGTAGAAAATCAGCAACATGAGAATTGAATACTATTTCTGCACTATTAAAGCATGTGTCTCCCATGTGTTCACTTTAGTGAGCCCAGAATGGTTTGTGTTGTGTGCATGTGTGTCAGTCTGTCTTTTTTATTTTCCCTTCTTTCTTTCTTTCCCCCCATCCCATTTTCCCCTCCTCTGGGCTGTCCTGAAACTTTATTATGAACCTCCAGCATACAATGGCAGATCTTATGTCACAATCTCGCAACCAACAGCTGATGAATTAACAGCCGTTCATTTTCTCAGCATTTTCTCCCACACTGCAAACATACTTATGCCCGTTCAATCACAAAATCTCACAAACTGCAAAGGCAAACGTTCTTGCCTCATGTCGGCAACCCGTGGATGGAAAGGCCAGAGGTTATGGTACGCTTTTTTGTTGTGTACCAGTGTGCTGCAGAGGTTTAACCCAGCAATATCTCTTTTGCAGCTAATGAAAAGGTAGATGATATAAACAGCTGCCCCAAGAGTCACTCTCAAATGGTAAGTGTCTTTTTTTTATCCATAATGCTTTAATAATCATTGCTTCATTAGTTAATTTAGTCTATTTGTGATTATGTAATGTAAATACAGTAATAGCATAATGGCTTTTCTCTCCGTCATTGTTTCTTGATTTGCTTATACAAAGTCCGACAATATTAAGTTTTTTTTGTTGTTGTTGTTGTTTTGTTTTTTACAATACCACCTATAAATAGTTCTTACAAATCTTTTGATTAGAAGGTGAAAATAATTAGTTTTGTAGACAAACATAAATAGTCTACATATAAATTAAAACAATTAAATCAACTGAAACTGATATTAATGGAAACAAGTGTCCAGTATTACATGCACACTTTATCAGTAGTATTTACAAAGCGTCTTAGGATGCTCTTCCTGAAGTTGGTTGAAAGAATGCTTGTTTCATATACATAATTCATATGCTTTGTTATTACATAACTGTTTTTATAAAATGTGTCCAAACCTTTGACTGATAGAGTATATTTTGTCACTTTTTTTGTAACAATATTATTATATAGCTATTTTGTCATTGCATTTTTATGATAAACAGCACATGCCACTATGTCACTAAAATGAAATTGCTCCTGTCTCAAAATCATGAAGACCCATTATTATTTTGTTCCTTTCTGTCTTCCATATGATGTTTTTGCAAAATAATGATTCTTTGCTGTTATCCATGTAGGTAAGATCCTCTATGCTTATGTTGTGTTTCTGCTGTAGACCATTGCAGTGATTAAACTCTTGCTAAGCTATAATACAGTAAATGCTTTAGTGGCCTCACAGGTCTTCTCTGCAGTAGAATGGACCAACCGGGCTCTGGGCTATAACTCTCTGCATGTCAATGAGTATAGCAGAGAATGCTAGGGTAGTTGCTATGGACTTCTCCTAACAACTCCCATGTAGGTATGTTTGTCAGATTGGACGAGCACAAAGACTGCAGTTAAAGCTTTAGTTTTAAGTTCAAGGCTAAGTGTTTTGGGGGAGGAGTTTCATTGTTTCATTCAACGCCCATTGATCTTGCACCTGTGGCCAGCATGTGTGTGCACACGTATGTAGAGGTTTTACACTGAGGAAGCGTGCCTGTTTATAAAACTGTTTACGGGAAGTTGAGGTTTTGGTGGAATCTGACATACACACGCTGTATCACAGCCAAGCTTTACAGGAGTAACCCATCAACACATTGTTGCAGATTGCTGGGAGACTTCTCTGTGATTTTGTCAGTGTTTGATTGATAGAAATATTGTGCAAATCAGCATGCCTTGTTGATAAATGGGATGTTAGTGTACAGGGTTCTTAACTAGCTTAAAGGAATAGTTCACTAAAAAATTAATATATTTTTTTTTTGATTATGCAGTAAAAGCCAATATGGTCACATACAAAGTAATCAGGAGGCTGATTAAGCAACTGGAGTTGTATTAGTTTTATGATAAATATATGTCCTTTTTGAAGCTTGAAACTTTTGGACACAGTTGACTTATATTGTATGGACAAAAACAGCTTAAAGGGATAGTTCACCCAAAAATGAAAATTCTGTCATCATTTACTCCTCCTTAAGTTGTTCCAAACCTGTATAAATGTCTTTGTTCTGCTGTACACAAAGGAAGATATTTGGATGAATTTTAGTAAACAAACCCCCCCCCCATTGACTACCATAGTAGGGGGGGGGATACTATGGCAGTCAATGAAGGGCAAGATCTGCTTGGTTACAGACATTCTTCCAAATATCTTCCTTTGTGTTCAACAGAACAAAGAAAAATTATAGAGGTTTTGGAACAACTTGAGGGGGAGTAAATGATGACAGAATTTTCATTTTTGGGTGATCTATCCTTTTAAACATTCTTCAAATTTGTTGTTGTGTCTTCAACAGAATAATAATAAAAATAAGTCATAGAGATTTTTAACTAGTCTTTTAACCAGCAAGCTTCCATTTTAGTCACAACTTTGGTCACAAATTCCGTCGTTATCAGCATAGTTCAACGAGTCAGTGTTTCCCGAAACCACAGTCCCAACGAACTTTCTCAAACAGCGTCGCAAAGTTGTGTGGTTGGAACAACAACTCTCGACATGTAGTTTCTTTTTTGTATGACATGTGGACTTAATAAATAAAGCTAGTTGATTTTTTTCAATGATGCATCGTACTATGGTAGTTAGGCTGCGAGTTACGTCGTTGTATGGGAAACACACCCCTGGTTGACTAGCATTGTTTGCTGGTTCACCGTGAAAAATCCATGCTTATTTAAGCTGGTCTTTTCTTCGGGAGTTATGTAGGATGGGGTCATTTATGTGTTAAATAATATCCTGACCTCAGTCTGGTTAACGTGTTCAGGAATAAGTCAGGAAGCTAATCTATTGTGCCCGTTTTCCTGTATTTGTTACCGTGTGGCAGTTAATATTAAACAGTAAATCACGCCAAGCCTCATTGCTCAGGGAGTCGGCAATCTGCCATTGAGGAATAATCAATTATAACTATCATTCAGAAAGGAAATTCCTTATCGATTAGGATTAGATAGCCATGAATTTTCCTCTGAGAACCAATAAAACTTTACAACTTTGGCATTAGCAAAAAACGCTTGCTCGCGTCCATTAAAAGCACCTGTTAAAAGTGACTCTGCTTCTGTTAAATGAGTGTACTGTTGGGTGCTTTCCCAGGCAATGAAGATGGTTGCTAAATTACATGCGTAATAAACTCTCTCTCATTGATCTGATTGGTCTCTTGGGGCTCAATTAAACTGGCATGAAGAGAGGCAGATAAATCGCCGTCTACAGGCTGTCTGTTCATTCACTGACCCTTATGGAAACATTTGTCTTTTGAACCGCAACTGCACCAGAAGCTAAAAAGGTAGGACACACTTTTCCCATTAGGAACTGCTACGATCCCAAGGCTGGTATTCGGATTAGTCTGGAATTCTGAACATGTTGGTCCACCGAATGAGCCCTCTCTGCCATTTGCAGTGTAGTCAGTGAGAGGCAGCTATTTCTGGAGATTATGCATCAGAATGGGAGTTTCCCTGTACACAAGCGTATCCCATAAGCCTGGCTTTATTAGCAGATTCAGGGATTACAACATTTGAAGACGTCCCCAAGACATGTACACAAATAATTTTGCACATACAGATTTCGAAGATCATCAGAGGCGACATATTGGAAAATTGGCCGATTTAATATGCACTTTGTGATCTCATTTAGCATTAACTTTAAGATGTTACTGATGAGACTCTTGACTTCTTAGCGGATATTTTGTGGATGACGGCTGCTTCATCAAATCCCTGTTTGCACCTCTTTCCTCTCTTATCAGGCATTGTTGGGACAAATTCAGTCTGACAATGTTGTCTCGTCCCTAAAACTGGAAACCACAGGAACTGAGCATGCAGAGAGCATGCCTTTGAACACAACCAGACACCCTCCAGCTCGGAAGGAGACTGATAGAAATCCAAACAGTGCCATAAAAGCCATTCAGCTGAAAGGATAGTGTCGCAGTACTAATCTATATGATTAAAACTTTCATTAATGAACCACATTGCACTTCAAAAGGCTACAGATGAGTAGGCACACAATTGGACTGCAATTCCCAGAATGCACCACATAAACTGCAAGTCTGTCTATACACAAATGAGGTTTGAGTTTGTGGCCATCAGGAGAGGCTGTCTGATTGGCTACCTCTCCAGGTCGTGTGGGAGGACCGGTGCAGTTAAGTGTGTTAGGGCTTGTAAAGTGGCTGCATCATCTGGGCTCCATCTGTTAGTGGCAAACAGCCTGACATGTGAGAGATATGCCACAGACATCAGCATATCCCTCTGATGGCACAACCGCATTCACCTTTATATGATTAATACAGCATCTGCCCAACTGTTCGTTAGAGAGCACAGGATGCTCAGCTGGTTTACCCTGCTGGATATCAGCTGGTCCACATGTCAGGATCAATGAATCATTTAATAAGGATGGACTTTGGGTGTTTATTGAGTTAGTTAGTTAATTAGTGAGTTAGATCCTCAAGAGAATAAACTTTGGACATTTATTGTATTAGTTTGGTTAGTTAGTAAGTTAGTTCATCAAAAAGATGCGCTTTTGGTGTTGATTTAATTTGATTAGTATGTTAGTTCATCGAGAAGAATGACAATGGGTCTTTACTGAGTTGGTTTTGTTGTTTAATGAGTTACAGTAGATCATTGAGAGGATGGACTTTGCATCTTGATTGAGTTTGATTAGTAAGTTTGGTTAGTTTGGTTAGTAAGTTAATTTAAAGGGTGACCTTTGGATCTTAATGGAGTTAGTTTGGTTAGTTAGTGAGTTAGTTCATGAAGAGAATAAACTTTGGAAGTTTATTGAGGTAGTTTGGTTAATGAGTTAGTTCATCGAGAAGTTTATTAAGAGGGTCTTGATTAATTTAGTTTGGCTAGTGAGTTGGTTCATCAAAAGAATGGGCTGTTTGTGTTGATTTGGTTATTCTGGTTAGTGAGTTAGTTTAAGAAGCATGACGTTGGTTCTTGATTGACTTGGTATGGTTATTTAGAGTTAGTTATTTAGAGAGTTAGCGAGTTAGTTTATTAAGAGGGTCTTGATTTGGGTCTTGATTAATTTAGTTTGGTTAGTAAGTTGGTTTATTAAGAGGCTGGACATTGGGTCTTGATTGAACTGGTTTGGTTAGTGAATAACCGTTCAGCAGACACTTTATTTTATTTTACTTTATTTAAAGTAACTTACAAATGAGTATTATTTTGTATTTGAAATGGGTATATATGTTTTGTTTTGTTTTGTTTTGTTTTTCTTGTTTAATAGCATAGTGTATTGCAGTTTATTTTTTGGACCATCTAAGAAAAAATTGCTTAGGTTAATTAAAGATGGATTTTTATGCAGACTTGTTTTCCCTCTTTTGCTGTACCACTTTTTTGACTAACAGTTGGTGGTCAACTGAAATATCAATCATTAGCCTGCTCAGAGGGGTTGAGAAGTATGTTAAAGACTGAGTGCATCTTGAACAGAATCATAGGACATTTCTCACCTTGTCTTTTTGTGTGTTTAACGCCACATAGTGACACTTGACGTTCACATTTGAATTGTGACATGCAGTGTTTGACATTAGTGGTGACCTTTCCACTTGGGCTTGTAGACATAACAGAAATGGTTCTGATTGTTTCCTGTCAGAAATGTTTACCGTCACTGGACTGTGATTGTGCTTTGACCTCTGCTGTGGGAGGATCTGTTTTTGGATTGACGGATCTTCTGCTTTTTACTATTGACAGGGAATCATTTTAGTAATTATAAAGATTTCAATCCGCTTGGAAATTACCTTGAGGTTGGCGGGTCCTGATGTCTTTTTCCTTCCTCAGACATGTTTGACATGCTTTCGAAATCTAATTTACTTGTCCTCTTGTAATCATCTCTTTGAAGACATTTTCACAGTTATGAATGAAGGAAATGTTCATTCATTATGTCATCAGCAAACATATTTGACAGACATTTTAATAGACCTCCAAATATCCGGTCTCCCAGAGCGAGAGTCTAAGCCTCTGATTACATCTCATTGAATGTTTTTCTGTGGTTCATTCAAATTCTGCTCGGCAACAATAAAGAAGCTTAATAATACCACACAGAGAAAACTACAGAAGTAAGCCTGTGAAATCCCAGAGAAACTCTGTTTCCTTCAAGAAATCTACAGAGATCAAACCATAATACAGACTGTTAAGAGGATAACTACAGCAAAGACTCTTGGTTTCCAATGGTAACATGGAAGAACCGGATGTGTGACCTGACTAAAAGAGTAAATCTGTCACCCAAAACATTATTCAAAATTCCACAAGCCTCATTTATGAGATGATGGCCTTAAAGGGATTCAGTAGTTCACCCAAAAATGAAAATTCTGTCACCATCATGTCATTCCAAACCCTTATGCCCATGTCAAATGGACCAATTTTATGATATTTTATGGTGCTTTTGGGTAATTTTTTTTTTGAAGTTTTAAGAAATTAAATCACAGGCATTTTCCCTTGTCCTCAATGATGGATCTGCAGTATGGAATCTTGGCATTTTCAGGTATTTTGAGAGAGCAGACACTTCAAAGCACATGTTGCAGGCAATCCATCCTGCTAGTGCCGTTCCTCCACCAGTTATGCAGGGCAGTGGCTGCAGCCTGATCCATTTAGTTGCTAATTAGACAGAGGAGGCCACAGAAATTTAACGGCTGTCGTCATTGGCTGGCATCATAATGGCTCAGCTACGGTTGTTTGTCTCAGTGCCCATGGGCACAGAGAATGGCATACTGAAGTTGGCACTGAGATGGCTTTAACAAAGAGACCTGCCAAGCATTACTATAACACTATTAGTGCCGACATGACTTATTTGTTGCATCTGTGAATTAAAACAATTTAAAAAAGTTATTAATAAGTCCTGAAGTGCAAAGTGAAAAAGGAGTACTAAATTGTTTTCACTTGGTTTGTAATTTCAATTATATATTGGCCTAATGGCAATTCTGTCGCATAATTTGTTGGTAAAATAACTAATCGTATTATGTAGGGGGGAGTGGGATTACTTGTCACACTTTTTACACTTTTACTTCTCTCTACTCTTGTAACAACTTTCCCCAAATGGAATGCTGTTCAAAAGGGTTAAACTTAGGAATAATTTTGTACTGTAATGTAAACCTGGACAATGTAACATATACTGCAGTGAATTATAAGCAGTAGAGAGTGTCATTCTTGTTTTGAAATGAAATTTTACAAAAGAAAACATTGTATAATGCTATGTTTTTTTGGTCTGTGTTTTATGATTGACAAAGTGTGTTTGTTGGGTAAAAACCTTTGCTAGTGTTATGGAAGAATGACTTAATTTGAGACATATATGAAGTGTTTTAGTAGTTTTAGTGCATTTTGAATGAGAAATTAACTGATGTGCCAAGTTGAAAGTTGGTTAGGTGAAGAGTTTTGAAAAACTGACTGAATACTAACTTAAAATATAAACTTAAACTGTTTTGAAGGCTGTTTTGAACTATTAAACCAGTATACAAAACCACTGTTAGACAATTTTGTATGTGTGTGTGTGTGTGTGTGTGTGTGTGTGCAATTAAAAAGTTGACTCAAATTTTGGTAATACTTTATTTGAGTGTCATAGTTACATGTTACTACATGTACTTACTATAGTAATAACAGTAAATTATGCATAATTACAAGTAACTAACCCTAAACCAAACCCTAACCCTAACTGTAACTCTATAATAAGTACATGTATTTAATAAATAATACTCAGTACTTATTTGAGTAATTACAATGTAACTACGGCACTGTAAAATAAAGTGTAACCCAAATTTTTTGTTATAATATTCAGATATAACCCTTGTAAAACTTCCCTGTTAGACAACAAGCCCCATTGTGTTCTATTGCACAAGCTTTTTTTTTTTTTTTTGCGTTGTACTTATGGACAGCTTATCAAATTCATGTGCATGTGGTCACTATGATCAGAGGGAATTAAATGGTACAAAATGACTGCAGCTGTCTCTCTGAAAAACCAAAAGTGCCGGAGAAAACAGCATTTATCTGTACTCTTTGCTCTGAGTGGTTTTTAAGTGAAAGCCATATAATTGAGGCTAGAGACCATTTGTATTTCATGGTAGTGTTGGAGCAGCAACACTTTCCAAAGCCAGCGCTCACCCTACGGTTATCTGATACGCTTGGAGTCGGTCCCTGCGCAGCTAGCTGGGCCTCTCAGCATCTGGATCCACACAGCCGGCCCTAAGTGCAAACATTTACTCTGCATTAAAGCCTCGTTCTGATAAGTGTGTTGTATAGATTAAACACGATCAGATTTATGACGGTTGCAGCTCGCAGAGACAGTAAACTTAAACAGCTCGCCGTTGTCTTTTCGAGCAAGGGATGTAAGCTGACTCGTGGTAATTTTCCATCCCGTTTGCGTCCATGTCAGCCCTGAAAAGTGCTTGCTTATAAATTTCTCAATATTATTTTGTAAAAATATACCTCATCAAAACATTCTCCTCCCTAATTGTGTTTAATGACATATCTGGTGCTGGAAAATGTCAGTTTATGTCGGAAAAACAGATGATCTGACTTTCCCGGAGAGTTGTTAAAATCCCACATGGTTTGAAAAACCGCTCGGCAAGCGGCGGTTCGGCATCTAAAGCTGCCGAGAGCTCTGCTCGCCATTAGCGTATAGAATCACGGTTTGTGTTTGTGTACATCGCTGTAGGCCGAGAGACAGACTAAAAATAAACAGAGCAATCGGTTGATGGGACCGCTATTAAAAGGAGGATGGAATTTCCAACCGTACTTATGGGATTATATCCGTAACGGACACCGATCTTCTCACTTTTAGAGCACAAACCCCATCCTTATGTCTGTTCGCACACATCTGTCAATCAACAGCATCCGCTCTCGCTTTTGGTGATGGCAACAAATGTTCAGTCCATTGCTGAGACATTATGAACTATCATATATCGTAAACACTCCAGAAAAGCGTTAAATTATGCGGTTGAAATGCCAGGCCAGCGTTTAGTGTTAAGTACATTTCATCTTCGTTGAGAATGTCTGAATCAGTTTTGCTGTCGGGTGCCCATGTGCGCGGGTGCCGTCGTCTTAATGAGACTGCAGTGAAAAAAAGCCCATCTCTGGTGCACCACACATGTTCTGCACTGTGTTGCCATTAAAAGAGGTTTATGAGAGAAGATAATCAAACGTTAAAAGCGCATTAGGCTCTTTGTGTGCGGCTGTGTGTGGGATGTGTGTCATATGAAAAACAGGCTACTTGCCATTGGGACAGATGTAAGAAGAAACAAGATGCTGTCTATACGGATTGCATTAACAATTGCTCATTCATTCGTCATTCTGTGTGTTTGCGAGTGTGTGTGGGAGTTAATACTGTATCTGATCTGTGTGGATCTTTCTGGCTCCATGCTGGATGCTGTGGGGCACTGAGGTTAGAGGATGGATGGATGGAGTTGTGTAGAAGACTGTAAATCTCTGTTACACTAGGACAGCTGTGAGAATGACATTGAATTATATTCTATTCGGCCTTCACAACAGAAATGCAGCATTTTAGTAAATAATGCCAGATAAGCCTTGTTTGGACTGTCAGTCCAAATCCGATTATTTGTGTATCCGATTGGAATCTGATCTAAAAATTTTAATGTCCACACTGTGTGTCGCAAGTGTTCAGATCCGATTTGTGTGTCCATGTCGCTTTTTCGTTTTCCGGAATATCTGCATTGGTTTCTATGGCAATGACGTTGCATTCGTAGGTATACGCCAAAAACAACTACAACAACTGCAATGTGGAGGGGTTTGCAATACAGATGTTGTCTTATTTACATCATGACAATATGTAGCTGCCGGCACTGGACTACTGCGTTATGATGAGGCAACGGCAGAAATTAATCTCCCCGGCCTCAAAACATGTCTCAATTATAGCCTATTGCTAATTTCTGCTCGTCCGGCACTTTGCAACAGCATAGCCTTGTTTCTGCAGCAACTTTCAGCATTTTCCTATAACAACGTCTGACGTTTACGTTTTACGTTGCGTGAGAAAGTCACATAAACCACGTGAAATCCGATCAGAGCGGTCAGACCGAAACGGATTTCCAGAAATGCAATTTGAATAGGATTCCAAACCACATATGAATGTAGCTCGAAACGGATTTGTAAAAATCGCATTTCATGTGGTTTTTGGCCATTCAGACTTGCTAAATCTGATCGGATTTCAATCGGATATGCACAAAAATCGGATTTGGATTGACAGTCTGAACGAGGCTTTAGTGGTGCCTGTATGAACTGTACACTTCTTAGAAATGTTAACCTTGTTTCAAAAGAATCACAATCATTTTTTGAGATGAAGACCAGCTGACTGTACATTATCCATAACTAATTATATGTCTACTTAAAGGATTAGTTCACTCAAAAATGAAAATAATGTCATTTATTACCCTCATGTCGTTCCACACCCGTAAGACCTTCGTTAATCTTCAGAACGCAAATTAAGATATTTTTGTTGAAATCCGATGGCTCAGTGTGGCCTGCATAGACAGCAAAGACATTTCCTCTCTCAAGATCCATTAATGTACTAAAAACATATTTAAATCAGTTCATGTGAGTACAATGGTTCAATATTAATATTATAAAGCGACGAGAATATTTTTGGTGCGCCAAAAAAACAAAATAACGACTTATATAGTGATGGCCGATTTCAAAACACTGCTTCATGAAACTTCGGAGCGTTATGAATCAGCGTGTCGAATCAGCGGTTCGGAGCACCAAAGTCACGTGATTTCAGCAGTTTGGCGGTTTGACATACGATCCGAATCATGATTCGACACACTGATTCATAACGCTCCGAAGCTTCATGAAGCAGTGTTTTGAAATCGGCCATCACTATATAAGTCGTTATTTTGTTTTTTTTTGGCGCACCAAAAATATTCTCGTCGCTTTATAATATTATTATTGAACCACTGTACTCACATGAACTGATTTAAATATGTTTTTAGTACATTAATGGATCTTGAGAGAGGAAATGTCATTGCTGGCTATGCAGGCCACACTGAGCCATCGGATTTAAACAAAAATATCTTAATTTGCATTCCAAAGATTAACGAAGGTCTTACGGGTGTAGAACGGCATGAGGGTGAGTAATTAATGACATTATTTTCATTTTTGGGTGAACTAACCCTTTAACAAAGTTTTAAAAAATAAATGCGAGAAAGAAAATATGAGTGACATGAAACTAGCACAGGTAATTAAGTGACTGAGACAACGTTGCAGTGGTCGTAATACTGTACACACACGCACACACACACACACGCACAAATGTTTTAACCATTGAATGCTGTGATTGACCAATTACAATAAAGTGTTTCAGAGCCATGTGAAACGGTCAGATATTTTAACGAAAGCACTGTATGAATTAATTAGTTTGATTTCTGTTCACTCTGCTTGAATGCAATTTGAACATGCTTAATGAAACGCACACATTAGGAAGCTAACATGCATATTACAATGTGACAGGAGTCAGAAAAACCTACGGTAATGTTCATCTAATACTTGTCTAATGCCTAATAATTGATTTTTAATTAACAACTTTTAATTGTTTGCACTTTTGTATTCTACTAAAAATCGCATTATTGTATTAGTTTTATCTGTATTATCAGTATTTATTTTCAACCAAATCATTTGAAAAGAAAAACGTTTTAATTAATTAATTATTATACAATTTTTAAATTGTATATAACTGTTAAATATTGTTATTTTTTATATAAAATTTTACATGAAGTTCTGCTTAGATTGTTATAGTTCTTTCTGTATTACAGTATTTTTTTATATCAGCATACATTATACAAAGTATAACATGCTACCATGACATACAAACGCTGTGTATATATATATATAGATATAGATATATATATATATATATATAATTTTGAATTAATTAATTACATGATGTCGTGATTAATTAATTAATCGCAATTTAATCACACATCAATTTTGGCTGAGAAATTAACCCCAAAAGATAATTTGAAGTCATTTTTGTGTAAACCATCAAATAGACATTACAAAAAGTAGCTTCAGAAAGAAATATTTTATTTGATTCAACATAGAATTTATTACGCATGAACTTTTGGAACATGAGGCTAAGTAAATGATGACTGAATTTTCATTTTTGGGTGAACTATACGTTTCATTTTTTAATTAATATGGAAATATGAAATTTTTTTTTTTTAATAAAATTAGACTAAATAAGAAACTAAAACTGCCAGTAGGTGGCGGTAAATGTCTTAATGATTTAGTCGTTCGTTTGTTCATTCATTCGATTCATTCAAATGGCTGATTCATTCAGGAGTGAAGTAAATGGTTCTCTTTAGGACTGTTGGACTTGAAGCGGAGCTGCACAGACTGATAGGTGTATTACATCAAAGTACCGCGAGAGCGATTAGAGCAGGAGGATCTGTTTGCTTTTGAATTGCTTTCGCTGTACTTTGATGTCATACACCGATCGGTCTGTGCAGCGCCACCTCAAGTCCAACAAGTCTTTTATGAATGGTCCGCTGAATCATTGGTTTCACTCGGTTTGTTCAAAACGCGGATTCAGAAATGAAACACTGCTATTTATTGTGCGAGCCGGAGACGCAGTTCTGCTTTGTCTTTATATTTTCATTGGTAAATTTGAACAAAACAGAAAAATACTGTGTCTAAAATAACACAATATTAACTTCTTATTTACTGAACTGTTGTATAAATCAGTTATCTATTGCATTTGTACTCTTTATAGCTTATTTGGGACAAAAACAGCATATTGCACTCATTTCTTGTGTGATATCGTGTAACTCATATGATCTAAATATGAGACAAAAACTCAAATGGGCATTTTTGCCCTCATATCTTGAATCTTAGGGACTTTCTGACTGCATTCTATAGGCTTCATTGCTCAGTGAGTTGTTGCCCTGCGTCATATTCATCATCAATCAACTGTATGAAATGTCAGATGACCTACATAGGTCTGGGGCGGGGCAAGTGCGTTAAATGCATAAAAAAATTTAATGCGTTATTTTTTACCATAATTAATTTATCTAATTAACGCGTTAAATCAACAGCCCTAATATATATATATATATATATATATATATATATATATATATATATATGCGCTGACTGAGGCTTTACAGTACCCTTCAAAACAGCAGTAGACATAGTGGAAATCACCCTTGTGAGACTGTGTATTATAGACCATATTAACCACTGTGCACAGGGGCAATCCCTCAGGGTCTCATATACTGTATGAGCTGAGTCAACTGTCCAGCACACAGCACAATGCATTCCACATAGTATTACGTTTGTCGCATAATAATATAGTGCGGTCTGGCCCATTGACCAGATCTGACCCTACTGTACGACTTCTCTAGCATTCTGCCCTATACTAGTGCAAAATATGTGAGCCATGCGTATCACATGGCCAAAGTCCCTTTGTGTGCCCATGAGTGGAGGCGCCATGATAATACCACACTTTCAGTCAAGTGCTGTATTATTACAGCCCGCAACGTCGTGCCTGGTCCGTCTGTCAGCGTGTGTGTAGGTGTGACACACTGCCGTCCCAGTGTCACGCTCCGGGTCCGACCCACAAAGGTTAGCCAGGGGTCATGACACTGTCTGACTCCCGACAATAGGGCCTTTGTAGGAATAAGTCCGTGGATGTGTCCCCGCACAACATCGACATGCGCGTGTCAGCCACACAGACACCAGTTGAGTTGTCATACATGCTGAAATACGCTATTACTGAAGACGACCTTCAGAAGAAACCATTGCAGTCAAAGGCTTTGTTGAACTCTGAATACTGATAGGAATGTGTGTGAGGTTCAATAGCCGCCTCTCTGACATCACTGGTCACTCACATAAACCGTCCACATCCTCAATGCCATGACCATGTGCTGGTGAGTTTGCTCTATGGCTGATCTCTTTGTTTTTGTCTTTCAGATTGAGAATGTGGAGGCTTGTCTGAATTTCTTAGGGGCCAGAGGAGTCAGTGTTCAAGGGCTCTCTGCTGAAGGTAAGACCCCTCTGTCTGCTTGAAACTTGATAACAACTGTTAAATGCCTTCATATACACAAACAGGCCTGCTATTCTTATGATTGGTGGTGTTTGGATCAGTATTGTTGCTACATTACTGCTTATATAGAATGAATGGCTTTTCAAAACCTCCAACATTAAGTATTACATTTTACACATAACATACTGCATATTCAGGCTATGAAAATGAATGATACCTCAAATTGTGTGGCTAGTTTACATTTCTAAGCAATTGTATGAACAGATTTTATTTGTTTTGCATTACAAATATAAAATGGGTGAAAAAGGGGCCCGAGACATATCTAGGGACCAGAATATAATAAAGAAGTGGTTCTCAACCATGGATCCACAGGATGATTTTAAATAATTTAAACTATATTAAAAATACATTTAAAAATGCTATAAAAATGTACTGTACCCCTTAAATAACTCTCATTTTTGTTGTAATACATACAGAATCAGAATCTTCTAGAAACACAATTGAAATTGTCAGGGACAAATCTTTCTCTACTGTCATAGACGGATGTATTTGACCATTGTGCTCGCGTCTTTCGTCTTTTGCAGTGTCTCGCACATGACACGGCGTTCTAAAAACGCGGCACTCAAGTTAAAGTCAGTTCAACTTTTAAAAAACGTGTTTTTTTTTCCCATTCCACTGCCTGCATCTCACGTTTTTCAAAGCAAAAACACGTTCTGTGTGAACGAGCCCATACTGACTTAAGGAATGGATTTTTTTAATTGAGCTTATAAATAACCAATAACGAACACCATAGGAACCACCCAAAAAAAAACAAAAAATTTCATTTAGCTCTGTGTACATACACAGTTAAAGGATTAGGTCACTTTAAAATGAAAATTACAGCAAGCTTTACTCACCCTCAAGCCATCCAAGGTGTATATGAATTTCTTCGTACTGATGAACACAATCTGAGAAATATTAATAAATATCCTGACGCATTCAAGCTTTATAATGGCAGTAAACGAGACCACTGAGTATAAAGCTCAAGAAAGTGCTTCCATCCAAAACAAAACGTACCCCACACGGCTCCGGGGGCTAAAGAAAGGCCTTCTGAACAAAGCAATGCATTTGTGTAAGAACAATATCCATATTTAACAAGTTATAAAGTAAAATATCTAGCTTCCGCCAGACCGCCTTCCATATAACTTACGAAGAAACTGTAACGCCTCTAGCAGTTCAAAATGCTTATACTACGTCCTACGCCTTCCCTATTCAACTTACAAAAAAAGTCTTCCTAAGTTGAATACGGAAGGCGGTCTGACGGAAGCTAGATATTTTACTTTATAACTTGTTAAATATGCATATTTTTCTTACACAAATGCACTGCTTCGCTTCAGAAGGCCTTTATTAACCCCCCAGAGCCGTGTGGAGTATGTTTTGCATACTTGTTGGTCCTGTTCACTGCCAGTATAAAGCTTGGATGCTTCAGGATATTTATTAATATAACTCTGATTGTGTTCATCAGAAAGAAGAAAGTCATATACACCTAGGATGGCTTGACGGTAAGAAAAGCTTGGGGTAATTTTCATTTTAAAGTGAACTAATCCTTTAAGTATCACATCATTGTTATAGCTACATTGGTAATAGAATATTTGAGCCCATAGTTGATATTTTAATCTTATAATTTTTAGATCGTTTTAGGTTTCTTAGAACTGCTGCGCTGACATACCACAAAGATCCTTGATTTTCTTTTTTGGCATAAGCAGGAGCTCAAGTGTACTAAATCTTGAGTAGAATGATATCATTAACTTAAAGCAGCTTGGATACTGTATTCACTGTCCCGCTAAATTCAGCACCATGATTGCACAGGGTCCATAAATATACAGTGTATTGGGTTTCTCAAAGCTTTCATCACACACTGTTCCCCTACTTTTGCTGTGTATGTGTGTATGTTGAGCATCTTTCCTAAAGCTGTGAGTAGTTGTCTTAATTAAATTAGCTGAGGTTTCAGAGTTTGGGTTTTGAAGGCTTGCATACGCTTGTGTTTAGTATTTTATGAGGCATGCCGACTCGAGACCTTTATAAAATAAGTTGTTTTTTTGTTTTTGATGTGCCTGAGTGCGTAGGAGTTTTCCAAGGAAAATGAATGTAATAATGTCTAAACCACAGACAATGTCACATATATAGTATTTCTCTTTTCTGTCAATGTTAAATTTATTTATTTTTGAATTTATTTTGAATTAAAATATATTTCCTAGACAACGACATTCAATTCAGAGCAGATTAAATTTCACTCCTCCAGAAGTATCCTCTATTTATTAAATAAAATGCCTTCAGTTATGCTATTTAGTTTAATAGCACTAAACTGCAAGTCATTCCATAAAAAAGAGTACCATTTTGTTTTGCAAGCTTAAATATATAAATGAAAAAAGTATTTAAAACTTAAAATTAAAAATGTCATTATTAGTAGTAGTAGTAGTATTGCCACTGTACACTCTAAAAAATACTGGGTTGTTTCAAAATTAAATTTGGGTCAAATATGGACAAACCCAACCTTTGGGTTAAAAATGTAATTAAAAAATTTAACCCAGTGCTTGGGTTTGTCCATTTTTGACCCAAATTTGGGTTGAAACAACCCAGCATTTTTTGTGTAGTCTGCATTCACAGGCTAATTAATAACTAATTCGTCACTTATTTCCCTTAAAATTATGACAAACTGTCATTTTAAGATGGAACCTCTTCTTTGAAGAGAAAGTAACATCATTCAGGTTTTCAGACACTAGGAGACTCAATGCATTCTATTAGCACTTAATGTCATTCTTTGTCTGACAGATTGTCTAATATACTTTAAAACAAATCACCTTTCCAAATTTAAAAAAGGCATTAGTTTCATACAGTGACTCTTACCACTCTAACTGTATGTGTACAGTTGTCACATTTGTCTATTTCTATTGCTTCAAGGAATTTTAAGAGAAACATCTGAGACAAAGTTGATACTTAAACGAAACCTGACCTCCTTCGCTTTGAAAGCGCATCCTCTGTGCAATAAAATTATCCTCTGGGAAAGTTTCCTCTCTACCCCTGCTGAGTGTTATCCTAGCCCTCTTCCCCCAGAACAGTCCAATAATAATAGGTGCAAGCTCTCAATATTCCTTTTCCTGCTGCAGTGGCCATGACTTTCTGTTCGCGGTGTGTAGGGTATCAGAACGCACAGCGGGATTGCGGTTTTAAGTGCTTTTTTAAGTGCAGTGCACACCATGACCTCTGTGCAGAGTGAGCTTTGATCTCATTGGCTGTGAGGATCTGGTGAAAAGGTGCAGTTCGTTAAAGAGCAGGTTAGTCCTAAAGACTCCTCATAGGGTCAAAGGGGGCACCTTCAGCGGTGACCTGACCGTGAAACCCACCACGATAAGAAACACTCAAGTGTATAAAGACACTCACGCAGCTGACGTCCGCGCTAACTCAGCGTAACTGAAGAGGCACTTCCTCTGAGCTGTTTAATCCTTTTGTTAAAAAAAAAATATCCTCACAAGTCATACAAAAGAGATCAAGCATGACCTTCTCAGGTATTCAAATTGAAAGACACTCATTAAAATGTAAAATACAGGAAGCCTGTTTTCATAGAAATCACTTTTAATAATCTCAGCTGGGTTAAAGGAATAGTTCACTCAAAAATGAAAACTCTCATCATTTATTCACCCTCATGTCGTTGCAAACCTGTAATGACTTTCTTTCTTCTGTAAAACACAGAAATAAAGGCCCGGGGGCTGTTAAGCTCCAAAAAATGATGACATAATATGAATAATAAAGCTGAATACAGAGTGTCTATTTACATATTTACATATACATATAACATTTACATATAAGTGCAAATAACATCCCTTGTTCGCAAATGCTATTTACACTAGCTCCGCCCACCAATGTCTGGTTGGGCCACTCAAGTTTTAAAAAAGAGGCATGGAATTCAACGTCTTAAGTGGCGTAGCAGTAGTGAGTAAGGCTTGCAGACCTGGCTTTTAACATGATCGACACGGGTTCAAATCCGCCTTTTGCCTTTTCGCCTTTTGGAAATAAACTGCAAACGAGTGTTTAATAATATTAAAAGTGTTTCTTGAGTAGGGTTAAGGGAAGGTGTAGGGAGGGTTTTTATTCTCCCAATAAAGGCAGCATCCATTTAATAATTTTAATAAATATAATCATTTACACTCTGATTATTGCATCTTGTTAATGTACAAAAATACTGAGGTGCAAATAGTATCTGCCAATATAAATTATAGATAGCATCTAATTACTATTTACTCTTATTGCAAAGAACTGATAATTTTACATGGTGTAAATAGAATCTATCACTATTTTCACCTAGTGTAAATAGCATATTGCTAAGAAAATGCTGCTATTGTCACTTAGTGTAAATAGAATATATTGCTATTTTCACTTAGTGTAAATAGCATCTACAGCTATTTGCATAGTGTAAATAGTATCTATCGCTAAGAAAATATGCTATTTTCACTTAGTGTAAATAGCATCTAATTGCTATTTACACTAAGTGTAAATAGCACTTAGTGTAAATAGCCGCTGCCTAAAAATTAATGTTTCTTGAACACCGAATCAGCATATTAAAATGATTTCTGAAAGTTGTCAGTGCAGACTGGCGTAATGGCTGATGAAAAAACAGATTTTCTGTCACAAAATATGAATATAAACTTATTTTAAATTGTAATATTTTACAATATTACTGTTTTACTGTATTTTTGAGAACATAATGAGGATACGTGACGTTCAAAAACATTTAAATATCTTACAAACTCCAAACTTTTGAACGGTAGTGTATATACATCCTATCCACTTTGTAATTCTGTACAAAGTATTGCATGTTTACTGGCAATTTTGGCTAGGGAATGATAGGACACTACTGTATACAGAGGAAGTGGTCAAGGTCACATCTCTGTAAATAGATAATGTATTCACACTTCCCTGTCCTCACTTCCCTTAATGAACCCATCTGAACAGATACGCCTTTCACCTTGTGTGGCTACAGTGACGAGAAGGCCTGATGACTCCACATTTAAACTTCTGCTTAAAGTGTGCTAATTTGCATGCGACTTTTACTTTCCAAGTTTCCAATGTAAATCCTAGCTCACTGGTGTTTGTTTACATGGTTTTGACCAGTACTGTCATGAAAAAATAACATTTGATTAGTTAATGTAAAGATTCTGAAAGAGTTCTTCTTTGAAGTAGATGTCACAATCATTTATTATGATTTTACAGTAGTACAAATGTTTGTGGAAATGGCATAATGGCATAATGTGAATCAATATAGCCCCCTAGCTAAAGCCTTTGCCAAAATCTAAATGCGCTCCATATGCTGTTGCACAAAGCAATTGTGAGGAAAAATAATAATTCCCCACATTAATGCAAACATACAAAATGTATTTACAAATTAGGCTGCCGGGATAAACAGTTATTGCTTCTCTCATTTTCTGCATTGACCTAAAGTGCAACGACACCAAATGGTGCCAAATTTCTGTCGCCTGACTCAGAAAGTATGTTCAGTGGAACATACCATCTGAGCACTTTATTATGTAGAATACAAATTACAGCTCCGCACAGTCTCAAATTGAACCAGGGGCAGATTAATAACCCTAAACATCGCTGACGGGCAGAACAAACAGGCGGGCTGTCAGAAATAAACCGGATTCTTCTCTTTAGCGCTGCCTCAGCACTGCCATCCTTCAGTTGCTTTCAGCACCAGCCATTAGCAGTGTTTGACTATGAATGAAGGCCATTTCATGAACGGCCACATGAGAGCAAAGCATTGCTGGCAGGCAGAGCGCAGACAATCGATGCCTTTGCCTTCATCTTCAGTCCTTTATCTCTATGATCAGAGCAACGCCATGCTGCCACTTATTCAAACTCACAACCTCAATTTTGAAGAAGTTTGAAAAGCATTCCTTGTAGGACACCTCACACTCACAGCGCTCATGTGCATAAGATAATCACGTCTGAGCTTCTAAACTCCATCCGGCACTTCAAAGTTTTGCTTATTGAATCAGCATCTCCTTGTAAAAGGTCTCAATTAAAAGTCAGATCCAATCATGCCAGCAACTGTTTACAAATGTTAACATCTAATTTATGACGCACAAGACTCCAGACAGTCAAATGACCATGCTAATCTTGGATCCTCCAGACAGTTGCATATTGTCATACTGTGTATAACTTCCTCATTCAGAGAACAGAACATATCTGCCCCATATTCTCAACTGATTGTAAACGCAACTTGAACTTCCTTATAATGAGGCTAGCTACCATGTGACCCAACGGCAGTTTCTTCTGCCTTGATCCTGTACTCAAAACTTGATGTATTTAAGGTTTGGTGCATCAATGTAGTCGTTCACAGGATTAAAGAGCTCTTCCTGTGGTACTTTCTAAATCTGGTGTGTTTGATCTTCAGAGGTGTGTAATGGGAATCTGAAGAGCATCCTGGGTTTGTTCTTCATCCTGTCCCGCTACAAGCAGCAACAGCAGCACCAGCAGCAGTACCTGCAATCGTTAGTGGAGCTTCAACAACACGTCACACATCAGACCACAGGGGCGGCGCCAGCGAGCCAGCACAAAACACAAGACATGCAGTCCAGGTAGGACACGTCTAATTATACTTGTTGCTGTTGCTCCTCTATTTGTGTTCTGCATCTTTAGTCATGAAATATATGGCTAAATAAATAAATAAAAAAGCTGAAATTGTTGAATTCTGTGTTCATAAACCTTGAAAGACTTATATTTTACTGTCTTTAAGTCCTACAGACAATTTTACAACCCATGTTTTCCAGAGCTTATTCTGGAGATGTTTTGGAAAGTATTTTTTGTGTTTCGTCAATTGAACAGTCAACACAAAGGTACAAAATAATTACAAAAACAGCTCACTGTTGTTCACATAAAATTACATATGGCATCAACTGTATCTAAGACAGTATCTACACGGGAAGCACTAGATCAAAATCAGTTGAGTCATTCTGAAAAAAAAGTATTAGTAATTTATAAATATCACATTTATTATTTTTATTATTATTTTAAGTAAATTGATAATATAATATAAATAATTAAAATGTAATATAATAATTTAAAATGTTGACTTTTACACTAAAGACACTGCAGGGCTCAGCAATAAGGACTGCCCGATGGCCCGGGGCCAGTGTGAACGACGCTCGGGACAGTAGACGGAACGGTCACTTGCCCGATCGGGCCAGTGCTGTAGGGTGTGCAATATATATCGTCTATGATATCGTAATTGTTGATTTAACGATCTGAAATTATCGAGTATGTCCCTCACTTTACAAAAACACACCCTTTGAGCGCACACATGCACTACGTGACGTAGTCTAGTAGGTTAGACTAGTGCGCGTGCATATTTAGAGTGTACGCTTTCACTGCATGATTTTGTCTATTAAAATGCCTTTAGAATGCCCCCAGAATTCAAGAAAAGGGGCAAAAATGCCCCAGTATATCTTTAATATTTATATCATTTAATATAGTTAACCAATATTACACATCGCCATTTTTCTCCAAATATCAAATGTGATACTGATTTTATACAATGTACAGTTTAATAAACAAGAACTTAATATCAAGTGACTTACATTTTAGACACCAAATCGCCTGTTTCACTCTATTTCGGCAACAAAAATAGTTCCGAACAAAGTCCACAGAATTGTTTTGCGTCTCTGAGCAACACTTCCTGAATGAATCAGCCATTTGAATGAATCGGTTGAATCCGGTTGAATCTCAATGACTCGCTCATTAACAGGGACTTGTAGCCACCTACTGGCGGGTTTAACTTCAGGTTTAAAGTGTCTTTTCATTTTTAAAATAATTTCAAATAACAGTATTTAACATTTTATATTTTCAACATTCAAAACATTATTTATGCATCTGTAACTGCTATTGACTGATTAATAAAGTTCTCTATAATCTATAGTTATATTATATATCTATAGTTAAATAGTTATAGATATTACAATTTCTGTACCTGAAAATCTCCTGTTTAAACCTACATGAAAAACTTGAAAGGCATTGTTTATTTCATTTATATTTATTTCATTTGTTCTGTTGTACTCGTAATTTGATTATTTATTACTATTTTATTACTTGCTGTTTATTTATCTAACAATATTTAAAATTTAAGTGAGTTAATCTAGTAGCTTTTGGTGTCATAACCCAATTTATTAAGGTTACATGTATCAAAAACAATGAAAACAATAACTTGGCTTATTTTATAGGCCCATTTTCTTTTCTGTTACTTTATAAATTTTTTGTTGTGGGGCAAGTGAAAATTTTGGCGGGGCAAGTAAAAATTTGAACTACTGGCCCACCCGGGCCAGTAGAAAAAATCCTTAGCGTTGAGCCCTGCACTGCTCAACAGCATTTGAAAGCAGGTGGATATGACATAGACATATCTATTGAGCACGTGAACACAATGGCCAATCAGAGGTGTTTAAGAATCCGCTTAACAGTGCTCAAAAAGCTTGGGGGAAATGCTGGTATCGTCACATTTTTTAAATTTCAGTACTGACTTGGTACCGAAGTCGGTACTTTTGACAACAATAAGTGTATATAATATATATAATTACACTTAACATATAAATACATGTCATATGTATACACTATTTGAACTGAAATGGTTAGTAACTAGTTAAACAGAATAATAGAGCTGTGTGTGTGTGTGTGTGTGTGTGTGTGTGTGTGTGTGTGTGTGTGTGTGTGTGTGTGTAAAAGGAAGGCCATGACTGTGATGTAAATAGATGAGTAATCTTAGCAGCAGCTACAGAGAGAAGATGCCACACATGAGTGGCATTACACAGCCTGGCTCACGTTACCTGGCCCAGAATGCATATGTGTGTGTGTGTGTGTGTGTGTGTGTGTGTGTGTGTGTGTGTGTGTGTTTGGGACAGGCAGAAAAGCACGAGTGTGCGTTTTGTAGTGCTGAGTTCTCTGTGCTGTCAGCATTCACAAGTGCAAAGAGAAGAGGGAGAGAGAGAGGAAGAGAGTGAGAGAAAGACAACAGCTGCCCCTCATTCTTGTCCAGGGCCTGTGGGATTTCTCTCTCTCTCTCAACTCAGATCCAGCAGTGACAGGTGTTCAGAGGGCCTTGGACTGCCAGCCTGAAACACACACACACACACACACACACACACAGCTTTAGCATTCCACACACACCAAATGACATCAGTGAGCAGAATTAGGCCAGGAGGGCTGTAGATTGGCCGCACTCCTCGAGGATGTTGTAAACCCAGTCTCCTCAAATAACTATCACAGTTCTGTCCAGACAGTCTGATAAAAAGGAAGCTATTGTATTGCGTTAGGAAATGTTTCTTCAAACGTTTACTGGCTTGGGGTTACAGGTGTTAAAATGGGTTGCTGGCTGATTATCTTTGTGTAAGTGTGTGTGTGTGTGTGTGTGTGTGTGTGTGTGTGTGTGTGTGTGTGTGTGTGTTGTATCAGTCACAGGGGTCTAGGCGATTCGTCAACTCTGGTCTTTGGCTAACAGCACAGAAATGCATTAAACAGACTCCTGGGGTTTCTTAAAGCATTTTAGCTTACTGGCAAAAGCGTATCACATACTCAGTGAATAAACTCATTATGTTTAATCCCCTTGTGATGCTTTTTTTCTTCTTCTTTTTTTTTTCAAAAAGGAATTAATGGTTAAAATGGTCTTCTATACACTGTCCTAAGCAACTGTCATATGTCAAGTTGCCGGTGGTTTTTCTGTCCATACTTAAAAAGACATTCCTTTCAGAAGCCAGGCAGAAGATAGTTCATGTTATATAGAGTACAGCAGAATTTTGGAGCCATTAAATTTCACTGTGGGCAGAGCTACTCAGCACTGTCTGTATAATATAATATAATATAATATAATATAATATAATATAATATAATATACATTTGCCGTTTTCTTAAACACCTCTGATTGGCCATTGTGTTCACGTGCTCAGACACAGATATGTCTGTGATTGGCTACAATGATCAACGCTTCAAAAACATGTAAATAGACGTCTTTGACTCTCTTCACCAAGCGTTTACACAAATACACAAGGGAGCGTTTGAAAACAAGGGTCTCTCAGCAGATCCCTAATATATCAGCTGATAGAAGGATCTGACACAGACATATCTGTTGAGCATGTGAACACAATGGCCAATCAGAGGTGTTTAAGAATCCGCTCAAAAGTGCTTAAAATGCTAGGGGAAAATGCTGGTATCGTCACATTTTTAAAATTTCAGTACCGACTTGGTACCGAAGTCGGTACTTTTGACAACACTAATATATAGATATGGTTATATATGTTTATTTAACATAAAAATACATGTCATATGTATACGCTATTTGAACTGAAATGGTAAGTAACTAGTTTTATAATATAATATAATATAATATACATTTGCCAACTCTCGTTGAAAATTAATGACATCTCTAGACACTAGGCATCACTACTCTTTTCTTTGAAAATCACTGTCAGTGTAAACACTCATAAGATCCAAATTTAAGTTTTGTGGCTTTTATTCAATGTCTTTTAGCTTTGAGGACATCTATACTCTATATTTGTACTGATAAAACTTAACAACATGATCTTTTAGCTGATATAGGCATTTGAAAAATACTGATGACTCATCTTGCACCCAGGGGCATACCTAAATTTTTGTCCAATCAAATGTTCTCTCGAATAAACATGCCTCTCCTCATAACCTTACTTGCTATATTCTAGCCAAACCGTATCATGGTTCCTAGCTGTGACGTAAACTAGAGACTATTAACTATTTACCAAAAAGGACAAGCCCTTCGATATGTCCCGCCCCAATTTCCTGTTCCAATAGGAAATACATAAGCACAGAAAAGAGACTGCTACATTTAGTGCTAATACATAGATTTACATACATTTTATCACTTGTTACTGGTGACAACATGGTATAAGATGCTGTTGCTTTTGCTTAAAAAATGGAAATTCACTTTTAACACTGTGACACCAAGTCAGCTGGATATCTGTTTTGTTTTGAAGATCTAAATACCATAATACAACACTGTCTGAGATCCCTGGGAATGAGGGGGGAGCTTTTTATAATGCACTCTGGCTGGTTTTACCCACAGGCACTGCTCCCATTTACAGTTTTAGAGATCCAGGCTTTCTATAGCCAACACCTGCTGGACTAACGGTCAGAGAGAGAGAGAGAGAGAGAGAGAGAGGGATAGCTGGACATTGCGGTGCCTTTAGGTCTGGGGAAGATATGGGGGGTGAAGTGTCATCCCTCCCTCTCAGCGCACCATGTCTCGAGGTGAACGGCTCGACTTGGTTGTCTCATGCTCGCGATTGCCTGCCCCCAGCTCACGGGACAGGAAGAGCAGACTGTCCTATGGGAGAAAGTCTGACAGCAATAGGTACAGTAGTATTGATCGTGTTACATATCTGGGTTACTTTGACTGGAAACCACATGTCTGTTGTTAATTTTTTAAGGTAGTTTATTAATCCTTTTTGGTCTGTGCTGTTCAGAGTTTTCAGGCTATTGTGTCCCTCCAGATTTGATAATTATTCTGGGTCCACAGTGTGACATTTTATATTTAGGTGTTTAGTTCCTTTTTTGGAAGTTGTCTGTTCTGCTTTGAAAATGAGATGCTTCTCTCTCGGGAGGTAAGTTTAAACTCATTTTACGGATTGTTGGACTTTTTAAAAACTTTTCAGCAGGGTGGTCACTCTTTGCTTCCTGTCTTTTGCTGTTGGAAGTCATATAGTATTATTGCATTAGAACTTGTAAAGTACTGCTAATTAAGAGATTTTTATTTTAAAGATAGGATTGTCAAAAATATTTACTAAAACATTACATAACACATCTGAAACTTAATCTAAAATAATAATCAAATGTACTATATATTAAAATGCAATGGAGGTATTTATCAAAATAGACATTGAGTAGTTTGTTACAATGCAAATGTTATATCTGCGGTGTTGTTTGATACTTTTTTACAGCCAGTTGGAAAGTTTTGATTTATAATTTATGCATTTGTAATGCGTTTTTTGATTCTTTGGTCGATACGACAGTGGTCTTGAAACCTATTGGCGTGGATGTTATGTAGCAACAGATTTGAGTTGGGAGGGCTAATCTTGAGACTTATTGATTCCCATTAGAGAAACTGTAGTGAGTGGTTTTGTAATCCTCACTAAACCTAATTGTTTAGATTCAATTTAAGATTTTCTGATTAGTGACCTTGGCGGAGTTGGTCTGTGTTTGATTTCTCACTGTGAAGTGTGTCTAAATGGCCCACAGCACAGATTTATCCTTGAGATTGTCAGTCTCACCACTGTCGTACTTTCATACTGCTTGGCTGAATGCTTTTAGAAGTAAATGAAAAAGAAAGAAAAAGTTGTAGAGCAAGGAATGTTTTTTTCAACCATCCTGTCCCAGCTGAGTTCCTCTTTGAGTTGGAGGAGAAACGATGGGCCTCATTAATCATGTGGACATGATCACATTCTCAAGAGAGAGAATGAGAAAGTGAAAGACAGTGTTAGTGTCTCACTGGAGCTGTCTTTGGTTACAATGCTTGTTAACCTGCTGTCTTGCCTCCTTCTTTCACTGTCTTCCTCTCGTTCTCTCAGTCTGGTGAAGTCTTTGTTGCTCCTCAGGGTTTTTCCTGAGGGAGTCTGTAATTTTAAGCCAGTTCCTTGTCACGCACTCTCCGTAGAAACTTGTTAAAGTGAAACATTCATGGTGGTCATAATGATCTCCTTCTGAGCAGACACACCCACCTTCTCAGTCACTATGGGCAACTTTTGGAAGACTCTTTTGGAAGAATGGAATGGAAATACATTTTTTTGTCACTATCAATAACCAACAAGATAAAACTGGTCTTTTGGAATTCAGATGAAAGCTGGTTTTACCCAAGCAGCAACCTTCCGTTCTCTCTCTTGAAACCAACACGCAAGTGACTTAAACTGCAATTCATTGCCTGGCCACTAGAGACAGGCTCCAAAAGGGAGCCAATCCCATAGACCCCCAATGTTAAAACTTTACAGCAGAAAAAAATACGTTTACAGCCTGGTACAAAAAAATTAGTTTTGGTCTATATAACTAATTTTACCCTTCATGACAACTGTGAGGGGGGCAATTGTTTTTACAACTCATCCGTTTAAATTATATTAAGCCTTAAAGTTCTGCATAATTAAGGGCGTGGCCACTTGAGTGACAGGTAGATTGCTGCTGCTGTCACTACTAGCCATTCGTCTACTGTCTGTTAGCCGTCACGTCACCTCAGCTAATTCCAGCCGCTGAACTTGGCATCATTGTTGGATCGTCTTGGCATTGGCTAAAAGTTTTGATTTACTACAATGACAATGGCTGAAGAATATGTCTTTCAAGACACCACAAAATCTGACAGCACTGCTTGGATATTATAATTAAAACTGCTGCACTGTTTTGAAAAATATACTTTGGACGTGGGCATATTTGTTTGTGAGAGGCTAACATATACGATCGTATACAGTTTTACAACATAAACGGTGCTCAGATTGCATAATTTCTTGAAGAACGATGATGGAGAGCAGATCGTTCAGAAGAAATATGACGCAAACAATGGACAGTTTATCAATATTTCATGAATTTAACGCTTTTGTGGACAAAAAGTGCTGTTGGATGTTTTTGAATGGATGCTTATCATGGACATTTTATCAAAGTGCAGCGGATTTGATTAATCTCACGACCGTTATTTCATTACAAAGGTATGAAGTCCTCTTTTGATTTTTTTGCGTGTTGTCATTTGCACATCCGACAGAAATTACAATGTTACTGGTGCTGGAGCATCTATATTGTAAAACAGACACCGTAGATTGACAGTAAACCCTTAGAACTTTCAAATGATGTATAACTTATCTTCTTTATTAATATTTTAGATAGTATCTAAGAAGATAGATAGCTCCTTAGCCTGAGATAACTTGATCACGTCAAGCTAGGTGGGTGTGGTTTCAGCAGCCAGGCACCTCAGCTCCACCCACATCCTGCCTCTTTGCCCATTTTCGGTTCCATCCAAGAGTGACGTGCGGTAACGTGCGGTAACTTGCTGCCAAGATGGCGACACTTTGGGCTTCAAAAATGAGCTTCAGAAACCTACGGGTGACGTCACGAATGCTACGTCCATGTTTTATACAGTCTATGCTTTTACCTTATGTCCTAATGGCCGTGACATGACACAATCACAGCCAATCAGAACATTGACATTTAATTATCTGCAACAGGTTTTTGAACCAATGTAATTTCACTGTGGGCATGGTTGCCTATCATAAATCAAATGACTGAACACTTTTTGCGTGAAGTGTTATGTTGTTTCTTTCTGGTCTAAATTTGTCATTCATGATCAAAGATGGTGAATATGGTTGATCAGCTTGATTGCCACCTGGTTTTGACCTTATAAACCATTCTGATTAGCAGTTGTATACCACTTTGGTCCAGCAACAAACCATATTGATGAAATTAAGCTGATATGAGCTGTTGTTTTCCATGGTGATAGCAACTAGGTGCTGTTTAGATAGATGTCTTCTTGAGGTAACTGTTGAACCACTGCGAGCTGGACATTCACTCATTTTCATTCTCTCTCATCCTTCCACTTTCATCAATTTTCATCCATCTATTGACATTCTCGTTCCATCACGCAGCGCTCACGAACCTGCTAAACGCCAAAGCTTGTCAAGGCACATTCACTGCTTAGACACAGCATATCTAAACATATATAAACACAAATGCACACCCAAAACGAACAAAGGCAGTGTCAGTCAGCTGTCAGGGGCTGGAGAGAGAGAGATTTGAGACCTATACAGCCAACTGTTCTGTGTTTTGTGTTTGGCCTGAGGTGTTTGTGCTTTGTTTTATGTGTTTGTGTGTGTGTTGTAAGTACAAGTTCTACTGGCTGGACCTCCATCCATCATATTCGACAAAATGCATTCATTCATCCCAGCCTCAGGCAAGGGTCTTCTCTGTCCTTATAGAGATCAGTTCAGTTATATATATATATATTATTATATTAATTATTAACTTATTACAGTTTTCATTATACAGTATGTATACTACTGTTATAAAGTTCAGTCAGAGTTGGTAAGATTTTTTTTTTATGTTTTTGACAAAGTGTTATGCTCTCAAAGGCTGCATTTATTTGTTCGAAAATAGTCAAAACTGTAAAATTGTAAAATTTTACAATTTAAAATAACTGTTTTCTATCTTAATATATTTTAAAATGTAATTAATTTCTGTAATGGCAAATCTGAATTTTTAGATTTGTCTTCAGTGTCACATAGTCCTTAAGAATTCATGCTTGATTTGGTGCTAAAGAAACATTTATTATTATTATCACAGTTGAAAAAAGTTGTGCTACTTAATATTTTTGGTGGAAACGTGGTACTTTTTGCAGGATTCTTTGGTGAATAAAGAGTTCAATAGTACATGTAAAATGTAAAAGTTTTTACTGTCGCTTTTGATCAGTCTACTGCATCCTTGCTAAATAAAACTATTAATTTCCTCTATTAAAATCTTACTTACCCCAAACTTTTGAAGGGTGTATATTTATGTATTATTTATACACACAGTTCCCACAGTATATACAGTACAGGCTTCAAGTAAAGTGTTCCTGGAAGAGGTGTGTGTTTGTGTGAGAGAGTGAGTGTGTGATTAAACCTTTTTTTCTTTTGGTGACTGGACCTACAGGAATATCATCTCTGTCTTGTGGGATTTCTTTCTTTGAGTTATATGTTGTTATGGAGGTCAGTCTAAACTGATCAGTGATTCAGCACTATAGAGAATAAAGCTCTTACTGTATTCACACACACGCATACTTTAAAGTACAGGTTTATAAATAGTGTGTTTTGGCTTTTAACTTGTTTAGATCTACAGCAACTAGAACAGCGACTAGAACAGTAGGACGGTTGGAGGAAGTACACATACTTGTGACGAGTGACATGTCATGTGAATCTGAGTAGGCGCACACAGAGGCCATGCTGTTTGCGTTTGCACGTGTGCGCCCAGCCCTGATTGTGGCTCGCTAAGTGCCGCCCTTATTGCATTAGAGAGAAAGATGCCACAGTTTGAAAAAAATTCAATCCAATCATTAACCTCATTCCTGTCTCTCTTTCCCTCCCTCTTTTTCTCTCCCGTTTCTCTCTCGTTCTCTCCCACTACCTTTTTACAGTCTCACCGCACGATATACAAGTCCACCAGGTCACAGTGGAATAGCAGCCCCTCAGAAGAAAAACACAAGGTAGAGTCTTTACAGTATCTGCCTGCTCTCGCTCTGTTCTGACACCTGAAATTCTCCAAAGAACTTCAGGCTAGAGACTGGGAAAGCCGATCTACTGATGTTCAAAGCTGTAGCAACAGATCTGGGTGATGGAAGTGGTGTATGATATGAACGCATGCTGGTGGTGTCCGTTATTCAACTGTGGTCGGGATTTTTTTTTTTTTTACATTTCAGAAATCTTTCTTTTGCTTAACGGTTTTGAACTGAATATCTTGGTTCAACTGAGGTGAGCGGGTGCAGAAAGTTCTGGATGAACCCTAGATATTGAATGTAGTTTATCTCAGACCACTTTAGCTGGAGGTTTTTGCAGTTTGAAGCTCTGGCCCTGAAAGCATTTGCTTCATCTCAGAGCTGGTGGGAAGCTGAGTGCTGGCGAAGCATTTCAAGCAGCCCCTAGCCAAACTATGTGAGATATGTGATGGACACTTTGTGTGATATAGTGCTTACTCCACTGACAGCCTGATGGGTAGGGTTCAACTGATGGCATTATTTGCTCAAAGACAACATGTGCCTGCAGGGAAAGGGACAGGAATGGAGACGCTGCAGTTCTCTGGGATCTTCTCTCAAAGCAGTGATATAAAAATGTTAGTAAACACTCATTCATCGAGTGTCCTGAATCAACTTTTTTTCATACTGGACTCTGCTCTCTTATTATGTACTGTATATTGTTTTATACAGACTTTTAATATTAGTCTGCAAGGATGTAGAGGGCCATTCATACCTAATGTTATCTGTGGGCTACACAACTGGCAATAGCTTTTGAAAATCTCATTATAAACGAGACTTGTTGGTGGTTTCAATTGAGAACGCTTGGTTAAATGTACTGGAAAATAGATCAATCTTACATCAAATATCTCCAAAGAGAAAAAAAAAAAAAAAAAACTATCAAAATGATGAATCGTCGTTCTTTCTTTCTCCCAGAATATATAATTACCACTCAAGTTGTGTATGTGCACTGTCTCCTGTTTATTTCTTTAGAGAGATGCATATGAACTATGTCTGAGGCTTAACTAATTAAATAAACACAGGATTATTGTGTAGTAATTTGGGTTAGAGAGTCAAATTTAATAACCCATGATCCTGCTTTTTTTTTAAAGGGAAAGCAGAATAGATAATGATGCATACATTAGCTATCCTCTAGAATCCAAAACTTTCAGCTCAATCCAAAGTGCTTCAATTGGAAAGATAGTATTAAGATTCACCAGAGATGACAGAAGCAGTCTTATTTGATCCTTAAACATCCTGCTCTAAATTTTAATAGGCATAATTTGAAAGATTTTATCTTCTATAAGGCCTTTTTATGTATGCAGGACACATATTGGAAAAGATGTGACATGTTATTAGAATTCAGCGATTGTTTAGCAGTGCAGATGTGCACAGTTAAACCCCGTCAAACGCTCACAGTTTTCATCTGAGCCCCATTGACACTTTAATTATCACCCTAAAATAAACAATAGCAGATCCAGAGACCTGATCTTCCAGCTGACCACCTCAGCTTCAGGTATAGACTTTTCAATAACAGCCCCTAAAGCAGAATATGTCATTTCTGTTCCATTAGCGTCATCAAACAACTCACAAAAATAATGAACATTTCAAACAGGTTTCCCTGCTTCCCTCCTATTGGCCAAACAATCAGATTGAGCCAGTCTGCTGGCTTGATCGGGATGCTTAAACAGAGTAATGCTTTGAAAATACCACAGATTTGTGAATGTCATATTTGTCTCTGAATATTATGTCAGGATAGGAAAAAGTATTGTAGCACAGAAAAAATTATACACCGCAGCTTAAATTCAGGTCTATTTTAGCAACGTTCTCTGTCTTCAGATGCCTGGTAAGCACTAAATTTATCCTCTACAGGCATATTTTTGTTTGTGTATGTATACATGATACATATTTATGATAATCATCGTCTTAGAAACATTTCAAGACCAAATTAGGAAACCAAATGTCTTATAAATGCTGATGTCAGATGTTGCCTGCATCCCTGAACCAGGCCAAACTGAATCTGCTCACTTTTAATGTGTTTTCTTTGCAAAATCAGGGAGAAAATCTGTAGATTTCAACATGATAAAGTGTGTTATGCTCACCTGAGTATACTACAGTACTGATAGCTGAAAGCATGATGAAATTAGTCAAAATATTTAATAAACACATGAGGGCTGACATGAGGTCTCTATGGACATCAATTACACGTGGGCCTGTTAAAGAAAACTTCTAAAACTCTTCAGTTTAGATGCTGTCCTCAATTCTGTCACTGCTGTCTGCCCCAATTTTCACCGAAATAACCTCTCTGAGAAATAGCACCAGATATGCTTTTTTCAGAACCGCTTTTCACACTTCTGTATTATCATATCTGGCAATGGTGGCCTGCATAACAGGTTAATAGGGAAAATCAGAAGTGCCTGATGGGAAATGAGCAAGTGATGAAGCAGTGTCATTAGAGGCTTGATGAGACATGCACCTGAACTGCCTGAATCATCGTTCTCCAATCTATCATTTCTGGGAAAGCTGTTTGCTCTGATTCTTTATAAGACTTTTCAAAACATATTTGATCAGTGATGAATTTCAAATGATGATGAAAGTTTAAAATGGTTTTTAAAATGCTTCAACTAAAACGAATAGGTCTTTATTAGTTTATCAATTTGGTTTTTGTTAAAATCAATTGCCTTTTGCCGTAATCAGATTTGAGTAACGTGAAACATCTCTGTTTGTTTAGAAATTTAATCGGCTGTAAGTGTCAGTGTCAAAGAACCTTAAAATTCCTGCTGTTCTGTTCCCCCATGACATGTTTATGAGACTTTGTTAGGCTGATGTGTCACGGGTTCATGTTTCCCTATTAAAAACTGCCTCTCTTGAGTCATTAACAAGCTTTGTGCGGGAGTAAATCATCAATAACGTGGATACAGCACAAGGCAATGAAAAGAAAAAAACACACACATACATACTCCAGGCTAGTTTTATTGCAGATTTTAGAGCAATTAAGAGCCATTTATTGTTCTGACGTGTTGAGGAATGAGCCGTTTTAAAAGACACTGTATATAAGTCAAATCATTATTCATAAATGCCATTCATTTATAATAGCTTATAGCTTATATATTTTAACATATATCTACCCCACATTTGAAGTAAATATTCACAATATTTGAATGGAATGAATGCTGATGTATGTGTATGGGTTTACTCAGTAGTGTACCGTGACTTTGAACCTTGGCCCTCTCACCCCCTTCCCTCATCGGGAAAAAAGTAATCTCAGCCTAAAATCAGCCTCACTTACCGTGTCCTCTTCTATAGTACTGCATACGTTACCTTTGACAAGAAATGCAACAAGCAATCAGCACAGTGAGTTTGAGAATTATCACCAAAATAAAACAAAATGTAATAAATCATCATTATCCTCAAGTCCTCATTACAAATAATTGCATCATCAAACAATTGGTGTGTGCATTTTTAGTGGAATATGGTGACAACTGGCCAGGTTGCAAAACGTATGACACACAAAACCAGCAAAATTTAATGCAAGCCGACTAGTGCTGTCAAAATTAACGTGTTAATGAATACAATAATTTTTTTTTTTTTTTCAGTTTAATGAGTTAAAAATATTTAACACAATTAACGCAGCATCTTTTTTTTTGTCATCCTTTATATGATCACGCTATCATTCATTCAAGTGCTATTAAACCATTCAAGCATGATAAGATGCAAAAAAGAACTTAAATCTGTACGGGCACGCTGTCCGTGAATCTCCTGTCTGTGTGACAAACACATGATTCATGCACACAGAAAGCCGCTTCAGACAGCGCGCCGGCCGCATTCAGTTCTCTTTCACGCTCAAACAGACACAAACACACAAAATTATGCCAAAATGCCCGCTTTATCGAGTATCCTTGTAAGCACAGTCTTAAATGGGTTTAATAAAGTCTTAAATTACCATAAAGAGTTGTGAGGACATCGGATGTATATCAGATCCACCGAGTCGTGTGCATCAGATCTTAAAGTGACAGCAGCCTAATAAACCTGCTGCTGTGATGTCTGTCATTAATAATCATTGTTTATTTATTAATAATTTTATAAATCACTCACTGGTCTTGATTGAATATTTTTGTAGCTTTAATAAGGATTAATCTATATTTAATGTGAAATGAATGTAACAGACTGTAATAAACTTATGATTTGGGGAAAATATTAATGAAAATATAAACTGCTGGGGTTGAAATGCTTTTAAAAGCTTTGGCTTTCTGCACCAAATTACCAAATCTATCTATCTATCTATCTATCTATCTATCTATCTATCTATCTATCTATCTATCTATCTATCTATCTATCTATCTATCTATCTGTCTGTCTGTCTGTCTGTCTGTCTGTCTGTCTATCTATCTATCTGCCTACCTATCTATCTGCCTACCTACCTACCTACTAAAACTGTCTCATTTGGGGATTAGGTTTAGTGTTAGACAGAAAATATCATTGGCTCACTATAAAAACAATAGAGTTTAGTCTCTACTGGAAAGTGTGTTTTGAGTGTGTGTGTGTCTGTCTGTCATAGTAATATTTAATCACATACAGCTCATATCCAGTGAGTGAAGACCAAACTAATGTGTTAGTGTTGTGTGTTACAGGTTACCAGGTCCCTCCAGAGTGCCCGCTGCAGGCAGCGGCAGTAGCAGCAGCAGTAAAGCCCACGGCTCCTCAAACCTGAACAGAAGGAGCCAAAGCTTCAACAGTATTGACAAGAGCAAACCACTGCAGTATGCTAGCGGCAACGACAGAGGTGAGCATTAAACAGACTTTACATTAATATCTTAATATTACAGTTTTTCTCAGTTGCTTTGGCACATTTCTCGAATCATCCTTAAAATTTGCCATGTTGTCAATATAATAGTGATGAATATTTCAGAGGTAAACTATGGCTACAGTTTTTATGACAGTGATTGAAACTGCACAAGACTGCACTTTGTCTGTATGGCATATATCAATTTTAACAGTACAAATGGACACATTACTGTATATGGGAGATTGATTGCAAAAGACTGGACAGGATTCACAGTTTTGTGTTTACTGTTGGTCTCAACAAATTACTGTAAAATGTCCTTGTGATAAATGAAAAAGACAAGACTATATACATGCACTGTATATATGTATTCATGTGTATGTGTGTGATATAGTATGTATCTGTATAAAGTTCATTTAGCCTACTACTGTAAGTGTAAAGCAAGTGTAATATGCTACTGTAATATTAAGATTATAGCATGCATACCATATTAGAGTGCAGTGCACATTGCTGAAATACATACCTGTTATGTCTATGAAATACTTGAATGATTGAAGAAAAGGTTTTTCTCCAAACATTCAGTTGCATCTTTAGACCCGCATAAGTCATTGTAAGGTCATGATTGAGAACATTGTTTACAATAGTGGTCCTTATTTCACCAGAAAGTGCCCCCTTTGCTTTATCTACCTCTTCCTTTGTTTTGCCTCCCTACCCTTCTCCCTCACATCCTTACTCCTCTTCTTCTTTCCAGCTGTTGACCCTTTTTGTTTCCATGATGTTCTTCGATTATCAGAAATTGTAACTCTTGTGTTGTACTCTGTCTATATATGCTTTCCAGTTGAAGATTCATGACATGCATCTTTGAGCTGTTTTAGAGAACTGGTTGGGTCATTGGTTGATCTAATGCTTTACATTCTCCTGAATACATTAGTGAAATTCTTGATTCACCTTCAAAATTCATCAATTCAGGACACATTTACAAAAGTCTAATAGAAATGTATAGACAATATACTTGTATATACACATTGTGATAACTAGGTCAACCATTTTGCATTTAATGACTTGTGCGATGAACTAATAACTAGATGTTTTGAGGGGTAAGACTATTCAACAGAGAACCATATAATACATTTTGAGCAACATGATATTAGCAATTGATAATGTAGGAAATAGCAGATGGTTGTACATAATCAATTGCCTGAATGTACTAAAGCATTTGCAGTTTGTTCAAAAGAATGAGAAACTGCTTTTATGATGTGCACAAGTGACTAGATGATGGTGGTTGAACAAGTAGTTTTGAGAATTTCAGTTCTGATCTGAGAAATGTGCCAAAGCTACTGAGAAGAACTGTAAAATCAAGGTTTCAGCTTGTTATCAACATGAAACAGCATCAGCTATATTCTGCTATCCACTAGATGGTGCCACTATCAAAGAAACAATAGAGCTGTGGTACAGGGCAAGATGCTCTAAGCTGGTTCCCCCAGTGAAAACTGCATTTATTTTTTACATTTTTATAATGACGTAAATAAATCTGTAGAAAAACACATTTCCTGAGGAAAACTTTGGGACTTGAAGTATAATATTGCACTGTGGTTCCTTTCTGGTGTGTTATTCACATCTGAAAAGGTGATCTGCCCTAGGCATTCACTGTCCTCCTCCTACATATTTCGAGATGACGTTAATGTTATATTTTTGCTTCTTCCACATAACCAGCCTATTCAGAGTTCACTTCAGATTTCATCTTCCTGTCAGAGCTGAACTATCATTCAAAGCTGACTTCATAAAACCACACGGCTATTTAGTCACCAGTGTGTAAATCTCCACAGGCTAGTTGGTTACTTAATAAATCTACGCTAGACCTGATGGAGTGTGTCGATTGAAGTCAGGTTGGGAGTTCAAAGACGTGTGACCTGTATTTCGCCCCTAGTTCACCCCTCACAGCAAGGATCCATGGCGATCGGTGAACAAAACGCAACTGATTTCCCTCGCAGACTGTTTGTTTTGGCTGTGCTGCCCGGTTAGATTTATACCGGACTTTACTGGTCCTTGTTCACTGTTAGCACAGATGCTGGTGTTCCCAGACACTGGGTACAGAGAGGGTGAGACGGCACACACAAAGCCAGACAGAGGGTCTCACATGGCAGACGGAGCTTTGATGAATCAGAGAGTCCTAATAGGCGACGTCTCTCTGGAAACCCATGGCTGCCCTTTTCCATCGGGCCTAACATTACTCAAAACCTTGATTTACAGGGCTACTGCGCTAATACCTCCACAGATGAGAAAAGCAAACTCCCATCTGCCTTTTTTCCCTCATCTTCCTTTTTCTTCTGTCCAAAGAGTTTGCCGCACTGGGGGAACCATGGGAGGGGCTGGTAGCGAGAAAATTAGCTCTGGTCCAAAAACTAGTGAGCTGCCTACCTAGCATTTTAAGACATCATAGGTGCACTGTTGACACAAAAACTGTTCCAAACAATAGGCAGAAAAATGATGCTGCCTTTTGAGACTCAATGTTTCGGCCAATGTTTTTGTAAAGGTGTGGTCACGTTAGTGAAATTTCACAGGCAAACATGGTTCATTGTACATTGTCAATAGTGTAGCAATATATGAAGCAGTTCGCACAGAAGTCACTCTTAAACCAAGCAGCTTTGTTTTCTTCAATGTGGTGAATCCGTGTGTCCTGCTGTGAAATCTTTGAGGAGAAATCTTTCTCTCCAAACAATGGTAAATATGACTGCTCCTTCATTGGAGAGGATATCCTAGAATGCATTTTGCCAAACGAGAAACTCAAAAGGCAGCAGAAATGGTCTGGTACTTAAATGAATGGGGAAAACTGTAACTGTAGTCGCACTTTACAGTTAAAATAGACAATTAAACTTTTTTAAAAAGGCATTTAATATGGCGGCTGTAGGTATAGAAGTCCCGCCGTACAGTTAAAAGAGCCATTCACCTGTTTGTTTATGGCAAAAAATTGTGCATTAGCTGGACCAGCCTGAATTTTTTTTTTTTTTTTTTTATGACACCATTGTTGTGTAATTCTGTTCCTGATTTGAAATGTGTTGTTAAAGCATAATATCTAACAACAGTTACTTAGATTTCGGTGCCCATTTAAATAGATCAGGAATTTCCAAACTATTTTGTCTGCCCCCTTTAGTACCCCATTAGATTTAAAGTTAATATTTCAAATCGTCATAGTTATGTGATAACTCCCCTGCAGTTCCCTCACATACCCCTAGGGGTTCAAAAACATTAGCTGGGAAACCCTGAAATTAAATATAAAATATATTATATAATACATATAATATTTATAATATGTACAATATGAAAATATCATTGGTATAAATATAAAAAGAGCTAGTAATTTCTAGAAATAGTGTTGTGAATATGGCTGCTGAATTGCCTGAAAGGGACTTTGGCCAAATGTAATAAAGAATAAATAAATAAAACGCATATTTCCTTAAATACTGAAAAGTATAGGTAAAATTAGTTCAGGGCTAATTTGCATAATACTTGTGTCTATTGTTATGTATTTATTATGCTTATTGTATCATCTTTGTTAGTTTAGCAACATGCAATCAATTGAGATGTGAGTTTTATTTGTGCTTCATGCTGCCCACATAGTGTTCCAAATCAGGCACTTATGACGGTTAGAATGCTGTCTTTGTAGCCCTCTAGGCAGCTCGCTAGGTTCTGGAACAGAGCTAGCATGTAGTCTTTCATTTTATGGCAGGCTTGAATACAAATTTCATAATCTGGAGTTTGACCTTTAACTGATTTAATCCTTAACCTCAAAATCTGTCAGCACCCAGTGCTACCGTCACCTACGTATTTCAGCACAAAGCCTCTCTGCGGATGCAAATCTCACACTGTTTATAAGCCCTATGCCAAGTTAGTAGGCACAAACACTTGCATGTTAAGTAGTCTTGTATAACAAAGCTAATTTCACCATTCACACTGGCTGCGGGAATGAATCAGCATGTTTGCAAACGTTAGCTCAGTTCAGGATACTTTCAAAAGCAATGCGTCCAGTTCCTGGATTAGTTTTGAAAGAAATTATTGTTATTTACAGTCGTGCTTAAAAGTTTGCATGGCCCTTGTAGAATCTGCAAAATGTTAATTATTTTAACAAAATAATAGTAAAAAAAACAGCCGCGGATCATCCAGGTAACCACACACATATTAAGAATCAAGGGTATGTACACTTTTAAATGGGGTCATTTTTATTAATTCAGCTATTTTTTTTTAACATCTTTTATGTAAAATATTCGGGACAGTACTACATAAAAAATAGCATGTTCCCTCTTATTTTGTTAAAATAATAACATTTTGCTGATTCTGCAAGGGGTATGTACATTCAGTGAACTTCTGCCATTGCTTCATACAGTAGCACCTGTGACGGTGGAGATGTATCAGAACTGGACAGAAGAGATAACAAAGAAAGCCAGAGGCAAAGGAAGTAGCTAACGCGATCCATTCTAGATTAGATAGTTTCTATCAGTACACCTGTTAATATGTTTGTTTTGGAATGTGTGTGTCATCCTGCCAGACTTTCCAGACCAAAGTGGCATTTCACTTTCAACATAAAGTGGTGTGGAGAAAAGACGGGTAGCTATGGTAACCACGTTTCGATGGTCTGGTGTGTGTATGTGTGTGTGAGAGGCTGTTATTTAAGCTGCTGTTATCTCCAAAGACGGGGTTAATTTAGCTGACACATGCACTGAAGCCCGATCCACACAACGCTCATTCATAGTCCAATCACTGTTCCCTCTACAAGATTTTCAATGGAACCAAATGAAGTCCCATCTCCTCCTCTTTTCCTTTGTGTTTAGAATTTTTCAGCTCGAGTCTTTGATATATCTGGATGCAAATCAAAGTTAGGGACAGCCTGAGTTACTGTGAGATTAAGTAGATTTACATGCTGTTTGTTGTGTTGTAAGGCAGCTGAAGCATTAGTGTATTACTGATCTTTTTAAATGCACAGAAACTCATTAAAATTGTATTTTATTTTCCTCATGTATAATCTGTTGAAGTTCAGTGAAAGCAATCTGATTTAAAAGCACTTGAGAGTGAATCTCACAAAAACACCTCAAAATCGAAATAAAACACTAAGAAGTTTTATTTTGAATAAAATAAAAAGAATGAAGCTTATTTTTCTTTTCTTGTTTCTTTTCTTTTTTCATTCTAAAATGATTTTAATGACAGTTAAACTTTTTATTTTTTTATTTTACTTTTTTTTTTAGCAAGAAATTACTTTTAATCAAAATGTATTTTATTTTATTCATTTTCATTTTATTTTCTTTTTAGTAAAAATGTGAAAAAAAAAAAAAAAATGCTTTTGACTGGTTGCATGAGATTCAATCTTAAAATGTAAAACATACCCTTACAACATCCCGTTACAAAGAAGTACTTGAGTACATTGGTGGAATCCATGATAATACCATGGTAATTTGGTATGTACCACGGTGCTGTATGATTACCATGTTCCTATGCTGTATTCATATAGATGCTAGAAAGAATGTCGTTCATCATAGAAGGAGAAAAAACCCAGCATGGTAATATATTGGTAATTTTTTGTCAATAATGTACAATCCACAGAATTCTAGTCAAACTAATCTGATTTATATACACTTGCATTGTAAAGCATTTTGAGTCTGCGCCCTGTGCTTTGCAATAGGAAGTTGTCATTATTGGACTGGTAGTCAAGGCTCAGACAAGTTGCATTTTAAAGGATGTTACATTTGTGCAATGTCATGGTCTAAAAACTTGATATATGTAGATCTGTGATTCCTCAATATGAACATGATGTATTTATATTGGATTAGGTATGTTTATATATATTATTCTGTGAGCCATGTTGATTCTCTGCAAAACATCACTGCATTTACAAAGAACAAGAGGGTGACTGGCAACAACAAAGTATTTGAAATCCCACAAAATCAATTTAGGAGCCAATTTTCTGCCTGAGTGCATTGCAGCATTGCTTAGGATTTCAGTATGCGGTGGTTGCAGAGTAAAGATTTGGATGGGGCACTATCTATTTCTCACGTGTTTATAGGACAAATCCCTTTCCTCTTATTCTAATATTTGATTATTGCTGCAGTCTCCAATTTCCTCCTTGCCAAACACAAAGTTTGTATTGCTTCTAGGGTGTGGTTTTATCAGTCTAACAGATGTGTCCACTGTGTGCTCTGTTTCTCTGGCACAGAGTCGGTGAAGGGCATCCCTCTGCCAGGCAGCATGAACGGCAGTGGCTCGGTGCCCTCCAGCACCAGCGGGCAGCAGCTGGCCTCTGCCATCCCCTCTCCCACCGCTGGAAAGTCCTGGCGCAGTAAGTCCATGAACATGAAGCACAGTGCCACCTCGTCCATGCTGGCCACCAAGCCGCCCAGCCCAACCGCTTCCCCAACCCCTCCCTTATCATCTGATCGCCTCCGGCCCCCAATCACAGATGCCTCCAAATCAGCCCCTGGCAACCAGCGCTCCATGTTGGAGAAGTTCCGGCTCATCAACCCTCGCTCCGCATCCAGAACCTCACCCTCGGTGGCCGAAATGGCTCTTCAGGAGGAGGATGACTTGTCGGAGTTTGGAGATGAGGGGACCTGCAGTCCCACACCACCCTGCGGGATCTCGAAACAGCAGGGGAAGACCTCCGCATCCTCCTTTGCACCCCCAAACAAGACCAACAACTGCAAGAACCAGAACAATAAGTCCTTGCCGCAGCCTAAAGACAAAGAGGACAAGAACAAGACCAAGAGCAAAGCCAGCACACCACCCAAAGAGGAGCCAGTAATGGTGGAGCCCTCTAAAAAGGGCTCCAAGATCGCCAGCCTCATCCCCAAAGGAAGCAAAACATCCGCAGCCTCTGTGAAGAAAGAAAGTGCAATCCCCGCCTCCAGCGGCATCCCCAAGCCTGGTCTGAAGGCTCCAACGGCGACCGCCAAGCCTGCAGCGACTCAACCTAGTGTACCTGCACCTAGTGTACCTGCTACAAGTGGTGAGAAGACCAAACTTAGTAAAGGCAGTCAGTCTATATATATGCAGAGATCTTTGGGAGGTTTGGAGAATCGTAAGACCAGCATGGTGTCATCAACCAGTACCTCAGCACTTTCTGGATCCGCCACTTCAGGGCTGGGTGGTGGAGCAGCTCTAGGAGGCAATGGGGCAGTACAGCTTCCCCAGCAGCAGCAACACAACCATCCCAACACAGCAACCGTCGCCCCCTTCATGTATCGGTGAGTGATTCTAAAATACAGTTGGACATGATTGTTGCATTTTCAAATGTCTTGCTTTGCATATTGTGAAGGATGTTTACAGAAGTTGTGGGTACCTGCTTAATGATCAAGGATCTTGATCCATCCTGTTCAGTCACAGAAGAGTTTGATGTTTATCTGCTTACCCCCAGGGCATCCAAGATGTAGGTGACTTTGTTTCTTCAGTAGAACACAAATGATGATTTTTAACTCCAACCGTTGCGGTCTGTCAGTCGTATAATGCTTGTCAACGGTAACTCCGTCTATAAGAGTCAAAAAAACATGCACAGACAAATCCAAATTAAACCCTGCGGCTTGTGACGACACATTGATGTCCTAAGACACAAAACGATCGGTTTGTGCGAGAAACCGAACAGTATTTATATCATTTTTCACCTCTAAAACACCACTATGTCCAACTGCCTTGCGCATCCGGTTGGTGAGGTCTGAAAACGTGTTCTGATGACAGAAGTAATGTCGCGCACTTATACTTCAATGAGTGCGAGACATCACTTCCGTTGTCAGAGCGCGTTCAGACCTCACCAACCGGATGCGCAAGGCAGTTGGACATAGTGGTGTTTTAGAGGTGATATAAATACTGTTCGGTTTCTCGCACAAACCGATCATTTCATGTCTTAGGACATCAATGTGTCGTCACGAGCCGTAGGGTTTAATTTGGATTTGTCTGTGCATGTTTTTTTTGACTCTTATAGATGGAGTTACCGTTGACAAGCATGTTTTACTGAAGAAACAAAGTCACCTACATCTTGGATGCCCTGGGGGTAAGCAGATAAACATCAAATTTTCATTTTTGGGTGAACTATCCCTTTAAGGGCAGGTGGGCTTTCCTTGTGATCAGTAAATTTGGTCTCTTTGGATAGAATTATTTCTGTTTTTTGGACAAAAATCCCTCAGTACAGAAAGCAGATGCCAACTGGTCATTTTTCAAACTTACTATGTCCTCATCATAGACCCTGATGACTTCTAGTCCGGGCAGGGCTACTGGGTCTATATATCTAATGATGCTTAGAGACATTAAAGGGTAAGACTCTGACAAACGGACAGATCTGGGTTTCTTGGTTCTATTCTGGGTTGTAAAATCATTATCATTATCTATGAGACAGCAGGACCATGTCTCTGTAATTACCCTCTATAGACAGGCAAAGATGAAACCCTCATCCCCAGGAGGTCCAGAATAATAACCTCATCTTTTACTCTTCTTTTTAATCTGCTCACTGCTAACCAGACAGGTACTTTAAAGAATCTCTCTTGCCAGATACTATTCGTAATCACTCATTCATTCATGAGATACACCATAAACACAGCAAAATACAATTTTTGTTTAGATGTGGAAATTAATAAGATCTGAATGTTAAAGAGTTGGCCTGGTGGGAAATGCACATGTTCCGACATGTTGCACAGTGGTGTTTCTGTGCAGGCAACCCGGATTTCAGTCATTTTCGAATCAATCATTTCTTCTCTGTCCTGTCAGAGTAAAGGCAGAAAGGGAAATCTGGAGGATGTCTTGTTAAATCTGACTGTGAGTGGTGATGTTAACAGGATGGATCTCTTTTCATTATAGATTGTCTAGACAAGAGTCCTGTTTTGACCAGACAGGGTGAGACCCCCTTACACACATACGCTGACAGAGCAACATAAAGCATTATTAATTACAGACAAATATATGTTGAACTAACCATCTATATATACAGTTTATCAAACCAGCTTTTAGACCCACAAACACACACCCACTGATCATCTGTCCATCGCATCACATATCCAATCTTGCAATGCTTTGTAAGAAAAAGCAGCGGGTAAACGTCTCATCTCGACAGTATTAATAGCCCGAGTGGGAACCGCTGAGACGTTTGCCAGACCGCCTCGTTTGAGGGGCGTGGCTTCCCTCAGTCCTCACCAAGAGACTAGTGACATCACAAATGATGACTAATGAGGGTGAAATGGTTAGAGTGGAGGAAGAGGAAGTGGGAGCAGAAAAGAGAATATTTGATTGATGGGCAGAGGGCATTCATAACAGTTTGAGTCAGCTTATTAAAAAGACAATGAGAGTGTTAATGGTAGACAAAAACTGACATCAAAGACAAAGATGAGTGTTAGAAGCGAGAGTGTGAGGGTATTGTCCTTGAGCAATTGTGTATGTTCAGTAACATGTTTAATCCTTCACTTGATAAAGAGCTCTGACCCCCGCCTGACATGCCTGAACAAACTGAACCTTTAGAGCTCAACAGCTCCCATAAAACACACTCACCACCTTACCGGCCTGCCACAGGTTCATTATTCACAGGAAGACGATGACGTTTTCTTAAAGCTGTGTTTGGCATTCTCGGTGTCGTCTCATAAGGATTATAACCTAAAGTCTTAATGGAATTTTAAACTGGAGCCCTTATCACACTCCACCACTGCAGATCTTCCTCTCAAGAGCTTTGCTTCACTCAACGGTGCTGCGAGGTGGTACACTGCATTTTGAATGGGTCCTGATGGTGAGCATGCTCTTTTAAACTACACTTATGTAGGGTCAAACGTTTTGACATGATTGACAAAGGTGGGTGAGTTGAGGAAGTTGCATTACCAGCCTCAAAACTGCATTTTTGTATACATTTAAATATGTATACACTAGTGTTCAAAAGTTCAGTTTGGTAAGATTTTTTTATGTTTTTGAAAGAAGACTCTCAACATGGCTGTATTTATTTGAATAAAAATACAGTGGATTTTTATTCCCAGTGGCATGGAGAACAATGGGTTCACCACCCATGTATTGCCTCTCCTCCCATCAACACTCTCAGCTTCAGTGATGTTGCATGAAAACTATATTAAAAAGATGAAATGATGCATCTGATGCCCATAAAATCTCTGTGTGTGTCCTTACCCGAACTTCTGTTGAAACTGTCTGTTCATTCAGCTCGCCTACCTGACAGTTTAAGCCCTCTTCCTTTCTGCATCATTTGCTTATTTGCATTCGCAGGCAGAGTTTGTGTGTATATGTGTGAGTGTTTGTTGTCACAGGAAGTGCAGTATCTGAATGGCATGAGTGTGGAACACGTGGTGAAACTAATAGTGTGACATGCTTCTGAAATATTTGGCTGGTGAATTGGATGTGTATGACTGTGTGTGTGTGAGAGAGAGAAGGGAATGTTTATCAGGGTGAGTGCAGATGTCCTGGGACGACTTTATTGTAGATGATATCTGTTTCAACTGTTTGAACAGCATTGTATGTGCATTTGTTTGTCAGGTTTTGCTATATTATTGGATACCAGGTGTCCCCACAATGACAGTAAAACCTAAAAAAAAAAATAAAGTCGCTAATTTATTGGTCACGTGACCTTTTGCAATGCCTAGTTAAAAGGTTAGTTCACCCAAAAAATGAAAATTCTGTCATTAATTACTCACCCTCATGTTGTTCCACACCCGTAAGACCTTCATCTTTGGAACACAAATTCACAAATTAAGATATTTTTTGATGAAATCCGAGAGGACTCGTCCATACACAGCAATATAACCACCACCTTCAAGGTCCAGAAAGGTACTAAAGACATTGTTAAAAAAGTTGACATGACTGCAGTGGTCCAACCTTAATTTTATGAAGCAATGAGAATACTTTTTGTGCGCAAAAAAAAAAAAAAAAAACTTTCTCTTCTCTTCTGTGTCATTCTCATACGCTGTTTGCATTCAGGGTTCCAGGTTCTACTTCAGAACGTCGACTCATTATTGGCCGGCTCCTGCGTCAGCATCACACGCGTGCGTCGTGCTGCTCACGTGTGCAGCTTTGGCCAATACTGAGCCGGCATTAGGACGTAAACATGGAAGCCTTCACTGTGCTTACTGCATCAACTGCATAAAGATAATGACAGGGAAGAGAAGAGATTGTTTAATAAAGTCGTTATTTTTGTTTTGTTTTTGCGCACAAAAAGTATTCTTGTCGCTTCATAAAATTAAGGTTGAACCACTGCAGTCACGTCAACTGTTTTAACGATGTCTTTAGTACCTTTCTGGACCTTGAAAGTGGTGATTATATTGCTGTCTATGGATGAGTCCTCTCTGATTTCATCAAAAATATCTTAATTTGTGTTCAGAAGATGAACGAAGGTCTTACAGGTATGGAACGACATGAGGGTGAGTAATTAATGACAGAATTTTCATTTTTGGGTGAATTAACCCTTTAACTAGGCTTTTTTTTTTAGAAAGTGACTGAAACATTTGCCACTTTTTCATTAAAGCAGTGGTTTTATCTTGAAATTGGTGGTTTCCCTTCATTTTTGGGATGATATGCAAAAAAAAATGTACTTCTCTGTGTAAAATACTAATAATTCATATATAATATTCCCTTTTTCTTCACTCAGGACGTATTCAGAGAATGACTGCACTACCGTGGCCCCCCCTGAACCGTGTCTCAGTCCCACAAAAGACCTGGTCTACGGCAAGACCGCCAAACAGTGCCTGGAGGAGATCTCAGGTAGGATGAGTACCGCCACATGTGCACATACACACACAGTCAAACATAAGAGAGCGACACACACTCAACACACCAAACACATACACTCACACAGAAGCCGAAACACAGGCACAGATTCTCTCTGCAGGCCTCTAGTTCCATGTTGCTATCACAGCAAGAAAAGGTCAGATATGACAGGTGGACAAAGGCCGGCCTTGTTTGGGAGGCCAGGCAGCAGAATGTGTTGTTTATCTGCGCTTCTGTGTATTTCTCTATGTGTGGGACTATGATGTGACAGCTGATAGCTGAAGATAGGTGCCTGGGGCTCAGGCTCTGCTCACACACATCTTTTAACAACCAGTCTGTGAGCAACTGTGAGAAATAAATGCAAATTGTGCCCAAATGCTGCATTTACCTGCGCTGCAATTTCTGGAAATGGAGGGTGCACTATGACATACATTCCTAGATGTTCATTTCCTGTGTGAATATTTATCAGCACAGCCACCGTTGTTTTAGCTCTATGCTTTGGTTTATTTCATTAATTCCGTACAAGATGAGATTTAATCGGTTTGCGATCTGGCTGCTTGTGTGCATCCCTGAGGTTCCCTGTTGTTATTTTAATACATTTTGTTCGTAATTAACAGTGTAAAAAAGCTCAAAACAAACTCGACTGGAAAATCTTTCCACAAAAACCAGCCCACTCTTCTTTAATGAGATATAAATTAGTGTTCCAGCTTGCACAAAAATGCCTGGAATGTCAAATTACAGTGAATAAACTGCAGACGTGAACACATAAGCACAAAGTGGTCAGTGTTTGCACGTCAATGAGAATGCAGCCCTGCTGTGGTCATTTTGAAGGTGAGGGACATTGTTTGCAAATTGATCTTGAAGCAGCAATAACATTATGACTCATGGTCAGACGTTTACTGCATGTTTTGCACTGCATTGGAAGAGTTTTGGGACAATTTTTGGCAGAAAATGGTTATTATACCCTGAGCTGTTGAAAACAAATGAAGGAAATAGATACCAATTTTAAATGGTACAGCTAGATTGTAACTTTAAGGTTTATTCAGTAATTAAAGATTATTAGACTTAATCTCAGATTTTTTCAGATCCATGTCTCAAACTGTGCCATGATTTGCTCTGAAGTCAGAGTTTTTATTATGAAATCCAATGTTTTGCCTTAATTTTTTTGCTCGATATTCCTGCTGTATGCAAACAATTAATTCCTGCTGTTAACAAGACAATTAAAGTCTTAATTTGTGTGTTTTTATTTGAGGATGATACTTATTTTAAACAGAAATTAGAACTCCATAAAATTCCCCTGAGCTATGAAAGAGGAACATATAAGAAAAATCATTTTCCCTCTTGGATAGCATGTCTACAGGCTTTTTCCCCTCTACATCTCGTCATGTTTGAAATGCTTTGGTTTGACCAGTGATGTGGTCAGGGAAACCCTCACATGGACTACTTATAGATGTTAACCTCAGAACTCACTTCCTGTTGAAGTTCAGTTTGGGTTCCACCCTGTTGTAAAATTAGTTTCACTCAATGCAAGTAAGAACAAAATTTATGCATGCACCTGTTCTGTTTATGCATATTTAGATGCTTGGTTGCTTTGGTGGTGAGGCAGGTAGTTGGTAAAGATTATACGATTGTTTGATTAAAAAAAAAAAAAAAAAAAAAAAAACGACCTTTGTTACATTTGTTGAATTGTCCAGGATCTGGTTATGGTCCGGATCTCTGGTTAATTCTGAAATATCAGGCAAGCATAGCTTGTCGGAGTCCATGAACGGATTTAAAAACAAAAAACAGACAAACATATATAATAAAAAATGAATTAATAATATAATATAATGTAATATAATATAGTACTTTTTATGAATTCAATATTTCATATAGACAATTGTCTGATTATATTATATTATATTATATTATATTATATTATATTATATTATATTATATTATATTATAATTTGTCTTTCATCATTGTAAAATCATGATAGCAATATTTTTGTGATGAAATATATTATAGTCTTAATGTTAAAATCTAGCTTTATTGTATTGTATTTTTATGTATTAATTAAGTCTGATCTATAAAGGTTGAAAATCTCTGTTTTGGGATATATTATAGTCATAGTTCGGCTTTTTGGTATGATTTCCTTTCCTTTTCCAGTTGAGCTGTGTGCTGCAGCTTTTCCAAATGCATTATCTTAACACCTCTCACCAGTATGAAGACAGTCTGAGGAGAGATCACAGTGTTACGAGCCAGTTTTGTCTTACGCTATTCCCACAACACACACACACACACACACACACACACACACACACACGCACACACAGACCAATACCTGTTTGGCTGAGAAGGTGTGTGCTGACTCGGTAGCTAACAGCAACAGGAAACCAGCCGTCATTGCTGCAAAGAGAAACACAGAGAGAGGAAAGGAGGAGATGGATAAAGAGAATAAAGCAGCTCACAGCATGTTAAAAGGAGCAGGCGGACCCTGAGCTTGCATCTCGGAGCTCGCGCACACACTCAATCTCTGCTCCTGTCCCTTGGAGCGAGCCACATGCGCTCACTCCAGCCGGTAATTAATAGACAGAGTGTGTGAAGAGACCTCAGTTGCTGGGAGAGAAACAAGAAGAGAGGGAAATGCCGTGAAGGATGTGTATCACAATTTAACCATATTCTGGTGCAGATCTGCTTCTCGTGAGCCGCCGTGCTGCATTGAAGGAAAGAAGTGATAGAAGAGGAAGAGAGGAGGAAGACAGGAGGAGTGTGCTCTCAGCACGTGTACCTGGATGCTGGTTATTGGCTGCGGCGAGCGAGCGTGTGTGTGTGGGCAGGATGATATTTGACGCTCCCTGGTGCAAGGGGCAGTTTTGCGACTGAGCTTGTATGCCAGCTGCCACCTGAGGCTCTCAGATCATGTGAGGAGGAACAAACTTCAAGATAAGGTAGAAAAAGTGCAAGGGATCCTAAAGAACGTGTGAAAATATGAAGCGCGGAGCCGACTTTTCTGTGTTCCAGGGCGGAAGCCCGCCTCGCAAGTCACCGCAGCCTCTCCCAGACAATCTAAACCTCCGCAAGCAACGTTCTCTCGGCAACCTCGTGCTGCTTAGCGATGGGGAGCAGAGGGTTTACACCTTTGAACTGGATGAACCGCCATGCCCGCCTTCGTCAGCCTCCGGGATTTCATCTACATCACCCTCGCCCCAGCATGGCCGAGGCAGCGCTCGTAGACACCCCGAAGGCAGCACCCGAGCTCGGTCGCTCTCGCTGTCCCTCACCAAGATGCTCTCCCAGTCCGAACACTCCCTTATACCTGTGCCCTGGGGTCGTAAGTCCAGCCGGATGGCACCGCATCAGCACCAGCGGCCGGAGTTGGTGGATAAAGCGGGCAGCAGTAGAAGATCAGATGAGGACACCCAGGCAGGTCCAGCGGGTACTGGAGGAGACTGGGAGCTTGAGAGTGCCAGAGACGAGCAGGCACAGCTGGATAAAGAGGTTATACTCACTATGCTGGGAGACCTGGAGCAGGTTTTAAACCCGCAGACACGCCGTAAGTGCCGTGCCGCATAGCTACACAGAGTCACTCAAACTCATCAGTAACATATTGTAACAGTCTTTGTGTCGTCCTTGTGCATTGTTGTGGTAATGGTTATATTTATCCCTGAACTCTGGGTCGACAGTGTGTGTAACTGCATTAGAAATGGTTCTTGGGGATGTCAGGGTGAATTATGGTTCTCTGATCATGCTATAGAAGAACATTTAGCAGCCAGATTCACCTGCCGGCTATGGAAGCATTGCCATGCTGTCTGCAGCTGTGATCAATAGCTCTATTTACCCTCCCGTCGGTGTGATCCATGCTTTTATTCTTCACCCTTCTAGTATTAACCGTCAACCACGGGGCTGTTTGTTCACAAGCCCACCACCTCATCTTATTGAAGTAATTCAGTTCCCTGTAGTTCAGTCTGATAGCAGCATTCCTTTACATAGCATTTGTTAACAAAAGGGGCTATTTCTTACTCTTTTAGTGGTTACTATTATTACTGCTAATACTTAAAGGGATTGTTCACATAAAATTACAAATTCTGTCTGAAAATCATTTACTTGCCCTCATTCTAAACCTGTGTGCATTTCTTTTTTCTGTGAAACACACACAAAAAAAGATATTTCGAGAAAATTTCAGTGCTTTTTTTCTTTGACCATACACTGAAAGTCAGTAGGGTCCAGTTTTGTTTGGAGACCAACATTCTTCAAAATATCAGAGGAGCGAAATGCATACGAGTTTGAGTAAATCATAATCTTTCAGTTTTTTGCTGAACTGTACCTTCTAAGTTAGGGTTTTGTTCAAATCTCTAAGCCTAAGTATTAAACTCTCGTTCTCATTTTCTATAGACAATATTACCTGAAATTATACAGGGTTTTTGTTGTTGTTGTTGTTTGAGGAAAGGTGTGCTATTACATTTCTAAGCAATCTGGCCAATGCTTTTAGCTGTGTGGAAGATGATATGCACAAAAATCCAATAAATTTACAAAAATATTGAGGTAGGGACCCAAGCAAATAACCAATAAACAACCACCCAGAGCACTTTAGTTACCACATAGCAACACCTTAAAACCCACTCATAACACATTAGCAACCACATAGCAACACCCTGACAATCAACCAGTAGGGCCTACATTACAGTAAATTTTAAACAGCACATAAAATGTAAAACTTTTTTTCCCCCCACTAGTCAACCTTTAATCGATATGTCTTGAACCAAAATTAGTCGTTATTTAAATTACCTGTAGGGGCGGCTCATTTAAGGCTTGTCAGCAGCTACTGTTATGATTGGCTATTGTCATTACATAGGAAACAGTATCTATGCCCACTAGAGTAAGTGTTTTTCATGTGAGTAAGTGTTTTGAAAACATCATCCATAAAAAAAAACAAAAAAACAACATAATTTACAGACAAAGCATTATGAAATCATTTACTTGTAGTTTGTGATGCAGCTGCTGTCAGATCCAGTACAATTGGCTGTTTCATCTTTCAAGAAGTTTCTTTGCAAACTCTCCATTACACTGTGCATTGCTGACAAAACAAAATGCTCTGAACAAACATATAATCCTTCAACGCGATCCGGGAAGCCATTAAAATACACCATTTTACCTCGATTACGATTGATGAAGGTTTTTTTTTTTTGCCCTCAATTCACTGAAAAGGTTTGTACTGTAAATATGCTTGACTATTAAAGGTGGGAGCTCCGACATAGCTCACTTTCAGCAGTTATTTTATCTGTGGTTTGTAACATTTCTAACAGATTTCTGCTTGTTGTAAATCAGATACAGATAAATTAGCACAGTACCAGTGTATTTATTTGAATGCATTAATGAGAGAGTGATTGCGTGTGCGAATTAGTCATACCATCTCTCTATTAATTGTGAAGCTGTGGGTTGTAAGTAGTTACTTTAAAAGTAGAATATATGCTATAACTTGAGTTTCTAATCTACTTTAGTGATAAATCACAGGACGGGGTTGAAAACGAGTTTCTGCGCTCCTCTCGGTTCACGAGATCTTCACATGATGTGCAACTGCTGTCTGAGTGTTCGTGTGCCACAATTCATCAGCGCAGTAGCTCAATATAATGATACACATCTGATGGTCTAAAATCTCTTCAATATCCAAACTGGCAAGCCTTTAAACACATACAACTGACAAACTTTTGTGAGGACGCAAACGAAAGTGATCTCACTTCGGGGATCGTTTGTGTGTGTCTGTGTGTGTTGACTCGGCGTTTGAGTTCATCTCTGTGTTGCTTCAATGCCTCTGACTGGACGGGGTGGAGTCATGTGACTACACAGGCGGTAGTATGTTTTTAAGGGGAAAGTATAAACAGGATTCAAAAAAAAAAAACCGAAATAACCAACATGGGAAAATGACTTCGGTTAGAGGTTCTGAATTTTGGTTTCAATTACTTTTCGATTAATCGTCCAGCCTTATGTCACAGGTCACCCAATATCAATATTTGGAGCTTGATTAAATAAATGCTTTGTTTATAATGAGAAGGACATTTAAGCTATGAAACCTGCAAGATGTTTTAATGGTACAAAGACCTCTTACATGTCAAAAGATCAAGGCAAATTTAATGTCATGACACCTTTAAACAGGTTTTTGCTACTGTACCTTTAACACTACAGTATATTTGGCTAAACTCTTTGCTGTTAGCGCACGCAAATCTGCTGTGTCACATATTTGCATCCCTCTGAATTATGCAAAACACAAGCAGCACAATGCAACTGACACAGATTCCAGTTTGAAGCTGTAGACTCTGAGGTTAGCTTTCACACTGGCACAATGAGGTTAAATCAAAGCAAACTCTCAGCTACCATCTGATCAGACAGAGCCAGCGGTGTGTCCTCACACCCTCCTTTGCTGCTGACAGGCTCAAGTGGTGCTTACAGAAATGTGTCTGCTCACCCGGAGGGCAACAAGTGCAGTTATACCACCTAGAGCCCTCGTAATCATCAAATATCCAAGTCAGAAGCTCTTGTATTGTTTGTTCATATCCAAGATTCACATGCATTGAGAATAGCCATGCACCTGCAGTATGTGTGTGGGTTTTAAACTCCCCTTTGCTCTGTATGTGAGGTAGTGCAGGGGAGAGAAATTACTTTATTTCCCTCACACAGTTTGGCTGAATGGTCCATTACAAGCCTATAAAACAAGCCTTCTGGGTAACAGAGGACCTGATACTCTTTGTATGTGTTTGTGCTCCAGGGCCATACCTCTCAGGGCTGTAGGGATCAGGATGGTCAACTAGTTTAATTAGTGAGGTTTAGTGTTGTTGTTTTTTTCTGTTTAGTTGTTTTAGTGTTAATATTTTTTGTGGTGTGCTTTAAAGGGATGAACTTTGAGATGTACCCTTTCAAAGAGGATTTTAGGATGGTACTGTAGCTAAAAGTGTCAACACAGTAATCTGTCTCAGAAATGTTGCCTCTCTTGAGTCATTCCCTTTACATCATTACCGCTACATCTAGTCATCTTTTGTAAGAAATCAAACTGTCAGCTGCAAGGAAAATAGCTTTGTACAAAGTTACACATATTTTTGGAATGTTGGTTTATGTACACATTAAAACACATTAATTACTCCCCCTCATGTCATTCCAAACCCGTAAGACCTTCGTTCATCTTCAGAACACAAATTAAGATATTTTTCATAAAATCTGATGGCTCAGTGAGTCCTGCATCGCCAGCAAAACAGTTAACACTTTCAGATGCCCAGAAAGATACTGAAGATGTATTTAAAACAGTTCATGTGACTACAGTGGATCAACCTTAATGTTATAAAGCGACAATATTACTTTTTGTGTGCCAAAAAAACAAATAACGACTTTATTCAACAATATCTAGTTATGGGCGATTTCAAAACACTGCTTCATGAAGCTTCGAAGCTTTACGAATCTTTTGTTTTGAATCAGTGGTTCGGAACATGTATGAAACTGCCAAAGTCACGTGATATCAGTAAATGAGGCTTTGTTACATCATAAGTGTTTCGAAATTTCAATGGTTCACCACTGGGGGTTGTGACTTTGGCACACACTCCGAACCACTAATTCGAAACAAAAGATTTGTAAAGCTTCGAAGCTTCATGAGACAGTGTTTTTAAATCACTCATCACTAGATATTGTTGAATAAAGTCGTTATTTTGTTTTTTTGGCACACAAAAAGTATTCTCGTCGCTTCATAACATTAAGGTTGAACCACTGTAGTCACATGAACTGTTTTAAATATGTTTTTAGTACCTTTCTGAGCATTGAAAGTGTTAATTGTCTTGCTGGCAATGAAGGCCTCACTGAGCCATCGGATTTTATCAAAAATATCTTAATTTGTGTTCTGAAGATGAACGAAGGTCTTACGGGTGTGGAACGACATGAGGGTGAGTAATTAATGACAGAATTTTCATTTTTGGGTGAACTAACCCTTTAAGTTTATAAGATGCCTTATCAAAAACAGTTTAACTTTTTAAAATGCATCTCAAAACTCTTCCATTCTGTTAAACTGTTTTTGAATATAATAATGTAACCAATGCAAACATGTGCTCCAATGCTCAAGACCAGCTTGTCAGCTTTTTCACTTATAAAAATATGTTGGTTTGCACGCATTGTCTGATCTTTACAACCCAGAATGTCGCATCCACAGGAATCTCATCATTTCTTTTCTGTGGCAGTATATGCATCTTTTCATATTGCACTGAATTTGCAGTCTGGCTCTGTATTTGGTGATCATTCATGACACCCTCATACATGATTGTGCTCTTCATCATGTCTTCAGTCCTCTCAGACAGATCTTCCACTCAGACAATTTGAGTCTCGCTCACTTACATGATTGTTTCTGTCTGTCAGATGGTTTGCCTTCCAAAAAACATTGATTTGGCAATATCTGTGTATAAGTGTCCTAAGCAGCAGCACAGACATGCTAAAACAAAATATCAGGTGGGGTCGACTTACACAGGAGAGAAATAAGGTTTGACCTGGAGGTGTTTGACAAGTGAGAAGTGCTATTGAAAATAGTTCTGGGTGTAAACCTTAATGCGATTTGTTTTATCATGGTTCACATGGGAAATCACCTATATTCCATACAGTGTGAAAGTAAATACAGTACAGTACAAAGTTTTGATTTTAAATGTCCACATAATGACCGTTTCACTGCAACTCCATCACAAGAGCAACACACTTAAGATCAGTGCACAATATACTGTATGATAGCAGATTTTTATTAATTAGTGATAGAAGTTTATTATTATTATTATTATTAATTAGTGTTTCACATCATAGCTCACGCCATTGACACAGTATTTTACAGTCAGGAGGTGTGCATAAAGCCAGACGTGATTGGATCAAATAAGCAGGTCTCTGATGGGATGTGGCAGCCATGCAGACCTGCTGTTAGACCTCCTACTGCCATCATCAGCTTGTATGAGTGTCTCTTTGAGTGTCTTTGTTCAATGAGTTTAATGTAGTGGAAAAGAAGCACTTAACTGATCCAAAGTCTGTGTTCTAGTGGTGTTATGTTGAAAATTTTTTCAAGCTTCTTTGATGTAAAGTGCATGATTGCCTTTGAAGCCTTTTCCTGGCTTCATAAGAGTGTTTTTGCAATTTAATACTGATTTATTTACTATTATTATTTACAATTTTTTCTGTAACATGATAAACATCATATCCAGCAGAAAAAAGATAGATATGCTTTGTTGTCATTTTTGGGGAAACACTATTTAAATATTAACCAATCTTTCCGGAGTCTCTTAGTAGATTTGTAAATGAAACGGTTGAGTGAATAACTCAATGACACATTCATAACACACAAAAAGACACTCATTGGTTAATAACAATAATGCTGTAGCTTGCAGAAAAGGTTCACTGAATGAATCAGTGAATGAATCTGAATGAATCATTTTGGGGGAACAGATTCAAAAAAGTTAAATCAGTGCGTTCATACCGAGTGTTCTTCACTTCTGTTCAGAAAACGAGGATGAAAATATGTGAGTCCAAAAAATGACTCCGTTCTTTCGATTTTGACAGATTTCTGCTTTATAGGCAAATCATGCTCCAGCCAAACTTTGAGCCTGGCTTAGGGGTTAAGAAGTGGTGTCATAGCACACGGATTACTCCATGCTCCGTGGAAAAGTGATGACCGTGAAATCTGTCCCTTTATCCCGTCAGCTGCACAGCAAGCTGTAACTTCAGCATCTGAGTTGACATGCAAGAGCAGACAGCCTCCTCTCACTAACCGCTGGCCGCAGCATGTTTGACTGGTTCATATGCCGAGTCTGTTTTGCCTTCCAGACTATTTACTAGCAAGCATCTGTAACAGCGTATCCAATGTTTTCTTTTCTCTGTCCACCAGGGGAGGATCCAGAGACTAGAAGGATGCGTACAGTGAAGAACATCGCAGATCTGAGACAGAATCTTGAAGAAACCATGTCCAGTTTACGTGGGACGCAGATTAGCCACAGGTGGGTGTTAGTTCATCGGAATGCCCAGAGAAAACATATCAGCAAAGGGTAATTTCTAGGCTAGCTAATGTTGGTTTGGTGCTAGCTTAGCTGGTGGACCAGCAAAATATAAGTGGTGAAGCTGGTGGACCAGCATGGTCTTATTTGGAAAGCTTTTTGCAGTGAGCCTTATCCATGAAGATATATATCAGTTGAGTAAAACATCATAAAAAAGTAAGTTATTAGTTCCAAAAAGTGACAGCTGCACTTTTAAAAAATTGGGTCTCTTTTGCCAATTTAATTTCCTTAAAGACAGAGCTCAGTTTGGCATTCACAAACAATGCAAACCCTCACTGTGCCAACATCTTTGCTAACAAAGACGCTCACCAATCTCATTGTGAAATGAAAAATGCGTTCTATTTTTGCCGAGTTAATCATTTATTAAAACCATATTGCCTGTAAGACCCAAATTCCCAAACACCCAATTACTGAAGAAAATACTTAAGCGTAACCACATTCGTCCGGCTCTGGTATGGCCTATTTCTGCACCTCTCTCTTTATCTCACTCACAATGTGAACGTAATTTCACAGGAAAGTGGTTCAGAGGCAGCGCTCTGACATGACAGATGGTGTTGGCCCTCTCTCTCTCTTTCCCTCATGGGGAGCATCTTCTTTGGAAATCAATGCTTGGCCTTTTTGTTTTTTTCACAGCACATTGCTTCTCAAAGGAGCCAAAAAGGTGTTAGACATTTCCTCATACTGCCTCACCGTAAAGCTAAAAGAGCCCATGAATCAAAAAACTACAACCTTTCTTTGTATGGAGTTCATAATGGTCAGATATATATGTTGTTGACACAAGGCCATCAGGCTGTGCTCGCAATGAATGAAGAGGAGGAAAAGCTATTAATCACTGTGACAAACTAAACATAGTATATCAGTACAATACTTTTTTTTTTTTTTTTTTTAACAAGCTTGCATAGATGGAAAGAAGATAGCAATCCAGCCAGGACTCTTTTAATTGTAGGAAAGAGCTGCATTTTCTCTATTGTTACATCGTTCGGTTTTCAGGAATTTGACCTGTGGTTTTCTGAGATGTTGACTCACTGTGGATTCCATCATACATCTCATTGGAGCTTTTGAAATTGACTTCCATTCATCTTCAAACATACAGCACCATATGATTGGTATACAGTCTGGAAGAGTATAGAGTACACATGTTCTTTCAAAATCACCTGTACACACATATTCACTGCAGTGCTGGGAACGCAACAAAGCTCTATTGATCTGATCCTGTGTTCGTGTTTGGAAGGTTCTCAGAACTTAAATATTGTATTGATTGATGTTGAAAAAAAAAATCCTCAGTATATGAGTTTGAGATCTTCAAGGTCTATACAGCATCTCAAAGAAAATGAAAATCCTTGAAGACTTGAAGTCAAGAATCTTATAGGAATACTTGTTATAAATACTATACAAGATACTATATAGGCAGATTTAGTCATGTAAATATATGTAAATTATGTGTAAGTAGAGTTAAATTTAAATTTGGTATCACTGTATGATCATAGTCAATAGTCATTTTATAATGAGGTTCAAAGCCTCGTTATACAATGGATCCAAAACTTAGTCTCAGACTTTTGAACACCGACTGTGTACGTAATGCACTGCAATAATATGTATATAAAACAGCTGAAATCAATTTATCACATATTTTACAGTGTTTGCCTAAAATTCACTAAAATATGTGCATTAAGATTTCAGAACAGCTCCTGTTAATTGGCAAGCATGCATGACTATACTTCCTGATCTTAGAGAATGTTGAAATAAGCTCTAGCTCTTTTTTACTCACTGGTAGTTTTTATAATTGTGTTCCCATTTCATCAGGCCATTTGATTTCTGGTCGCCTGTTCAAGGCATAGCAGGGGAGGACAGCAGACTCAGAATAATGCTGCAGTCTTACCCTTTCCCAGTAGTGGTAGCATGTTGCTAAGAGACGGGGGATTGTCGAGAAGACGAGACATCGGGAATATATATAGAGGAACTGTCAGCTGTCATGAGGAGTGACATCAGAGAGGGAGATAAATGCTGGTGACTTGGCCAGAGGGTGATTCAGGGAGATCAATAGATTAGACAGAGCAACCTGCCGAAATGTGCTGCATCCAGTGATGTTTACTAACTCGAGATTCATGATTTATGTTCTTAGCAAGCCATAAAACTCAGCTCATACAATTCCTTTGTAGACAAAAAGGGAAGTCATTGTTTCTTAGTTGGTCTGGGTTCTTTGTTCAACACTATTGGGAGTAGTCTGTGTACCGTACTGCAGGGATGCTCACATTACACAGTTCAGCAGACACTTTTAGAAAATTCTGGGTGTCCAGAGGGCAGTGAATAAAATGACTTTAAAAATGACCAAAAACCCTGTCAATACACACCAGTCAGTGATGATGGTATTTCCATATTTGTATGTTTTGCTTCTTGATTATGGGAACGCTTTACAATAAAATTTATTTAATTAAAGGTGGGGTAAGCGACATTTCAAAAACGCTGTTGGACATTGTTGATAATTGAAATTAACCTAAACAAACACACCCCTCTCTTCATTGCTCCGCCTCCAATACTCATCCTCCAATCCTAACCACCCTGCACCGAGTCGGTCTCGAACCCCGCTCACCGAGTGCACTAACAATGACGCTAAACGCCGCATTCTCTAGCGGTCGTCAGTGCGCCCTTCGAGATCACATCTCTTACTAGCTGGCCTTTGTTACACGCACAATGCGAGAGTGGGTGGCTGTGTACCACAGCTGACGCACAACAAAATAATGCTTTACGAAAAATAAAGCACAGATGATGAACGAACGACAAGGAAGCACAAAAAATGAATGTACAGTACACAATAGTAAATACAAACAAGAGTTTGTTGTTAATCGCCAACAGCACAGCAGCTCCAGACAATCAATAGCCGCATTTCCATTACCCTTTAAATTGCGCAAATTGAAATTGCAAATTGAAAATATGCCCAATGGAAACACGTCAATTTCGCAAAAACTCCTATATATCGCAAAAAAGTTTTTACGCTCGCATGAGGTGGTTTTTCAGGCAATTCAAAAAAGGAATATTTCGCAAAACTGCAACTGTTTTTTCGCATTTACAGGTCACCTACCGTATGTAAAAGTCGATCATTCTTTAAAGAGGGCGCGGTATGTTTGGACAGAAGACGAGAGTTCTTCATTAAACTCATAAAAGACAAAAGTATTACAGGACTACTGGATTCCAAACAACAAAGAAATGCCACAATATGAATTTATCAAGACCTTGAAGCAGATAGGAGGGAGAAACACCCAGAAACACCTCATACATGGCTGCTCCCAAGTATAAAGGGCTTTCCTTGCCATAAATGCTTGGATAACATGCCTACCTTGTTATCTCCTTTGATTAAAAATAATGGCTAGTGCAGTGGCTGGGATATATGTAAACCTACCAACATCTGTTGCCATGATTTTTGGAACGACTTATCGCGAGAGGAAAAAATATGTTTTAGTCGCATAACATCGGTTAATGGAAACGCCGTCATTTCGCAATAGGTTTTTATCGATATTTAGAAAATATTGCAAAAGTTTTGCACAAATCTGTAATGGAAATGTGGCTAATGACTTCAAACCCAGTGTTACTCACGAGTGGAGTGGAATCAAAGCAACCTCCGCGGCTCTTTTCAGGCCTTCCCGCTTAGCTCTCTCCACATGAATTTACTGTACAACAGTGGTTCCCAAACTGGGGTACGTGACATGACAGAGGGGGTACGCAAACAAATGCTGAGTTTTGTCGTTCATTTAATTTTTCCCCATCTTAAAATAACTAGATACCACATCTTTTGCGGTCAAACTGACTAAATCCATTTCCACACAAGCCACACATATGGGTGCTTATAGGTTACGTCATAGTGTGCTGCCTTTAGCAGATCGCGCTACATTACTGCCGTTCTCGACAATGTGATTTAGCACTTACTCGCATGAAAAACAAATAACCTTGCACAGAAGGTGCATAGAGATCAATTTAAGATTAAACTCTTGATACAAAACATACCTTTTGTGAGTTCTTCTTTTTAATGTTGATAATATTATACGAGCAAGAATGCAAATCCAAATATTCACATGTTTGCAAATGTGACATTGATTTTATAGAACAGTTCAACAGACAAACAGGTAATATTAAGTGATGTTCATCACAGTACTACTAGTATTTACTCTATTTTGCAACGAAATAATTGTTCCAACGAAAGCTACAGCAGAACTACAACAGACACAGCGGTGTTTCGTGAACGAATCTGTGGCTTTGAACGAATCATTCGTAAAAGTTATTGATTCAATGATTCATTCATGAATACAGCCACTTGCTTCGTTACTGAATGAACGAATGACTCGGTGACTCACACATTAAGACTTACCCCCACCTACTGGCGGTTTTAGTATGTAAAAGAATCACTTTTCACGTTTTTATCATCATTGCATATTTATTTATTGAATTTTTTTTTTTTTTTTTATATTATTAATGTTGTAAAGGTATTTATAAAGATAATAAATGCACTGGATTTAGGGGGTAAATATTGTCCCTTAATGGAAAAGGTGCAGTCTAAGTGGAAGAAAGGGGGTATGCAGAAGGATGGTAAATGCCTCAGGGGGTACTCCACTATAAAAAGTTTGGGAACCACTGCTGTACAACAAACAATAGTATATTTATGATTAAATATTGCCCTACCGTAGATAAATAAATGCTGTAAAAATGTTAATTGTTAGTTCATGATATTTAATGTCATGTTGGCAATTCAAACCTTATTGTAAAGTACCACAGTAATTAAAAAAGAAATATGAACTGCAAGTATCCCTGCCCTCCTGCATAAATCCCTCTAATCCATTTCTGTCAGTACTACCCAGCCAAGGCCTTCTTCTGTTTTTAGCTTGTGTATTTGTATGCTTCTCATTTTTATTTGTCTTGTCCACACATTTTTACAAACAACTCCAACCTCATGTGTTCAGACTGCGAAATTCAATATTACTGTTCAAATATGTATGTGTTTGTGTCCTATCTATACAAAACAACCGGTCAGCCATGCGTGTGACCATAAATGGCTTGGTATCCGTCCTTCATTGCTGCTGAGTCACAACTCTCTGGTGTATTTCATAACAAGAGCATCCACACACAAAACAGAACATGCTTTAATAGACACTCTTATGATGCTGGTGTCCACCCTTTCAAATATACCACAGCACAACAGAATAACAATAGGCGCGAAGCTGTTTCTGTAAATGAGACCCTCGGATTGTTCAATACAAATCAATACATGTATTTTTGGTCTACTACTACTGTAGCTCATTTTTTCACAGTACATTAAAGTGTAGGATGTTGTTAACCAGCTTACATGCTGGCTAACCACTAATGAGATTCGTTCTGAATGGACTTTGATGGTGTGGATATTAATATGCCGGTGCTGTAGTCATGACAACATCGCCTTGGCGCTGATGACTTATTTGTTAAGTGACACTCATTTTTGACCCCCTGCTGTTGTCCCCTCATGCAAATAACTGACTGTAATATTATTGGGGATATGCTTGTAGAGATTGTTTAAACAAGCTATTACATATTCATACATTTGTATATTTAATGATGAATATTTATGTGTATTCTAAAAAAATGTACCCTAGAAATTGAAAGTATGTCTGTAATGTGATTGTCTCACCACTAGAGAGAGCCGTTGCAGGACAGTCTTCTTGTATGATGGGTGTGTCATTATGGACATCTGCATTTGAGCATCTGTCCATATGCTGTTTTCTCACACGTTCCCGCATCAGCAAGCTTGTGAACGTGCGGAGACACCTATACACACGTCAGTTCACACATTTATATTCACACAATCAAAGACATTGATGGAGCACTTAACAAAGGTCAGGGGCTCAGACTGAAGTTGTGCTCGCGCTAACACGCTTGCTGATGGGCTGCTGCTAGTTGAAGTGGATTATACATGACACGATGAGAATAGCTTCCATTTTATGGAGAGCAGCAATCAAACACAGCCACATTGGCAATCTTTCTGCTTCAGCTGGGCCCTTTACACCACGCTGAACACTCACAACCTACAGATAGAAGACCTGCTGTAGAGAGAGACTCTGTCTAATAGAAAAAGTACCATGGTGATTATAGTTTTATATTTAGTTTTTTTTTTTTTTTTAGCCTTTCCTGACAGTTTGGTTTAGATATACTGTAGATTTTTAGTGTCTTTTTAGTATCTATCTATCTATCTACAACCCGAATTATGGAAAAGTTTGGACGTTTTTTAAATTTGAATAAAAAGAAAACTAAAAGACTTTCAAATCACATGAGCCAATATTGTATTCACAACAGAACATAGATAACATAACAAATGTTTAAACTGAGAAATTTTACAATTTTATGCACAAAAGACCACGGGCATCCGATAAAGGTCTTCGGCCTTGTCCCTTACGCACAGAGATTTCTCCAGGTTCTCTGAATCTTTTGATGATGTTATGCACTGTAGATGATGAGATTTGCAAAGCCTTTGCAATTTGACGTTGAGGAACATTGTCTTTAAAGTATTCCACAATCTTTTTACGCACTCTTTCACAGCTCTGCCCATCTTTACTTCTGAGAGACTCTGCCTCTCTAAGACATTCCTTTTATAGCTAATCATGTTACAGACCTGATATCAATTAACTTAATTAGTTGCTAGATATTCTCCCAGCTGAATCTTTTCAAAATGTCTTGTTTTTTCAGCCATTTGCTGCCAACTTTTTTGAGACCTGTAGCAGGCATTAAATTTGAAATGAGCTCTTTTTGTGCATAAAATTGTTAAATTTCTCAGTTTAAACATTTGATATGTTATGTATGTTCTGTTGTGAATAAAATATTGTCTCGTGTGATTTGAAAGTCTTTTAGTTTTCATTTTATTCAAATTAAAAAAAAAAAAAAATCTATCAGGGGTGTGACGAGACAGTTAGCTCACAAGACGAGACAAGTTCTAGTTTCTGAGAATGAATTTTCATATGCAGTAAAAAACAACAATACTGCAGCACTGTAAAAGTTTTTGCCACAAACTCAACTGACTGGCTTCACTCCTGTATGATTTCATATGAGTCTCTTCAGACCTTACAGCTGTACATGATTTATGAGCTTCTGCATCTTTTGAACTACTAACTGAACTCCTTTCCACAAATTCAGAATCAGAATCAGAATCAAAAAGAGCTTTTTTCTTGATACTGACGCTTCCAGTGCACATAAACAATACAAGAAACATAGTAATACAATTTAAGAATAAATTATAAAAAATATAAAACTATAAAAACACTAGATTTAGTCATAATAAACATATACAGATTATGGAAATATTTACAATATTTAAATTGATCATAGAAATAAAAACAATATAATTAAAAATGAATAACACAGTTTTCTTGCAAACAATAAGTGCAACAATAATCAAAGTACTCTCTCAATATTTAAAGTGCAAATGTAGACCAAATTTTTCTTCAAGCATGATACAGAGCTAAGAGATGGTTACAACTACACAACCCAGCCTAGCCCAAGCTTTCATATTGGAAGATATTTGCATGCATCAGGGAGCCGCTTTCAAAATACGGGGTATTGAAATCACATTTGAACGCGCATTTTACTTTCGCATTCGCGATCGTGCATACTCTGTGAATAGGGCGCGACGGTGCTGAGCACGCATTCTACAAGATCAGACATTTGTCAGACGCTTTTAGACTCTGTTGTGCAACGAATCCCCCGCCATGGTCTTGTCAGTCACTTATGACTGATTCCTTACTGATTCCTGCTGCACTACGTATGACTCTGCTGCTCGTGTTGGATGGAACTAAAGCAACCGTTATCCAACTGAATTAAATGGTTTTTATTTCTATAAAAAGCAATACGACAGTGGAGGCATAATGTAAATGTAGCGGTGGCATATTCTATCCTAATTTCACCCTCACACTCTTGTGGCAATATCGTGAGACAGCTTCTCACCTCAACGAGAAATCTCGTCACTTTTTTATCTCGCAAGATCTTGTGGCACGAGATGTCATCACACACCTACTATCTATCTATCTATCTATATGTCTGTCTGTCTGTCTGTCTGCCGGTATTACTGAATGGTATTAATATCTGATAACATCACAATGGTGCTACCATAGTAGTTATGGGTAGACTCAAAATATGAAAGTATTGGGAAAATTAAAGGTGAAGTGTAATTTCTGTACCATTGTGGAACCACACTGAATTGAAATCTGTGCATTGGAGTCTGTAATACGTGAAGAAAGCTATACATTAGCATTTCTATTCACCTCAATGGCTCTGCTCTCCTAGTATTTACTACAGTTTAAAGTTTTGGGGTCACTTTAAAAAATAAATTAATACTTTTAGTCAGAAAGGACGCATTGAGTTGATCAAAAGTCATTTATAATGTTGCAAAAGATTTCTATTTCAAATAAATTCTGTTCTTTTTTTTTAACTTTCTATTTATCAAAGAATACTGAAAAAGCACGGTTTCTACAAAAACAATGGTTTTCAACATTGATAATATTAAGAAATGCTTCATGAGGACCAAAACAGTGTATTAAACTGATTTCTGAAGGATCATGTGACACTGAAGACTGGAGTAATGCCATTACAGGAATAAATTACATTTTACAATATAATAAATAGAAAACAGTTCTTTTAAATCATAATATTATTTCACAATTTTTGTTTTTACTGTATTTTTGATCAAATAAATTAGCCTGGGTGAGCATAAGAGACTTCTTTTAAAAACATTAAACTATCTTACCAACCCTAAACTTTTGAACTCGAGTGTAATTTGAAATCTGCCATCTTCCCTCATGGCTATAATTGTTTTGGAGCAAATCACCTCAGTTGTCAAACACATTTGTGTATTCATCATATAATTCTTTGCCAGTTTGAAAGTTTTTTGCACCATGCGAAAGATAGTAGGTGGATATTTTAACTCTAAACTTTACTATAGAAACAGTGCTGCATTGCAGGATCCTCAAACTGTCAAGCAAACTCCTCACCTTGGCACAGGTGTTGGATATTTAAATGGCAAGTCAGCTGTTTCAGAAGCAGGATATTGAGCTAATTACCCAAATCCGTCTGCAGTCCCCAAAATCTCTCTTCTAATCTCCTTCTCTTCCTCTTTTTTTTCTTTTCTTTGTAGTACCCTTGAGACAACATTCGACACCACTGTAACTACAGAAGTGAACGGTCGTGGCCTCCCCGCCCTCTCGAGCCGCTCTTCCCCCATGTCTTGGCGTCTCGGCCAAGGGTCGACTCCTCGTCTTCAGGCCGGTGACGCTCCTAGCTACGCCCCGCCCAGATCCAGCGCTGGCACCACTGGTCGCTATGGTGACCCATCGAGGTTGTTATACACTGCCCCCCTGAGGAGAGCGGCGGCCTCAGGGGCTCGAGGAACAGAGCCGGGGGAGAAAGGTGGGGTTTCTGAGGCGGGGCCAGAGGTGGACGTGACCGGATACGGGAGCGATGGTGACATACTTGCCAAGAATGTACATGCAGATGATATCAGTGGGTAAGAAACTACAAAATTAGAAATCATATTGGATAACAAACCATGAAGAAACAGCACTTTTTTTTGTTGTTGTTGTTGGTTTTGTTGTTGGTTCTTAAATTATACTCAGCAAGGATGAATTAAATTGATCAAAAGTGACAGTAAAGACATTTATAATGTTACATAAGATTTCTATTTTAAATAAATGCTGTTCTTTCTATTCATCAAAAGCATTACGGTTTGCACAAAAATATTAAGCAGCACAACTGTTTTTAAGACTGATTTTTTTCTACAAACATAAACAATGGTATTCTCATAGTTTAAGCAGGTTAGTCAAACTATCGATCACTTTTTCTGTTGCTGTATGCAGTGTTTATAAAGAAAAGGCTGTTTGAAAAAAATTATGATCGATTTATCGTGCATTCCATCAAAGCAGAGAGGCAGTATAGCTGTTTCACAATATCCTTATGTGGGTGAAAAACACTCATACACCATCATATGTCTCTGTTTGGAGGAATAGCTCAGGGTCACGTATACATCACTGTGTGATGCACTATTGCTTCTGCCCTTGCTGTCTCTATGCTGATGAATAGACGGAGAGAGAAAAATAACACTAGAAATGAAGTCTATAAAAGACTGACTCACACGGGAACCATACCTGAAGAAACTCACATGAAAGTGATGGATTTGAGGATACTAAACACAATAAAGCTCCTGCAGTCAATTAGCTGAAGTATTACACTATTTATCGGAACGTTAATGTTTTTTGTACTCTGTCTAATCTGTGGCATGTTTGTAGTTCCCTGATTCTCACCAAAGAGCATTACATACTGTAAGTTAAAAATGATGGTCGCATATATGCACAATGCATTGTTATTGTTTTATACTGTTATAATATTTATTAATATTTAAAATAAATTTAATTTTTTATTATTTATTTTTAATTTTTTTTTTTAATTTTGTCATGTGATTTTTTTTTTTTAATTTTTATCTTACATTTTTTATTTATATTTTAGTTTGACACAAAGAAAATTATTCTGCTGTTTTTGTTTTTAATATTTTTTTAATATATATTTAAAAGTATTGCTGTAATAAAAAAGAATAGTTTATCCTAAAATCAAATTTCTTTAAATAAATTACATTTATTATTATATTCTGTGGAACAAAAAAGGAGAAATTTTCCAAATAATGAAAACCAAATGTCAAGCAGCCTTCAAGCTTCAGAAAGGACAAAAAAAGCACAGCTCATGCACTTTATTCGGAGTCTTCTGAGATCAAATTACAACTTTGTGTGAGAAACATACTGAAATTTAAATCCTCAATAACTGAAAAATCCCTTTGTTGTAGCTTTCAAATATCATTTGTGCTTCTGCAAGAACCAACAGCATTTGCCAACACTGACAAACATTGTCAAAAAAGTGATGAAAAATGAACCTCACCCCCTGACAAAAGCTCACAGTGCATTTGTTGTTTAAAAATTAAGGTATCACACAGACGGAGGTCTTTACTCTCGGAATGTCGACCTTTACTCTCGAAATGTTGGTCGCCCACCTGAGATGACGCCAACTCGAGAGGTCGTTCAAAAAGGAGTCAAAGAGATGCAAGGGGAAGACAGGTAAGACTTCCTGTTATGAAACAAACAAATAACAATCATTCCAATGAGTTCACCAATAAATGTATTTCATGATTGATTACAGGAAGTGTTTGTGGACATTTCCTGTAATATTTTAAATGTGTACATTCACAATACTAGCTGTACTGTGTGATTCAGCAGTGAAGGTAGTGGATTTCCTCACATTTAAGGTCCCTGACAGGCTTTGAAACAGCCAAATGCTGACGGGTTGAGAGGAAAGCTCATTTAAGAAAGTAAGAAGTTCTGACAAGATTTAAATGAATGTGTGACACTTTCCGTAACTCTGGAATTTTGGCAAAATGTTAGAAAATGGAGTTCATTACATTGCTGGTCTCCTCCACCGTGTCATTTGATAATAGGACCCATAAATTTTTTTAGCAGAAGCTCTAATCCGAGTGATTTATATGAATGTTACGCCATTTTGTGATGTCTAACTCTTTGAGGACTTTAGCAGAGTTCGGATCAGGTGATGAATGAGATTCAGCAATTGACGGACCTGATATCACCTTTCTTTGATCAATGAGCTGCTTCCTGCCTTTATCTGTGCTGGATGAGAGCAGATATTAATGACTGGGTGTGATTCTAACTGATGAGGTCTAGACGGTATCATAGCGGCCTGCCAATCACTTCAAAACCGGCATCTTGTCTTCTGTCAAGCAGATCACCTGTTAACACTGTCGACATACTGCCTGTTCCCTTTTGGAGCTTATTTGGCCCAAAATCACTGACTTATTTACAAGTCGTATTATTATTAACAGTATTTACAAGTCGTTTAGGGTTGTACATGTAAAGTCGGAATTAATTTAGAAAAAAACGGTGTGCTGAACAATATCTTGTCTTTACTTGTTCCTAGTATGCGTATTTTAAATGAGAAGCTCCAATGTAAAAATGTATTTATTTACAATAACCAGTATGGTCTGAGACTACAGTACCTGCTGCTTGGTTTGAAATTTTCTTGGCATTTGAGCTGTTTCCTTTCCTCGTCAGTGTCAAATGTTTTTCACAGCCAAAAATTCAGTAAAACGGCACAGGCTCAAGCCTCAGGGATGCATTGTATTTTAGTCTTGCCCCCGGTAACAGTCAGTTTGTCTGTGGATAAGGATCAGCTGTGCTGAAGATCCCCAGACTGAACCTCGGTCCCCAGACTAATGAACCCTACCTGTCCAGAGGGGATGTGATTGAGAAAAACTGTCAGCTCAGAGCCCCTGCGACTCTGGATTGGCATTGGGAAATTACTCTCTCTCTTTCTCTCCAGTTCATATAGCTTTCACTCTATAAGCAGTTTATTTTTTATAGCAGCTCACAAATTGCATTGCTCTGAATGTTTAGTATTCAGTACCTGTGTGTTTTATGGTTAGAATTTCACCGACCCCTGACTCCCTGACCAATTACTAGCTCTAATTGGGAAGATAAACATGATCCCTGTGCGCTTGTTCTCTGTGCGATGTGATGTTATAGGGTGGAGAGAGCAGGAGGTTCCAGAGGGACTCATTACAGTTGCTGCTTAATGTCATTCCAATCCGTCTCTGACTCTTCCTTGCAATGCACTTATAATCTACAGCTAAACCCATCACTCTGATTTTGGCTGCAGAAATCTGAATAATACTGTTAATTAATAAAAAAACTATGTGATAATATAAGCTGTTTTTAATATATAGTGTTGCAAAGGATTATGGGTTAGGAATTGGAGCAGACTCTTAATCATCTGTTCTACTCTATTCTATTCAATTCAATTGTATTCTATTCTATTCAATTAGATTAGATTAGATTAGATTACATTAGATTCGATTCGATTTAGATTAGATTATTTTTGCATGCACAGGTACAATTTGCAATTTCTACAGAACATTTTATGTTTATGACATCAAAAGAGGGATTTTCACCAAACATGAGCAGAGGATCAACAAGTATGAGCTGAAGAAAGTGTCTCTATCCACATCCATCCATCTTAAACATATTCCACACGGCTCCGGGGGGTTAATAAAGGCCTTCTGAAGTGAAGCAATGCGTTTGTGTAAAAAAAAAAAAAAAAATCCATATTTATTAAGTTATGAAGTAAAATATCAAGCTTCCGCCAGACCGCCTTCCGTATTCAACTTACGAAAAAAAACGGAACTGGCATCGCGTCAGTTAAAGGGGGGGTATCACACTGCCAATCTCATGTTAATCTTGAGTACCTATAGAGAGTAGTAGTGCATCCATCATATCTCCAAAAAGTTTTTAGTTTTATCATATTTATAAAAGATACATACTCTGTAACAAGTATTTCCGAAAACAGCGAGCGCCTGGAGGCGTGTCGTGTGAGCGGAGCTAGAGTCACTAGTATGCGCAGCTTTTGTGTAGAGATCGTCTACAAGCTATCAATGGTCAGCTAAACAAATGTATTTAAACACACAATAAACCATCGCATTATCCTTGGATAACTTTTGAATCACTATAATGAATATAGCAATGATGAATAATGAATTTATGAATTCACTACGTTCGTGTTGTTTACATTATATGCACTTAGCCGTCTATTGCCAACAAAACAGACATTTGGAGCAGTTTTACTCACCACCTGCGGTTCCGACTCATGACTGGGATCATTACCGTTGTGACCGCTCCATCTTTCAGTTTCAAACGATTTGTAAATCCAGCGTAGAACTGGGCCTTGTTTATAAAACCATAACCGCCGATCCCGAGGGCTCGAGCAGCCACGGAATAACACAAGATATTCTTTATTCATTTGAACCAATAAAAAGTGATTGCAACTATCAGTTTCTATGGTTATTTTAATAACAAATGTTGAGAGCGCATCAATGTATTGTGTGAGCACAAAACTCTCAGCTCTACTTAACGCTGGGTTCTTTGGGAAGCAAGGTTATCTTTCCCTCACAACCAAAAACACACTTCTTTGGTGACATTGTTGATTTCGTGACCTGTGCAGCGCTACCGACGACTTCCGTAAACCTGAACGCGCGTTGATGGGCGTGCTCTTGCACTCTCGCTCTGGTTGACATGTGCACGCACGCCCTTCCGGGAGAAGTGCCCGTATGAGGAATTCTGACCTGGTTGACATCACTCAGGCTGATACTCGAAAAAAAGATCCCGAATCCTGTAAGGATTTGGAAGATCATTTTTGGCACAGAAATACTCTGTCATTCGTCCAACTCATGTTTTGAAACTTTGGCCATGTTTAGCATGAAAATCCAACTCTTTAACAGTGTAAATAAGTCAGAATACATGAAATAGCCTTATACCCACCCTTTAAGCTTTTTCCGTAACTTCAGTAGGGAAGGCATAGGACGTAGTGTATGTGTTTTTTGAACTGCGAGAGTTTTACACTTTCTTCCTAAGTAGAATACGGAAGGCGGTCTGGCGGAAGCCTGATTCTACATATAGCCCCTTTAAGAAAATTATTGTAGGCCATTTTTGATTGACCCTAAAGAGAGGACAGGCAACAGTGAGAGAGAATCAAGAATTGATGTGGGCCAGACTTGAACTAGTATTACCTACATGAGCATCAAGGCAACCGTTGAATTGTCGATATACGCCACTGATGTTAGCATGTAATATCATTGCTTCACATGCTGGAAGCTCACTAACTTTCATCTGTTTGAATAAAAAAGCCAGTCAGTAGCGTGTTTGCATATTGGCAGTGTGTAGTAGCATAATTGTGGCTGTCATATGCTTTGAGCGGCCATCTGTGTGTAGTACCTCAAAGAGTGTGACTGCTGAGATTTGGGCATTTAAACAAAGCTCACTCCCTCTCTCTCCTGCTGTGGCATGTAGCTCAGTTTGAATCCCTCAGGCTGGGGAAAATGAGATTATTTCAATCTGCTGTTGCCCTTTTAAAACCCTGACTGCTGAATAAGCAGCGAAGCAGCCCGGCCAACAGCAACACGTCTCCCGTACAATGGCAATAATTTTGCTTCGTAGAAATCCGGTCTGAAGTATAAAAGTGAGCTGCTGCTAATAAATCTCACAGTGTTGTTTTTAGTAATCTTGTAATAATATTCATTAAAAAGAGAAAAGACAGTGTTGACTTGCATGAAACAGGTCACTTAACTGTCATTGCAGGCTGAATGTTATGGGAATTTAGTGCTTGTCTGACAAAAAGTATATATGTATCATTGTGGTGATGTCTGAAAATCAGTTGCCATGAGATTAATCCAATGGTTGCTAAAAGTCTTTGGCTATAAATACTCTCATCATGCAACATAGATGAGGCATGGCTAGCGGCAGCTCTGTGGTTGAGAAAGCAGGACCCGTACGACAGCGCGCAGACATGAATAAGTAAAACCCTTCACTTTCAGACTCAGAGAAAGAGGCTGGCTCCTTATGACAGCTTGCTCGGCATTTTTGTACTTGAAAGGAAAGCTTTGGGGATTGGTTTGTGTTTATTCGTGAAAAGGGAGTGAGAGCAAAGGGTTTCTGTCTGTTTGAAGGACTGATGCTAAAATGATCTGTGGTTTTGTTATTCTGTGGTAAACAGCGGGAGGATTTTGTAGCGATGTGATTTTACAGTCATTGACAAAGATTCCTATTAGACAGAAGAGATTTTGTGGGTGTTTCAGTATTTTAATACATATGTCTGTTATTCCAAACTGAAAATGATTCAGACTCCTGCACCTTCATTCATCACAGTAAAATGGAGCCATGGAGATGTTTCAGGTTATAGATGGTCATCTCATTTGGTGCAGGAAATCACTTACTAATTGAGATTCATTTGCCCACTTCACAAATGAATGAATATTCTTGCCCTGTTTCCCAAAGCTGCTTCTTTAACTGATTATTGATTCTTTACCACTAGAATAAAAAGACTAAAAAGATTAAAAAATATCACAAACCACATCTTTGAACAAAGGTTGAAAAATTGTCATAAATAATAATAAAAAATATCCATAATTGATGGATTGGTAATATTTTCACCTTCAGAATCCAGCTGAAGACCAGTTTAGCTCAAAGAAGTGCTTGACAGATACCTCTTTTTTTAAAACATGGGTCAAAAACATTATTTGTATTAGAAGAAAAAACATCAACTAGATAATGTGTGTTTAAATTTATAAAAGTGATAAATTGCTGATTAAAAAGTTGATAGGTGCTTTTGATACCCTTTTTCCAGGAGTATGTTTGTCTATATATTTGAAGTCTCCAGTAACACTTTGCAATATCCGACCATATCCTTCATGGCTCCCCATATAAGACCCCCTGCCAGCCTTCTGGGTTGTGTTTCTTTCCTGCTGCATTCAAGCTATCAATCAAAGTCCACCAAATCCACCATAATCTGACTCTAGACAGTTTAAGGTCATCCAACATGGTTTCTTTCCACAATGGTAACGGGTTAATAACATTTTGTTTACTCTTGAGCATTTTCTGACTAATCCATCATTATTTGCAATATACAAAGTTTGTTGGTGCGTCTATGTAAATCGCCTCTCTTCTAACTCGAACTCCAGGGATGTTAAATAGTAACTAAACAGAGAAAGCTGCTCAGATACTGATTTTGTTGTTCAGCACTTTTAAGTTTTGAACTTCAGCCACAAGCATTTACAGAAGAGCAGAGTAATTATTGCATTCTCACCTGGGATAAACCCTGAAGAGTGCTGCCTCAGTATTTCACTATTCCCTTTTGTCCTTTGTCTCTTTAATTCTAAGTTTATGTAGGACTGTAAGACTTAGGCCCTGTTTGCACTAGTGCATTTTCGTTTTTAAAACGCAGAACTTTTACACCTGTCGTTTACACTACTCCAACGTTTTTGACCCTAGAAAATAGACACTTTTGAAAGCGGAGGCTTTTGAAAACGATGGCGTGGCTGCCCACGTTCACTCTGTGTATCCTTGATGACTGTGTAAACAATAACATGGAGACTGAACTACAATCTTTGCTGGCTTTGTTGTCATTTTTAGCAGCACATTGTGCAGTTAAATTCTGCATTTTTTTAATACTGCAGCTGCCTACATGCGCAAGAGGCAGCTGTTTACACTTGTACGCATATGCCCAGTGTGCATGAACGGTCATGTGACATGCGTTTTCGGCCGTGTAGATGGAGATCGTTTCTGAAATGCTGTGGAAGCTGTGGTAGACAAGGATTGTTTTCATTTTAAAACACTGTTTTAAAACGAAAACGCACTAGTGTAAATGGGGCCTTAAGGCCCATTCACATCAAGGATAATAACTATAAAGATATAGTTCTAAAAATCGTTCTAAATGTAAAAGAATAGCAGACTCCATGGCACAACTATAACCGTAACGGCACAGAGAAACAATGTCATTGGAATCACATTCAGTGTTTTTGTTTTGTTTTATTTTTTTCAGCTGATGAAATTATAAAAACATTGACAGCCAATCAGAATCCATCCTGCTTTAAAGAGCTCAAGCATTTAAAGTGGCAGACAACAACTGCAGTGCGCTTATCATAAACAGAATGTTATCGTGCATTGGTGTGGACGCTAATATATTTTTTGTTATAGTTATCTTTATAGTTATCATTCTTGATGTGAACAAGCCTTTAAACTTGATGTGGACACATTAGCTCTGTTTCAAAACTTAGTGAGCTGCCAACCTAGACAGCACTTTTAGGCAAAATGATGCCGCCTTTTAAGATTTGCAATCCACTGTAGATTATAAACTTATATTTCATTTTCCATACTGAAAAGTGTGAATACAAATTGTTCAATATGTTGCAAATGGACTATTCCACCCAAAATTCAGGTGTACTATGTGTTTTTTGTACTTCCTCATTTGTAATTCGCTTTGAATTAAACTAGCTTAGCAACATGCTAACAGCAAACTGTACTAGAATCAGTTGGGAGTCAAGTCTATGTACAAGTCTACTGCCATTGTACAGTGTTGCAAATTGGATATGAATCAGAAATACCAGCTCCGACATGGCCATTTTTACCACCATTAGACGTTTCTGATGTGCTGGTCCTGATCAATACAGGTGCATGGTTGAACCATTACCCCTCCATCTATGCCAAAACAATCTGCATGTTTTTCTAGAACAAATGATAAAAGAATTAAGCAATTCTTCCTCAGATTGTAGACTGTCTGCGATTTTAGGATTCATACTGACTTCTTCATGCAGATAATGTGCATCTGTTTAGATAATGAATTTAATAGGAATACTCTGCTAGTGACAAACACTGCTCAAAGTCAGTAAGTAATGGAGTATTAGGATTGATCATTTCCCTGGGGATGTAAACAGAAACACTGTCCGCATAAACAAACAAGAGGTTTCATTAGTGCCCAAACAGATAACCGGCCTACATTACTACATTATATAATGCCTAACTCAAGGGTTTTCAAACTTTTTGATGACAAAGTTCCTAATTATGAAGATCCTCTTGCAAAGGATTTATATCCTTCAGTATAAAGTCAGCTATATACTCATTTATGCTATCTATCCATCTATCTATCTATCTATCTATCTATCTATCTGCCTATTTAACTTGTACATCCATCCATCCATCCTTTTTGGTGGACGGATACAGCTTATAAATCATACTAACTGAAAAAATGCAGAAAGTTTTTTCTTTGATGGGTAGGGTCAGTGTAAGAGGATAGAATATACAGTTTGTACAATATAAAAATCATTTTGTCTATGGAAAATCCCCATAAAACATGGAAACCCAACGTGCGCGTGTGGTGATCCTCATTTATGTTCATCAACTGTCCTTTCTGCATATTTTATGTCATATAATCAAGAATGCAGTTGACTGCCTCTGTGATTGTGGATTTGTCTGTTTGAGAAACAGAGCCTCTACATCCCTCAGTGGTGCCAGTGTATTGATTTCCAGAAGTAAAGGGGTGTATCTGCAGCTCAGGTCTGCAGATTTTGGTGGCGGCTGGTTGTCGGTTTCCTCTGCAATGCAGAAGTCGAACACTTTTTCAAGCTAGTGGAGTGACGTTTGTCTGTCCCTGATTTCATAAGAGATGGCATTGTCATACTCTGCCTCCACAAGGTCATTTCATTGAAACTGATTTGATTAAGCTGTAAAAATATAACAGCTGAAGTACATTTCACTTTTTTTTTTTACTTTGAATGACGCATCTTGTTAAGGCCACTATGCATTTATTTAATTTATAAATATGAGTCAGATATTTCTAGTTTCCAAAGTATCAGCACATAAAGGTCATTGTGCATAATTTTCCTTGTGTTCCCCGGCATGCAACTTCAAGTTTGACCCTGACTCTGACTTTGATTGGAGTCTGTGTCTTCTGGCAACGCCCCAGTTGGTTGAGGATGTCTGAAGCATTTCTCAGAGTGCATGATGGGCCCTGGGGAGGGGTGAGGTGTGGGGGGTGGGGTGGAGCTGTAAGAAGTGGTGAGATGTCTCTGTTTTCCCTCCAGCCTGTGTTTCGGAACCAAGCAGGTGGGTTGCATTCTTCCTCCATCTTCTTCCCCTTCTTTTTTTCCTCTCTCCTTTGCTTTTTCTTCCTCCCCTGGAGCTACAGCATGACACGGGCAGCTTGCAGAAAGCCAGACAGCATCAATCGTAGGGCGGTGAGTTAGTGTTCACCCTTTCACCTGATTTGGTAGTCATCAGTCACTGGTTTTGGGACATACTTTGGTATATTGGTGACTCTAACAGGCTTGTCACTGTTTGGTTTAATGTAAAGCTAAAGCTCTAGATATTAACTTTACATTAATACAAAATACTTTGTTTTCATTATTAAGATTTACTGTGTTAAACTGGGTTATTCTTTATGTTGTGCATTGTGTCTTTATATCAGTGTCAACATTCAAAGACTGCTAAATGTTGTACATTTTCCCTTTGGGAACCATTGGATTGCAAATATTGTTTCTGTAGATAATTCTCTTTGCAATGAATGTCATAAAAAGAATTAACATGGTGTTGTGGCCTTAAGACTTTATATGCTAATCGTTGAATTATTGAACTTTAGTGTTTGGGTTTAACTTGATTTATAGAAGAAAATGAATGGCTAATGGCTACATGCTCTTAAAAGACTGCATTTGAATGGATTCAGTTGTAGGACTGTTATGCAACCATACAGATGATGGTTAATTTCCCCTGAAAACATGTTGCTTTGCCATAATTAAGCCACAGCACGAAATATATTTAACAGACCAATGGGCACAGCTAGTGATCAAGAAATTGATTTGTTTTGATACACGTTGGAACCAAAATATGGCTTTATTGAGTGTTATTGTTTCATGGTTCTTTCAACACTGAATATTGCATGAGAATATTACTATATGCTTGAATGGACATCTGCACTGAACATCGAGTTAAAGTAAAGCGAATGCCGCCACTCATACTGCGAGGCATTTTAATAAAAAAAAAAAAAACAATAATCCGTGGTTGATATTCAACCAACCAAACACAGGTGCTAGAATCAATGGTCAGAAACACGTTTTATGTATATGTTTCAAGTGAAAGGCAAAAATTGCAGCCGTTTTGACTGGGATTGCTGTCATAAATGGACCGGTGTCTAAAGACATGGTCCAGAGGCAGCATGTCACCCTGGTCCAACTGTCAGTCACATCACAGATATGACAGCACAGAAAAGAATAAAATATTCAACCCATATGGGCAAGCTTCTAGGGCAGCTCTCTGGAGTCTTTATCCCGTTAGCAGCATTAAGTCTGACTGTTTTTATAAAAACTATACTGAATCACAATGGAATCATGTTGTACAGCTCCAGTAAAGTATGCCATATTTTGGTAGTCTGCTGCTTTCTCCACAATTTAGTGCTTGAATTCATTTAACTTGGACTGGCTTTTAGCAGGTAAAGAGACTTTTTTCATAGATATTATTATGCATACAGATAGCAGCCTACAGTATGTGAAATGGGACAGTGAAGTAAAGCACAGGACAAGGCTCAGAAAATCTGCTAGGTATCTACAATTCAGTTTAAATAAGAATGATTGGAATGGACAACATACATGGCCCTGTAAAAAAAGCAGTGGTTAAAGGGTTAGTTCACCCAAAAATGAAAATTCTGTCATTTATTACTCACCCTCATGCCGTTCCACACCCATAAGACCTTTGTTAATCTTCGGAACACAAATTAAGATATTTTTGTTGAAATCCGATGGCTCAGTGAGGCCTCCATAGCCAGCAATGACATTTCCTCTCTCAAGATCCATTAATGTACTAAAAACATATTTAAATCAGTTCATGTGAGTACAGTGGTTCAATATTAATATTATAAAGCGACGAGAATATTTTTGGTGCGGCAAAAAAAAAAAAAAACGACTTATTATAGTGATGGCCGATTTCAAAATACTGCATCAGGAAGCTTCGGAGCGTAATGAATCAGCGTATCGAATCATGATTCGGATCGCGTGTCAAACCGCCAAACTTCTGAAATCACGTGACTTTGGCGCTCCGAACCGCTGATTCGACACGCTGATTCATAACACTCCAAAGCTTCCTGAAGCAGTGTTTTGAAATCGGCCATCACTATATAAGTCGTTATTTTGTTTTTTTGGTGCACCAAAAATATTCTCGTCGCTTTATAATATTAATATAATCACTGTTCTCACATGAACTGATTTAAATATGTTTTTAGTACATTAATGGATCTTGAGAGAGGAAATGTCATTGCTGGCTATGGAGGCCTCACTGAGCCATCGGATTTCAACAAAAATATCTTAATTTGTGTTCCGAAGATTAACAAAGGTCTTACAGGTGTGGAACGGGATGAGGGTGAGTAATAAATAACATTATTTTCATTTTTGGGTGAACTAACCCTTCAAGTAAGAAGTGTTTGTCTCACTGAATGCAGAGAATGTAGACGTCCTAACTAACTAACCTGCCTAGTGTATATTGCCTATTCCAGAATCCGCTACTGTCTGTTTAGGGCGTCACATTTCTCAAGAGCAATGTACCACCCTAGATATTCACTGACAGTCGCCCTAAGACTGTTCTGCTGAATTAACTGTGACAAATTTCAATCTAAAAAGCCAAATGTTGAGGTAATTATTCATTAATTCAATTATTCACTAATAAGCATTAATTGACATTTTAAGTAATTCACCTTGTGTTTTGGTGAACAATCATTATATTTAGCTGAATTTGCATAAGAAGATAATATTTGCTTCTAAGTGAAGAAAAAGGGTAATACTTTTAAACAGTCATTTTTTTTTAAATCTGACTTTAAAGCCATGTAATCTCAAACTGCACTAGAGGGAACTCATTCCCAGCTCATTTTACCATTGACAATGTGCTTCAATATACAGTATAAAATTTGTCACATTTCATTTCTCATGGTCAATTACCACAAATATATATTTGAAACGGTGTCCATATTAATGGTATTAATTCTCAAAACTCAAGATTTTGAGAATATGAAACATTCAAACCCCAAAAGTTTTTAACACCAACACCCAAAATTAGATCATGTATTTCCTACTTGCAGTATCCTGTGAAGTCACAAGAAGTGGAGGTTTAGTCACCATTCTGGCTGTATAACAGTGACTGTGCTCTTTTCCTGCTGATGTCACTCTCAAAACAGTGGGCACACTCAGCGGGGACATAGGTGTGTGGAAACAAGACTGTCAAGGTGACCTGAATCAGTGAGCCCTTGCCAAAAAGTGTCCAACTGGCAAAGGATGCCCAACTAAGATTGAGTACCACAGTTTCAGATGTTTACTATTGCATTGTGGGAGGGTAAATGCAAAGAAGAAGCCCTAGAAAGCTCTCAGGCAGGTAAGGTTTCAGTAGAGTGCGTATTAGGGGAAATTGTCAACTGGCCTAGAATGGTGTTTGGTGGTTATTGATTTGTGTTGGTGGTCCACTTGCAGTGTTACGCTTCATTTAACATTAGTCTGAACTCAGGACTACCAGCACATCATAGCACCAACAAGTCAATAACTCTAGCCAGGTGTTAAAGAATTAGCAGCTAATGTGTGTAAAGTCATTGGATACTGCAGCCATTTCACTCTTGAATAGTGTCATTTAATGTGTAGTTCAGACAAGCACAACCATTGTTGATGTTATTAATAGATTTTGATGCTTGATATTGCAGTTCCAGTTCATTGTATTTGCTCTCTTAAATGATGGAATCACAATCATGATCATTAGACGTATCCTTTTTCTATAATAGTTTAATGACTAGAAGATGAATAGCATTTGGTGAATGAGAAATATCTTTCATTGGTATGATTCTTGAGAAGTTGTTGAGAAATAGTTAATGGTATTTGTTTCAGTTGGATGCTAATGGAGAAAGATACCAGAATGCTATCAAAGCATTGATCACAGAACTAAATTTAGATTAAATACACATTTTCCAATAAAAGTGCAAATTCTTTTTGTAATTTAATATTTTAAAAATGTTCAATAAAGTGTAAATGGTTGCCAAACAGAAAGCCGAACATCATCAAACTGGATACTTTTAAAAAATGTTGTTTTAAAGTTTTAAATTAAGCAGAAGTGGTGGTGGCAACAGCAATATAATGAAAGTTTTTAATAATAAAACAATAATCAAATTAAATAATTTTCTGCCAAGTATGGTTAATTTGTCTAACTGTTGACTGTTTGTTACGTGGCAGCTTGCTTTTTGTGCAGTAAAATATTTGCATACAGTATATCAGCTTTTTACAGTGGCTTCAGATGCTCAACTCGTCCAATCAGACTTTAGAAAAATCTGTTGTATAATAGACTTTAAGTTTCCTCATCTCTAATCTTTAATTTACATTATTGTATAACAGTATCAGATCTCAAGTTAAATGTGTCAAGTGCTCCTGAAGTTAAATAAGGGAGAAACAAGGATGTTGAAAAATCAATAATGATATTTTTAGAGTGATTGCGCACATACTCGCACCCACCGAGCCTCTTTCTAATGCAAGAATCTTCAGAAACACCCACATGCTGGTGTTAAGAGCCCTGCGGGGTCTCTCACAATTATTATCCAGTCGCTTTCAGCCTCTCAAAGTTTTCTTTCTTTCTCGCTCTGCCCTGCATACATTATAAAAGTGAAGAGGGAATCTATACTAGCTCGTCAAACATTTCAAGAAGAAGACTAAATGTCCTGGACATGCACGTCTCCTGGGTAGACATGAATATATTGAATTTTAGATGCCAACGTAGTTCTGCAAGCATTACTCAGAATCTTAGAATCGATATGAATAATTGAACTGTAGATATTGACATCAGGAAAAAGGTTTGAATATTTCAGTGATCTCTTATGTCAGACGATGTCGGTAAATGCCAGGATGTTTCTCTTTGTCTTGTCTAAAAGGATTTCATGTCAGTATAGCTGTCAATTTAGTCTGTAGAGCCGAACAACAAATAGCCACCAGTCATCAGAGAGTTGAATACAAAATATAATCAGATCTGAAGAGTTCATTAAATATGAGGACATATGCGTCCACACACATGATCAAACAGGACTCGCTTAGCAACACAGGAGAAAGACAGTAGGTGATACATTTCAGTATATGATTTATCTGGTGTAATAGACAGAAAATTACTTTGCAGTTGACTGGGACATGTTACACAAGTCTGTATAATTCTGCTTTGGCAGTAATAATAACTTCATATGCATTCTCACTCAGCTTTCCTCTTGGATTTTCAACTGGGTCAACAAAGTCGAGGGTGTCAAAGCTCCTTCATTAATTAGACACAGTCTGGTAAATGGAGTAGAATGAAAACGTAAGGACTGGGGAAAAGAGAAATATTGTCAATAGTTAATGAGAATTGAAGCAGAGAAGACTAATTAAGTGAAATAATATGAATAAGATAGTGACAGTGAGTCAACAATATTGGGCCTTGAAATATGAATGAAGGTGTATTGCAATCATATTTTCAGTCCTGGTTCTTGTGATGAATGTTTGGAAAGGTCTAATCAAAGACAAATCTTGTGGGCACAAACTTTCTCTAAATATTTCCAAAAGATAAAACCTCGAAAAACCAAACAAAGCACAAATGGGTCTTGTCACAAGGGGGAAAAAATGTTCTTAAATCAGAATTGTCCTAATTCAATTTAAAAATGATACACTATATCCTAACCAGGCATGACAAGTAATTAATTATCTTTGCACAGTGAAAGCAATAATGCTGCATGATGAACATATTTTATGTTTAGCATACATGTGGAGTGGGATTTTTGACCAATAAGATTTCAGTGATTTGTAGCACATTGCTGAACGATTGCTAAGGTGTTTCTGGGTGGTTGCTAGTTGTTTGCTTACTGGCCCAAGTCAAAAGAACCCACCCTCAAGTCTCAATGATATTCTAGTTCCTAGATACTTACATTAAGTATGAGCTTAGTGATGCTTTTGGGAATAGGAAGCCCCCCAAATTTAAGGTGTTTTTGTTTATGCTTATATTTTAACACTTTTCTTTCTGTCTCTACAGCTGGGATGACAGTAGTTCGGTCAGCAGTGGTTTGAGTGATACTTTAGATAACATCGGCACTGACGATCTGAATCCACCCACATATTCCGGCATCTCATCCCGCAAGAGCAAAGCAGCACAGGTGTGCATAGGCTCTAGTCTTATGTATTTTTTCTCCTCACACACACACTTTTTTATAAATAGCTTTGTATCAGCAGTCTGTCAGTAGGCCACAGCAGATTGAACAGATTGAGAGTTTTGGACATTTTGCTTTGGCTAGTAAGAAAAGTTTGGCCATCTGTCAGATGGATTGCCAATGTGAAATTACTGTGTGTGCACTATATTCTGTGTTTCTGTGTGATTCACAGTCAAATAAAGATACGCACAGACATACCGAGCAGGATGGTAGCAGCTGGGCTGGTGCTGAGGATCTGAAGAAGGTTGATGAAGAGATGGAGCCAGGTATGGATCCTTCCTGCAAGTGGAAGACTTCATCCCCTTCTTCTTCATGTCAGGGTGAGGACGTTGGCCAGAAGACAGGTTTGCCCATGTCTCAAACAGGCTCCTGGAGGAGGGGCATGAGTGCCCAGGTTGGCATCACACCACCACGGACCAAAGGCTCATCCAGTTCTCTCAAAACACCAGGTATCAAAATCTCATACAGTTGTACATTGTAAATATGAAAAGATACTTGTAGTACCATTTGTGGTTTCTCAGATACCCCTTTTTTCACCAACATGAACCGGGCTAGTTCAGAGTTAGAGCTATTGCCGGTTTGGAGTTGGTTCGACTGGTGAGCCTTCTAAGAACCGGAAGCCTTTCCACGGGCTAGAGAGCCACCACAAAGCCAGGTCTTACGTCACTGTATCCGTCTCATCTTTCCCGGCAGCGGCAAACACAAACACACCAACAATGTTGTGGCTTTGCGAACCTATATTGCCATCCAAACACGGCGACAATGTTCGTGCAGCTCTCCTTAATTTGTATAGACAGAGATTACAATCGAGCCGCTATTAGCTCGATTAGCTGCTATTTAAAAAATGGTGGTCACAAGTTTCTATTGGTCACGGTAGCCCCACCCCCAGCCCCTGACGCAAGTGGTTCTTACTTCTAGACCAGCAATGTTTTGGTGCTACTTACGAACTACTTTTCCTGGTTCAGAGCTGGTGCTTTGGGTGTCGAAAGACAAAGAACTGATTTGAAACTTGGCTCTGGCTCTGGCTCTGAACCAGAACTCAAACTGCATTGGTGGAAAAGGGGTAAGAGAGACACTGGCAGAAAACCTTTAGGTACCCTTTCAAAAATGGCAGTTCTCTCAGGGAACTTTCAAAATGGAGCCCACAAGTTCCTGCAGGGAAGCATGAAAGAAAATAATTCCTTTTTGCTTGTTACAAAACCAAGGGCATATCAGTGATATCTGTCAGTTGGGACATTTTATGCATAGTATTCCAAAGAATTGCTTAGTGTAGCTTCAAAGAGAAGGTAAAATCAAAAAGAGATGAGTTTTTTGACAGCTTTAAGGGACTGTTTAAGGGAGTCTTTTTCGTTATCTCAGCCAACTTTTGTAGCTGAAGCTCTGTCAAGCTACTTTTTTGGGACACTCAGCAGGAACAAGTAATTTTGGCTTAGAGTACCCTATCTGTGCTGATTGCTGATTTGTGCAAAAAAGTGCTATTGGCTAGAACACAACAGTGTTTGGCAGAGTGGCTTTGCATTGTACTGGTGATGAATGATTGGGTTGTGAAATTATTTGCAAAAAACTGGCCACCCCTGGCCAGGAGTATTGAATGATTGAGCAGGAGGTACCAGTGCAATAACAAACATCTTTCTGCTGACAGGTAAAACGGATGATGCCAAGGCATCTGAGAAGGGCAAGGCCCCATCTAAGAGCCCAAGCATCCAGCGTTCACCATCAGATGCAGGCAAAAGCAGTGGAGATGAAGGGAAGAAGCCACCCTCAGGCATTGGTCGTCCGCCTACCACAAGCTCCTTCGGCTTTAAGAAGATTCCAGGTCCCGCCGGAGCCCTCATCACAGCCAGTGGGGCCACTCTGACCAGTGGCTCTGCAACTCTAGGCAAGGTACCCAAGTCTGCAGGCATTGGGAAGGGTGCAGGTATCGGCAATGAGCGGAAGACTAGTCTCGATGGTGCTCAACACCAGGATGATGCCGTTTTGTTAGGCTGTGGAGGCTCCAAGGTTCCACTCCAGTATCGCTCCCTTCCTAGACCGGCAAAGTCATCTAGTGGGGGAAGCAGCGTGGTGGGCCGCAGCGGGCATCGTTCCAGCTCTAGCAGCATTGATTCTAATGTCAGCGGAAAGTCTGCGGGAGGTAGTGGAGGGGTGGTAGGAACCCCAACCAGCACAAAGAGAAGAGACCCTGGGAAAGTAGGGTCAGGACGTTCTAGTCCCATCACCATCAACCAAACGGATAAAGAGAAAGTGGCAGGGTCGGATCAGGAGGGAACGGGGTTGTCCACTTCCCCCAAATCCAGTCCCACTTCCACCCAATCGGGACTCAGACAGCCAGGCTCCAAATACCCAGACATTGCATCCCCCACATTCCGCAGGTAACCGACTTTCTTTCTGAATAAAATGACTGGGGTAATGGGAGGACAAGAAAAGTTAGACAAAGATGACACAAGGCAGACATAAGCAGAGATAAGACTAAAATATGAAAGCAAAGTAGGCAGTTAGCTTGAGACAAATGGACAAAGGCAGACAGTAAGAAAGAACAATTGCTTTTTGTGGTTTGGCTCACTCCTGTGATGTCGTGACCTCTTGGCCAGCATGGAGGAGCGTTCCAGCATGTTTCCTCACTAAGTATGTGAGATAGAAGTGAGCTGCCTCAGGCTGCTCTGTATTGCTGATTTGATCCACCAGTGAGTTTAGGCTTACCTCAGAGATCCAGGAAATTTTGTGATGGATTATGGAGTTCATTGCTTTAGTCATAGTCATAGCCTTCTGTCTTACTCTTGTATTTCCCCCAGCCACCATTAGACGATCTGAAATCTTGTCAGCAGCCCACAAATAATCTGATGAATAGAGAAGGATGTAATCTACTTTAAATCAGTGGTTCTCAACTGGTTTTGCTTCACAGCTAGATTTCACAATGAACATTAAGGGATGACCCATGTAGTAGCAAAAGAAAAAAAAATGACATAGGCCAAAAAATGTGCAAATTTATTAAGCGTAACATAAGCTGTATAGGAAAATTGTCAGTTTGAGTTTCTAAATGTCTCTTGAATTCTGATGATTTCATTACAAGCAGCGTAATACTGCACAAAATAAAACTGTGGTCAGAACAATATATGTCTGTCCTCTGCAGTATGCTAAAATTGTGTTTAATGTAGTCTGGCTCATATTTTCTTTTACTCTTTGTTAGTTTTTTTCATTGTTTTCAAGGATGGGGTCTTGTTATGAAACCTGCCCTCATTGGCTAATCTGGACTAATTAGACTAATTTGGTTAGCTTATAAGAAACAACAAAAGATGAGGGAAGCCTTTAAAAAGTTAAGTCTGTTTAATTTGCACAATTATACAGTTAGTTTCATTTTTTTAATGCATTTAGCATTTTATGTCCCTGTTGCCTGTGACTTTGCTGTCTGTGAGTCTCATAACAGCCTGCAACCCATTTTTGAGAATCTAAATCACATGGCAGCTTTAGCAGTCTGTCTTAGCACCTCTCTCCTACATCAGAGGACAGTTGCACACAAGACGAATTAGGGTCATAGTGCCACCTGGTGGTTATGGAATGTAAGTGCCTATATGGAAACACTCCTCAGGGAGCATGATTTGCCATTCTGATCAGACTCAATTCAGCGCTGATTAAAGCAGATGGAGTGTGCATATTTCCAGAACGCTGATCTCTATATTATTAGGTGTGTCCATTTAAAAACATGTCTACATGCTCTGCTCCATGAAGCCGAAGTGTATGCTTGCCTGTTATTGCTGGAGCCATACAGTGATAACCATGGGCAAATTCACCACTGAAAGCATATTTGATTATGTGCAAGGAGTAGAAGCTGACCAGTGAAATTATGCTGGCAACTGAGAGATGACACTTTGTTTTTAAGTGAGATTACATTCATAGGGCCTCTTTCATGAAGGAACAAATTTTGCGTAAACCGTTTCTGAAATCAACTCAATTCATTGCGACAATTTACATAAGCAAGGTTTTACGAACAATTTGTTGTCTTGTTTTTAATTTGCCCAGGTTGTTTGGCAGTAAGACCAGCAGTAAACCCAGTTCCCCTGGCACCCCTGACTCTGGTAAATGCCCATCGGCACTGGGCAGTCCTCATGGCACACTGGCGCGGCAGGCCAGCCTGGATTCACCCTCCTCAGGAACAGGTAGTCTGGGCAGCATGGGTGGGCAAAGCGGGGGCAGTAGCCCGCTGTACGGCAAAACGCCCGACCTCGGCACTGACTCCCCGGCCTCTAGTCCAGCATCAGGCCTCTCTCTGCCCTCTAATGCCCGGCCTTGGCCTCCAAACCTCAGCAGTTCCTCTGCAGGCAGTAAAGACACACTGAGCTGCCATAGTATGACTAGTTTACACACAAGCTCAGAGTCCATAGACCTGCCGCTCCCACATCACCATGGGCCAAAAGTCACCCGGACAGGCAGTGTCAAGTCTACCCTGTCTGAGGGGTAAGTGAAGATATCCATATGGTATAAATTAAATGAAAAGATGACATTGTATTGATTTATAAAAGGCATATTACATGATATGTTTAATGAAATAATGGATTACTAGTTATGTCAAGATATGATCAAACTGCCTGTTTGTCGTAGATAACTCTCTTATTTTTTCTTCTGTTTTAATAGCATGCCTCTTGACAGAAACACTCTCCCCAAAAAGGGATTAAGGTACTAATATAACCACCATCCATGTAATTGTCCTCATAAATATGTTTTTGTTTCTGTTCTCACCTCCATCTAGTAACTAGCATTAATATTCTCATCAACTGCAGCTTTTGAATTTGTGTCACTCACCCAGTACATGTGTACATCTGTGTATTAGTGGTGTTTGCTAAAGCAAGCATCATTATTATTACTCAAACTTAGAGTTAGAGATTGAAAATCCCAAACCCTAAATACTAAACTTTGGCACATCATCCTGTACAATTTGTGCTACAGACATGAATGATACCTCAAATCATGTGGCTTTTTGATGCGAATTACATTTCGAAAATGAGTGAAGAAAATCTGTAGACTTGCTCTACCATTCAGCAAGGACACATTAAACTGATCAAAACTCATTTCTGAAGGATCACATGACACTGAAGACTAGAGTAATGCTTTACCATTGCAGGAATCAATTACATTTTAAAATATTTAAAGATAGAAAACAATTATTTTAAATTTTAATGATATTTTCAATACTACTGTTTTACTGTATTTTTGATTAAATAAATACAGAAAGTGACTTCTTTAAAAAATATTAACAAATCTTACCAAACTTTTGAACGGTAGGCTTATTTAGAGACTAGAATATCAAGAGACTTGGGGATAGGCTCTTTTGACCTGAACCCTTAAGTAACACCTTAGAACACTTTGGCAATACACTGACAACAACCCACAACACTGATAGTGTTGGCAAAATCTTTTACATATCCACAGTGGCTGTCAAGCTGTGTGACTCACTAGTTTTCCATTTATTAACGCTTTTACCAAGAGACAACCACAGAAACAGCAACATAATGCTCTTAAAAAGCAATTAAATATTCACAGAGATAAGCGCAGCATTTAAATGAAATCAGACTGTTGTGTCCAAACCATAAAAGAGCCGTCACTCTGCAGTCATGATAAAAGATAAACTGCGGAAATGCTACATGCGTGTGACCTTTTATTTACAGTTAAATCGCAATGTGAGCAAATCATTCAGGTCACAGTATGGTATTTTAATACTAAAGGCTCGGGTCAGCAGTGATGTGTGCACTGAAGATAGTCCAGTCAGGCAGATCCACGTGATCTCCATTAGTTTTATGGAAACTGTCTTTGAAGCATGCTAAGTCTGCCCACTGCCTAAAGCTATTACCGCAGAACAATGGATGCGAGACTGTGTGGGCAGTTATTATCATCAAGTTTTATTGTATTAATCATTTTTACGCCCTGTCACAGCTGGAGATTTAGTGCTTTTAGTTTAATAGACTCAACAGTTGCATTTATTTTCCCATAAACATTTTGGGGAAAAAAAAAAACCCACTGCATTTTGGGAATATATTACCTTATAGAATGGCTAAAACAGTCTATTTGCCTCCATTCAGGTACCCTCCATCCTCCAGACAGACATCACATGAGGAAGGAAAGGAATGGTTGCGTTCTCACTCCACTGGAGGTCTGCAGGACACAGGAAGTCCACTTTCACCACCGGGCACAACCAGCACCAACGCTGGCAAATACCACTACTCAAACTTGTGTATGTAAACATATATCATATCTGATTTATACTTTACAGTAGAACACCTACAATTTCTGGATTTCTCATTACACCATAAACAGATATTGAGATAAATGATAATTTCGTGACATTTGTGTTGCAGTGAGTCCCACCAGTATGTCACAGTATAATCTTCCCAGCACCAGTATGAGCCGCTCCAACAGTATTCCAGCACAGGACTCGTTCGAGCTGTACGGGGAGGGACACACTTTGGGCGGCAGTGCCACCTCACTGGAGGAACGGCCACGCGGGATGAGCCGGTCCGGCTCCTTCCGAGATAGCACTGATGAAGGTTAGCATTGCAGTTACTTCCTTTAACAAAATGTATTTATTTATTTACATTGATATACCTTTTCTATTTGTGCATGTACCTGTATTTATGCATTAAAAACAAATATTTTTACCATTTTGTTGTTCTGCTCTGTGTACAGTTCATGGTTCTTCTCTGTCTTTGGTCTCGAGCACATCATCTTTATATTCTGCGGTGAGTGACGCTATAGTCTTCCTACAGAAAGTTGTGATTGACTAATCAGTCATATTTCAATTTTGCAAAAAAATAGCAAGTCTTGCTCTCAGTATTGTTTTTCTTCATTTAATTTTTTTTTTTACACAAATACATCAATAGTACTATTTACAGTATATAGCGTACAGCAGAGCTAAAGGCACAGATTTTATTTTGATTTCATTTCTCTCGAAACCACTAGATGGTACAAAAACTCACCGTAGCAGTTAAGCATCTGCGTTTCACTATGCAAGTGAAATTTTGCTGATCCTTGATGCAATCGCATCAACGCAAAGTCGATTCTACAACTATCTATATGTTTTTTTCTTAAGTTATAGATTTATGTAGCAAATGCAAATCATTCAAATTACCAAATATATTTTGAGACAAACATCTTATTAATGATTTATATTTCCGTTCAAGTTTTCCTACATTTTTGAGTTTTTACAGAAACTACAGTTAGTAAAAAGCAGATTTTCCTTATGGTGTGCCTTTAGCCCCGTTGTACTCTATGAGTATATTTTATTTTTATTTTACAGTTATTTATTTTAACTAATTTGTGCTTACATTTTGCCTTTTTATTTTTATGTTTGATATTTTCATATTTATTCTTTTTTTTTTTTTTTTTTTTTTTCATTTTAGAGCTGGGTTTTCTTTCAAAATATAATAGATACACATTATATTCCTTGCTTGAGTCTTGCTTTCTGTATTAAAAGTCATTGTAGATCAGTTAACTGCTAGTCTCTGAATAACCGTAACGTCATACATGTTGTTTCCATTTGCCTGAGCTTGACAAACTAATAACTGTAAAGAGTAATTTCTTTGAAAAGTCATCAAAGTTGAATACTTAACCTCCACTATTCACCAAAGCTATGAATAAAGACTAATGACGAGATTTATAGCGGTAGTTGACCCATCTCAGAGGCTTAAGGTGGCTCAGTATTGTGACTTTGCCACTATTTGAACACACATTTTCTCACTTTCAGGTGCTGGCCTTTTTAGACAAGGTAATAATTTGTTATACAGAAAGCCTGCTTGTATTCACCTTCATATTTTTTAATAATGCAAACCCTAACAGTCTAACGTTTTGCTTCAAATCAGCTGCTACTAACGGGTAACCATAAATCTGATCCAAATGGCAAAATTCTGATCATTAGTTATTTTGTATGGCTTTGTGATTTACCTTTAAGTGTTTGCAAAGAGCTGGTGTGGATTTTGGCTTCTAAATTCTTTCTTCTTATTGGATCTAATAGGAAACACTGATTGTAGATTGTTATGTGAAAACAATGCTATTGGGATGTTGGTAATACAGTATTGTATTTGGGTCATTTTCATTTTCCTTTAACTGTTGTTTTCTCCCACAGACGGAGGAGAAGGCCCACTCTGAGGTAAGAATATCTTGTTTCCTAGTTATATTTGTGATATTGGTAACATGTAAAAGCAATAAAAGGTCAAACAGTGATACACTTTCACAAAGTCCAACATCAGTTGGTTCATTGAATCAGACAACCAAACCAATACATTTACCAGCAACACACATATTCTTATAAGTCAAGTCTGAAGTGTTTTTAAAAAATGAAAATTTAACCCTATGTTGCATTATTTTATGAGACACTCTTATATCAATATACATAATTCACTTTTATTCACTAGCTCACACACAGTCATGGACAAACATCTTTAACATACACATCCATAATTTCTCAGGTTCACTTTGATTTGGACTCTTGTTCGTTTGATCACTGATTTTCCTTTGATTTCACTTTCTTTTGTGTTTGTGTGCCATTAATATTCTCTCTCCTGTTGTCATATTTGTCCAAGACTGCAGACTTTTATATATGCTGTGTCATGTAATGCTTAACATGTAACGAACAGCTAAACTTTTCCTGTAACTACTAAAAACGAATGTATTCCTGTTTCATGGTTATACCTGCATTTTGTACGAACATGCAACATAGAGTTAATTGTATTTTCTTTTCTCAATCAAGGGCCAAACAGTCCAAAATACAACGGTAATTTCCCATTTTACACACACTCTCTTCTAGTATAATACAAAAGAGAAAGCACTGAAAAGTACTTCAAAGTCTTACATGCCAGGGTGCTTACCTGAGGCCACTGATTGATAACTAGGTTCTTTTGTTACAGTTAAGCAAAGAAAATGAAAGCAGTTTATTCTCCATTGCTTGAGTGCACAGCTCATTGAAGTTTGTAATGAGAAACCACTTCTTTTCCTACAGCAAATCAGAAAACTGCGAAGAGAGCTGGACGCTTCTCAGGAGAAAGTGGCAACCCTGACCTCTCAGCTGGCGGCCAACGTGAGTTAGATGCTGAAACATAGAAAAGCAATCCCATCTAGTGTTTTAAATTTAGAATACATAATAATGCCTGTGCTGCAGTAAAATTATGGGTAATTCCAAGGTCCAAGAAGATTTAATAATCTTTATTTTGAAATAATAGATTTGAATATATATATATATATACAACCTGAATTCCGGAAAAGTTGGGACATTTTTTAAATTTGTCTAAAATGAAAACTAAAGACTTTCTAATCAAATGTTTTATTCACAATGGAACATAGATAACATAATGTTTCAACAGAGAAATTAATAAGGTCTCAAAAAAGTTGGCATGGGGACAGCAAATGGCTGAAAAAGCAAGACATTTTGAAAAGATTCAGCTGGGAGAACATCTAGCAATTAATTAAGTTAATTGATATCAGGTCTGTAACATGATTAGCTATAAAAGGGATGTTTTAGAGTAAACACAATCGGTAAACACAATCTGCCGTGCCATCTGCAGATGCCAACTAAAGCTCTATCATGCAAAAAGGAAGCCATATGTGAACATGGTCCAGAAGCGCCGTTGTGTCCTGTGGGCCAAGGCTCATTTAAAATGGACTGTTTCAAAGTGGAAAAGTGTTCTATGGTCAGGTGAGTCCAAATGTGACATTCTTGTTGGAAATCACGGACGCCGTGTCCTCCGGGCTAAAGAGGAGGGAGACCTTCCTGCGTGTTATCAGCATTCAGTTCAAAAGCCAGCATCTCTGACGGTATGGGAGTGCATAAGTGCATACGATATGGGCAGCTTGTATGTTTTGGAAGGCACTATGAATGCTGAAAGGTATATAAAGGTTTCCAGATGACGTCTATTTCAGGGAAGGCCTTGTGTATTTCAGCAGGACAATGCAAAACCACATACTGCAGCTATTACAACAGCATGGCTTTGTCGTAGAAGAGTCCGCGTGCTGAATTGGCCTGCCTGCAGTCCAGATCTTTCACCTATAGAGAAGATTTGGCGCATCATTAAACGACAAAGACGGCCACGGACTCTTCAGCAGCTGGAAACCTATATCAGGCAAGAATGGGACCAAATTCCAACACCAAAACTCCAGAAACTCATTACCTCGATGCCCAGACATCTTCAAACTGTTTTGAAAAGAGGAGGAGATGCTATACCATGGTAAACATGCCCCTGTCCCAACTATTTTGAGACCTGTAGCAGGCATCAAATTTGAAATGAGCTCATTTTGTGCATAAAATTGTAAAATTTCTCCGTTTAAACATTTGTTATGTTATCTATGTTCTATTGTGGATAAAATATTGGCTCATGTGATTTGAAAGTCTTTTAGTTTTCATTTTATTCAAATTTTAAAATATATATATACATGTATATACATTTATTTATAAGTTACTTTCACATGCTGGCATTGTCTTAAAAAAATCGCCAGACAGTAACAAATATAATATAATATATTAAAGTTATGTCAGGAAAATCTTTTAAAATGCACCACAGTGGCTTCTAAAGATAAACTATTAACAGTCAGCATGTTTGGGAATTTGCATTGTCATAAAGTGAGTTGCGTATTGAAAGCAGCTTAAAATCGCAGACGTTTACTTTTTGACTGTGGTATTCTGAGGAGACATTTTAGTTTGTGTCCCTACATTGTCAAACTAGGCCACACTGTTTCAGAGTGTCACATTAGATTTCTGTGTGAAGGCACTGCAAGAAGAGAGCAGAGTTTGGACCAGGCTGAGATCTATTCACTTTTCTGTCTCTGGAGTGATGAGGGCAGGTGTGATGAAGGGCTTTGCTCTCTGACAGTTTAGTGAGAAGTGTGACAGAGCATGAGACAGTTCCTGTCTCTTCACTCGACCTCCTCTGTGATTTGTGTTTGACAGGATTCGTGTATGGGAGAATGGCTGCGAACTAAATCTATTCAAGTTGTACAATAGTTGAGTGGATTGAAATGTCTGCTCCCAGCTGGATGTTTTTGAACTTCTCAGTGTCAGAACAACTTGGTGAAAGTTGGTGTTCAGTATTCAGGGATGCAAGAGAACATCTTTGTTTCTGTTGAATTCTGATGCCATACATAATAAAATTATGAATTAACAACACAGAAACTATATCATATGAAGATTAAATTGCACTTCCTGAAAAAATGTCCTGATATCTGGACCCAAAATTTATTTGGACACTTATGGCAAATGTCTGAATGCTATTGCAAACCAGTATTATTAAACTAGTGTTACAATGTCAAACCAAGTGACATTTATTTTAAAATTAGCACAAGTATTTTGAAGCAAAACATTTGACACCAGTCTGAACTTACAAATACAATCAAAAAGTCCATCATTTGCATTTAAGTGTATCCAAATTTGGGTATGAACCCTCAAAGATTCTCTTGTTCTTCCATCCAAAACTTCCCGCCCAACCATTGGTTAATCCCTCGGTTTCATGTACATTTGTATTAGAGTCTGTGTAGTTTGTATTAAGGTGTGAGAGAGCTTAAGGATGGCTGTGGTTAACAGGGGTACTGCATTAGCTAGTTCACTGTTTTGGCCACAGCTGAACCATTATCCAGGTAAAGAAGGTTGAAGAACCAAGACCATTTTGCTCAGATATTGCCATTACAGCAGCAAAACATTTGGATTCCATCACAACCACACTAGGTAGGGTGATAACACAAGATGTAGCTTTATATAGGTGGTTTTATGTTGATTAAACAGCTAATATGTGGCTTTCATTTGTATCCATATCATAGTTTAAAATAACTTTAATGTTAAAATGCCAACCTAGAGATTTTAATAGGTGAGAGTTTGTTTGGTGGGATTCATGTGTCAGGCACCTTTGTATATGGTTTGTGGAAATGCTGCCTGTTTCAGGTGTGCTTGACTGGGCTGAGGGACTCAGTGTGGACAGATTGTTGAAGGAATATAAATGGATGGACAAACAGGTCAGGGCAGTGCATGTCGTAAATTGTGTTTATAGAGGCGCTCTCCCATTAGAGTCACTCAAGCATTTGGCATTGTGCCTCTCAGTATTCGCTTGACTTCACTTCCTGGCAGGCATTTTAAATAGTATATACCAAGAACCTTTTGAATACACCTCAGTGATATTTCAAATATTAGAATTTTAATTCAAAGCTTTGTTTATAACTTCTATTTAAATATGTTTTAAATAATAATTTAAAATGTTTTTATTTTATCTTATTTCTAACTATAGGCCTATAGCTAATCTATCTTTTCTGGTTAAGGTTCTCGAACAGGTTGTTGGTCAGTTATAAAAATATGTTTTCACAAATAATCTATTAAAACCGTTTCAGTCTGGATTTATATCAGGACACAGCACTGAGACCGCTCTTGTCTGGGTCACAAATGACTTTCTCACATCTGCTGACACAGATGCTTGTAGCATTTTAGTTTTTTTAGACATTAGTGCTGCTTTTGACACATTATGCCATACCATCCTTTTTGAAAAGATATGTGGGTAGTTAGGCATCTCTGGTGTTGTGTTTGAGTGGTTTAAATATTATTTCACTGATCATTTCCAGTATGTATGTTTGGGGAAATATAAATCCGAAACCAACATTAATTCATCAGGGTGCCCCTCAGGGCTCTGTGTTAGGGCCAGTTCTGTTTAACATATATATATGCTAAGGGACAAACCATGCATATCTTTGTAACCTTGTAACTCCTTAAACACCAACAAAACTTTGCTTTGTTTTATTTTGTTTTTGTCCCTTAGCTTTTAAGAACCCCATGAGTCAAATGCCAAACTGGGTAATTTCTATTGCCATTCTATAGTTACTTCTGTTGTGTGAATATACATGTTCTCCTTAGCATTCACTGACATCAGACATCTTTTCAGTGTAGCTGAGGTCAGGAGAGATGGCTGTTCCACCAAAGCCCTGCGCCTTATGTTCAGACAAGCCTTAGACATTGTGTTTCCTTTGAACTCCTTCTCAGTAACATGCTTCTGAAACATGCTTCAAAGCCATTGACAACTGTTGAGGAGTCCACAGCACTGTTCAGATTGCCTGTGCCGTATAGATCAGAGTTACCCAGGAGGAATCCTCCAGAGGCTCAGACTGGGTGGATACAAAGATATATGATGGTTTTTCCCGCTCAGATGCCCAGAGTGTGCTGTACGTTTTTATATACAAAAGAATAAACTTAACAGATCTGAAAATCTATACTGTGGGTCTCACCGTGTACTTATATTTGTTTTACACCCACTGCATTCATAATATTGGCTTCATTAGTTTGTGTTGCCGAATACAAAACAGGCTTTGTGAGTTTGGTATGCTTAGAATGAAAAACAAGTGTCAGCAAGGATACATTAAATTGATCGAAAGTGACAGAATAGACATTTGTAATGTCAAAAAAGATTTCTATATCAAATAAATTCTGTTCTTTTGAATCTTATATTTATCAAAGGATACTAAAAAAAATTATGATGGTTTACCCAAAAATATTAAGCAGCACAACCGTTTTCAACATTGATAATAATAAGAAATGTTTCCTGAGCAGTGAATCAGCATATTACAATGATTTCTGAATGATCATGTGACACTGAAGACTGAAAATTCAGCTTAGCCACACAAGAAACTACCTCTAGATGTTCAGTGACTGAACTTGGATAACCTTGAACCCAGAAAAGTTTCATTTTGCAATTCTTTCTCAGTTACCCTGTGGATTTGGTAAAGTATCTTATTAGAACCCTATGTTGAAATCTATGTGTGTGTTTTGACAGGCACACCTGGTGGCGGCATTTGAGAAGAGTCTGGCGAACATGACCTGTCGCCTGCAGAGTCTAACAATGACAGCAGAGCAAAAGGTAGGAAAGGACATACACATACAAATGTGAACAATAATTTAAATATTTGAATGTTTTCTGTGTTTGTTGATATTTAATAGCACGTATTCTACTATATTTGGACTGAGTAGTTCTTCCAACCACCCATCAACAAAACCATCCGGTCGTCATGTAAATGTAACCTTCAGGTTAAAATGTGAAACTGCTCCCTTAATTTGCACAAAGCACCCTCCTCGACTTAATGAGTTCCTGCCCATGTTAATCCCTCTTGAATAAACCATCAGAGATTACAGAGGGACATCTTTGTTAAGACAGCCCGACTTTCAATTAAAGGCGAATCCCTATCGCAAGCGTGAGAATCCTGAGCTCTGGATCTACAGAGAGACCGTGTTGTGATGGGATTGGGGGCTGCAACACATGCTCAGTTCCTCAGCTCAGTGGGGCGCTTATCTCCACATGTGCTTTTTTTGGCAGGAAACATCTGATAGAGGAATAAAGACAGCTGGTGGTACGAGAGGGAGTTTGCGTTTTGCCTACAAAAGAGTTTGTGTAGGGTCAAAAACCAAAAGTGCCATGTGGCTCACTTCCTGTCTAGTGATTCTGAAGTAATGCTGATTTGATATTTTAATGAGCAATGTTTGCTAGCATCACAATTATTATTGTGCATATTTAGGGTTTGGGATTTAAACAAACCTCTAACCATAAGTATTCAACTTTGGTGCATGCACCATTTGAGCAACAGACATTAATTAAAATCATGTGGCTTGTTAAGGGGAGGTGTGCTTTTACTTTTCTAAGCGATCAGGGGAAGTCGGTTGTGTTTATACTCAATGTAACTGTGTTTGTTGTAGGAGTCCGAGCTGGCAGAGTTGAGAGAGACCATTGAAGCATTGAAGGCTCAGAACACAGATGCTCAGACGGCCATTCAAGTGGCCCTCAACGGCCCTGATCACGTTCATAAAGGTGCTGCTTGTATAGACACTTCAAAATCTGTCATAACTTTCTGTTTCACAATTATTCAAGGAATATTTCAGGTTCAAGTTAAGGTGCAGTTATATTTACCATTGTTTGGCGAATTTGTGAATTGAACACCGATGTGAAATCCAGTCATTTCAGTAGGAATCCTTGCAATTTGCATGCAAAAGATTTCCCCATACTGATTTCACTATGGTATCAAGTTGTTCACGCAGCAAATTCGCTGTGTCGACTAACAGAACTGTACTTGGTTTGAAAGTGACTTCTGAGTGAGCTGTGCTTCATACGTCACTACACTATTGATGATAAACTATGAGTGTTTTTGTTCACTAAAATTCACCAAAATTTTCACTTAATGTGACTGCACCTTTAAACTCATTCAGCAGCACTTGTGGTATAATCGATTGCCGGAAAATTTAATTTCAACTTCTTTTCTTTTTCTTTTTTTTATATGATTTAAGTTTGAAAAAATCACTTACTAACATTTTCTGTGTAAAGGTATATGCCATTTTACTAAGCTTTAAAGGGTTAGTTCACCCAAAAATGAACTCATTTATTACTCACCCTCATGTCGTTCCAAACCCATAAGACCTTAGTTCATCTTCGGAACACATATTTTTGATTAAATCCAAGAGGTTTTTTTGTCCCCTATAGAAAGCAATGAAATTACTACATTCAAGGTCCAGAAAGGTAGTAAAGACATCGTTAAAATAGTCAACATGACTGCAGTGGTTCAACCTTAATGTTATGAAGTGATGAGAATACTTTTTGTGTGCAAAAACAAAAATAATGACTTTATTCAACAATTTCACAAATGTACACATTTTTACACAATTTTAACATCAAGGTTGAACCACTGCAGCCACGTTGACTATTTTAACGATGTCTTTACTACTTTTCTGGACCTTGAATATGGTAATTACGTTGCTTTCTATGGGTGATAAAAAAACCTCTTGGATTTCATCAAAAATATCTTAATTTGTGTTCCGAAGATGAACGAAGGTCTTATGGGTTTGGAACGACATAAGGGTGAGTAATTAATGACTGAAATTTCATTTCTGGGTGAACTAAGCCTTTAAGCTTTACTTTTCTGCTTTTAAATTGGCCCTATTCACTTCCATTGTAAGTTCCACTATAACTCTCAAATGTTTGTTACGCATTGACCGTTTGTGTGTCTGTGTGTAGCAGACCTGAGGATCCGTCGACAGCACTCGTCAGAAAGTATGTCCAGTATTAACAGTGCAGCCAGCCATTCCAGTATGGGTAGCGCTAAAGATGCAGAAGACAAGAAGAAAAAGAAGAAAAGCTGGGTGAGTGATTGCACAAGGCTTCATTATCACACCGTAAGGCTTGTCCACGTTTAGAATGATGACTACAACTGTGATGAAAGAGCACAGCATTTGAAAAAAAGTTAGAGCAAGGAGAAATTGTGATCAAATATAAAAATATATGAATCACTGCATTAGATAACAAAATATCAAACTAAGTGACAACTGCAGTCAATGTTTAAAGAGCTTATAGAGCCGAGAACAGTTTGTAATTGTACCGTACCTAACCAAGCTCAAGTGGAAATATAACTGGAACCTTGACGGTGGGAAAGCACTTTAGATGTGATTTCAGTATCCAAATACTTTTTGGGGCAAAAACTGCATAAATGGCTTTTATTTTGCATTTGCATTTGGCTGAGGCTTTTATTCAAAGCGACTTACAATGTAATGAACACATTTATAATGTACATATTTACATTTTATCAGTTTTTGCTTTCCCTGGGAATCGAACCCATGACCTTCACTATGTTAGCATCTAGATATAATAATAATGCTTTTTTTTTTTAAACCTTTACTAACTTTATAGGAGGAAACAAAAAGTATAGAAAATCATCATATTCTACAAGGCTTTTTTCAAATGTTTCTACAATGAAGTGATATTTATTTAGTCATCATTCTAGTAGTGGCATCCTCTCTCGCTCAGTTTCCACTTTGGGAACATCAAGAACACGTAGCACAAACATTTCTGTCATTTCACCCCCTTCCGGCTGTCTCACCCTCTTTCACACCCTCTCTCACACTTTCTTTGTCTTTCACTTTCTCACCACACCTCCAGGGAAAGGATAGAGGACACAAGGTGACTATAACACCCTCAAACTCTCCTGCATGCCCGTATGGAGGATCCGACATGCTCGTCCCATTTTTTCCCCTCAGTGGCCCTTCAAACCCCTAAACTTCCTCACCCTTCAGTTCTTACCCTTTAAAAAAACATATCTTTATATCTTCTTTGAGGAATGCACTGATTAAGAACGTCTTCTCGCTCAGGTCACAGTCATTACTGGTGATATATTTATGTTATTAAGATGCAATTGTGCATGTTTTACTCCTTGTCAGCTGTTCTAGTTCACTGGCAGCTGTTTCACAGATTTATTATCTCCTAACGCTAGCAGGCTGTTGTTTATTCTCATTTAGGGTGTGCATTAAGTCAAGAGCACTTGAGGTAAACAGCTGTTTGAAAAATAACATTGGCATCATGTGCAGCAGTTATGGCTACTTTTCCTCGAGCTGCCCTGGACTCTTGTAATGAGAGCAAAGCTCAAACCGAGCTCATAAATACCAATCACCTCTTTATTTATGCGCCTATTAATTATTCATCAGCATAACTTGAGGTAGTGTGGTCTCTGGATTCAGACAGTCTGCAAATGCTGCTCAAAGGTGAAAGACAGTGAGAAAGCAAACTAAAAAGAAAGCGAGTGAGACGAGGATTGCAAAATAGTACATTCATAGCAGGGCTCAACAATAAGGATGCATTGTGAGAGAGAGTTGTGGGACAGTTTTGTTTTGCCTTCTATTAAATATAAGTATTAAATATGTTCAATACACATACAGTTGTGGTCAGAATTATTGCCACCCTTGGTAAATATGATCAAAGATGACTGTGAAAATAAATCTGCATTGTTTACCCTTTTGATCTTTAATTCATAAAATTAGCAAAAATATAACTTTTCATTGAAGGAAAATAATTAAAAAAAGTGTGGGGGGTTGGGGGATCACATTATGAAATAAATGTTTTTCTCCAAAACACGTTGGCCACAATTATTGGCACGCCTAGAATTTTTTATGAGTAAAATATCTCTGATGTATATCAGAATTCCCATTCATATTTACATTTTTTTTTAGCACACCAGGGTGATCATGAACATGAAATTGTCCAGCCATGACTTCCTGTTCCACATGAGTATAAACATAAGGAAACACAAAGGCCAAATTCCCTTAATCATTCATCACAATGAGTAAAACCAAAGAATATAGTTCCGATGTGCAGCAAATAATTGTTGAGCTTCACAAAATAGAAAGTGGCTGTAAGAAAATAGCTAATGAATTGAAAATCCTCATTTCCACTATAAGGGCAATAATTAAGAGGTTCCAATCAACTAAAGATGTTACAAATCTGCCTGGAAGAGGACGTGTGTCTAAATCGTCCTAATGCGCGGTGAGGAGGAAAGTTTGAGTGGCCAAAGACTCTCCAAGAATCACAGCTGGAGAATTGCAGAGATTAGTTGAGTCTTGAGTCTCAGAAAGCCTAAAAAAAAATTATCAAACAGCACCTACATCCCACAAGTTGTTCAGGAGGGTTTCAAGAAAAATCCTCTGCTCTCATCCAGAAACAATCTCCAGCATATTCAGTTGTCAGACAAGACTGGAACTTCAAATGGAACAGGCTTCTATGGTCAGATGAAACTAAAAAAAGAGCTTTTTGGCAGCAAACCCACCAGATGGGTTTGGTGCACTCATGGATAAAAAGTACCCCATGCCCACGGTTAAATATACTGCTGGATCTTTAATGTTGTGGGCCTATTTTTCTGCTGGAGGCCCTGGACATCTTGTTCAGATACATGGTGTCATGGATTCTATCAAATACCAACAGATAAAAAATCTAAACCTGACCGCTTCTGCTAGAAATCCAGTAATGGGCCGTGGTTGGATCGTCCATCAGGACAATGATCCAAAACAAATATCAAAACCAACACAAAAATGTGTCACTGAGCACAAAATAAAGCTTCTGCCATGGTCATTGCAGTCCCCTGAACTGAACCCTAAAGAAAATGAGTGGAGTGAACTGAAGAGAAGACGCACCAACATGGAGCTGGGAATCTGAAGGATCTGGAGAGATTCTGTATGAAGGAATGGTCTCTGATCTCTTGTCAGGTGTTCTCCAAACTCATCAGGCATTATAGAAGACGACTCAGAGCTGTTATCTTGGCGAAAGGAGGTTGCAAAAAGTATTGAATAAAAGGGTGCCAATAATTGTGGCCAACGTGTTTTGGAGAAAAACTTTTATTTCATAATGTGATTTTTTTTCCCCCACACTTTCAATTCTTTTCCTTCAATGAAAAGTTAGATTTTTGCTAATTTTATGAATTAAAGATCAAAAGGATAAACAATGCAGATTTATTTTTTACAGTCATCTTTGATCATATTTACCAAGGGTGCCAATAATTCTGACCACAACTGTATATAAAATTGAAATTTAAAATGCTCTGTTAGCTGTGGTGTCAAGACATCTATAAATATGATTAAAAGATTAATATGAGGCAGAAGTACAGAATGTCACATTTTATTATTGACTGTTTCAACACAAAATGTTTTACCAACTAAGAAGTACAACACTTTTAGAGTTTCATCCCTCTTCCTAATGTGAGCATAAGTATTGTAACGGTTTAACTTAAAGTAAATGTAAAAGTGTAAAAGCTAATATTTAATTGTAAATCCCTTGCAAGCAATCACAGGAGCGAGTCTGTTACCCATAGACATCACCAGACTCTTGGTTTCACACTTTGAAATGCTTTTCCAGTACTTTAATGCAGCCATTTTTAAACGGTTGCTTGTTTGGGGAGTTTCTGCCTTTAGTCTTCTCTTCATTTGGTGAAATGCTTGATTGGGACACTTTTTTAAATTCATCTCAAATGCAAAAAGTGTCCCAATCACCATGAATTCACCCTACATTATACTTATTTTTGATGTAAGTACATCTAATATGAAGTGGGACCCAAAAAAGAAAATATTTTGAAGTTGAGGAAGTAGAGTTCCAGTCAAATGCTGTTATGTGGAATTACAGACACAGCCTCCATGAGTCATTCAGAGCTAATCAAATGAACAATGAATAAATGATGCTGCTGTGTCTGAATATTCTGGTCCAGCAGGGAACGTTTCAGTCAGTAGTAACAATGAGTGTGTTTTGTCCATAGGTGGCTGATTCCATTCCCGCCCAGGTCAGTGTTTTCACGTCCCACACTACTGCGGCTTTTTGCCTCTGATAACCTCAACCCCACCCCCCACACACCACCAGCACCAACTGCCCCCCTACAGCCTCCCCCCCCCCCCCCCTTCCAAAGTCTTAATTGTTTCAATAGAAATATGTGCATGCCACCAGCTTCCCCAGTCCCACTGACTGCCAGTATGTTTCTGCTGCTTAATTAGTTCTGCACAGTGAATTTTACGAGCAGGTCGTTATTTAGAAATGTTACATCAACCAAAATGTTACATCAACCATATCACCTTATTTATAACCTATACTTTAAACTGGCTGAAATCACCATGTGATGTTTACAAGACTTTTGAATGATCTGTTAAGCATTATATAATGCAAAAATATTTGTTGAATGAATGTTTTAGGCTACATTCAGACATTGTGGCATGCGTTGGTTACCACAGAAGATAATTTATATTGTTATTTTGTGTTTTTCTTACAGTTGCGGAGCTCCTTTAAGCAGGCCTTCAGCAAGAAAAAGACCAACAAGCCCCAATCGTCTCATGATGAGATTGAAGAGATGACTGACTCATCCCTCCCTTCTTCGCCCAAACTACAACACACCGACAGACAGACCAGCACCACCCAACCACTGCGCTCATCACCGTCCACCACAGAGTGAGTGCAGACACAGTACATGCATATACACCTCTATAAAATGTAGTAGGTGCTTAAACATGCACATATTTGTTATGTTTTAATATCATTTGTTTGTATTTCAAGTTACTCTCTTGCACACAAAGGGCCATAACACATTCAACACATTTATCACCAGTACCTTCCACTTGAGTTTCAGTGATTTTATTGCTTGTTTTTGTTTTTTGCTCTCTTTCTTTTTTGGTAATCTTATTTATATTTCATCCTATCCTTTAATCATATCTGTATTCTGTCCTTGTTCCTCAATTTCATGTGTCTTCAGAAAGTGTTTTTGTGATAGCAAGTCCTCCCCCATTTGGATGCCAAAGAAAAAGTCAAACGGTCATGTGGTCTACAAGCACAGATCTCGGTAACAGGCACAGTGTGGCATGCTGGGAAGGATTGAGAGTGTGCAGTGACTAAAATCATTAAAGCTACATCTAATTAACAAAAGATATCCCTCCCCTATATTTCAGTTACAAATGAGACTTGTATGACAAAATACATTAAAATTTTAATTGTAATGGGGGATGTACTAAAAAATGGGAAATTTTATAAAGGAGATTTTTGTAAAAACAAACAAACAAAAAAAACTTCAATATATGCTAATAAAAAGTCAAACTCATCTATAATCATTTAGAAAAAAAAAGTTTACATTATTGCATTAAATTATTATTTACTATATGTTGCTTTAACTTCAATAATTTGCCTGTGCTTAAAGGCCCTTTCACACCAAGGATGATAACTATAATGATAATGATGATGATAATGATAACTTAAGATTTAATAGTCGTTCTAATCCTATGAGAATAGAGAAGTCTACACCACAACTATAATGATAACGACATAGAGAATTGATATTGTTGGAATCACTTTCATAATGATTTTTTACAGATTATGAACGATAAAAACATTGACACCCATCCTGCTTTAAAGAGAGTTCATTTGAAGCAGCAGATGACTGCAGTGCGATTATCATAAACAGAATGATATTGTGCATTGGTTTGGGTGCTAATAAAGTTATCATTATAGTTATCGTTCTTGGTTTGAGCAAGCCTTAATAATGGACAACATGAAGGATTCCCACTTCCTGTTTGTGTTGATCATGAGTGTGATCTCTAATGTCGCATTCCATTCAGCTCGAAATGTTGGAATGTCCTACCTAGATTTTTTTCTACCCAATAGAATTCCACTAAAATTCTGACTTCTTAACATGCATAAATTCACAACTGCGATTTCGTCAAGGTGTGGAGAAGTATGATGTCAGGCTAACATGGTGGCACCCAGGGAGCTTTACACAGTTCACGTTGAACATTTATGAACAATTGTATGCTTCAAGTACAAATATTTTGCGTCCAACTTTGAATGGAATGCAGCAAACGCCCCTCACAAATATAAAACACAAAGCCCAGTGTGTGAATTTGTGTGCATCAAAGTGTTTGTGCATATAAATATTCTCACCACATCTAATTCTCCAGGAGTTTGTTGTGTATTAAACCCACCTGTGTTTTGTAGCTCTCTTGGATCTGTAACAGTGTTGTGACCCGCTCCTCCCTGTATGGTGTGTGTTTGTGCAGACTGTGTGAATGTACAGAGGCTGAGGCCGAGATTATCCTACAGCTGAAGAACGAGCTGAGAGAGAAGGAGCTGAAGCTGACTGATATCAGACTGGAGGCGTTAAGCTCCGCCCACCACCTTGACCAGATACGAGAAGCCATGAACCGCATGCAGGTACACACACACGCACACACATACACATGCTGACTCACTCCTGAGCCCTGCAACATTATATGAATTTCTAATACAGTGTCTTAGTGCAATTTAGTGATCTATCGAAAATCTGTTTTACATTGTAAACTGTGAAATTAACCAAATAAAATGAGTATATTTCATGCAAGTACTACTTAAAGTTCATTGTAACTTAATAGAGAAAAAGTTAAGTGAACTCAATAACTGATTATAGTTGTCTGAACTTAAACTAAATGAGTTCACCAGAGTTTTAATTCGCAGCATGCTTTGCGTCAGACTGCATAAATGTTGAAATTAATTGTTATTTTGTGTGTTTTTGCATAAGATTAATATATATTTTAAATTTGTTCATGTTTAATCTTCTGTTATGTTGGGATTTATAGGGTTTGTGTTATGTTATATTAAAGCCTGTGGTTAGGTGGATGGACTGCATTATTTGTAGACTATGTATGCAGACAAATGCATAGTGATAGTCTTTTTGCTAGTTATATGCAAGTGTGCTATTGGGCTCATTTATAAAAGCTTCTTAAATGTCCTAATTGAACTATGTCCTAATCCTGACTTAATCTAAGCCCTGTCTGTGAAACCAGGCCATTAAGTTCTTCTTAATCTTGGAGTTTGTTAACTTTAAAAATTGAGTTGCCTCAATATTGTTGAGTTCTGCCAACTTAAGAGGGTTTATAGTGAATGTTTTTAAAATAAATCTCTTAATGCTCACCAAGGATGCATTTATTTGATCAAAAATAAAATAAAAACATTATTTCAATTATTACCAAACTTATTACAATTTAAAATAACTGGTTTCTATTTTAGTATTATAGTATTATGTTAAAATGTATATTAAAATATTATAGTATTATATTAAAATGTCATTTATTCTCGTGATGGCAAAACTGAATGTTCATCATGAATGCATCATTACTTCAGTCTTCAGTGTCACATGATCCTTCAGAAATTACCCTAATATGCTGATTTGGTGCTCAAGAAACACTTTTTATAATTATCAATGTTGAAAACAGTCGTGCTGTGTACCCTAAACTTTTGAACAATAGTGCATAAAAATGAAAAAGTAAATAATAATAACAATAATAATAATAATATATAAAAGTACTCTATTAGGACCCACACAGAACACTCATGGGAAAGAGTCCCACAAACTCCAGAGAGAGTTGATATGTTTAAAGAACTGTTTGCCAGCAAACACTTATACTGCTTATGCTGCAAAAAAAGTCAGACTGAATCATTTAAAGTCTGAAACAGAGTGATTGAATGAGTAAGATCAAAGAAACTGTTGATAAAAGGGCCAAATTGCTCTAATTCCAAGATAAAACAACCAGACTGTGTTGTTCATAGTATCTGTCTGAGCTTTTCTTTAGCACCGTTTTGCTGAGCCTGGCACACAAGAATAATCTAAAGATTAAAGAAATCTTTAAACTAACTTCTCACAGTCATTAAAAGCCTTAGAAACAGTTTAGAAACTTAGACAACAGAAAGCAATCTAATCCTAATCTTCTTAGTATGTCACAAAAGCTTATTTCAGTTTTGAAGTGTGTGGGAAAGTTACTTTTTTTCTAGTCACATAATAGTATGTGTTGACTGCATATATATGTCTGTTCATATAGGGAAATGTAGTTTTATTGTAGCTATCATTGTAGTTTTGACATTACCTGTTTGTTTGTTTGTTTTATTATGTACAGAATGAGATTGAGCTGCTGAAGGCGGAGAATGACAGACTCAAGTCCAGTGGCAACACCACACCTGCTGCCACACCTGCTAAAACAGCCCGCCCCCCATCAGAAACCTCCAGCACGTCCTCCTCATCCTCACGGCAATCTCTGGGGCTGTCGCTAAACAACCTCAACATCACTGACACCATTATGTCAGGTCAGGCTTTGCTTCATAATTTGCATGTAGCGTATTTGGGGCTAACAATGTTTCCATCCAACAATATTGTTCCTCTGTTTTGTTATTGTTATAGTTGTGATGTGGACTCTGCTATTGTCTTGAGAGATTGAGAGATTTTTTAAAGCTTAATGTTATTGTTATAGTTTTCGTTCTTGTTGTGAAATAAACAGGCATTAAAGGGTTAGTTCACCCAAAAATGAAATTTCTGTTATTAATTACTCACCCTCATTTCGTTCCAAACCCGTAAGACCTTCGTTCATCTTTAGAACACAAACTTGCATTCATCTTGCTTTTACTACGTCAACTGTGTCAAATTTGTGTTCCGAAGATGAATGAAGGTCTTACGGGTGTGGAACGACATGAGGGTGAGTAATTAATGACAGAAATTAAATTTTTTGGTGAACTAACCCTTGAAGAACTGCAATTTCTTATGACAAATACAACCAAATCACAACACAGCCAGTGTAGATTTGCATATGTCTGTATTATTGATGATTCTGGTGTGGCGCTGATGAAAATTCTGGCATGGGAAAGACCATTACACAGCTGTGCAGGAAGAAAAAGAACGCAGCGAAGAGTGAAATGGCCTCTTTTCTGTAAGGGAGGATTTGAACGGTGTGTCTGTGACCACGTTTTGGGGCGGGATGGCGAGGACTCGCTTGCTCTCCGGCTAATTAAAAGTAGTGACTTATGCGCTCTCTCAGGACTTTGGGCTGCTTAATTGATGGAGAGATGTGTGGAGGAGCACCAGAGCGTGGGCAGATGTGTGGTGGAGGGACGTTATCACTCCTCTGCAGAACCTCTTGCAGGATGAATACAAAGCACCTCCTTTCTGTCCATTCACCAAGCTCCTTGTACAAGGCCCATCAAAGCCGCACTCCTCCATTAACAGCCTTCTTCCTTTATTCAAAGCCCTGTTAAAACCAAACAGCTCAGCCCTGCAGACAACAAAGCTTAAAGCGGTCGGCGTTTAACTACAGTCAAAGCTGAACATTAGTGTCTCCGCTTGCTGAATTTGTCAGCGCTGAAAAGGTTCTTCTCCCCCACATTCAATGACTCACTTGCCGATAAGTCTTTTGAGTTGTTCGGGCTTTGATAATTTTGTCACGCAGTGAGTTTGAAGTTTGTGTTTGTGTGCATAGATATTCTGCTGGATGACGGCTATGAGGGCAACCTACGCAAAGAGGGAAGGAGCGTCCGTATAGTGGTCACCATCAACAGTGACTCCAACAAGACCAAGGTATAGAGTGATTTTAACTAACCTGTTTTAATTTCATTAGCTGTTTTGAAATGAAACTACTTGTATACAATACCTTACGAGCATAATTTCATATCCTCTCAACATCTAAGGCTATGCAGAAGAAGGTGTATCTGATTGGCTCCATTGGCGTCAGTGGCAAAACTAAGTGGGACGTGTTGGACGGAGTAATACGACGCTTGTTTAAGGTGGCACTTTAGCCTTTTTTAAAATTAAATGTATATTTCAGTTTCAATATTTCAGGTCTAACAGATTCATTTCCTTGCATTTAGGAGTATGTGTTCCGTGTGGACCCGTTGACCAGTCTGGGCCTGAATTCGGATAGTATAGTGTGCTACAGGATGGGGGATGTGGTCCGATCTCATGCTTCTGAGGTGCCTGAACTGTTGCCTTGTGGATATCTGGTGGGCGACAACAACGTCATCACAGTCAGCCTCAAAGGTGAGGAAACTCAAAAGGTTCTTAAAAGATGTAAAATGTGCAACAAAGATTTGAAGTAAGTCAAATGTCTTTCTGTTTATGTAGGTGTGAAGGAGGGTAGTATTGATGACTTGGTGTTTGATACACTAATCCCTAAACCCATCATTCAACGCTACTTGAACCTGCTGATGGAGCACCGTAGAATTATCTTGTCCGGTCCAAGTGGAACTGGCAAATCCTACCTAGCCACTAAACTAGCTTACTACATCATCTCCAAGACTGGTCGAGAGGTAACCGACACTAACCTGGCGAGCTTCAACGTGGACCAGAAATCCAGCAAGGTATGTATTTCCATTCTGGGAAGCATTCATTTTAAGATGCGCCACTAGTGGCACCAAATGGAATTGCTAAAATAATTGTTTTATTAAAAGCTTTCTAAAGATTCCCCTCATTTGCTATTGGCTGAACCAACATATACAGGTGCTGGTCATATAATTAGAATATCATCAAAAAGTTGATTTATTTCACTAATTCCATTCAAAAAGTGAAACTTGTATATTATATTCATTCATTACACACAGACCGATTGATGATTATAACTGACAACTAAGGAAAATCCCAAATTCAGTATCTCAGAAAATTTGAATATTACTTAAGACCAATACAAAGAAAGGATTTTTAGAAATCTTGGCCAACTGAAAAGTATGAACATGAAAAGTATGAGCATGTACAGCACTCAATACTTAGTTGGGGCTCCTTTTGCCTGAATTACTGCAGCAATGCGGCGTGGCATGGAGTCAATCAGTCTGTGGCACTGCTCAGGTGTTATAAGAGCCCAGGTTGCTCTGATAGTGGCCTTCAGCTCTTCTGCATTGTTGGGTCTGGCATATCGCATCTTCCTCTTCACAATACCCCATAGATTTTCTATGGGGTTAAGGTCAGGCGAGTTTGCTGGCTAATTAAGAACAGGGATACCATGGTCCTTAAACCAGGTACTGGTAGCTTTAGCACTGTGTGCAGGTGCCAAGTCCTGTTGGAAAATGAAATCTGCATCTCCATAAAGTTGGTCAGCAGCAGGAAGCATGAAGTGCTCTAAAACTTCCTGGTATACGGCTGCGTTGACCTTGGACCTCAGAAAACACAGTGGACCAACACCAGCAGATGACATGGCACCCCAAACCATCACTGACTGTGGAAACTTCACAAGCAACGTGGATTGTGTGCCTCTCCTCTCTTCCTCCAGACTCTGGGACCCTGATTTCCAAAGGAAATGCAAAATTTACTTTCATCAGAGAACATAACTTTGGACCACTCAGCAGCAGTCCAGTCCTTTTTGTCTTTAGCCCAGGCGAGACGCTTCTGACGCTGTCTGTTGTTCAAGAGTGGCTTGACACAAGGAATGAGACAGCTGAAACCCATGTCTTGCATACGTCTGTGCGTAGTGGTTCTTGAAGCACTGACCTCAGCTGCAGTCCACTCTTTGTGAATCTGCCCCACATTTTTGAATGGGTTTTGTTTCACAATCCTCTCCAGGGTGCGGTTATCCCTATTGCTTGTACACTTTTTTTCTACCACATCTTTTCCTTCCCTTCGCCTCTCTATTAATGTGCTTGGACACAGAGCTCTGTGAATAGCCAGCCTCTTTTGCAATGACCTTTTGTGTCTTGCCCTCCTTATGCAAGGTGTCAATGGTCGTCTTTTGGACAACTGTCAAGTCAGCAGTCTTCCCCGTGATTGTGTAGCCTACAGAACTAGACTGAGAGACCATTTAAAGGCCTTTGCAGGTGTTTTGAGTTAATTAGCTGATTAGAGTGTGGCACCAGGTGTCTTCAATACTGAACCTTTTCACAATATTCTAATTTTCTGAGATACTGAATTTGGGATTTTCCTTAGTTGTCGGTTATAATCATCAAAATTAAAAGAAATAAACATTTGAAATATATCAGTCTGTGTGTAATGAATGAATATAATATACAAGTTTCACTTTTTGAATGGAATTAGTAAAATCAACTTTTTGATGATATTCTAATTATATGACCAGCACCTGTAATCCCGCTCTAAACTTACGCCATTCATCAATAGTTGTCAGTATGCTCAAACAAAGAGCAATGTTTCAAAAGCGCCACAGACTTACAAATTTCTGGGAAATTAACCTGTGAAAAAGTAATGACAAAGTTTTCAGATGTGTAATACAGATGTGCTTTGTGTTTGCTCAAAGCAGGATCTTCGACAGTACCTCTCTAGCCTGGCCGAGCAGTGCAACACAGAGGAGTGTGAGATTGAGCTGCCCACTGTAGTTATTCTGGATAACCTTCATCATATTGGCTCCCTTAGTGACATCTTCAATGGATTCCTCAACTGCAAATATCACAAATGGTAATGATTCCTATTATTATCCCAAATTCGAGAACTTTTTTAAAATATATTTATTTGGCTTTTATATAAGCAATAAAGTACAAAGGTTTTGTAAATATTGTATGTAAGCAATAAGGTACGAGAGGCTGTGCTGTATCGTGAATAAGTCACGGCTGAAGGGTGTTGGTAGGCACGACGCGAATGCTGTCAGTCATGGGAAAACCCCTTAACTGTTAAAAGGACAAGATAATACATTGGACATTTAAACAGATTTTTTATTATGAACATAAGACCTGAAGGAAAAGACTAAATCTGAATGCAGGTAATAAACTCGCTCACTCGATCTCTTTCTCACAATACTCTTCTACATAATACAGTAAGCTTCAATGAACAATATCAGTTGAGAACAAACAGTTTACATTGCTAAGAGTGGTTGCTAAGGGTGTTGTGTAGTGATACACAGAACCGTTGGGTGAAGCGGTCCTAGCCGTATTTTATCGTGAATAAAACACAGCTATTGACCAATCAGAATCAATAAATATAAATATTGTATACAATATTGCAATATTGTATATATACACAACCCAAAGGGTTTTTTTTTTTTTTTTTTTTTAGTTTTTAATACTTTTATTCATCAAGGACACACTAAATTGATCAGAAGTGAAAGTAAAAACATTTATAATGTGACAAAATATTTGTATTTTAAATAAATGCTGTTCCTTTTAACTTTTTGTTCATCAAAGAATCTGTTTTCAACTGTTTTCATTGATACTAATACAAAATGTTTCTTAAGCACCAAATCAGCCTTTTAAAATGATTTCTGCTGGATCAGAAATAATATTTCACAATATTACTGCATTTTGATAAAATAAATGCAGCTTTGGGGAGCATAAGAGACTTTCAGATCCATTAAAAAAAATCTTACCGATCCCAAACTTTTGAACCGTAGTGTAGATACGACGAAAGGCCATTGTTAAGGTGAAGTGCCTGCAACCCCTCCAGCTGTGATTGTATACACAATAATGTTATTTATTATTATTTAATATTGGTTTTATTGATTACTGGTTTTAGACCAGCTACTACCTAATAATAATAAAAAGGACACACATTTTTCTATTTAAAAATGATGTGACATAAAAAATAAAAAATGATTATAGCACCTGACATGTAAATTAAGGTTAATAGTTTTCCTCTATGGATGCTGCTTTGCTTTATAGCTGTTTCTTTATCATGTATTTTAGCTGTATTGACCAATCAGCATCTAACACTGGACCGGTCTGTTTTATACCACAGTATGACACCCATTATAGTGGATTTTCCTTGTGTATCTGAAACTGAGCAAATGAATTGCATCTAATTATGTGCATCTGTCCTTCCACAGCCCGTATGTGATAGGAACTATGAACCAGGGTGTGTCCTCATCTCCAAACTTGGAGTTGCATCACAACTTCAGGTACTGTGTTCAAACTCAATGTAGCAGATGGTTGTGAACAAGACAGACACAATCTGATGATTGTTATTCTAGCCTCTCACCACATGGGGGCCATCAGTGATCGTATTTTACATTTGTCACTTGCCTACATACATACACATAATACAAAAACACAAACACACACTGATCTTTCCAGTCATGTTCTCAGTGTAATATCAGTCCATCTACCCCTCAGGTGGGTGCTGTGTGCCAACCACACTGAGCCGGTGAAGGGCTTCCTGGGCCGATTCCTGAGGAGAAAACTGATTGAAACTGAGATTGATAAGAACATGCGCAGTAACGACCTCATCAAAATCATCGACTGGATCCCCAAAACCTGGCAACATCTCAATTCCTTCTTAGAGGCTCACAGCTCCTCAGACGTCACTATCGGTAATAAAAGCAACACACAAGCCAATTAAAATATTTGATTTGGTTATGTTGCCCAGAGATGTTAAATCATGTTGCTTCTAGGTCCTCGGCTGTTCCTGTCCTGTCCAATGGATGCGGACGGCTCACGTGTGTGGTTTACTGACCTGTGGAACTATTCTCTAGTGCCATATCTACTGGAAGCAGTAAGAGAAGGACTGCAGGTACACATTTAACCACACACACTCATGTATTGTAGGTATTTCTCACAATTTATAGCCTAGATAAAACCTTTTTTTATCTGCTTATTGATCCAGCTGTATGGTAAGAGGGCGGCATGGGAGGACCCTTCCAAATGGGTGATTGACACCTACCCTTGGAGCTCCGCCTCCCTGCAGCATGAAGGCCAGTCACTGCTGCAGCTGCGGCCGGAGGATGTGGGCTACGATGGCTACACCTCCTCTAAAGACGGAGCCACCTCCAAACAAGTGTCTCAGAGCGACACAGAGGGAGACCCACTGGTAAAGATCGCTTCATAAAACATAGTTTGTTTAGATATACACTACTGTTCAAAAGTTTGGGGTCGGAGCAAACATACAGTAATATTGTGAAATAGTATTCCAATTTAAAATAGCTGTTTTCTATTCTAATATAATTTAATAATTCATTACTGTGATAGCAAAGCTAAATTTTCAGCCATTACTCAGTCTTCAGTGTCACATGATCCTTCAGAACTCGTTTTAATATTTTTTGTGGAAAATTTGATACATTTTTTTCCAGAATTCTTTGATAATAGAAAGTTCAAAAGAACAGCGTTTATTTTAAATGAAAATCTTTCGACACGTTATAAATGTCTTTACTGACACTTTTGATCAATTTAATGCATCCTTGCTAAATAAAAGTATTTAAAAAAAAAAAAAAAAACATATCCCAAACTTTTGAATGGTATTGTATACTGTACATTATAAGATACTAAGGACTACAGTATTAAATCACTAGTCATGCAAAATAACTTGCAAAATATATTTTTTTCTATATAGGCTAGAAACTGCCCAAGAGCAGCAAGGTGAAACATGGGCAATATTTGAGTAGGGGAAATGAATGTCAATTTTTCAGGTTACCGTTTATATGTGTATTTGTAAGGATAGCTGACGTGTGTTTATACATATACACATTCAAAATGGGAAATCTGAAAAATTCTGCATAGAAACTATAAAGTCTACAGTGCTATCTAGATCAAACGCTCACATACTCTTCAAAAAATGTTCATGAATAATAAAGACTTAGTAAACATGAACAAGCAGTTGCGTGGGGGTGTATGTGGGGGGTGGGGATAGGGTTAGGGGATAGAATATACAGTTTGTACAATATAGAATGTCTATGGAAAAGTCCCCATAAAACATGAAAACCCAATGTATGTGTGTGTGCGTGTGTGACAAAAAGAGAGAATCAAAACAAAACAGCTCTCTCCTACCCTCCTGTGGCCATAACTGTAATGTAAGAGTCTGAATGAGCACTACGAAATAAAGTCCTCTAGGTGGCAGCACTTACTACAAGCAATGGGACTTACTGTATTCATGAATCAGGACATGGGCAGAACAAATGTCTTTGTAAATAATACACAAAACCATTTTTATGTAACTTGTTACATTCAGTTCAGTTGAGAATGGATTTAGTAACACTTATACACAGAAATTGGTTCTGTTCGTATTTCATAAATAAGACCCAATCTCAAAAAGCCATTGCCCTTTTTTTTATGAACATCTATTAGTGTTAATTTCATTGTAATAATATTATAATAATGACTGTGGCTCCCTGAGGTCACTGGCTTGCTTTGCCAAAAGGCTTTTAAACAAATATTATTGCACTGTCTCATCTTGCTGTCTCCTCTCATTTCTTTTTTTTTTTTTTCTGAGAACAGACGTTCAGAGATTATAAGGTGACAACTGCTGTTGTTTGTTTAAGTATCAGTGATTAGTTTGAACTAGTTCAGTCTGATAACACTTGTGTTTATAGATTTAAGGATTTTAAATGTTGTAGTGTTTCTCTCTATTGTGTCTTTGTGTGAATGATGAGGTACAAACAATTCCTTCTATCTGTGTTTGTTCCAGTGTTTGTCTTTTTATAGTTACACTCCAGATGTGTTAAACTACAGTGTTACAATGGTCATTGATGTTCCTTGTTTGTAAACGAGTGCTGTGTAAACACCATTACTTTCGAGCTCCGTGGCTGTGTTTGAACATCACTAGTGTGGATGTGTGAGTTCATTACTGTACAACTGTAGTTGTGTGTTGTTTGTTTGTTTGTTTGTTTGTTTGAGCACAGACCCGTGTTGGGGAATGTTACATTTCAAAGTAACATAGTACACTATTGCATGTGGCCTGATCAAAAGGACTTAAAGGATTAGTTCACTTTCAAATGAAAATTAGCCAAAGCTTTACTCACCCTCAAGCCATCCTAGGTGTATATGACTTTCATCTTTCTGAAGAACACAATCAGAGAAATATTAATAAATATCCTGACACATCCGAGCTTTATAATGGCAGTGAGCGAGGATCAACTAGTATGAGCTGAAAAAAGTGTATCCATCCACATCCATCCATCATAAACGTTCTCCACACGGCTCCGGGGGGTTAATAAAGTCCTTCTGAAGTGAAGCGATGCGTTTGTGTAAAAAAATATCCATATTTAACAAAGTAAAATATCTAGCTTCCGCCAGTCCGCCTTTCCGTATTCAAATTACGGGAAAAAAAAACGGAACTGGCATTGCGTCAGTTACACTTTTTCCATAAGTTGAATAGGGGAGGTGTAGGACGTAGCGTAAGCTTTTTGAACTGCGAGAGTTTTACACTTTCTTCGTACGTTGAATACAGAAAGCGGTCTGGCGGAAGATAGATATTTTACTTCATAACTTGTTAAATATGGATATTTGTTTTACACAAACACATTGCTACGCTTTAGGCCTTTATTAACCCCCGGAGCCGTGTGGAATATGTTTATGATGGATGGATGTGGATGCGACACTTTCTTCAGCTCATACTCGTTGATCCTGCTCACTGCCATTATTAAGCTCGGATGTGTCAGGATATTCATAATATTTCTCCAGTTGTGTTCATCAGAAAGAAGAAAGTCATATACACCTAGGATGGCTTGAGGGTGAGTAAAGCTTGGGGTAATTTTCATTTGAAAGTGAACTAATCCTTTAATTCAAAAACATTCAGATTTTTTATTTATTTATTTTTATGGAAATTAAAGGGATAGTTCACCCAAAAATGAAAATTCTGTCATCATTTATTCCCCCTCAAGTTGTTCTAAACCTGTATAAATTTCTTTGTTCTGCTGTACACAAAGGAAGATATTTGAAAGAATGTTTGTAACCAAGCAGATCTCGCCCCCCCCATTGACTACCATAGAAGGAAAAAAAAATACTGTGGTAGTCAATGGGGGACGAGATCTGCTTGGTTACAAACATTCTTTCAAATATCTTCCTTTGTGTACAGCAGAACAAAATGTATACAAATTAAATATATATAAACTTATCTAAAAAGTAACTTATATAATGGTGAAAATAAAAAACGCATTACGTACTTGTTACTCTTGAAAAGTAACTTAATTACATAAATTTTGTTACTTGTAACATGTAACCCTGGCACTGACTGTTACACAGCGTAACATCTTTCGCTTTGCAAACATATATATTTTTCCTTCTCTGTCCATTAGATGAATATGCTGATGAGGCTACAGGAAGCTGCTAACTACTCCAGTGCCCAGAGCTGTGACAGCGACAGCGCCAGTCACCACGACGACCTGCTGGACTCCTCATTGGAGTCTGCCCTCTAAGCCCCGCCCCATTAGAAGAGGAAGTCTTCTGATTGGTTTAAAACAGAGCAAAGGGCCCACAGGACTTGTGCTTACGCCTCTCCGATGGTGAAAGGATGCAGAGTCCAGGATACGGCGAATGAAAAGGTGCTGGTGGCACACACGACACTGGCGTAAAAGTGTGTGTGCTTACATAATTATTAAAACAACAACTGGAATTTGAATTTGTTGGAGGTGATTCATTAGATAAACATGTTTACAGAGGCAAGTGTTTATTTTAAATTCACTGAGGTGTAAAAACCTAAAGGGCAACATTCTGAATTCTGACCTCAGTCAACAAACTGGTGCTGCCGTGGTGCCAAAACCAACATGTGGTTTACATTCATCTCGCCAGCACCATTCATGAAACGCCTCTAGCCAACAAGCACAAACGTGCAACGTGTCATTACCGCTACTGTGAAATCATACGCAAATTCGCAATCCTCCACCACTCGTTTCACTGCCAAGCGTTTAGTGACCTGCAGCACTGCAGCTTACACACTGTTCCATGCAGTAGTCTTTCGTTCGAGCCCACGGCCGTGTGCGTAGTTGTTTTCTCCTCACCGCAGGTACGAGGCAACTGCTTGTAGGAGAGTGTACCAGCTTTGTGAAAAAGACCAGAAAATGGTGCTTTCTTGCTGCCTTAAATGTGCTGAGCTCTGAAGACATTTAAATGTGGTGCCGCTGTCCTTTTTCACAGAAATGATGGCTTAGGACAGAACCGTGATCAACCATTTTCCTAAAAACGCCACGTCCACATATTTTATTTTTGTTACAATTAGTGTTTTAGTGTAAAACACGCCATTATAAAACGGTCCAATTGTATAAAAGTAAAAAAAGATCTTTATGTAATCCCAGTTGAGCTGGGATCACTTGAATCGAGAGCACAAATCCGACGCGTCGCTTTGCTAGCATGCCGTTTTTACTTTGCTATATGTGTGTACGTGCACGCGGAAACGTTTTTCGCTCCCGTGCACCAGTGTTCGTGTAGTCGAAGTTCATTCATCCTTTATTTTGTTTGCTACGTGGGTTTTGCACAGTTGAAAAGGTGATTGTAAATATCCAAGTCTTGCACAGCCTCTTAAAGATGCACTCTGCCCGCTCGGTATTGCGTTTCTGCTCTTCTAGTCTAGCATTACGCTCTTGTGATTTACTGAGAAAAAAAAAAGCAAACCAGCAACCTGTCCAAACCTTATATGTCTTGTAATGACTGGTTATTATACAGAGCTCTAAACTGTACAGTGAGAGGTGAAGTGTTTTTCAATTTCAGAAAACTTTAGTGTCAGTTTACTGTTCAAGGGCGCAGAATCATCCAAAGCGATTCACTGTTTTATCTTTGAAATGCATCAACCATATCGAACTTGCATTACACTGATACAATTCCTGTCTTGCAGCTTTCAAAAAAAAAAAAAAAAAAAACACTGGCCCCTTTGGACATAAGCCACATTTAAAGACCCCATGAATGTTTTCCGACAACCAAAAGTTATTGCAGAACCCGACTGCCAAAAATGGCTGATATTTTCATTCTAAAGAGCATTTGTTTGGACAGAAATGTATATGCACCCTTAAATAAGGATAAGCCATCAATATTTATAGTCCATTATGATTGCAATATGTTTGAAAGAGAAATACTGTAAATTTTAAATGTGAATATCTGCATAAAGTTTTGTTTTTTTGTCAACTTTAAGGAGTACAAGAGCATATAAATGACCTCAAAACTAACAGACAAAAGCCGCAAAACTCTTCATTTTGAATTCATGGGATTTTTAAAAATGTATGAATGTCATTGCACTAGATAACAAAATCAAACAATGTGGCATATATTTTCGAAATAAACATTTCACGAAGTTTGTTAGTTTTTTTTTTTTTTTTTTTTAAATAATGAAATGTTACAATGTTCAAAAATGAAGACAAAAAGTGGTTACACTTTATTTTAATGTGTACTTGTTACAATTATACAATTAAGTTCTGAGTTTAGCGTTAATCGCTTGTAATTATGCATAATTTACTGTTTTTACTATAGTAAGTTCATATAATGTGTAACAAGGCCACTGTCAAATAAAGGGCCCTATTTTAACGATCTAAGCGAATGGTCTAAAGCGCACGGCGCAAGTGCACTTAGACCATGTCCGAATCCACTTTTGCTAGTTTAACGACGGGAAAAATGGCCGGCGCCCCCGGCGCATGGTCTAAAAGGGTTGTCCCTATTCTCTTAATGAGTAACGAGTGTGTTTTGGGCGTAACGAGCAATAAACCAATCAGAGTCTCATCTCCTATTCACTTTAAAAGCCAGTTGCGCTCGCACCATGGTGGATTTGCTATTTACATGGTGGAATTTGCAAGCGGAAAAATGAATGCTTCTCTAGCAAGGAAATGGATCTGCTCATGCGCGAGGTTAAAGCACACGAGCAGACCATCTACGGGAAAAGCCGGATTCCACCAAAGCATTTTTATCTTTATGCACACAATAATAATCTTTTACATTGTAATCCTTCTATTTTTAATATTTGGCATGTTTGTGTGCTGCTGCGCGTCCCTGTGTGTGTAATAAGCAGAGTGTATGCACGTTATGCACCCGCATATAGGCGCATATTACTAACGCGATCTTAAAAAAATATATATATATTGCGCCATTGACTTTAGACCAGGTTTCATTTGGTCAATGGCTCAGCCTATTTCAGTTGCCTCAAAATAGCAACACGCCAACAATGCGCCTGAACACACCTCGTTTTCAGACCAGCACACCCATGGCTGCACAAATGGGTGCAAATGCATTTGCTATTTAAACAACGTGGCGCAGGACATGAAAATGATAACTATGTCAGGCTGAAACTAGCAAAAAACACTTGCGTCGCGCCTGGTGCCACATTGCGCCAGGTGTATGATAGGGCCAAAAGTGTAACCCAAAAAGAATTACGATATGTTCTAGTTTTCAAACATAGATGAAATGCACCTGTGGTTACTCTGCTATAGGACTTCTGTGTGACACCACTAAAAAACATTAGTGTGAAACGTATGAAAAAAAATCACTGCAAAAATTGCTCCGAAAAGTGGTTCATCACAAGCATCATTTATTATAAAGATGCAAGTCTAATGCAATGGCATTCATACATAACAAGTGTGACTAAAGTGTCTGAATACTTTTTAGGTCCACTGTAAAATTGCTTACGATTTCCCAGAAATGTTACTGTGAAAGACTTTTCACTTGAGAATATTTTCAGAGTTTGCACATGTTTACAGTAACTGAATCTCTGTTAGCTTGATGTACATGGTCAAGGAGGTACAAGGTGTTTCATACAAGGTGCTATAGGTGAATCATTGAAAAGCTTTGCGTCTCTGTCTTATTTGGTCAGGCCTTTACCACATCCAGCTTAACCTTCTGACTCAAACTAAGTAACTCATTCTCACTGCCACAGTTTTACAGGCTTTAACCTTTGATTCTTTCCAGTCTACCTTTTTGTTGATTCAGGAAACTGCTTCTTTGATTCCTCAGCACTACATTGGTGCTATGTATGTAACCTCCAAACTCTGTGACTCTGTGCCTGATGCTTTGCTTGTCAGCCATTGTTCAGTGTAAAAGTACTCAACAGAAACATTTATAAGAAGTGCAGTAAAGGTTTCAAACTGCCTAATGGTCCCTAACCTCAAACACAAATAGTGATTGTCCATGGTACATCAGAAATCGTCTTTTAATTTTCTTCATGTTATGGCAAACACATCTCTTGGTGAGAGCATAACATTGAACTACTTTGAAAATGTTTCTTTTCAGGTGGAACATTTGTTGGTAGATGTTTTATATTTTGTACATTTGTAAGTAACATATCATGTAAATAGAAAGAGACCACAATTTAATTCATCTGGGGGATTTTGTAGTCTTTGTAAAGCCCTAATAAATGGTATTTGGTGTCACCTGAGCATTGAGTGTTGATTCATTATTTATATATTTATCTAATAAATGATTTTATAATTGTTTTGTCTTTTTTTAATCTGTCTTATATGTATATGTCATATTTTGTCTGTTGCAAAAGTACAATTTTAAATTCAGTTCAGTTTGATCAATAAATGATTCACTCATGAACCTCGTTGTGCCCTCTTGTGGTTCTGGAAGCAATAGCATCATGCCTGTGTTGTGGCCACAGCTCATTCTCATTTCATTACAGTGAGTTAGACCACAGTACCTTTCAATACAGCTTTATACTTATGATCAAGTCTCAGGGTGTCTGATTTGTAATAACCCTACTGCACGCATTAGGAAAGCAATATTTAAAATAAACAATATAAGCAATAAAGTAGTTTCCGGTCTTGATTGGCATTATTCTGTATCACTTCACCAAATTATTTTAAAGTGCTTCTTTTTTTCTCAAAGTTATGATCTTTCAGTAACATTAATTGAACATTCCTTCAAAGTTATATGTCTTTAATAATGTGCTTTAAACGTTAGCACATTATTTACACATTGTTCATGGGACGTTTTTTCTGAAATGTTTTAGTTGGGCATTCATCTATCATTTTTAAATGTTAGCCTACTAGGCCTACTTTTTTCAGAATGTTCAGAGAACATTCAAAAATTGTGACTTTTTTTCGCGCAATTGTGAGTTTATAGCTGGCAATTCTGACTTAACTCGCAATTGCAAGTTTATATCAGGTAATTCTGAGGGGGGAAAAAATCAGAATTTTGAGATGTAAATTTACAATTGCAAGAAAAAAAAGTCAGAATTACCTTTTTTATTTTTCATTCAGCAAGCTTCCATAGTTTCCTTTAGTTTTCACATAACCAAGAAAAAACATTTTTAAAACATTTTTTTAAAAACTGTCATTTTGAATGTTCAGATAAAATTCAGAAATGTTTTCATTTCTTAATGGGAATGTTAACAAAATGATCTTAGAACATATATTGCTCTTTCACATACAACCAAAAGCATGAGCATCAAAATCAAATACTTTCTTACTATATAGTATGCGAAAAACATATGCCACAGAGTAGTATACAAATACATATTTGGAAAACAGTAGGAGAAAAGTCCCCGGATGACCTACTACCGCCGTGATTCTGAAGTGCACATTCGATGGACACTTTATTTGTTATCACAGCATTTTTTCTTCTGTCAAATCAACTTAATTAATGTAGTTCAGAGAACATAATATTTTGAGTTTCTGTTGATTAAATCAACTGCCTTCATTATATTAACTCAAATTTTTAATTTCAATGAACTCAATTTTAAGGCAACCAGGTAACTTACTTTTTTAAGTTAAACAAACAATTCTTTTATGCCATGAGGCCCTGGGAGAGGATTTATGAATGGCAGTGAAGCAACGCAACTGATGCTGGTAGGTCACGTGACAGTAACAAAATGGCGGATGTAGTACATCCGAATTTCATTTATACTACCCATATTTATTCACTATATAAAACATACTTTTTTAACAGTTGCAAAGTAAGTTTAAATTCAGATCAGATAGTATGTGATTTCAGACACACCATTTGAGTTTAGCTCCAGCTAAATAATTAAACACACCTGTGCAAGCTAATCAAGGTCTTCAGGACTACTAGAAAGCTATGTGAGTTTGATCAAGGTCGGAGCTAACACTGCAGGAAAACCCCTGCTTTATAGGGTTAATACTTGCATAAGCATGAGTTTAACTTTGTTTTGCTCAAGTAAATGTCCTGAATGTTCTCTTCTCCTGACATTAATACAAACAGTATGTCTTCTTCAAGATTCAAGAGCCCACTTGATTCTATTTCAGGACAGTACACTGATGGAAAAAGTCATGGAAAACGTAAGAGTGTAGCTGTGTAGTGCTGATTGATGCTCTCCGTTCTTTTCCCAGCATCACTCTGAGCTTCAATCTCTCTGGGCTTTCACTTGTCAGATAAATAAATGGCTTATCAGTGTCTAATTTCATAATAGCTGATTATTGATCTGCATGAGTTGGCAGTGTAATTGAAATGAGGCTGGAACATTGTGTTTCGGAGTGCTGGGAAAAGAGACGACCTCACAGTGAATCATTCTCTCTGGTTCACAAAAGACGTCAGTAGATTCATGCCCTCCGGCGGGTGAGGAATTTTCAGTAGATTAAAACTCTCTCCATATTGATGGCACAAGCTGATTTGATTAGTGAGAACATTTTACCTGCTTGCCTCAAATAGACTACACAGTGTGGCTGAAAAACAATATTTAGTTATGAATTAAAAAAAAAAAAAAAAATCCATCAGCAAAACACCTGTTTTCAGTAAAGTAATTTTCTGGTGTATCAAATTGGTACTGAAAATAAGCTACAGAAAAAAAGGTTTATGTATCAAGGAATGAATAATGAACCATCAGATATAAAAAGTGTCAGATGTTTATTGTAAATATTGCCCAATATAGCTAATAAACTGAGACTACAAACCACCCTGTAAAGTCATCATGAAATCAAAATTGAAAAATCTCTTTATTTTTATGGAATATTGCAGTATTTATTATTGTTTATCCATGCAAATCATTATTTTTATTAATTTTTTTAATTCATGTTCCCTCTTAATCTTTAATCAACTTCCCCACCCTCTTGCAGTGACACCCCTTCTCTGATGCCGTGTTTACTGGCGCGAGGGCGGGACAACCTGTCACTCACATGATATCGACCAATAGCAAACCACAACCATCCAATCAATTCCCCAAAATCAAGCCCTGCCCCACATTCTTTCTTGTTCCAGAAGCTGTTTCACCGTTTCAAGAAAAGACTATCGCAAGTTCGCAACTTCTGTTTAATGCAGACTTTCGGTGAATGTTAGATTTGGCAATTCCTTGAATTGTCAGTCAGACAAAAAGTCCTGCAGTGATAAAATAACCATATTATTCATATCATACATGTATTAAATGTGCTAGCCATTTTGATTTTGATGTTGCTAGCTATGAATAGGTAGAAGTTTACATATCAAAATTGTGAAAACATAAGCACAGTTACTTAAAATGATGGGGAGAAACTATAAAATAGTGAAATATAGGAAGAGAACTTTCAAGATGAAGACAAAGCCAAGAAACTTCATTAAAAAAGTGTATTTTTAATCCATTACATAATTTAAATAAAAATGTCCTGTTGTTTCTGGACATTATAGGACATAGTAGGTTTGCTTAAAAATACAAAGGCCTATTTATATTTCTGTTTTACTAAATTTGAATAGTGCTTCTAGTGATCATCTGTTTGAAGCAGACATGCTCTTTTAAAAACTAATTGCAGATAAAGTTTTGAGTCTTTAGAATCAGTGATCTGTGAACTCCGTGCAAAATAGTAATAATAATAAAAAGTTCATGATCACGACTTTGCTGTGTGTTGAGCTAATCAAATGCAAAATAAATCAAGAACATTTTAAATCCCTCATTTGCAGTGGGCTGTGGGCCGTGGAGGTCAGTTGTTCATAATTATAATGTACAAAGACCCATGAGATCATCTAAAATGAACAACAACATGCAGTGGTTTCATAAAAACGGCAAATCCTTCCCCATTAAAAATAAAAAATAAATAAATAAAATAAAAACTTTTCAGAAATAATAAAAAGTGCCTTTGTGTGGCATAATGAGGTAAATTATAGCTTGAGCGGTCAGTGAAAATTACAGGGTGTCAGTCATTTCAGTGAGTTTCTCTAAAACACCCACATTAATTATATCAGCTTCACATCAGTCAAGCTTTTATCAGGTGGGTGTCTGAGAATCCTGCTTATTGAATACAATGTTTCAACGGAAATAGATTTTAGTGGCTTGCTTTTGTGAAAAGGCTATTTAAAAATGAATAGTCTCTACTTATATAAGTTTGAGGGCAGTGAGATTTTTTTTATTGTTTTACAGTAAAAAAAGTAATATTGTGAAAGTGAATTGTTATACTATAAAATTATATATATATATATATATATTGAAACTGTGATACAATTTTTTCAGGATTCTTTGATGAATAGAAACCAGGCATCATATGTTTATACTGACATACTGAGGTAAAGAAAGACAGAAAGTTCCAGCAGAAGGAAATAAGATTGATAAAATCATATATTTTTTTTCAAACATCTTTCTACTATTAGAACATCTCCAAATTAAAGTCTCACCCTGCGGTAAGAGATGATTTACTTCACTGAAGATCATCTATTTCAGGCCCATCAGTCCTGCTTCTTAGGTCCCCCCAAAAAACATTCTAGAATCTGTAAGGTAAAGGTGTCATTTTCTTTTCCAACTAAACGACCAGCCCCCCATCATGCTTGGTTGGGAGCATGAAGTGTGTATCACTGTCAGGCAGGTCTGTTTAGTGTTTGCACAGGTTCAGGTCAAAGATTTTATATACAGAATGTTAAAATCTGACTTTATCACAAGTCTCTGGTTCAACTTCTGATGATCTCAGAGGGGCTCCAAGCTCAAGAAGAGAGATAAGATGGGTGAGAATCTGGATGGCAGATAAGGTAAGGCATAAGGCAGTGGAGGGAGGCAAAAAAAGAGGTCTTACATCCCCTAAATGTTCAAGTTCACATTCATGACCATTGTAATCATACCTTGAAAAACAAGATCTGTTGGTTTCCACTGTTGGTTAAGGGACATATTTATGTTTCATGTTTCTTTTATTCAACTTTATCTTTTTGCGTCTGTAGATTTCAATTACAATAGGCTACATATTCTTAAAGGCTTTTTTCTCAAATTATTATTTTTTTTCTCAAGCACTGAGCCAGAAATCATCTTTTCATCAGCACATACACCAAATCCACTAATCTTTTTATTTATTTATTTATTTATTTATTTATTTTTATTATTATTATAGATTACTGTTACAATCATACAGTAACATAAATGAATCATACAACTAATTATAAAATAAAAAGACTAAATACGCTAAATATTAGAATCAAAAAACTACTTCACCGATGTCCGATTCGCTATTGAATCACTCTTTTGAGTCGGTTCTTTTTAATAAATCGGTCAAAGGATATAGCTAAACGGTCTGAATCGATTCGCGATTCAGTTTGATTCATTCTGAAGTGACAGCTGACTCATGCGTTTATTCGTTTGTAGCGGCTTCTCTCATTAATTAAAACACTAACCAGAGACTTTAGAAGAAACAAAACACGAAGCGCCCTGGACAAAGTGGAAATTCACCTACAATCCATTGAAACCAAACCTGGAAAGCCGTCCTCTCCTTTGTTGGCTATGAAAAAGGCATTTTTGAAGTTCAATACCTGCACGTGCAGCTTGTGAACCACTCACCTCAGGTAAACAAGTAACGTTAGGGCCTACATCAAAACACTGTAAATGCAAGAAAGTATTTTGAAGTTGTTAGTACCGTGGTATTCTTTGAAGTACCTTAGTCACATAAATACTATAGTACAGGAATATATTGTTGTAGTATAAATGACAGTTAAAGGGAATTTTCGCTAGTAATAATGTGTCATATGAATAAGCAAACATTTAAGGAAATTTGTTTCGCAGTATTTTGTTGCACAAATTTAACTTGATACCACTTATAGGATGATTATATTCGCCTCGGATTATCTAGTCATTTTCTGTCACGAGTATGTGCAGTAAAAAATAATACATTATTTAATAATGTACTGTAAGTGTAAAAGTCATCACGACATTACAGTTTAACAGTTTTAGGCACAGTGACATTAAACATACCGAAATGAGCGAATGTGTATGTTCACCGCTTTACATAGACGAACAATTAAAAAGAATTGACGTAATTGCATAATTGACATATTTATTTAGGCTATTTATTTATTTTTCAGTCATAGTTGATGTGAAACTGCAAAAAACATGGCATGATAAAACATACAATCAACAAATCTGTATGCACTGACTGGTTATGGGTAACTTTTAAAGGTAATTGACCATCACATTCCATTATGTATCTTAATATTAATACTTTATACATATACCAGTTAGAAGAAATCAAATATATAACCAGTGAGTCCCACGTGCTCGTGAATCCTCCAAACCATCAGCACCCATTACCAAACCAACCCATGGTAATTTTCACGCAATACCTTGTAGCCTTATTGACTAAAGGCTTAACGGATTCTCCATATCCATCATGCTCTCTTGCCTGTAAGCCAGTGTCTTAGCGATCATCTCGCCTCCATGTTTGGCCAATGAGATGTGCTGGAGAGATGAGCCGAATGGCCTCCCACCCCATACTTATCTGCTTGTGCCTGAGCTCCATTTCTAGCACACAAAAGAAGCTATTAGAGCCTGGAACCTGTGCTGAAAAGGAAGAAGAATTAGCAAGTCTAAGTGTGTGCAGAGAGAGTGAGAGAGGATCGACTGGAGGTCTGGCTCGGGTCACCTTCATAGATTAAAGAGGATGAGAGTCACCTGGGCCCATATGCAACAGAAATCTCAGAGTGAGAGCGCTGACGTGGCGTCAGCTCCCCGCTGTCCAAAAGATCAGCATTTCAGATTTCTGCATTTACACAAATTTACATGTAATGTCACTTTTATTTCTCCCAACTCTAGTGCCAAACAGTACAATGATATATTGGACATCTACCCTGGTAATACAGTGCTTTTGGAGATTTATTGTAACATCACGTATCCTAAAGGTCACCTTAAACAGTGCCTTTTTTAACAGGGTAACAAACACAGGCAACGCTTGGAGGATTCAGCATAGTTTGCTCTCCAATCACACATTCTCTTCATTGGAAGAATTAGCAATCAAGAGAAAATCACAGAGGAATTCATGTCATATAATCATCATTTAAGATAATTGCACCTAGGCCAGTGTAAATGCAGTGACATGCCTATGTACATGCAAAAGCTTCATGACCTGCAGAGTGCTTAAACGGGCAGTTATGTTAGGTCAGGTTTCTTGCAGCAAAAACATTTATAATTTAGTTTTACTTCACCATGTTTCAGCTTATGTGGCTACATTTTGCTACCATCTAATACTTCTGTATTGCAAATGCGGTACCCGGAAGTGTCAGACTGAATGACACTCAATTATAGTCAAAAACAGAGGTGTCTAACTTCTGCACAACCACCTGAGGCTTATCTGAACAGCTGCACACAAATACATCTTAAAGGGGACCTATTATGCCCCCATTTACAAGATGTAAAATAAGTCTCTGATGTCCCCAGAGTGTGTATGTGAAGTTTTAGCTCAAAACACCCCACAGATAATTTTTTATAGCATGTTAAAATTGCCACTTTTGGGGGGGGTGAGCAAAAATGCACCGTTTCAGTGTGTGCCCTTTAAATGCAAATAAGATGCTGCGCTCGGCCTAAGAGGGTGGAGCTTCAAGAGCTGATTCTCCGGTGTCAGGATCAGTCAGGACTAGGGCTGGGTATTGACACAAATTTCAAAATTCGATTCGATTTCACAAGCTTGCAATTCGATTCGATTAAATTCGATTCGATTCAATATTGATTATTTTGGATATACATAAGGAACAGTACATGGCAAATTTTCTCAAGAAAAAAAAATCTCTCAACTAATGCTGTAAACAATACGTGGGAATCAGTTCTACATTAATATTGAAGGTTAAAATTAACTGTTTTGTATACAAACACTTAAATTAGTGGAAGTCAATGAAGTTTTTATAATAATAAAGTTAAAATACTAACTTTACAATTATGTAATTATATTTCTACTCCAATTAGTTTTTTTGAAATACATTATTTAAATGGTGGCTGTTATAAAAACTTATTCAAACATGCAATCAATATTGAAGAACATTATAAATTATAACGAATGTGTAATATGGTGCATATTTAGCAAAATGCTATTCTCTGGAGTTCAGTTTTATAGCTGACTAACGAGTTATGGTCACTGAATATGGTTTCTGAGGTAAATGTGACGTTACGTGACATTGCTTACAAGCTGTTTTATTGACGTCTTTCGCGTTTGAAACACTGATTGAGCTATACCATGAGACAGGATACGGATTTCGGTAAGTTGTACTGTATCTTTGAACATACCTTTGTGTATTCATTCATGTTTATTTCGCAATGTAACTGGTATTAAAGCAGAGGAGATGATCAGTTCACGCGCGCTTCGCATTGCCGCCTCTCTTGATCTGAGTCTACAGCCATCTGTCACGACACATCAAACAGCGCCAAAACGGTTATTTTTTTGAATTTCGTAATAAAATGGACAGAATTTGAAATCTGAGACTTTGTTTCATATCAAAAGTAACTAAGCACAAAGCTTATTGCCATTTATTAGATGGGAAGAGCGCTACAATGTTCTATTCATTCATCAACTGAAAACAGACTAGACTATCGATTCTTGGGATTTAAGAATCGATATCGGTTCGAAAAAATGAAAATCGATTAATATCGAGAAATCATTTTTTACCCAGCCCTAGTCAGGACGCACTATAATGTCAGAAACTGCGAATATATGCTGCATGGTTCAATTACGGTTATAACTTATATTGTCGTCTTGTTTTTATCCACTATATTACTACAAGCCAGTTTACCGATAAGATTTATAACATTTATTGCACTTCACACAAAATACGAAGCACCTCTTTTCACTCTATCACTGTAAGAGCTTAATAAAACACAGTGCAAGTGTGCATTAAAATATTATTATTATAAACTCTCTCTCCCTGGGATTATCATCAACATACACAGCGAAGTACACAGAAACACTCCTTACAACTAACAGTAAACAAATATATAAAGACCTTATGCCTTTTCGGTTGGTGCTTAATAAACTGGTAAACTTTATATCCGTAAATCAACTCCGATGAACTGTAATAAAGTGCCCTCACCTTTATTACTGCCGTATCAAGTATCACTCTGGAGACTGTATGTTTTGTATTGTCCCTTTGTATTGACATTCTTTACAAAGCAGTCTGGTGTGAAATGGTTCACACAGACATAAACGAATTTCGGTAGAGTTGAGGGAGCATTTTCTTCAAAAACAAAATGAATCTACCTCGTCTTCAGCGGCTCAGATTTAGGGAGTAAATGGAGAGATATGTGGATTAATCCATCCACCTACATAACACCTAAAACGCTTGGGAGACATTAAGTCATTCAGTGCAGCAATGGCGGACTGTGAACTCGCTCAGGGCGGTTCTATGTTAAAACAGCAGTGTCTGTCAACATTTGTGGGCGGGGCCTGTGGCTTTTGTGACTTCACACTGCCAGGGATCTGGAAATGGCTTGTTCTGAGACACTGCTTATGATTTATGGGGATTAAAAAAAAAGGAGTGGTTGGATTTTATCATTATAGGGTGGTTGTGTACACACACTGCCAACACACATTTATGTCCAAACACCATGCAAAAGTGAATTTTAAATAATAGGTCCCCTTTAAAGGGTTAGTTCACCCAAAAATTAAAATTCTGTCATTAATTTCTCACCCTTATGTCGTTCCAAACCCGTAAGACACGGAACACAAATTAAGATATTTTTGATGAAATCCGTGGGCCTCTGATAGACTGCAACACAATTACCACTTTCAAGGCCCAGAAAGGTGGTAAAGACATCGTTAAAATAGTCCATGTGACTACAGTGGTTCAACCTTAAGTTTATGAAGTGACGAGAATACTTTTTCAACAAACAAAAATAACAACTTTATTCAACAATTTCTTCTCTTCCATCTCAGTCTCCTATGCTGTTTAATCACTGTAGTCACATGGGCTATTTTAACTATGTTTAACGATGTTAATTTGTGTTCCGAAGATGAACGAAGGTCTTATGGGTTTGGAACGACATGAGGGTGAGTACTTTAACAGAAATTTCATTTTCGGGTGAACTAACCCTTTAAGGTTTGATAGCTCATTATTCATTATTATTATTAATAACTTTAAGAAGGGAGAAGAGAAATATGGTAATTTACTGTAGTGAGTTTTCTCAAAAAAGCTAAGTAATTGGGGAAACAGTTATTGACCTCTGAGCTTTCCTGATCTTTCTGCTCAATCTTTCTCATAAATAGTGCATTAGTGTTACATCAAAATGGTTGTATTGTTTTCTTCTTCTTTGAGGCCCACTTATAACGCTACTGAAGGATTTTGTGGCAAGAACAGTCATAATTTAGTTTTTTATGACCATTTTCCACCTTGTTTCTGACCCTTAGGATTAAATGGCCATTTTTTGCCGCTTTGCCTTTGAAAAACGACACTTCGCATGTCAAGTGATCAACAGCGCCTTCGTCAGCTCACAGATGATCAGGGATCTTGTTCAGCCACTCATTTCTAACGTTGGGATCCTTCAGATGGATATGCAAAGCTGCAGGTGCTGCACACATCCAGGAACAGCTCAAGGTTTGGTGGCCTTTCCTATGCTTTTCTCTTATATTGTTTCGTTTTTCTGGGGTTTATTAGTATAGTAGTATCTATCCTTATCTATATTTCTGCCTCACCATGAATAAATTGAAAATCTTTTCATTTGGATGTATGTCACAATACGTAAGTAAAGATCTGTTGCAATTTCCATTTCATCACAACTATAAATCTGTCAAAAAATAAAATCTTCTTGAGGGATTGTTTTTTAAGAACATATGTAATGTGGACTAAAAGACACATTGACTACAGGCAATTTTTTAAAAGAAAATTTGTCTTTTTGTGAATTGACAGCTTGAATAATAATAGGCTACATATACAGAAACTGCAAAGTAAGCATTTTCCTTCCTGATCATTCATTTGGCGCTAATTGAATATTTTCAGTTTTCTCTTACACCAACATGCAAACTCATCAACATCACTTTGTTCGTTCTTGAAGAATTGTGAAAACCTTCATAAGTTACTTTTGTACAATGAACTGATTCACTGTTTAGACTTCCACCTAGTGGGGGTACCAAATAAAGCACTGGGTATACTTCGTTGTTTTACGCGTACGCTAGCATATGCACACTGTTGAACGCAAAGCCTTGCAAATTATACTTCATTTGACTCATATGCATACACAGGCGTTCGACGCATGTGCAGTTTTGAGCAATCTCTCGCCACGAGTTATTTGTATTCTTTCATGCTAGAGTTGTACAAATGAGGGTACTTTCTAACCTCTTCGCACAATCTGTCGTCTATATAGGTCTCCATTGTCGCTGTAGCCTGCACGCGTTCCGGTCTGTTCTGTTTATGCAGGTTTTCTTCGATTACCTTGTGAATCGACACCCCCAGGGCACGGTTGCCACCTTGTGGATAAACTAATTACTGCAAAAAAATTAAATGCGCATGTGTGACCTGTGTGTACAAAGTACTGTACGCTGACCCTCGCATATGCATAAAAAGTGAAGTATACTTTGGGCTTAATAGTACAACAGGTTTGTGAGGTACCTTTGCTTTGTCCTACCTGTATTGCAACGTGGCATGCTTCCAGTGTGATGTGTAATGTCCTGTTTATTTTTATTAAATGTTTTTTTTTTTTTTTTGTACTGTAAGATATAGTTTTGAGTTGTGATAGTATAAGGATCATCAGGATTAATGTCACTGAATAATGTCATGAAGTAAAATAAAGGCATTGAGCAGGAATCAGGAATAGAGTGCAATGAGAAAATATAATTTGTATAAAATGTAATTTGTTATCTGTCCATTCAAGCATGCCTGATGCCCCATCCTTTTCAAATATATGGACAGTTGCTTTTGAAATGATTTGCGGATGCAAAAGAGCCCAGTGTCTAGTTTCACACATTACATTTTTCTTTAACAGGCAAAAGATAAAATGAGAATGAATGAATAAATAAATAAAATAAAGAAACAAACAAACAAGTGTAATTATGCTCATAGCCACAACTGTCCAGTGTATCAACAACACTGTTAAGAATGTGTGAAGAAATGTGTCAAAGCATAAAATGGAGAATTGTATCTCCATAAATATGCAGTAACCTGCATAGCCAAGATCAATGGAGGATACTTCAGTTAGAGAAAATTAGGAGCAAAAAAGGCATGAAACTGGACACAACAATATGTTAGCAGTCCAAAAATATCAAGAGCACAATAACCCAGATACAGCTTTATAAAAGATGTATGAAAGAGCTTGTGAAAGCTAGAAAAAATAGTCATTTGCAATAGTATGCAATCAATGCTCTATCCATAGTGTTTGATTTGTATAAATTTCGGCATTTATTGGAATCTTTTACTAGTGGATGTGACCTGGTTGTTTTGAAGTTAATAAAACATTTAATGCAACCGGTGAAGCAGATTATATTCCTACACTATATACAGTGCACTAAATCTATTTTATCCAGATACCATATACATCTAAGACATAGGGCTTGAACTATGAACTATGTGCCGGAGAGACAATTTTGTTTATGGACACTGCTCTGCATGTGGCACTATAGGATTGGAGTTGAGCCCGCCAACCTGTAACACACAGATTGGTCTATAACTGGCTAACAAGAACATTTATTTCCAGGCTGCAGGCTACCTGAAGGTCACTGTTAAGGCGGAATTGAATCAAAAGCACATTATAAATGATTTCCTGCTCAAGACCAATCAGGATGATGCTCATGTTTCCTGGGTGCATTGTTCTCTGCTGATTATGGGAGTGCACTTGTTTTTTTTTCTCACTATTTCTGACTGTAGTTGTGCCAGTGGCCTAGGATGGTGGAGATACACATATTGAGATATATGCACATGTTGAAAACAAACATATGCATGTCTATATAAGGAATATTTCTTAAGCACCAAATCAGCATATTATAATGATTTCTGAAGGATCATGTGACACTGAAGACTGGAGTAATGATGCTGAAAATTCAGCTTTGCCATCACAGTAATAAATTACATTTTAAAATATATTCAAATAGAAAACAGTTATTAAAACATAAGAAACCTTTTTTCATTAAAACATTAACAAATCCCATTCTACATTATTTATTCAACACTAAAAAATCTTGACCATGAACTTTTGAACAGTTGTGTGTCTGTGTGTGTGTATATATACATATATAGTGTTGTTGATTTTGTAAATATCATGTACCTTCAATAAATATTGTAAATACCAGCACAGGGAGATATTTATTTATTTATTTATTTTTTGTAAATTGTTTTTCTTGGTTTTGTGTAGTTGGGGAGTTTAAAATTGGCTTTATTTTCTTGGGTGTATAGTGCAGTTCAAAATGATAGATTGCAGTTTTGATGCTAAAACAAACATGCACATATTCCGACCAAAATCTGGGTAACAAACAAAAATATTGGTTTGTTGTTCAGTTTAGCTGAAATTGTTTTATGCAATAAAAGAAAGAAAATTGACAAAGCATTTATGTGACCTTAGACTGCATATTAAATTGTGTAAGCATAAGATTGTACATGTAAATGCACTCACAAAGGTGCAAAACATCTGAAAGAATTTAATTTTCACTGTGAGCCTTAGACACGCTTTTTGTGGACATTGTGACATTGATAACTTTTCAGAAGTCGCACATCTATCTTATATAAACTGAGTGTCATTATTGGAGAACAGTATTTTAAGCGTGAAAGTTAGAATTAGAATCACACAATCAATTTATATCAAGAAGTCTGTGAAGTGTGCAATAATTACATTTTTGATTATCAGTAAAACCCAGTGCAGTAACATTTAAGATAAACCACTGCATCATCTTGGACCTTTAATTTGAACAATCACACCAGCCTCACAATCACATTCAAACACAATGAACGTGTCAATTTGAGTCAACAGATCGATGAGGTAATAGATGGCTGTCTGTGACCTAAGACGGGGCTTTGCATCCTTTAAAGAGTTCAGCAGAGGCTTTTGTTTATCTTTGTGAATGATTTAGAGACATACAGAATATCAGTTCATAACGCTTAAGTGTTTGAGGAAACTAGACCTTATCAGAACGGCTCGTGAGGTGATCGCTTTCTCCCATTGATCCCTGCAAATGGTGGCTGTCATGTTGAGAACTCTTCCAATAACCCATGTAATCAAATGCTCAGAATTGGCCTCGTTCTGTGAGTGTCACGTGTTTAGGTGAGTCAGCTGTGTGCAAGGAAAAAAAAACTACTGGCTGCTTAGTTATGCTTGGCATTTTGCATGACAAAATATGTTGGCCTTGGTCTGTCTCATATGTCTTTTGAAAATGGCACGTGGTTGCTGGTGAACAAAAACCGTTGAGTCAAACTAATTTTACTCTTGTGGGTGAAATATATTAGTGGTTTTCAAATGGTGAGTGATGTCTCCAAGATGCTCTTACAGGGTTACAAAGAGGAAAAACCAATAAAATGCAAGGACAGGTTACAATAGCAAATTAAATTGACTTATGTTCCCTCTCAGTCAGTCACATTCGATGTCACGTCAGAACTGACGAATGGGGTCTCGCTAAAGAGCCCAATCACCTTTGAATGGTTACAAAACGAGCTAATGGTACGCTGAGTATCTTGGTCTGCGGAATTTGCATCGCGATCTCCGCCCTGCTCTGTGGGTATATAAGGAGCAGTGCGAGAATTCTCGCATTCAAGCTTTTGCTTCGGAGCCGAGCACTTCATTGTTGCTTCGTCTATCACTGAGTGAATTCATGAGTCATCTCTTCAGTTCGTGTTGGAGTGACGCCGCATTTCAGCGGAGATTTAAAAGAGCTTCCTGCCTGCTGTTGCAGATCTCTCTCTGAGCCTGCATGCTGAAACTGTGTCTCCTCTGAACGCTTCAGCACTGCTGAAAGAGCATACTCCTCTCTCTAAAAGAGCAGCACGGGTGTGATATTGCGTCTTTTTAAAGATGTCATTCCGCTCATGTGTTTCTGGGTGCAATTGCTTTCTACATCTATCTGACAGTCATGATCGCTGTCTCACGTGTCTGGGCTTGCAACATGCTGAGGCTGCGTTCGTGGATTAGTCATGTATCCATTGCGGGAAGATGACCATTGCGATAAAGACTCACTTACCTCAAGGAAAGAGGTAGGGTCTTCTCTGCCACACCCCAATCTAGTTCCTCTCTACGTGAGAGGGCTACTTTGGCTGGTGGCCAGGGTAATCTGAGGGTGACAGTGTGAGCTTCCCTGACGAGACAACCTCCTCAGGCCACACCGCAGACCCATAGCGTACATCAACCGACAGGGTGGTCTACACTCCCACCGCATGTCGCCCACCATCTCCTCCTATGGAGTCAGAAGCATCTGAGGTTGCTTCGTGCCATTCACATTCCGGGCAAGCTCAACTGTGCAGCAGATGCGCTGTTACGACATCTGTCATATCCCGGAGAATGGAGACCATCCCCAGTCGGTTCAGCTGATTTGGGAACCTGTTAGCCTCTCCAGACAATTCCAGTTGTTTTATTCCCTGACCGAGGGGACTCTCGGCACGGATGTGCTGGCACGCAGCTGGCCGCAGGGCCTGTGCAAGTATGTGTTTCCCCTAGTGAGCCTTCTCGCATAGACTCAGGCCCGGCCGGACCTGGTTTCCCAAACTTGTACTACTCGCGACAGCCCCTCCTTGGCCAATCCCTCTGAGGAAGGACCTTCTTTCTCAGAGAGGGGGCACTCTTTGGCTCCTGCATCCCAATCTGTGGAACCTGCATGTGTGGGTTCTGGACGATAACTCTCACGTCATCCTGAGACCCCGGCCTGGATATGTGCCCAAAGTTCCCACCACTCCCTTCAGGGATCAGGTGGTGAACTTGCAAGCGCTGTCCTTGGAGGAGGCAGACCCAACCCTAGCACTGCTCTGTCCAGTACACGCCCTTCGCGCTTACGTAGATAGAACTCAGTGCTTCAGGACCTCAGACCAGTTCTTTGTCTGTTGTGGAGGCCAGCAAAAGGGAAAGGCTGTCTCCAAGCAGAGGTTGTCCCACTGGATAGTGGATGCAATAGTCTTGGCTTACCAGGCTCAAGACCTGCCATGTCCCCTAGGGGTGAATGCACGCTCGACCAGGAGTGTTGCTTCCTCCTGGGCACCTACACATGGCGCCTCGCTAACAGACATCTGTAGAGCTGCGGGCTGGGCGACAGCTAACACATTTGCAAGATTCTATAATCTCCATGTATAGCCAGTGTCCTCCTATCTACTTACCACTTCAGGCCTGTCAATCTGCTTGCAGCGCCATTCCACTCCATGGACTGCATGCGTGCGCTATTTTCCTCAGGTGAGTTCCATAGTTCAGAACCCTGGGTTCCTCCAACACTGTTGTTTAACACTTGTGTGCATGCCCTGTTGGTCACCCCTTGTGTCAGACTAGGTTCCTCCATGTGTTGTGATTTCCCCCTCTGGGCAATCCCACGTGTGGATTTCCATGGTAAGTCTCCTGACAGCACGTGTCTTTCCCATTGCAAGACCCCTCTTGCCATTTCTGATGTTGAAACATATCCACCTTGTTGGTTGGGTACCTCAGAGGTCTTCCATATGTATCACCGCTATGCGGTTCATATGTGTATTATGTAAAACCTTCCTATGAGCAGGCAGCCTGTGAGCATACTTTCAGCTGGAATATGCTACCCAGTGTTTGTGTGTTAAATCTGGCCCTTCGCTCGTGCTGGCCTCACGACAGGGTGCTATGGCTTACGCAGGGCACTGGAAGACAGCCATTGTGGCATTTTGCATGGGGACCCACTTCGTCAGTTCTGACGTAATGTCGAACATGACTGATTGAAAGTGAACGTCTCGGTTACGTATGTCCCCTTGACACAATCGCTGTACCGCTGAAATGGCCGGGACACTCCGTCTCGGCTCCTCAGCAAAAACTTGAATGCAAGAATGCTCGCGCTGCTCCTCATATACCATATATCCTTTTTTTCTCATATTATTGGTTGATGATGTAAGAGACTGTTATTTTTGTTCAAAATAATTTGTGACTTGGTTAAGCTGCTTAAATTAGACAGATGTCAACGTGGACAGGTTATTTGACACCCCACGATCAAACCAAAACTATGCAAGGTACAAAAATACGACCCAGATTACATTAAAATAGTTTCACTTGCAGTAAAAATAAAAAAAAAATTTTTCCCAACCAGGATGTTTTGTGTGCTTTGGCTGTTGAATGCAAGAAATGTTTGGAAAGCAAAATTGTCAGTTGTTCTATTCAGTCTGTCATATTAATAATGTAATATATTGTTGGACCTATGCAGTTCATGATGATATTTAATCATTTGATTTTTAAAGACACTTTTGTTTACTTTATTATTTTATTTCAGCATTGGGTAGCCACATGATCTCTGTATAGGAAACATTTAGTCCTGAAGCAAATCTCTTCAAAAATCACTAGAAGTTTTCATACGAATAGGTTAAATTAACAGCATTTATACAGCATTTATAGGTCATGTATGAACAGGTGTTTGAGACGTTGTTAAGACACAAAACTAGCTACATTTGTGCAACCGAGAAATCAAAATCAAAACTGGGCAAGAGCCTGTCTTTTATTTGCACACAAGCCTTCATCACTTCTAAAAGAGTACAGCTGATTTAACTCCCTCGGGTCGGCGGTCACGCCGGCGATACCACCTCGGTTTTTTTCTTACCAGTGTGAAAGAGACTCAAAATACTCCGTCAATGAGGGCTGCAGGAATAAGTCATAAAATCTGGAAATGAGTTAGCATTTTTGAACTGTCAGTGCCGTCGTCCTAAAGTCAAATGTTTTTTGGTTAAATGCCTGAAATATGGTCTGACTGGTTAACACATGCTCAAGATATTTTCACATTTTATTCACTGACAAAAATACATCAGTAGTACCCAGATTTTTTCTGTGACTTGAAAAAGGCGTTTGCCAACAAGTGGCTAAATGGGACTACATGGGACTGTTGAGGACATTAAACATTGTCACAATAAAAAGGAAAACTTATCAACTCACTAGTCCATTTTTACAGCCTGTTGTTTATACTCACACTTTTGAAAACTTATTTTCTATCTCAAACTCTCTATCTCGTAGATTTTAAATTAAGAGGTTTGTTAGAACCTTAATGGTTGTGATGTTGAAGTCATGTGACCATGGTGTAGTTCGTTTATAACCTAACTTTAGCTTTTTACCTCTGCTAATTGTATTTAGGCTTAAGAATTTATAAATAGTCTTCATTGGGAAGATCTTGATGAACAAAACATTATACCATCTGATTTATTTCAACTTCCTTGGTTGGCAGTTGAAAAACTTTTATCTAGGACACTTTTTTGATTCTTTGATTTCTCAATTAAAGCAGATCTCGTCCCCCATTGATTACCATTGTAGGAAAAAAAAAAATACTATAGTAGTTAATGGGGGGCGAGATCTGCTTGGTTACAAGCATTTGTCCAAATATCTTCCTTTGTGTATAGCAGAACAAAGAAATTCATACAGGTTTGGAACAACTTGAGGGGGAGTAAATGATGACAGAATTTCCATCTCTTTAACTTTAAGAACACAGAAAGCAGGTAGGCTATGCAATATATTACATCCAATATGACACACACATCTGATTTCTTTCTCAATTGTTTGCATTCAGTTAAGTAAGAACCAACTGTGTTTACTATGATACTCGGCAAGACTTACTATACTTTTTAATACTTTTATGTGTATTTGTCAGTTCAAGAGCAAGAGGAGTATTCGTGCACTCTGCGCGCGCGCTATGGATGAAGCACCATATGCCTCACACCAGACGCGTCACATTCTCAAGTTCAAGGCGGCAGTGCAAAACAGTGAATCTAATCACCATACAGGTAGAAAGTTCACTTCAAAAATTGAAAAAAAGTGTCTTCGATGTGTTTTGCTATAAAAACTGCACACAGAAACAAAAAGGACAGTCTATTATATCTCTTCATACGCAAAGACTTCATTAAATACACAGAAAGAAAAATATTGAAAAATGTCTATACACAGTCTTCCAGCCTAGGGTGAAGTCATTATGTAGAAACATTAACAGTTTGAGACAAATTATGTAATTTAAAGGATTAGTTCACTTCTGAACAAAAATTTCCTGATAATTTACTCACCCCCATGTCATCCAAGATGTTCATGTCTTTCTTTCTTCAGTCAAAAAGAAATTAAGGTTTTTGAGGAAAACATTCCAGGATTCTTTTCCATATAGTGGACTTCAGTGGGGTTCACTGGGTGGAAGGTCCAAATTGCAGTTTCAGTGCAGCTTCAAAGTTTTCTACGTGACCCCAGATGAGGAATAAGGGTTTTGTCTAGTGAAATGATCGGTCACAACATCTTGGATGACATGGGGGTGAGTAAAATATCAGGAAATTTCCATTCAGAAGTGAACTAATCCTTTAATGGAAAACTATGAGTGGCACTCTGTAACACGGCAGTGCCACCCTGGACACCCCTCTGGCTCTACCACTGGGTTTGAGACTTCTTCACTGGCAGAACTCACATGCAAATTTTGCACATTGCTCGTGTGATAGCCACTGGCTCGCATTCATGTTTTAAAACTGAAATATTTCCGATAGTGCAATGTGACAATTTTTCCATCTTTGATCACAAAATGATGGACAATGATTCACATTCCGTGCGTTATTTCCCATTATAATAAAATGTAATAATAAAATAAATATATGAGTAAATAAACAAGTAAATTAATGAACAAATAAATTAGCAAATATGCCTTCTAAAAAAAAAACCACCCCCCACCCATCAACAATAATATTGTGTTTTGGCGATCTCATGCGCTGACGATAGGAAGATTTGACTATAAGGGGTATTGCCCAACACTTTGCACTTTGTTGGTTTGTAAAGAAAAACTCTACAAAATTGTGAAGAATAACTCCATTGTAGCAATTTGCCAGTTTAAGAAGTTGCCAGAAAATTTCCATTTTAATGACAAGAGTGAACAAAGTTGTGAGATTAACCATTGGAGCATTTACAAGGCTAGTACGTCTGCTGTCAAAGAGTTCGAGTCAATCACTTTACAAGTTCTGAAGGAGCTGACACGATTAGTCACAGGCTTAAGCGTGCTTAAGAGTAAGTTTGTAAAGTTCATGATTATCATGATTATCTACAGTATGCTGCGGAAAGAAAATTGGAGTCATCAAATTGGACAGATGCTGAAACGAGAGAGATTCTCTCCCCAATCCTTAGAAATTAGTGAACAGATTACTGGAACTCTTACCATCTTACTATTTTTCCAGCTAGATTCTGGATAAATTGGGAATCACAATTTGTTCTCTTTTTCTCTGTTCTGGACGCACCCCAAAATTTGTTTTATTTAACAAATCTCTTAGTTACATTGCGTTTGCACTGTTAGTTATGATGAAAGCATTCGTTAGTGTGCAGAAATTGAGCAATGAGGAGATCACTGCTTTCATGCTCTCAACATGTCTGTGATCGACTACAGTGTTCATCTCTGCAACCTTTCATGCCACGATCTAAATATAATGCCATAGATCTAAATGTAATGCAACACTTTTCACGATTAGTTAGCCTCGAGAGCTGTAATAGTAAAAACGTGCTAAAAGTTTTTGAGAGAGTAATACTTAGCTATTTCAAATGGAAAGATGTCAGCCAATCACAGCAGTGGGCGTTTACACTGAAGTCTCACAACAGACACGCCCCTTAAAACAGAGCGTTCAAATCAGAGGGCTAAAATCAGGGTAGGAAAAATGCCTTCTATTTCTAAATTATGACAATTTTTGATGTAAAAATAATACCAACATTATAAGAGCACCCTAGGAAACATTATAAAACAATAAAACAACGCAGTTCATGACCCCTTTAACAGTCACCACCTACTGGTGTAACAGTGTAATTGAGTAAAGAACAGTAAAGAAAAAGAAAGAACAGCTGTTTGTGAAGCTGTTTCATACCTATACATGATAACTGCTCTCTCTGGGTCAGTGAGATGTTCCGCTGTGATTGAACTTGCCAAAGGTTTAATAGACATAGCCGAATCATTGTCACTTAGGAAAAAGATTGTGTGGGTGTTCGTATCAGGATTGCAGTTTTCAACAATAATCATGCAGCTTTATTTTCATTGCAGTTGTACAAAGATATTTTCTAACAAGTGACATCAGAGTTTTAACACCATTTGGTGTTGATGTTTGGCTGGTAGCAATATGGATAAAAGATAGAAATCCATTGCATGTGTGATAGCAGATGTGGTATAATTATATCTGAACTTACTGGGTTTCATGTGAGAAGTGGCTGCTGGTTCATACATGATGCATAAAGATGCTGCTAGAGGCCCTGATTGAGTTCTGTAGGGTTTTTTTTTTTTTTTTTTTTTGCCACTGCTGTCTTGGTTTTGATTGGCTGGACCTTGTGATCAGCTGCCTGATAACAATGATGGTTACACTATGGCAGGGAGGTGTGATGGGAGACATGGCACAGACCCCCACCCCCAATGGCTAATTTCCATGTAGATTCATAAAAGCTTGTTTCTCCTCTGCTCGTCTTTCCTTTCCTCATGTTGTTCAGCCAGCCCTGGCCTTGTCAACAGGCTCTGACAGGCAGGCAAGCTGATGGACGCCCACGCACTTTCTGCAATCTAACTTAGCCCACAGAACGAATCACCACATTGAAGTCGCAGTACATGGGTTCTTCCTTCTCACTCTCATCTCTCCTTTCCTCACTTGCACTTTCTCATTATTTTTTCTCTTTATCTCTTTCCCTTGAAGGAATAGTTCGCCATTAAATGAAATGACTCATTCACATATTAAAAAGAGCAACCAATATGTGTTATCCCGGTTTTTTTCTTTTGTGTTCCAAGTAAGAAAATAATTTGAGTTTAAAATGACAACAAGGTGAGTAAATGATGACATTCTTTAGATGAGCTATTCCTTTAACATTCAGATTCTTCTATCTTGTCTCGTGCTCTGTCTCTTTCCCCCATTCAGAGGCAAAGATGACAGGGTAGCGGCTGGGTGTCACACCATCCATCAGGCACTGACAAGAGTGTGGCCAAGCCTCTGGTGAAGAACACCACTGATCTGTAAACCGCCGATTGAGAGACGCACGTGGGTCCCGGGGGCGAGGAGGGGCCTCCCCGCATGACTCACTCTTATGCAGACAGCGAGAAGCGTATCATTGCATTCACTGTGGCGAATGACTGGTCTGACATATTACAGAGGTGTTAGACTGGTTATATGAATAAACCTAAAGTCTCACTTATGGAATCCCTTGGATAAAATTTCTGAATCCTAGAAGTTAGTTTGACAGTCTGTGTTGTGTTCTCCCTATCAGTTCCTGTTTTCTTTCTCACTGGGTCTCATTCATATTAATTAGGGGGGTACAAAAAGTGATGTATTGCTATGTATCTCGGTTTTGAACTCACGGTTCAGTATGTTTTCGGGACAGCAGGGATAAAAACAAGCCATGTGTTTTTTTTTTTTTTTTTTTTTTTCTTCTTTTTTGTTTAATTAGTGGTTTACTGAACAAACTATGTCTTTAAATTAAAAAAGTCTGTCAATATTGCTGGCAGCAACATACACTGCAGTACATACACATGTGCATTCCTTTATGTATGACTTTATGAATGATCTACGCTGTTTGGCTGTACTAAAGAAATAATAAGTGTTAACCATGGTGATTTCAGTTAGGATCAATTGGCTAATATTTTTTTGAACTTAAGACGAATTAAGTTAGATGAAGTTACTGTACAAACAAACTCTTGACGACATCTCTGGGTTCTTCAAGGAGAACAGAGCTGTGTAACATCTGCTCACAGATAAGTCTGGGGAATGAATTCTTAATTCGTGACCACGACATATAGACCTATATCAAGTGAAGTGAAGTCAAATTTATTTGTAAAGCACTTTTCACAATCCACATCATTTCAAATCGGCTTTACAGAAAGTCATATGCCTTGTCTATAATGCTGTAATGCTATTGAGCAGTTTTAGGGCTGGGTGGTATGACGATAGCATGTTGCTGATATAACTAATCCACTGTTTGAGATTTAGCTTTATTGTATTTATTAATTTATTTAGCAGATAAATCAGTGCCACTTTTAGTGAGGAGGACATGGAATTACAAACAACCGAGAATATTTTCTATAGGCCGATAGTAGACTATATTTTCCGCATGTCATAGCCTCCGTAATTTTACATTAGCGCTTTATTCATTTGGGCTTCTTCATATTGCCATCAGGATCGGTGGATAAGCACAAACTCTGGATTTTACACAATTGATGATAATTCACAAAATAAGCTTTTGCATTTATTTTGAATGCTGATTTTTTTTTTTTTTTTTTTTTTTTTTTCTGAAATGGACAAACCCTTGCGGTGCAGATTTTATTAGTGCTTAAGGTTTTGGAAACCTCTGATGTCTACATGGAAAAACTTTTCATGGATGCACTTTTCATTCCCCAGTAGGCCAAGGCGCAATCTAGTGCTGCAGATGGTTGAAGTCTCTCCATTAATCTTTTATTGGTATGTAATTATTTTTTGCCACTGCATAATTAATAACGTCACTTTGATTTCTATAGTCACGGTGTGCGATTACGGAGAATGTGTGAACGCAACATTCTTTGCAGTGATGTCAGTGAGTCGTTGTATGACAGCCATCCGTGTCATTGAAACTGACATTTGACCAATGTTGGGCTAGTGATTGATGGGAAATCTGGGGGTGAGGCCAAGCTACTGAAGCCAGCAATGGGTCAGTGCTTGATTCATATCTTCTAAGCCCACAGGGAGAACGCCCAGGTACTTGTGACTGGTCACACTGGGCCAGCGTTAGGCCTTGGTTTGCTTGGACGGCTGGGCAGAGGCCAGGCTTCTGCTGAGTGAGGGCTATTTCTGAAGGACACTGGGGAGGATACAGCTGGTGTCCCTGCTGTTCAGAGTGTAAAGCAGCCAGCCTGCTGAAACAAAGCCAATCGCTGCTGCTGAGAAACCGTCTGTCCTCAATAGAATCAAACCCATCTCTTGTTCTTCGTTCACCTCTGTTGTGTGCTGTCATCTGCAGTTACTGTCTATATATGTTACAGTACAGAAGATGAAAAAGATCAGGCTTTCTTGGTCCTGGAATGACATTCTTATTAGGCAATCAAATTTATGTTTAGATTTGGCGACATGCTCCTGGATCAGCATGTTTTTGCTGGTCCTGGAGCAACATTTCTGAGCTATCCCAATCCCTAACTCCAACCCTAGCCATTAAACAGTTTAAATCAGAAGGAAATGATAGCTTTATAAGAATGTTATTACTCTAAATTCTGGTTGTTTGATGTTTTTCCAGGACCAGCAAGGATCCTAATCCAGGAACACATTTTACTTCATGGTCAATCTGGTCTATAATTGATGAATGTTGTTGTCCTATTTGACTGAATTGTTTTGTACTACACACAATAATGAGCTCTAAGCTTCAAACACAATTAGGTAAAAATACAGATTATGGGTAAAAAAAAAAAAGAAGAAGAAAAAAAAAAGATTTTCCGATCTTAAGATTGATGTTATGCTCTGTGAATGTGAGTTTAAAGTCTGTTCAATGTGATGCAGTTAAAAAGACCACAAAATAATAGCAAGAATATATTTCTATTGGTTTCAGTTGGTAAACCAATTCATATAACAAACAACCTTTATGAAACTGATCTTATTATAACGGATCTCATAAACATACAGCACCAGTCGGATGTAGTCGATTCCCAAAATTAATGAACAAATTACTCTTATGAAACTGTTATCTATTGCCAGCTTTAGATGGAATAAATATAAAGATTAAATTACTTGTCATCACAGACATACTCGGACACTTACTGCACCAAATCCTGGTCACTTTATATGTAAAGGAGCTCACGTCTTTTCTCACAAATCCTCTAATTTGCTGAAATGCATCTAAGGGATCAGAACCTAAAAAGTACTGCTGACATTATTGGAGTGTGTACTGGCGCAGTCACAGCCACCTGCATCACACTGCATACCAATTCAAAATAAACCATGATGACTATAATTAATATTCCAGTCAGCTTAAGTGCACATTAAATTACCTACGAACTGCATCAATAATGCATGATCTTCTGTTTCTATTGCTTTTAAAGATGCATAGTGTCTAGGCATGAAATCCACGTGTTTTCTCTTTTAAAAATAATGCAGATTTCTGCTTGCTTTGCGGGACTAAGGGTTGTGTGAGTTTGAGAGTCAGGTTATCTCAAGGTAAGAGTCGGTATGCAGACACGAGCAATGACTTTGTACTTTGCTGGTCACTCTTTGATGAGACTATTTGCAGAACAGCAAACAGAGGCCTCCCACAAGAGACTGCGACAGGTGCAGTCACAGCAGAATGCCGATGGACAAAAACAATCAACATTTAGTTGTTCACCTGGTGTTGTAAGGTTACCATTAAGGCCCTGAAGTAAGGTCTTCAATCCTGACCACTCCCTGTCATTGAAGAGGGTTAAATTCAAGAGGGTTTCCATGGTGATTTACCAGGATACATAGAGAATCAACATGTGTCACGTCACTTTGCAGCCTTTCGTTTCTAGCTTTGATTTCTAGGAGCAAAGAAATGAGACACAGAATTCCATTGGTACAAAATGTCAGAATTTTTTTTTTTTTATTCTTTAGACAGTGTCAATTTGGACATCATGTAAAGAGAAAGATCATTAGGTAAAACATTGAGTTAGATTGATAAAATAACATCAGATTTGGGAATTGCATTATTCATGACCAGTTGTTTGACTGAAGACGAGATTGTTCAGAAGGGCTGTCTATGAGACCGCTATGAGTCAACATTGAATTGATGGCACTTAACAACAACAGATTTGTGCATATAGTAAGAGAGTTTCCTATAAAATGGCATGTTTCTTGAAACTGAGGTTTGGATTACACATCAGTACATTACCTTTTTTATTATTCAGGTAATTATTACATTTTCATATTTCAAGTCAAACAGTTATTGATACGGGAGCTTTATAACTTTTGGACTGTTCAATTAACACAGATACCACACCTTTTTAGCCCTAAAGTTTCTTTATTTCTTGTTTGTTTGTTTTTTATTTCAAACCTCATTCTTTGTACAGTTATATTTTAATTGCAACATTTTAGGATTTTGCATTCCACAACCACCTCTTGTAAGCATGAACAGTCTGACATTTATTTTTCAACAAAAGAGATGAGTCATTTACCCTTCTTACTTTTTATATCTTTGTTCTTATGCATCAAGCTGGCCTTTAGAAGTGGAGGCATTGCACTGTGAAATTATCAAACTCTGAACACAGCAAAAGTGAGGTCCACAAAAGAGACGTCAGGCAATCCATTGGGAACCATTATTAGCTATGTCTGCCATCCAGATCCAGGCCATTTCGAAATTAATGAACATCGGACAGAATAATAGCCACTCTACAAGCATCTTTCTTCAAGACGGGAGGTCACGTTACCCAGAATTCATCCCATTAATTAGCACCTGCCTTCCCTGACAGTGAGCCACCCCTGCTGCTGATGGAGCCCTCTCTGGGGAAATCACAACCTCTACACCTAGACGTTCTTCTGAGACTTGTTTGTCTTCATGTGCGCATGAACGTCTACAAGTTGCCATGCCGGGACTTGCCGTGTAAACCATTCAGCTTCCAACCTCCTAAAGTACATGAACACGCTCCCAGTAGGGTTTTGTAAACGTCCTTGTTCGTCCTTGCCCTGCCTCCAGGCTTTGCTTAGGATGTGCGAAGATGCTAATACTAGCTGAGAGGGTCATCTTAGTTGACTGCTGCCAGAACCATCGCCTGCTGACTGCATCATCATCCACGAAAGCCAATCGCAGCCAAGGACTCAGTGATGCTGTGCTACTCTCACTGGAGGGATTCCGAAGGAAGTGCCTCGTGACGGTGCATGGTTAAACAGCCAAGAGTCTCTTTCTCTCTCCCTCCCTCTCTCTAATTCAGGACTGGATGCATACACGTTGTGGCTTTTAACAGGGAAAGCACATTGCCATGCACACCACTCCCTGCAGGCTCAGCAGAGAATAGCGACAACAGCAGCTCTCTCGCTCTCTCTCTCTCCTGCTCTCTCCACCTCTACCAGACAAGACTCCTCCTCTCCATCTCTCTGTGACTCCCTCTCTCCTGCATATGATCTGTACTTCACTTCCTCCCAGCTGAAGCAGGAGATAACAGCACGCTACATACAGGTAGGCATTCATATTTCCCTCTCTGAAGTTGCAGGTGTTCGGATGTTGCTGGTTTGTTTCGTATTGGATGCGATTCTGAAAGAGACCTATACTGGGTCAGAGTAGAGCGTGCCATCCTAATGCCCGCCCCTACAGCATGGCATTTGTTTTCACGCCAACGCTGGTTTTGGCGCCGTTTCCTTCCTCTTTCTGGCTGGCCGGGGAAGGTGGTAGTTTACTGGTTGGATGGTTCATGTGAGAAACCCATCATCTTCTACCACGCTTAGTTGAGATCTGCTTATCCAAGTAGGAGAAAATGATTTGTTTGTAGCTGGAGATCGGAGATGTGTTTTCTTACGTGTAGGTTTGTGTGTGGGAGTGTGTGTGCGGGTGGACGGCTGAGGTTGGAAGGGAGGGGAGATGGAAGCTGAGAAGCTGTGTTCATCCCAGGGAAACTAATCCCACCACAGTCCTTCGTATCTGATAAACACTCTCTTCGTCTTTTCTCCCTCTACACTCCATGTGTGATGGGTTTATCTGTGGCAGTGGATAGTGGAGGAAATGATTCTAGAATGGCAGATAATTCCCGCAGTAAAAGAACCATTATTTGTTCTGTTCTGGGAGTCACGACTGCAAACATATATTCAGAGACAGATGCTGTCTACTTCAGCCTAGAGTGGCAGCCGAAGAGAAAGTAGGTTTGCCTTGCATCGTCCCTCATTCTGAATCTCGAATGTTATCAAACCATACTTGAGCTTCCTTCTCAACTCAAGCTCTCCTTTTGTTTGCAATTGTTGGATTGCATAACACACTGAAATCTCTTATATAGTTATGTTGTGAAGGACTTGGGCCATTGTGGCTATCTGCTGCCCACACCAACAAATGCGCCTGTCATTACCTCATATCTCTGTTGGGCAGATCAGCGGTTGCTATGCACGCCTAGTGAGAGCGAGGTGCAGGGATTGCTCGGCTGTAGCCTCGGGCTTATCCAATTCAGCTGTGTAGATCCTCCTCTGGAATACATCAGTGCTTGAGGAGCTGTGGTAAAACAGTTGCTAAGTGATAACATAGGAATATCTTGAAAAATCATCAAAATAGACCACCACTTCACATGAAGATGCACATGCTGTGATTATCTCTGTGATTCTTATAAACTTACCATCACAGCAATATTTACATTTTACCAACTAAACCATTTTGGTAGTGTTTGGCAACTCTCAGTAATAATATGTAATAAAGAAAAATATTCTGCACTAAATTTAGATTCTTTGGGTGCATTGATTCAAAACAATTGATTCTTCAAGGAGTCTGCACAAAAAATTTGAAGAAAAAAAAAAGTGGTCAGGAAGCTTTATAAATTTGCACATGTACAAAAATATATATTTTTAATATATATTATTGTATTTATTTATTATAAAAAATAATGACCATGGATATCAATTATTATTTTGGTCACACTTTAGATTAGGGTCCAATTCTCACTATTAGCTAACTATTAACTACAACTTTTGGCTCAATAAACTCCTAATTACAGCATATTATTAGTTAGTAAGGTAGTTGTTGAAGAGTTAGTTCACCCAGAAATGAAATTTCTGTCATTAAGTACTTACCCTCATGCCGTCCCAAACCCGTAAGACCTTCGTTTGTCTTCGGAACACAAATTAAGATATTTTTGATGAAATCCGAGGGTATCTGAAGCACACATAGGCAGCAACGACATTGCACCTTTTGAGGTCCAGAAAGGTACTAAAGACATTGTTAAAACGGGTGATGTAACTACAATATTATGAAGTGACAAGAATACTTTTTTAATATCAAACAAAGGTCTTGCGGCCTTGGGACGACATGAGCGTGAGTACTTAATGACAGAAATTTCATTTTTGGGTGAACTAACCCATTAAGTTTAGGTATTGGGTAGGATTAAGGGACATAGAATATGGTCATACAGAATTAGGCATTATGCTAATAAGCAACTAGTTAATAGTGAGAATTGGACTCTAAACTGTTACCATTATTTTTATAATTTTTTTTTTGAGGCTTCCTTGTGACTGATGACTCATAATGTGTAATAATGCTTAATTGTGAACTTGAATTGGTCCACAAAGGAAGTTAGCTGTGGCTTTCTTCCCATCCCATCAATAATATTCTTCACCTGAAAGAAACTGTTGGTTTAAGAAGTTCCATTTTCCTGAGAGTCTTAGATGTAAAGTCTCAGAGGTTTACTGACAACCACAGCAACACGACACGAAGATTGTATCTGTTGGGGGAATATGGGATGGCAGATGTTGGCCCAAATATGTCACGCCCCCTGCAGTTGCCAAGGGCAACGTTGTGCATTATCAGCCTTGTTAAATATCCATTAATGAGGTGAGATACAAGCCCGGTACTGCTGAAAGGTGGAGTTAACCATCCCTTGTACTGTCTCTTATGCTCAGCAGGGTACCTGTGAAAGTCTTTAATGTCAGCCTGTGAGATTAGGATCACTCACCTGGATGATTTTTTTTTTTTTTTTTTTTTTTGTCAATCGCCTACACAGTTCCCTTGTGTGTTGAAATTGGAGGTAGAGAAATAAATGCGAGCGCATGTGTACATATGTGTGCGTGTCTGCAGAGGCCAAAACGCTGTTGTTAGGAGTAATAGCAGCCAGAAGATAAAAATAGCGGCTCTATTATGATTTGACCTTGGACAGCTGGCTGCTTGGCTGCAGATACCTGGGCGAGGGAAGTGTACGGATCACTGACATGCTCTGTGAAGAGTCTGGGGCAGCCATGATAAATGTGTGCAATAACGGAGCGATATGTTCTCGTTGCGTTACACCACAGCAGGCACGGACACCATCTAAACGAGACTCACTGTGGGTTTGAGTAACTGGGACAGATTCAAAACCAATAATATATTACAAACATGGCAAATTGAAGGTGATCTCATTTTTTTTTCAATGCAATCGAACTTCCAGTGATGAGATTAAACAGTCTAGGCTCTAGGGATGTTGTAATTTATATCCATTAGACTATTGGATTGAACATTACAACATAGCAGTGTCTTTTTGTGACCCACACCAACAGTAAGGCAGTAATTCTTCACCCAGTGACTGAGATGGATAACAAAAAACAAGCCTGTGTTTGTACAGGCAAGCAGCAGGGGTCATGCATATCACAAGCAACAAGGACTTGTGGGAAATACTGGTGAATAAATATTGTTTGATGTATCAGAGAACAGGAACACTCTCAAGGTCAGTAGGAGAGCGATGAGATTGTATGAATGACAAAGTGCTTTGCCCTAATATAATATAAACTTGTTTTAAAAGTCTTGTTTGAAATCTATGTATACACATTTTACATTTCTATATACACATTTTATACTTTTTATATTTGTATTTACATATTTGTTTACTTTCTTTTAGGAACAAGCTTTCACATGCATCATATAAATTTGTTTTAACATGAGTTACAGGCCAACATACTTCTATAAACTATCAACAGACATTATCAGAAACAAGCAAACATTTTATAAAATTTTGAATGGTTCTTGACCTTGCATAATAAAAAATATTAAGTTTGTAATTGTTTTTATTAGAAAGATTATACGTCACAGTATGCAAAGTAACATAATAGATTACAGTATATGAATATAAGGTGCTTATATCTGTAGTCCACCACTAATATAAATGATCTTGTAATTGATAATATCAGTCAAAAATTAGATTATTATATGGCAACTATAGAAAATGTATCATAAATATCATGTGGATGCTAAATAGCAAAATTCTGTTTTTATCTCTGTGTATTTCTGCTAGGGAAATACAGTAGATGCAATTGCCTTATTGGGGCTGCTCACTGTTCCACATATTGCTAAGCAACCGAGGAGAGGTCCTTAGAGAATGTAGCCAGCCTTCTGACTCCATAACACAGCCTTGGCACATGCACACATACACACACAGATGGCAGTGAGCAGATCTCTTTCCATAGCGTTTGCTACGCCTGTGTTGCCATGGTGGTTACATATGCACGTAGTTAGCGGAAGTGATGTAATGTCCTTCTCTTTAATCAGTGCACAAGGGGGCAATCAATTGGCGAAGCCTCACCTTGAGCCTTGAATGACTACAATACACAGATGTGAGTTTTCTGTGGTGGATTTAACAATGGCACCCTTCCCGTCCCCGTAGCAGTTCAATGCATCTATATATATATATATATATATATATATATATATATATATATAATATTTAAGTCTACTCAAATAATTTGAGGAAACTCATTCCCCTAATTTAATGGAGTAACGATGCCTAACAAAACTTGTTTTATCGAGTTCACCAAATGTGGTTTTGCTACTTTAGGTGATTTTCTGCCAAATAAGTTAATTAAACACCTGTTTGAGTTATGATGCCAAAACATGGTATTTTAAGTTCCGATAACTTTATTTGGTGTAGTAAGACAACATTGGGATTTACAGTGCGAAACCATTGAAAATACATTATATAGACAAAATACATGTCCCATATGATTCAATATTACTGGCCTACAATCCTCAGCAAAACATTTAGCAATAGAGTGTGTTTGATGTAGACTTTACACTTTTTTTTGTAATAAAAACATTTATAGTCTTTAAATGTTTTTAAGACAGCATGTCAAGTTTAAACTTTGAAAATGTGTCTCGAGACTCTGTGGCCTGTTCCATTCTGATGTCTTATGAACACATGAACGCATTCTTTGACATAAACTCTTTGCTTGTTTTGTGCTGTCGAATTGCTCTAAATCAACGCATTCAATTTAGAATCCCATTTTGTTTACAAATATACTTATGGTCAAGCAGCACCTTGCCTTTATCCAGTTTTAGAGGGATATGGCCTTGAACGCAGTGGACCTGCACTGATAATACTAGGATTACATGATCAATACAGACTTGATCAAAACAGAGAGGAAAAGCATTTTGGCTTTACAGAAATCCTCCCCAAGGTATTGTCTGTAGCTCGGTCACAAACGTTACATGGAAGTAATTCAAGTAAGTTTTTATTCATTGTATCAAATTGTCTGTACACACAATGTCATGTGATTGATGCTGTCAATTGACCCAGCTATTTGTAGATTTTTAGGATATCTGTAATATAGATTTAGGTTGCACTTTATTACACAGTTATTGTAATTACTACAATAAGTATATAGTATGTTCATGTGAAACAGGACTGTAAGGTCTGTGCTACCCAGATTTACTCAATAATGCTGATGATTTTGAATATTAACAATATTACTCATCCTTGCAAAAAGTTGATACAAGCAAAAAGCAGAGCCGTCACACTGTATGTACAATTAGGTCATTTCCATTAGCAAAATTTAACAAAATAAATTTAGAAAGAATATTACTGAAGAATGTTAAAACAAGTGACAGGCAGCAATTTAAGAAGGGCTTTATTAATTCTCTCTTCTGCATGGCTTGTCACACTTCAATTTAAGCCACAACAATTCAGCATGAATGTGCCCTAGTGAGAACTAAGAATAATTGAATGCTTTCACAAAAGCATCAGCATTTCATTTTGGGTAAAAACAGGACCTGGTGTCACCACCCAGAAAATCCACAAATCATAATGCACTATTTCTCTTCAATTTCACGTCACCATCTTAATCCATGTAATGCACAAATATAGCTCAGAATATTTTTGCCCCAAGATATCGGATATTATGTGTTTGGGAAAATTTTGGAGTTTGGTAATATTTGAAGGATAATATTTTTCTTTCTCCCCTGAGAATATCCATATTTCCATATTCCGGTATTTCTGCTACAAGATGACATCCTTCAAGCAATAACTGATTTGAGCACTCTATATGTCACATGTCAGATGTTATTACAGATAAAGCCATAGCTAAATAGACGCCCAAGTCATGCACTGTAGCACCCCACTGACGCCCCCTACTCCCACACCACTGCTTGAAGGTGAGTGTGTCAGAGTCAGGGGGGATTAATTATTACTAAAGGGCAGACTCTGCCACAAAGGTGGACTGGAGGACATTTTGAATGTTTTATGAATCTAATAAGGGAGGAAAGACGAGAGCAAGAAAAAATGCCACTGTGCTACAGTTTACTTGCCGCTCATGTGCCATCAGGGGAAAATGACAGTATCCCAGGATGCGTCAATGCATGTTCCCTGACCACAGTTGATTCTAGAAGCAGATGTGAATATTCTGTGGTATTCTGTCTTCCCAAAGCAAGCTGCATGAAGCATTGTCTTTTGAGGAAAGCATGGTTTTTGAGGAAAACATTCCAGGATTTTTCTCCATATAGTGGATTACCAATGGGTTGAAGGTCCAAATTGCAGTTTAAATGCAGCTTCAAAGGCTCTACACGAACTCAGCCGAGGAATAAGGGTCTTATCTAGCGAAACAATCTGTCATTTTCTAAAAAAAAAAAAGAAAAATGTATATACTTTTTAACCACAAATGCTCATCTTGCACTAACTCTGCGATGCGCCACGCATTACGCAATCATGTTGGAAAGGTGACGTAGGCGGAAGTACCGTGGTGGGGAGAAAAACATCTAATTTTCTCCTCCAACTTCAAAATCGTCCGACATCATTGTTTTACCTTTTTTTGTAAAAGCCATTTAACTTAGTCTTTGCACGTTCACTTTGTAAACACTTGCACGGTACGCGTGACCTTTCAACGTGATTATGTAATGCGTGGCGCATCGCAAAGCCAGTGCAAGATGAGCACTTTGTGGTTAAAAGTATATCATTTTTATTTATTTTTTTAAGAAAATGACCGATCATTTTGCTAGATAAGACCCTTATTCCTCGGCTGTGATCATGTAGAGCACTTTGAAGATGCATTTAAACTGCAATTTGGACCTTCAGCCTGTTGGTAGCCATTGAAGTCCACTATATGGAGAAAAAACCTGAAATGTTTTCCTCAAAAACTTTAATTTATTTTCAACTGAAGAAAGAAAGACATAAACATCTTGAATGACACGGGGGTGAGTAAATTGTCAGAACATTTGAATTCTGAAGTGAACTAATCCTTTAAGGTTAATTAATTAATAATAAGTAAAATGTGTATTTTTTAACTACACGTTATCATAAAAAACAATATACATACCAAGCAATGATACTGATTTAAGTAAGACATTCTTAATTTTGAGTTTGCCAAGACTGAGAGTAAATCAATATTGAATTTTAAATTGTTAGTTCAGTGAAAACTTCAATGAACTGAAATATTTTGCGACTCTTTTTGACTGAATCATTAAAAGAAACGGCTCATTTGTTTGTGAAATGGGCTTTATTGGTAGCACTGCATGATTGTTTTTGAGCTCAGCCAGTGAAGACAATGCAATAGAAAGATGTGTTGTCTTGACATTATTTCCCAGTATGCAGTCTTTTTATCTTATCACATTCGATTCAGAAGCTCACAACTCTAGTAAAATGTAATTTATTTTGCCGTGGCTCAAGCGATTTAGAAAAGTAGTGCAGGAAACACTACAGTTAAACTCTCTCGTTAACTGTAATCAGAAACATGAGTCAAATAAAAACGTGTGCGTGGGTGCGTGTTATTGAAGGAGCCATAGTTTTCCTCTAGTGCTAACTAGTTATTGCGTTTACCCTTATATTGAACAGATCCCACTGTCTTTTATTACAATGGTGGATCCCCCCTACCAGGCTCCGCTGAGTCCACATGGGCACTCTGATTGAGTTTGAACACCTTGTGATGGGGAGAGAGAAAAATACATCTGATCTCTATTTTTACTTTCCAGTCTTGGAATATTTGAAAAAAGAACAATTCTGCATATAATATAATATAATAACAACTCTGTATATCCATGTGATGACTTTTCAGTGTTTTTTGACAGTTGTGGTCTTTATATAGAAATAAGTGACAATGATTTTTAGAAAATTATACTTTTGTGGTCCACTGAAAGTATGACGTTTTAAGCAACATGATGATAATTATATAATTTTCATTATTGGCTGAACTGTTGCTTGAAGTCTTAAATAGTTCTTATCATAACAGGAGCAAGGTTGGCCGCACACTGGCCGCTTTTTCCTAAATCCCTACCATGATCCTCCTCTCATGCAAACATCCTTGCTGTCGCTATGGCGACCAAGTCTCCTGCCCGCCGTAGCTCGTCTCCATGAAGATTTACCATGCTCATTCCCTTCGTGTGCTGTTGGGCTTCTAGTGTAAAATACTGCAAATGACTGTCCACATTTATCTCACACAAACTTTAAAAAGGGTTTGTATTCTAGATATCTTGCCTTGCTGCATGTCGCTGTCTCCTTTTTAATCTTCCATCTAAACAGTCTGGTTTTGCTTCCTGTGGTCAGTTGTGAAGACAAGTCACTGCTTTTTTGACAGAAAACTAAATTGTTTTGCGAGCTTGCCTCAACGCAATTGCTGGAATAATAATATGCTACAAACAGGCCCACGGCACAGCTCTCGCCGTGAAAAAGTCACATCAACCAGCCTCACGCTCTGCTTCTCTCGGTTTCGTCTCCTCTTTGTTTGTCTCTTGCTCGTTTAAGCGCCTGACAAATTTGGGGCTCCCCTGAAGGACGTACCGTTTGAAGCGCTCGCGGTGCTGTCTGCACACGCTGTGTCACGCCGAGACTAAAATGAGGCTTTCCCTAAAACATGTCCACCCAGCCCCATGTAAAAACACTCATTATCCACTCGCCTAACGGGCTGCGCTCTCCAGCGGGGAGCCAGGCCAGTCCTATTATTGGCTAATGTAATGATTTATAAAAGAGAGGCAGGCACAAAGATTATCTAATGAAGAAAATACACGACTGCAAGAGATTAATGCCACGCTGAACTCCACGCTACCCTTCCATGATTGAATCACACTCGACAATCTCAGATGAGTCTATTTTCTGTATTGCAATGACAATTTTGTAATTTAACTGTCATGATGGGGAGAGCTAAGCTTGTTTCGTTACTGTGAAACAAGGTTTTTTGTGTTGTTGATGTCTTATTTTCTATCAAGTAAGCAACTTGAGGGATTTAAGGAGTATTTGTTAGGTTAAATGCAAGTTTAGATCTATCGATAACATCTTCGTCTTGCCGCTGATTGCTTTAAAAGAATTTTGACTCGTCCCTTAGTTTGGATAAATGAATGAAAAACATGTTAAGAGCACTTTTGATGGAAGCTTAGCAGTGGCTTTCAGACCTATATATAAGCTTCAGTAATGACTTTTCTAGGTGGAAGCACTGTGCATTACTGACAAAATTCTGGTGGAGTATGTCACATGTAATAGGTGCTTTATAGATAGTTAATTTTGCATCCCTTCCACGTTCCTTTTTAGTATCCCAAGTGAAACGTTTGGAGTTTACTTTTTTACATGGTCATGACATGAGTTTGAAAGATTGACATGAAAGATTGTGGTGATAAGATCTCTTATAACCCCTTTCTGTGCAAAGTGAAAATCAGTTATTTTATGTGACAGTGCCACACATAAAAATGTCACGGATGAACTGTTGAAACCAGTGTTACAGATGCCTTTTTAAAATGTTTATTTGCGGGTGTGCATATTTGCCTGCTGGGGATTCATTTGTAAGTACATTACTGTGAAGCTTTTTCATTTTTATGAGACGAGGAATGGTTCAAAATCATTGGTTTTTGACAGCACACTGCATTGTTGAAAGTTGTATTTAACCTGCGCATTTCTTTAAAAGCTGATGTTGATGCAAGAAATGTAAATTGAGCTCAATTATGTCTATTTTCTAAATGCATCTTAATGATCTTAACAATTCGTCCATGCATAAGTTAACTTTTTTCAGCATAATTTAACAAAATGTCATAACTTGATTTTCCGGTGAAATGACAGACTTCTCTCTGATGATGTATGCCAGACTTCTTAAGTCATTTAGTCAGCAAAAACCCTGCCCGACTTCAAGCTTTTATTCAGGGGTGCGTTTCTCAGAACCGACTTTGGTCGCAAGTTTTATCGTTACCAATGGAGTTCAATAGAACTTACGACCATAGTTTGCTAACGGTGCTTTTGGGAAAAGCACCTGCTTCTAATCAACAACCGATGGATAGAACCAAGTCTCTGGCCTAGATTTTTTATTTTATTTTATGATTATCTGTTTCATGCGAATGTACATCACAAAACGGAAGAAATGATCTGTGACTATCTCTGTTACATTGCGACTTTAAATAGAAGGACAACGGTGGTATTGGCGTTTTCCTCATTATCATACATGAAAAACAAAAGGATCATTTGCCACAACAAAATCAATGAAATTTGGTAGGTTAACGTGAATGACTCGACAACTCTCAGACTTTCTTTAGAAGCAACAACTTGGTGACCTTCAATACAGATAGCAATAGTAGGACACACTGTGACCTGACAGCCAAAGCTTTTCTGGAAGCATATGTGAAGTTTCTTTATCAGTGAGTAAATCACTTCTGTGTTGACCAGACAAAGAAGTCAAAGTAGACACAGTAGGTAGATATGGGTTTGTTCCAAAGTGTTCCATCATTAGATGCCAAAATATGAGTAGATGGTCCTGCAATTTCTCTTCCTTTACTCGAGTTTACTGAGGCATATGGCAAGAAAATTGAGAGCGGAAGAGAAAGGTTGATAGAGACAGCGAAAATGAGAGGTCAGGTTGTGATCTCAGCAGGACCGACTGCTTTCTGTCCCTTGCTGTCTTGGGTCTCAGCATGGGGTACATAGTCACACATACACACAAAGACACATACAGCATCTTGTTTCACAATGAACTGGGGACCACAGTCCCTCTTACACTTTGCTTTAATGGCATCCACATTATAAAGACAATCACTTTTGGTAACTTTAATTAGTTATGCAGATTAGACAGTGATATACAGTACTGGCTAACTGGGTTACTGAACTTAATGAAAAAGCATGTTAATTACACATGCATGAATCCTAAACCTGAAATCATTAATAGCACTTATGCTCAAATGATTACAAGCTTTGCAGCCAGAGATGATAAACATGGATCTAACAGATGTTTCATGTTCATGTAATCCACGTGAGGGGTGTTTAATGGCAAGATGGATTTGCTTTTTTCAGTAATGGAAAGAATTTGTGTACAAGACGTGACGATGTGAAGATAAATTGTGAGGATGCTGGGAGATTTGTCAGAAAGAATGGGGTAAGTGGTTGCTTATTTAACCTTAGTGTTGTAAATGATGGTATGCCACAAACAGACTCCTCTTGAACTTTCTCGAAGAACTCCATTAACACAAGTTGTGCATTCATCAGCACAGTCACGGAACTGATGCTCATGGGAAATATCATCTGTCATGGCAGCGCTTGTTCATTTAATTTCATATTGTGGAGGTTTCATTCGTCCTTTGTGCCGGCAGTTCTTGCCGAATGCTTATCTACTTCAGCCGTCAACCTCTGAGAACATAAGAGACTAAGATCGATCTTCTACAGCATAAAGGATGACGGATAGACAATCCAACGGATGTGATTATACTATATCAGTTCTATTTGCCAAAACTACATCAATAACTCCAACTCGCTTCGACGTGAGAACAGGTTATCAGAATAAGGAGGAGTAATAGGTATGCGAACGTGAGAAGTGGTTGAGAAAGAGACCGCATCCATGATAAATGTAGGGCGAGACGTAAACGGCAGGACGCGGTGTCCCTTGGTCTCAGGCGATAAGCACCGTGTTAAAGGGCCACTCGTGTGCGGAGAAGGAATTTCAATTTGTTTCCATTTAGCTGCCCCGTCAAGGACAGCTTCAATGTCATGAGAAACCCACCACACTGAGTCCCACTCACAGATTACCAGGCTCTTCAATCAATAACCTTGCATCTCCTGTCTGCACATGCCCATCCGCCACATGTAAAGACATATAGCGCCTATAAAGACTTTCAAAAGCAAAGCTGACCTCAGTGTAATGCACAATATAAGACATTGGTCTACATACACAATTCAGGATCTGTTCCTGCTACCAAACCTGAGAAGAAATATGTAAGACTAAACATTTAGATGCAATCTAAAAATCAGTTGTCGATCGCCATTACCAGTCCATGCTGATGTTATCTTACACTGTCAGGGAAAAACACTGTGCAAAAATTTCTACCTTTAGCTTATCACTGGGGCAGTACCCTTAAAGAGACAACTTTGTACCTTATCTACCTGTAAAAGTTGCATATTAGTATCTTAGAGTAGTAATATGTACACCTAAGGTACTACTATGAATATTTTAGTGGTAAAAAAAACATTTAGTATACCGAATGCTCCTCCTATAGTTAAGCAGTTATTGGAAAGACTCAATGTAGGCAGGATGCTGCAGTGAAGGACTGCTGCCACTAGATACTGCTCCTACCTGACAACTGGAACTCTCGTCTCTCATGACACACAGGTTGGCACCCGACAGTTAGGAGACTCGGCATACAAGCACTGCGTTCTGAGGGGCTGAAGGAAATCATTGTTTAGTAGGAGGTTCATGTAGCTTTGAATGAACATTAAATGGATTATCTGGGCAATTTAAAGTTAAAATTCAGAGGAAATATGTCTTATAAAGGCAATTGATCATAAAAATAAAACCTATACCCTTTTTAGAGAGAGTGAATATTGTGTCTTAATGGAGACTTGGCATACTGTGATTATATTTCACCATCCCCATCTCAAAACCAAGATTTTAGTCCAGCCCATCTCTCTCTCTCTGATCTAGTGAATTTCAACTTTGCCCACTGACTCCAAATCGCCTCAGGTTGGGCAGCTGCTCTGATGTGTTTCTCTTTGGGTGATGTCAAAGATTTTCTGAAGTCTGGTGGTGTAACACAAGGTGCTGTACAACCTTCTGCATGTTAATCATAGATGCTTGAAGCAAAACATCCCCACCAGTTTCAGTAAGGCAGCCTTAATATTGTTTTGTGCAGCCAGACTTTTGACTGTAGTATAAAGTCTGGTCCATATTATTCTGGCCAATACCACCCACTTAAACAGGAAGAGATTGTTTAATAAACATGTAAAATTCACAATTTGTTTTGTTTTTATGTGATGTTTAGGTGTAGTTTATTTGAAATAGTTTATACGGTAACACTTTAGTATAGGGAACACATATTCCCTATTAACTACGACTTTTCCCTCAATAAACTACTAAATTACTGCTTATTGTTTAATAGTTTATTAATAGTTTATTAGCTTATTAATAATTAGTAAGGTAGTTGTTAAGTTTAGGAATTGGGCAGGATTAAGAATGTAGAATAAGGTCATGCAGAATAAGGCATTAATACGTGCTTAATAAGTACTTATAAACGGCCAATATTATAGTAATATACATGCTAATAAGCAACTAGTTAAAATACCCTGAAATGTGTTACCGTTTATACCGCAATAAGAGACTGGTGTTAAGGCAATGAATGTAAATAATGCTGCTGCAGTCTCTAGAAATGGTTGTACAGGAAATATCGAAAAATACTGTCTGTTGCACAGACATACACCAGGGGCATTCAGTCCATATAAAACACTATGGGCCAGATTTACTAACAGCTTGCGTCAGCGCAAACCCTCTTTTGGTGTTAAAAAACTACTGTCGGGATTTACTAAAGACACGCAGTGCAAAATTAGCACTGAATTATTTTTGTGAGTTATTTTTGCGGCTGACCTTATTGCATATGCATTTGTAGGAGTTTCCCTTTCAGATGCAAAATTTATGGAAGGAGAGTATTTAAATGAATCACGCAACGTGATTTACTAATCTTTGCACTCGTCAATTTACTGGTATTTGCGGCATTATTTAACGCCCAAAAAAAGCATGTCTTAGCCCATTTTGCGACATGGGTGCATGGCACAGAGAGCGTGTGGTAGAAGGGAGAAAATATTTTCCACTCATATTAATTTCTTTGGAATGCCAGAGGAAGACATTATCCGAACATATCTTTTGCCAAGCAATGTTAGCCTATATATAAATATATAGGCCAACATGGCTTGGCAAACGATATCAGACCTATATATACAGCTACACAGTGTTTGCCAGATTACATGTAACAAGTTGCGCCTGTGTCGACCCGCACATGATGAGCATCAGCTCTGCTTATTTGCATCCCAACGCTAATTTGCGCTGCTCTTGTTAGATTGCGTTGGTCATTATGTAAATGATTGTGACTGTGTCTGTGTTGTTTAATTTGCACGTCAGCAGTAGATCGCGCGCAAAACTTTACACTCCCATTGGCGCATTTGTAGAATAGCGCTCTCACGCTAATTTGCCCTGTTTAGTAAATCTGGCCCTATAAATTATAAATTCCCTGGTTTGAGGTATACCATAAAAACGTAAACTTAGAAACTGTTAAAGACAGACTTACTGTAAGTAGACCTTCTGTAACCATCCAAGGATGCTAATCGATAATCTACACGTTTGTGAAAGTCATCAGTTTGCATTATTTGAACTTATTTTCAAAGAATACTTATATTGGTATTTATTATACTTATATTTATTATAATTATATTATACTTATATTTTATTGGTAACACAGTATGGGGAACAATTCTCATTTTTAACTAGTTGCTTATTAGCTTGCATATTGGCTGTTTATTAGTACTTATAAAGCACATATAAATGCCTTATTCTGCATGACCATATTCTACATCCCTATATCCTACCCAATACCTAAACTTAAATGCTACAACAACTACCTTACTAAAGGCTGATTTATACTTCTGCGTCGGACCTACGCCGGAGCCTCTGTGCCGTAGGCTATGCGTCTGTTTTCATTTATACTTCTGCAGTCTTGTCCGTGTCGACGTGCATGCAGACCACTAGGATGCAGTGTTCGCGGTCATGTTGAGTATCAAGGCAAAAGCCGAAGAAGCAGCAACTTGTCATGTACGTTGTCAGAGAAGCTTACAAATAGAAGCGACAGAGAAGCAGCAAATAGGTAACGACTTTTGTTGCAGTATGACTGCATGTGTCCCCTGAAACAGATCGTTGTTCATTCCTATGGAAGCTGAAAATGCTTGCTCTTCTCCGATTGCTCTGCGCCAGTTTTTTGACCTGAGGGAGGGGTTCTAGCAGACCAATCACAGCGCTTGCGGTCCGCGTAGAATTGACGCGTTGTTACATTTTTGAAGAGGTGCACGTCAGGCTACGTCGTAGGCTACGCGTGGTACACACAGCCTACGCCGTACATTCGATGCAGAAGTATAAATCACCCTTAACTATTAATAAGCAGTAAATTGAGAGTTTGAGGCAAACGTCATAGTTAATAGTGAATATGTGTTCCCCATACCAAAGTGTTACCATTTTATTTATAATAGGTGTAAGGCTGGAAGCTTACGCTGCTATTTTGAACCAATAATCGGAAACAAAAAGCAGTTACAGTATGACTTGCATAATTCAGTTATTTATCTGACTCCAATATAATTAATCTTACTCCATTAAAGTTGTTGTTAATCTTTAACCTCCTATTCTTTACAGGTAAAAGTCTTTCTTAGAACTGATAGGAAAACGTAGGATTTAACATGAACGTTTAGATAACGAAAGTTACAATCTCTTTAGCTTTCAACATTATCAGTGATAAAAGGAAAGATTCTCAAAACCTTTAAAGCAGGCAAAGTTGTTTATTAAGTTACATGTTTAAATATACAGACAGTAGAATGGACCAACATACTGTATAGAAAACTTAGTTGTAACAAATAATGCACTGCTGTGCAGAAGAGGCCGTAAAAGCCTTTCTTGTAGTAAGAAGCTATGCATCTGTGTGCGGGAGTGGCAGAGTTAAAGCCTTTCTCCTAGATCAGTTACCTTCCCTTCTTATACCCTGAGCAAAGCATTGTTATACATGAGTGGAATACCACCACCAAAACCAACTGACAGGAAACCAAAAGATATGGCAAATGGACGGTGATCAAGAGGGGGAAAAGTACATTAACATATTCTCCTCAATGCATGTTTAAGCAATACCTAGATTGTACATTAAGATACTTTAATGTCTCCATTAAGTACACTACCATTCAGTTCGGTTTATAAGCTGTCAGATGAGACCAAACATGACAGAGTTACATGTTAGAAAACACTAGTAGATAAATAGTATGTAGTTGAAAGCATATATGTCATGTGAAGCAAATGGTACAGATGTGTCATTGAGGTGTAAACGACTCTGTCTCTCCAGACAGAGCCATCCTGTGCCTGGAGTGTCCCAACAGTCCTCAATCAGCATATTGATGAATCCCTCGCACTAGATAGGCATTAGCATACTGTGATGATGAAGGCCATTGTGCCACTTTTACTTCACATGTGTACATTTTAAAGGGATTTCTGAAGAACTAGGGCAGTAAAGAGTCCTACCCATATTTACTCAGCCCTACATAGGCTACTAATATTTATTATATTATACTTATTTTTTAATTCTTAATTAAAAATACTTCCGACATACATTTAAATTAACACCTGCTGTGGTGTTCCTTATTTGTTGTATCTGAGTGTTTTAGTGTGTCCTAAGCCAATGCGCCATACCGTTTAAAGATGATGTAATTTCTGCAACATTAGTGGCACCAATGGAATTACAAAAATACAGCATATTTTGCAAATGCTCCTTTCACGCATACTGCCTCCCTCAACGCAAACATCACAATCACAACTCTTACAGGTACTTGTGAAGACATGTCAGGTGAAAGTAGGCAATATTAGGAATACTTTTAGCTGTGTTGCTATGTGTGTTATGAGAGTAATCAAGTGAGTAGCTCTGTGTAGAGCGAATGCGAACATCTCGCTTATTAAACCCATCCAACATATATTTGTCTCTTCTCTTCCTCAATATGACAGTTGGGCTAAGGTTTGACCTTAATGTGTTAATATATCGTCTCAATATATTGCATCTGTCTCAGTCTCCGTCCTGTCTCCACTTCTCTGTATCCCACTGTCTTTAATTGTTATATAATTAGTTTTCCTCCCCATTTCTTCCTTTTTCCACCTACACCATAATGCACCTCTCTGATCCCTATGTAGGCCCTCCTTGCACATAGCCATCGGCATTCCATGGAGCCTTTGTCTTTCATCTAATTTACAGGGACGCCCACAAAACAAATGGATGAGCTAAGGGAGGGGATGTTGTCAGACCAGAGACATTGTTCCACTCATTTATCGTCTCTTCTTTTTGCCGTTGGTTGCAATAGTAGCGTGGGTAATGCCAGAATGCTTCAGCAAACATCCTTTGACGTTTATTTGATAAAGTGTGTTTGTTCCAGCTGCTGTTAGATCTGAGCCCGGGGACAGAGTGGAGACAAACGTTTGGTAACTGCCATCCATGCAGCGAATGTCTCGAGGCCTGGAGCTGTGGCTTGAGACAGACAGAGTCTCAAAAACCAAATCCCACATTTTCGAAAACGGTGTTCAGAATTGTAATCTGATGATGCTGTAGTTTAAAAGAAATATATAATACTGATTATTCTGGTTCTAATTTCTGTTTTTATGAGCCACCAAGTTGCTAGATTGCTTAGCAACCATAAACAGGCAACTGTCATGAACTATAGCCGCATTTCCACCACAGGAACTTTCCCCAGGAACTAGGGACTTTGGGGTGGTACTCGATGTGTTTCGACCACAGGAACCAGGGTCTAAATGAAGTTCCGGGTTAAATTGTCCCCCTCAGAAAGTCTCTGCTCGTGAGGTAGTGCTTGTTCAAAGTTCAGAAACTTTCGGGTGGGACTTGGGCACTGAACAGCATTTTGAGTTCACACAGCATTTTGATTGGTCGAAGAACGTGCTGGTGCGTTCACTTGGATTTTTTCTTCATAACAGCAGAAAGAACTAAAATATTCTGCCATTTTTGGTCATACACATAAGAGTAAGACATCATTCGAAACTAATTCAAATTCGAAAGGGTCTACTTTTATATGTGTTCATTCACAATACCAACAAAATGTTGTGCTTGTGTAAAATAAAGAAAACAAACAGGGTGCACTTTCAGTCGAAAAAAGAACTGAAATTTTCTTTGGAGCACGTCAGAAAAATTAACCGAAATTCAGCGTATACTTGCCACACAGGCATGAGAAACATGTCTATAGAAAGTTTGAAATGTCTACTTTTAAATGAACCAATTCAAATAAAAAACAAATATTCTCTGATTATGTAATCCATATGAAACCAAGGAGAGGTACAGAGGATTAATGGTCAAGAGTATGTTCATTAACCACAATACCACAGCTCCAAGTTAATAAAGAATCCAATAAAATTATAATACAGCATATTTGGATTGGTTAATTAGAATATCCAGATTATTTCCCTAATCTTTGTTTAGATTTGTATTATTTGTTTAATTTAATTCATTCATATTTATGTTGAATATTTATATTTACATTTAAACTGAATGCAACAGACTTTTTGTACCTGTAAAATGGTGATAAAGAGGTTGACTTGAACAACATTCAAAACAAAACACAAAACATCTAAATTAGAAGATCAAAGATCAAGCTCATCAGGCTAGTCTAGAAAAGGGTATTGCTCCAGAATCCATCCCAGACACACACTAAAACCCCCTCAACTTAGACATGAGTGAAAGTTAAAACTTATAACAAATTGCTTTTCTCCAATTGGTCTTTGCATTACATGTGGTAGTGCTGTGTGTCATGCTGACAGTGTCAGAAGATGCCGTATGAATGGTGTCAGGGGTGAAGGTGGCACTAAGAGGTGTCTGTTCTTAATCATGGAGTCTAAGGGGTAATGAACACTCAGCGGTGACAAGATGGTGCTAGTTACACCATCATCCTATTCATACCCTTAAAACACCCTGAGTCATAGCAGATCTGTGTGGGTCAGGCTGTGAATAAAGGGGTGGCAGTTTGTGACCCCAAGGCCTACATCCAACATCTGAACATTTATTTTTTTAATTCTTACTATTTTTTTTTTTTTTTTTTTTTTTGCCAATAAATACGCAAGTGAGAGTGAGTACATTGTTTAAAATTAATTCAACTGATTAATTAGACAGGTTCTAATTAGTCTGTGGGCATATTCAGTCAGCATTTTAACATTTAATTTAACATGTATTCATATTTGTTTACTATAAATTACAAGGAGGTTTTGCTAAGATCTGCTTAAAGGGGACCTATTATGCCCCATTTTATAAGATGTAAAATAAGTCTCTGATGTCCCCAGAGTGTGTATCTTAAGTTTTAGCTCAAAATACCCCACAGATAATTTTTTATAGCATGTTAAAATTGCTATAAAAAAATTGCTTTTTGTGGTTGAGCAAAACGCGCCGTTTCAGTGTGTGCCCTTTAAATGCAAATGAGCTGCTGCGCTCGGCCTAAGAGGGCGGAGCTTCACGAGCTGATTCTCCGGTGTCAGGAGTCAGTCAGTTTAGTTTAATTACAGTTATAACTTATATTGTCTTCTTGTTTTTATCCACTATATTACTACAAGCCTGTTGTACCGTCCGAATGATGGCCAAAACTTTACAGATGAGTTTAATGTTTATTATACTTCACACTAAAGATGAAGCGTCTGTTTTCACTCTAGAAAATCACTGTAAGTGCTTAATAAAACACAGTGCAAGTGTGCATTAAAATATTATCCATAAACTCTCTCTCTTTCCCTTGTATTATCCTCAACATACGTAGCGAAGTACACAGAAACACTCGTTACAACTAACTGTAAACAAATATATAAAGACCTTATGCCTTTTCGGGTGGTGCTTAATAAACTGGTACACTTTATATCCATAAATCATCTCCGATGAACTGTAATAAAGTGCTCTCACCTTCATTACTGCCGTATCCAGTATCACTCTGGAGACTGTAAGCTGGATCACGAACAGTTTGTACTTATATATCCTTGAGTAGCACATTTTTAGCTCAACCTCTGTTTTGTATTGTCCCTTTGTATTGACATTCATTCACAAAGCAGTCCGGTGTGAAATGATTCGCGCAGACATAAAAAATTTCGGTAGAATTGAGGCAGCATTTTCTTTGAAAACAAAATTAATCCACCTCATCTTCAGCGGCTCAGATTTTAGGAGTAAATGGAGAGAGCTATGTGGTAGAGGTCTGCGCGGGACTGTTTTTTTCGTCCTGCTCCCGCAATGGTTCTATTCCACACTCAACCGCTCCAGCCTAAAATTCACTCTGTGTTCACCTGCTATCCGCATATAGTGATTTTCTTCCCGACCCGACGGGTCCCACTAAAGATCGTTTCCAGAATCTCGCGTTTAAACTTCCCCTAAAGAAAGAGAGTGATTGGGGATAACAAATATAAAATGTTGCATATACAAGATTTGTATTTGTTATTTGTCTATGATGCTGTCAACACCCTAAAAAATGTCAGAGAAAAAATGTCACAAAGAATAATAGGCTAAATATCACAGAGAAAAATAGGCTAAATTAAATAGCCTACAACATGTCCCTCAAAACTATAGGCTATGCCAAAATTACATAAATGAAAACTTTGGCTGTTGGCTTACTAGCTATACTGCAAAATGAAATCTTTTTTAACATCCACGCAAGAACAGAATGACGCTGACTGACGACCGTTTCAGAACGTCTCTCCTTCAAAATCACAAAGGTTGAATGTTCTCTGAAGGTGCACTCGCACAGACCTCTAATGCAAAGAACATATCTTGCCAGGTTTCTCAGGACAGGGAACTGGGGACTGTGTGAACGCCAACACTGCAGAAAGTTTTGTTCACTTCAAGTTCAAGCACAGATGCGCTGATGTCAAAGCATCTCGGGAGCGACCGGGTTATTGTCAGACCCCCCGCTCCCGCCTAAAGTACACTAAAGTTACCAACCGCAATCTGCCTTTCATTCAAAATTTAATCCCGCGCAGCAAGAAATCTTATCGGGTCCCGCGGTTCCCGCTGGAGAGCCGCGGGAATGCAGACCTCTACTATGTGGATTATTCCATCCAGCTACAGAACACCTAAAACGCTTGGGAGACATTCTCGTCAGTGCAGCAATGGCGGACTGTGAACTCGCTGTGAACTCGCTCAGGGCGGTTTTATGTTAAAATGGCAGTGTCTGTCAACATTCATGGGCGGGGCCTGTGGCTAATGTGACGTCACATTGCCAGGGATCTGGAAACGGCTTGTTCAGAGACACTGCTTATGATTTATGGGGATTAAAAAAAAAGGAGTGGTTGGATTTTTATCATTATAGGGTGGTTGTGTACACTGCCAATACACATTTATGTCCAAACACCATGCAAAAGTGAATTTTGCATAATAGGTCCCCTTTAATATTTATATTGGCTTCCAGTGGGTTACAGAATGACTAGACCTTTAAAAGAATTAGGGTCTTTTCGGGCCCATTCGGTAAAAGCACATTTATTTTAAATTACCCAAGACCTGAGGCCACTCGTACCATGTCCGATGCATTCGTCATGGGCCCGAACTCATTTTAGACCAGCACAAGTGGACCTGTCAAGATCTCTAGTAGGAAGCTCTTACAGCTGTTTGTAGATCTACGTTGTCCTCGTCATAGAGGTCACACTTAGGAAGTGAGATTCAGCACCTGCCTTGTGGACAGCTCCCTTTGAAATAGACAGTCAGATCATGTTACAAACCAATGAGAGGAAAATATTCAAGTCATAGACCATTCATGATGATTCATGACACAAAAATATAATAGAAAATCAAACTTAATCAACATAATGCATGTTTTGGAACTAATATAGATCAAATAGCAACCTATATTTCTATTTGCTTTCATTTAAGTGTTATTGTTAACTAAATCCTATAAAAATTGTTGTCTGTAATTGAAATAAAACTAAAATGTATATATAATATACATGCATGCATACATACATACATACATACATACATATACATATATATATATATATATATATAAACGAGAATACTATAAAATACACTTTACTATATATATATATATATATATATATATATATATATATATATATATATAAAATAACTGAAATAAGCCAATGTACTAATTACTAAAACCAAAATAAAAATAAATTAAAGCTAAATAGAAATATTAAACAAATAAAAATAACAATGACAAAACAAACATTTAAAACTTATACTAAAATAAAAATAGAGAAATAAAAGCTAATTTATTATGAATAAATACTATAATAAAACAGTATATAAATAATACATTAGTATACACTTGCATCTGAAGCAATTTAGGCAACATTATTAACAATATTGCAAAATCAAGCTATGGACCAGACATGTAAACGTAGAAAATTAGAGAAAAGCAAAACGGCTCCATACTTTTTCTTCTGTTCAAGACCAATAGCAACAGTATAATTGTCATTTTCTAATAAGATAATCTGACAGCATAAGCATATGTTTATTTTTTGTGTGTGTTTGCATCTGTGCTTTTTTCCTGCCGTGAATCATCACAACCATCATTGTGGTCACGGCAAAACAGTCCTGCAAACGGCCCACACGCCAGCTTATGCATAGATCAAACACAGACACACCTGTTCCAACAATCTGTCAGTTTACACGTGTTCTTTGTGCTTTGAGACACAAACCGCTCGGGGGAGGTGGTTTGGGGAGGCGTCAGTGGTGTTGAATATCATGAGGCAATTATTGATAGATTTCAGGTCATATGGTCACTGCATGTTTACAGGTCATTCAAAAATCTAAAACCCCTTTGTGCAGTGCAATACTGGATCAGTAACACTCAATTAGCTTTACTACAGAGTTTCTGTTCTGCTCAAACTTCCGCAGTCCTCCTTGACTGTGCTAAAGTGAGTACCCGAGGGTAGACAGTTCCATTAGAGCAGATGTCAAACCACTCGCCTGCACTTGTATTGCCGGCTATCTGTCTCTTATGTCACTGACACAAAGAGAGAGGCAGTAAACTGTGTAGCAACTTGATGGTTGTTCAGTCAATAATGGCTCTTTCAGCTTTTCATCCGCTAAGCAAGGAAAAGCTCTCTGTTTCACACATCATCCTTTTTTAATGACGGCAGCCGTTCAAAGCAACTCTAGCTATTCGGACTTCACTTGACTTAATGGGATTTGACCGTGGATGGCGGCGTTGTGTGGTGTTGCTCGTTCTGTTCTTCCATTTAAATGAAGTGCCTGATGGATGTAAAATCTGTTTTTATTCTAATAACTTCTGAGATTTTTGCATCTCTTTGATCCTTGCCACGTTGTGATTGCCGTATTCTAAAAAGCATGCAGTCACACAGAAGCTAAAATCGAGAGAGGCACATTTAAATGATAAGGTTCAAAAGAAAAGAAACCACTCATACCCAGTATTTCACCATATCATTGTGATTTCACTTCTGACTGAATGATATTTTTTCCACTATTTTTGACCTCAGTAAAAGGCAGTGCCATCACTCACAGAATACAGAGCTGCCATAAATGTCAGAATTTACATCAAAGAGACATGGAGTCAACAAATGTGGCTCTGTGTGTGTATATAAAGTGATACCTCAGAGACCTTTTTTTCCCTGCCTTCACTTCCTCATGTCTAAAGGCAGGAGGATGTGCATATTTATGCAGCCACTGTCATGGCTGATGGATTTATAAAGCCTCTTGCTTTCTAAAACAATGGCTCACCAGTAAATCCAGCAATCAGCTTTACGATGTTCTTTGTAATTGATATTAAACACTGGCTGTGTTCCAAAACCTTGTGAGCTTCCTCACTGTTTACATAGGAAGCTACCAACCTATGATGTCTTCAAACTGAAATAGAATCATAAGGATTGAAACGCTTAGGGTAGGCAATAAAACAGCATAGAAATTGGTGAGCTTGTCGCAGTGCATTCTGGGATTGCATTATCCACAATGGAAACAGGTTATGCTGCTATAGAATTTGCAGTATCTTAAGACTGCCTACTGCAACAGACATTGCTTTATAATATGCTTAAATTGCTGTCTAGGTACACTGTAAAAATGTATTGATTTTGTATATTTTATTGGCCAATATTTTCATTTATTTTAGACATTTTTACTTTTAGTTTTTTTTTTTTCTTTCTTTTTTTATATGCTATACATTATTTTATGATGCCTAAATTCACTTGTAGCATTTTTTAAAGAATAATTTTAGTTTTTAGCATTTATTTTTAGTATTTCAAATAACAATTATTGGCTTATCTGCGTCAGACAGAATGTTATATTTTTATATATATATATATATATATATATATAAATTATTATTAGAGATTAGTTTAAAAACAGCCGATAATCAGGGCCAATATATGTTGTCAATCAAAAGAGGGCAGGAAAATGCACTGCATTTGGGCTTTGTGTTAAGAAAATGCTAAGAAACCAGTTTGATGTTCCATATTAATAGTATTTATATAAATTAATAACATTCAGAAAGTTAAGAAATATTAATTTAATCTTCAGAATTTAATGTGTTTATATTAATTTGACTAATGTTTGTTTATAACTGAAACCAGTTACTCTGAAACAAGTTGATGAAATGAAGAGAATAAAGTTTTTATTTGCATTTCTTTAAAAATATAATAATTTAAAATATAATTAATTATTAATTATAATGAAATTATCATTAATTTAAAAGAAGGTATAAAAGACAGAACCCCCAAGCTATCGGTATCGTTATCGGTATAGGCAGATATCACTGAATAATCGTCTATCGGTATCGTTGGAGAAATTTAGTATCGGTGCATCTCTAATATATATATATATATATATATATATATATATATATATATATATATATATATATATATATATATATAATCAGTCAGGTAGGGTGGAAGTGGCTCCTTACTATACCAGCTTGCACGTTCATTGTAGGCAGCTCATAAAGGTTTGGAACAGAACTGTGTGCTAGCATTACCAAACACCCAAATGTGCTTTTGCAGTGTCAAAACAGATATTTTTTTTGTAGTATATCATTCAGCATAGCTTCACAGAAGCCATGAGGCAAATCGTTGAATTCTTGACTAATAGGTTGTGGCATGTGCATCAGTAGGTGTCCATATTTTTGTATTGTCTGAGTGTGTTTGTGCATATCTCCGGTGTCAGGCTTATCAATTTGGAGTGAGCTTTGTCCGTTGAGCTGGAGGGAATGACCTTTCACAACGCGCTACATGCAGATTAGCATGCTTTGCTCTGCCACTGAGAATCATTTGCACATTGTAATAAACCGCAGGCTTGCCTTTGAAAATTAATTAAACCTCCAAATCTGAAAGCCCTAAAGTGAACAGAGACCAAAGCTGAAACTGTCCACCCAAAATCTCTTTGTTTCCCCAAATAAAACACAGAATTTAATTTGCATAACAGTTGTTGTTGGGGAGCTGCCAGAGAGCAGTCACATTGGTCTCAACGTGCTCGTTCAAAATGCTGAACAATGGCGTGAGCAGTGAAAAACGACAATATGCTGTGAAATGTGGACAACGTATTAGTTTTGGATGCCATTTGAGGCGGGGCGGTTGTGTACCTTTAACATGCCGTAAAATGATGTCGTCTGGAGTCTGCAGCTAGCCTTCAGGTGAGAGAACATGTCTGCAACTTATTCATTAAACCTTAAAATATGAAGTCACAGCCATTTAATGGCACTTTGCACCTTTAGCCTTCATGATTTGAATGCGTGCTGCATAAATAATTCATAATTCCTCAGTAATGGCAATGTGCCAGAGTTGTAGTAACCCCTGATAGTGTAATGGACTGAGGTTTCCTTTAATACTGTGGCTTTACCGCCAACCACCTTAATGACTTAGCCAAGTCTTCACAGAACACACTAGACCTCCCATTTTCAGGGCAGGGTGGCATTTAAGTCCCAATAATGAGTCTCCTCTGAACATAAAAGAAAATAAGCCTTTGCATTCACTAACTTAAAGGGATAGTTCAGCCAAAAATGAATTACCCCATGATTTACTTGCCCTCAAGCCATCCTAGGTGTATATGACTATCTTCTTCAGACAAATACAATCGGAGTTATAATAAATAATGTTCTGGCTCTGCCATTATAAAGCTTGGAAGTGAATAGAGGATGAGATTTTAAAGCCCCAAAAAGTGCAACTATCCATCATAAAAGATATCCACATGGCTCCGGGGGGTTAATAAAGGCCTTCTGAAGTGAAGCGATGCGTTTGTGCAAGAAAAATATTCATATTTAAAACTAAAGACTAAAGACATATTTAAGACTAAAATAACTTCCGGAAGATGGCTGTATGCACGTCGACTTCTGCCAAAAGAGTAACCCCTGACGCCTCTCGCTGTTCAAACAAATAGAGCTGGGCAACAAACTCAAGCTCCTCTTTTCTTATATCGAAATCCTCCAACATTTTCTCTCCTCTGTGCTTCCGTGTTCATCAATACGTAATGCGTCAGGTCGAAGTTCACTCTTTCACCATAAACCAATGCGTACGGCCATCTGTCGGAAGCTAGTTATTTTAGTTTTTAAAGTTTTAAATATGGATATTTTCCTTACACAAACGCATCTCAAACGCATTTCACTTCAGAAGGCCTTTATTAACCCCCCGGAGCCGTGTGGCTATCTTTTATGATGGATGGTAGCACTTTTTTGGGCTTCAAAATCTCATCCTCTATTTACTGCCATTATAAAGCTTATAAAGAGCCAGGACATTATTTAATATAACTCTGATTGTATTTGTCTGAAAGAAAAAAGTCACCTAGGATGGCTTGAGGGTGAGTAAGTCATGGGGTAATTTTAATTTTTGGGTGAACTAACCATTTAAGTGTGGAGTCCATCCTAAGGACATCTCGAATACATGGAGAAAGGTATCCGTTAGCATTGCCTTTCATCTTAATGGCAGTTGCTCAGCTGGTGCAGGACCCTTCTGAATTATACAGTTTGAAATTTGCTATCTTTGCTCATGGGTGCTCAATTGTGCAGCTAGGTTTTTCTGAGCCAATTGAGCTGTGAATGCCATTTGATTATTAAAATTATATGTTATTATGACAACACTGATTGGCTGATAGCACTGCATTATTGTACACAAGCCTTCAAGATCTTTGTTAGCAACTATCCTAAGTCAAAACATCTACTGGAGTACAGTATAATGAAATATTGCCGCAATATATGTTGCTTTCTTTTGAATAGCTGTCGATGGAGAAAGATGCTTTTTGCATCCAGATGGTGGACCGTGCTAACAAGCGAAACTTTGACCCCTTTGTCCACCCAGATGCTGGTGTTAAATTGTCCCTTTCGGCCTCTTAGTCTGCGCAGCAAAGAGAAACTGAGATAGTCTGTGAAAATGGAATGCATCCTGAAAATGACTTTACAGTGATTGTAGAATAATTGTCTAAATTCACAAAGACAAGTGCTGCCAAATTGGAAAAGATGACAGAAAGTGCATTAGCAGTGGACAATCCTCAATTTTGTGGTGAGTCATAGTTAAAGGTATGTTTTTGTTTCCATTTTCTATTGATGAGACAATGTCCAGAGAAGCCACTGAGTGTCCCATGCTGGCCTTTCATCTTCTTTCAGACAAGCCTGAGTGCACTACCAATACTCAGAGATCACAGGACCCCAAAACAGTGTGTAAAATATCCCGCTAATATCAAATTCTTTGGTTCTTTGTGTTAAACTTCAAAAGGTTCCACTTTGCAGTACAAAAATTACAAGCTGCATACACAGTCAAAGCAACAAAAATTAGCAAACATACTTTTAATAATCTTTTTCATTACGATGCTCATTTTCCAATCGGGATTGCATTTAAATGCCTGTTTTAATTTGAGACTCCGGATAACTCAAATATTATTTCAGCACATAATTAAATGTGGCACACCACAAACCAATTCAGATCAGCAATTGTGATCCAATTGTACAATTATCTTTCATTCATGCTGTAAAAAAAAATGCATTACATTGTTGGAAGGCTCTGTTCATATTGTCATGGGAGGCTCAACAGATTCTATGTTTATGTTGCTCAAATTGTCAATAAAATATTGATAATCGGCTACTTTCAGCTATCCAAGACTCTCTCACATTACTCTGGAGCCATCAGACCATCGTCATTGTTGATCCCTGGGCAGTTAGGGTAGATTTAGAAAGAAGGGACTTAAAAATGGAGCTGTGTGATGATAAATTGTCCAGCAGATGGTTTGATGAGCAGTTTTATGTTCTCTGAATGGCTCCAGGAAGGCTTCTAATTGATGATTTGTTTAAGGACTGGTGTGTTGTTTATGGGGACGATGTGCTCCAGTATGGGATGAGCTCATGGACAGGAGAGATTTAAGCTCTTCATGATTTGCAGGGCTGTCTCCTTGATATAAAATGAACCAATTTTTTATATCTTGGTGATACACTGCACCGTGTCAGGTGACAAGAGGAAAGATCTGATGTAAATGTACCTGTTTGGTACATTCTGCTCTCTGTCTCCTTTTCTTTCTCACATTTTTATCTCTGTGTTAGATAAGGTATTATAAAAGTGCTTCAAAGTATATTGAGTACAGATGCCTCCTTAGGAAGGTTAAGACATTATTGATCTTGGTGAAAAAGTGCCACCTTCGGATCTTGTGAATTATATGCCCTCTGAGATATACAGCTACATTTTATACTATGAAGTGCCATAAGACTTTTTATCTGTTTCTAGATGGTCTTGACAATAACACCCATCACAGATGGATTTCATAGCAAATGATCAGTACCACACCAACATCTATTTTAACACTCTACAATGTGAGTAAATCGCTCGCATATGCGACCACATTTCACACTACGCAACTAAAAATGTCTTTAATTAGCCAATGGCTAGTAAATTGTACAATTTCACTCACTTGTGATTCAGTTAGAGGCAAAAAAATAAGTTTAGCGCAAACAGAGCGCCTTCTGTCACTTTCTCACACACGTGCACTCAATGTGAGAGAAAAAGAGAGGCTTACATGGAACTGAAGCAAAATTGACGTGCTGGATCTAAATGCAAGGCTCAACAATAAGGACTGCCCGATGGCCAAGAGTTGACGAAAATGTCACTCTCCTGATCGGGCCAGTGCTGCATTGTCATGAATGTTTATCATTTGCACGTGTTTTTAAGCCTTGCCAGTGTAAACATTCAACACACAAGAGAGCTCATTTCGGTACTTGCTGTCTGAGAAGTTTTTCTTTTAAGCCTTCTTGCACTTGAATGGATAATTTCACACAAAATTATGTCAACATGCCTGTCTTAGTGAGTAACCTAGTAAACATAGTCGGTTATGCCTTAAGTGAACGTAAACAGTCAAGAAAGACAATGCATGTGTAACAGTATCAGTATACTGGATCCATGCATTATGTCTTAAAGTGACAGCAGCCTAATATATTTCTGCCATCTGTGTTTTTAATGTTAATCAAATAACAAAAGACTTACTGCTCTTGGCTGAATAACTTTTGTAACTTTAATAAGGATTAATCTATTTTTGATGTATACGGTGAAGACTATGCAGTGTTATTTACATTTGAGGTAACACTTTACAATAAGGTTTCATTAATCATCATAAGTTAAATACTTTAGTCAACATGAACTAAGAATGAACAATACTTCCACAGCATTTATTAATATTAGTTAATGTTATTTTCAACATTTACTAATACATTATTAAAATCAAATGTCGTATTTGTTAACATTAGTTAATGCTCTGTGAACTAACATGATCAGTGAACAGCTGCATTTTTATTAACTAACATTAACAAAGATTAATAAATACTGTAACAAATGTATTGATCATTGTTAATTCATGTTAGTTAATACATTAACTAATGTTAACAAATGAGACCTTACTGTAAAACATTAACACATTTGGTTACTTTATTCAATTTCTGTACTCTACCTAATCTGTATCTAACTACTGTTAGATCTACATTCATTATGTTTTTCTCAATTTTATCTTTGTTCTATTGTTTGTTTGTGCTATTGCTTGTAGTTTGATTATTTGTTCTTATTTTATTACAGTTTACTTGTCTTTAATGATGTTTGAAATGTATATTTTATATTTATATTTTATTTATTTCGATTTTTTATTTATTCGGTTTTTCATTTGCATTGTTCTTGCATTCCATGTAAAATGTCTGGCAAGTAAAATAAAAAAAAAAAATACTATCTAATGTCGACTCAAGCTTTAGTGTGTCCATAGAGGGTTGTATTTCCTCCACATTTATTAAAACATTAGATGTGTTTAGGATTAATGTCAAATGCCTCCACAAAATAATCCACTGGCATACTGATGATGAAAGGAAATTAAAGGATTAATTAAGCTGTTTAAACGGCTCATGATTTTGGCATGCAACCTTTGAGCTTAAAATGAGATGACATATTTCTAAATGGAGAAAAAAGAAAAATAGATTGCATTCAGTAAAACTTAGTTTTCCAGGCCTGGATATTATTAATAATAAAAATACAAAAATGTAATACAATAATATATATATATATATATATATATATATATATATATATATATATATATAGTAAATAGAAGTAAGAAGTAAATAGCTACAAAGATGAAATGAAAACCAGGCTTTAACTTCATTGTATATCTGTGTGCATTTATGGGTTTGTGTTTGTGTGAGTTGTGTTAAAACCCATTATCATCACTTTGTTCTAAAACACAGTCTCAGTCAAAAAGCAGACACGCACTAAATGCAGAACAGAGCAACATTAGGGTTGCTAATATGTCCCAGTCTTTCCAATGAAGCAACTCATTCTTCTGTGGAGTCTGCCGACCTTTGGTTAATAGTTCCTGATGAAAGTCAATGTACCAGTCGTCTCTCCCTGCACCACTCCGAGGACGAAATAAGCCAAGGTTTTTATGCAAGTAAGGCAGATATTGACTAATGAAACCAGGCCCGGTGTGGGGATATCTGGTGGGAATATCTGATGGGGAAGTATTAATGTCTGACTCCTTCCATAGGAGGCTATTTGTAGCGTAGGAATCTATTTGTAGTTTGCTGAAAGAAATCAATCCAAGTTGTTTAAAATCAGAGCTGGTGCTTCATGTTAGTGTCTGTGATTCATTGGACCTGCTTGTACTTTGGAGATACATCTTCAACCGCTTGAAAGTCATAAATAATGATATATATATATATATATATATAATTTATTTATAATGATAATTTAGATTGTTTTTTTTCCAATGACATTTTCAAGGTTAACTTACAAGGTTAACTTTTATTGTGAAAGGTAAAAGGAAAGACTCATATCAGGATTTGGTTGTAGTGGCTGCAGCCCAGTGAAATCAGAATCTGTGAGTTGGCACATTTATTTTCAGCCAGTTTTGCAAGGAAGCCGATTTAATGTGGATTTAGCAAGATTTACAGCTGCTAAGCTCCAAAAGTAGACTTGTAAAAAAAAAAAAAAAAAAGTTTGTTGGACAAATGCATGAAAATAGAGTTTCAATGGGTTTGAAATGGGTTTGCAAATGTTAGAGATCATGTATGTCCTCCAGTCTCATCCAAAATACAGACAGGATGATTAGTATTTAGGGCCCGAGCACCGATGGTGTGAGGACCCTATTGTAATTGCTTGGTCAATTATTCTTCTCCGAAATGAATCGCATTTTTGAGGGCCTTAACATGCTCAAACTCATGAAACTTTGCACACGCATCAGAAGTGGTGAAAATTTACGTCTGGTTTCAGAATTAGGTGTGGCAAAATGGCTCGATAGCGCTACCTACAAAATCTACATTTCACGCTACATTTCACGTACAAGTATGAAATTCAGTAGACATATCTAACAGCTGAATACCTACAAAAAAGTCCCTGGGGAAGTGAGGTTTCTCACAGGAAGTGAGATATTTAGAATTTTTGTCTGCACAATTTTTGCAGTTTTTGCCATTTCCAGACATTGTTCTTTAACAAACTCCTCCTAGAGATTTTATCAGATAAACATCATATTTGGTCAGCCTAATCTAAAGGCCTTTGTGACATTAAATTGTGAAGATCTTGAGTTTTCGCTGAAGGGTGTGTCCATGGCGACCTGATTTCAGTGTTTCACCATGAAACAGGAAGTTGTTTTAGCTCGGGCATACAATGTCCGATCTGCCCCAAACTTCAAGATATCTACATGGCAATATTTATTTACAGTCAAAGCACCACCTGCTGGCAGCAGGAAGTGTGGTGCATCAAAATGAATTTGCCATATTTCTCCTCTATTTATCCGCTTAAAGGGGACCTATTTTGCCCCTTTTTAAGAGATGTGAAATAAGTCTCTGATGTCTCCAGAGTGTGTATGTGAAGTTTTAGCTCAAAATACCACACAGATAATTTTTTGTAACATGTTAACATGTCACTTTTTGGGATTGCCACCTGTGGGCAATATATGTTAGAAACACGTTAAATCATGCAACACTTGGTTAAGTGCTAATGTATGCGATTAACGCCACAAAACAGGAAGTTGTTGTAACTCAGGCATACAATGTCCAATCTGCCACAAACTTCACATGTTGGAGTAGAGTCCTGCCCTGAACACATCTACATGACAATATTCAGTTATATTAATAGCGTCACCCACTGGCAACAGGAATTGAGGTGTTTAACATTGTGATGCACTATTAGCAACATACTAAAATATGCATTTGAGTGCTAAACATGCTACACACATTCAAAAACATGCTAGCAATTATCGACATGAAACAGGAAGTTGTTGTAACTCAAGCATACAATGTCCAATCTGCCTCAGTCTTCACATGTTTGATAAGTGTCCTGGCCTGAAGACATCTACATGCCAAAATTTTATTATAGTCATATCGCCACCAGCTGGTAACAGGAAATGTGGCAAATACAAATGACTGATGTAGTCCTCCTATATTTATATACTTAAATGCATATTTCCCACCGTGCTCTGTTTTCTTAAAGCCACCGGGTGGTAGTGGCATGGGTGTGAGAGCCCTTTCATCGCTGCTTGCAGCTTTAATTTTATTTATTTATTTATTTTTTATAATAGATTATTATCAGCATTGAGTTAATTTTGCAATAATTTGCAAATTATAGTGGCATTGCAAAATGTACATTTATCTCACTTATTACATGGCTATCAAATAACAATTCGCACATGTAATCTTTTAGATTAGTTTAGAAAACAACTGTTCTAGCAACAGCATTGACGCTTCAAACACAGTATTTATTTATATTTGTTGGTATATCTTCAAACCAAGTTACTTTTCTATGGTCTATCTTGTTAACATTTTTAGGCACAATGTTAACATTTCTTCATCTGTTTTAAAGTCATAATGAAACAGAACTAGCAAAAGATGCTTTCTATTGTACTCTCACGTACATGAGAGTGTAATGGATTATTGAGAAGAAAAAAAAAAAAAAAGAAAAGTAGAACGGGGACTTGGTTCTGTGCATTGTTGTTGTTTTGATTTTGAGATTTGGTTGTTGCACCCAAAAATGAATGTGAGCTTGCTGGTATAAGCGGATTAAATGGTACTTCACCAGAGAGAAGTCTGTCGTTTTCACCAGAAGATCAAGTTATGACATCTTGATTTAAAAATTATGAGGCCCAAAAAATAAAAATAAAACACATGGATGAATCGTGCATTTACAAAATAGATGTAAGGGAATGTCATGCTGTCTTTAATTTCTTTCATCCAGCTCTTTGTAGCTCTTAACAGTTTGTTGTTGTTCTAAGCAATGCTTTCTTTTGGTGATTTAATTGGGGACTGAGGATTATTGTTTTATTACAGTCAGCAGTCATAGTAACCATTTTGTGTCACAAGATGGGGCCAATTAGTTATTCCAACCGGCACTCTTAGGAAGAGAGAGAGGATACGGAGTGATATGAGAGAGATTTAAGTAGCCATGGGTATGTTGCCATGGTCAACGGTAAAATATCCAGTTTAGCGGTTATTATACAGAAATATCTGACCACTGAATGCCACAAACGACCAATCAGAATCAAGCATTCAGAGAGATTTTATCCAGCAAAAAAGGATTTTGTTTATATTAATGTGCACTGTGAGTATCTAAAGTACTCATCCAGGCTCCTGACTGGACACATTTGCTAACTGCTTCATCATGCCTTCTGTTCCCTCTCAGAGGACACAATCGCTGGAAACACCATCTGACCAACTGCAGGTGTTCAGGACTGTCCATTTGCATCTTAGTAGGGTTAGATGCCGTCCCCACCTTCCCTGAACAATTGCACTGTGATACCCAAATAATCATGCTGAGTAAATGAACAATGTTGCCTGGGACCTAACAACATCTCCACTGATGGTAACCGATTCAGTGCACTGCAGTTGTGCACCGCTGTAATGGCCCATTACATCAAGGTGGCCGGTTTGTGTCTGATCAGACACAAAGCAGGGCACCTTGCATGTTTGTACACTGTAATGGGACTGTGGTTTTGAATTTTAAGACGCTTTAAAAAGTGCAGGCCTCGTACTTGACGTTTTACAGGTAAATCATGTGGCTCAGAATAGTGCTTGTAAAAGTAAGTGTGCTTCGGGTCATGTTCGGATCTGCCCTTTTCTGTTCTCTATGGTGACATAAACAGAAAATGACACACACTGCTCTGGGAAGGTGAGGGAGAAAGTGGCCAATACAAACAACAACACAAACACAAGCCCATATGCTCATCCTCTGTGAAACGATACACACTGCTGGCTGTTTGATTTCCCCTGGTAGATAGAACAATTTGGAGTTTTGAACCAAACTCCAATTTGCTTAATTAAAAGAATGATGTGAAGTCAGTAATACACTTTTACAAAATACACCTAAGACACTAATTTCTGAACAAATATAGCACAGGTGCAAGACATAAAGTGCTTTTATGCTAATAGTTTTTTCACAAACTACTTCCTTTAGCAAGAAATGCATGCCACCTTGTGTATGTAAAGCGATACCTTAAGTACACATTATGTATTCAGCTCACTGATTCTTTAGAATATCTACTTGCATATTCTTCCAAAGGACATGTGACTAGCAGGCTAATTTACTGAGCTCAAATACAAACGTTTTTCTATCTGTCTGTGTGTAGGGCCCTATGAAATCAGTTTTATTTTTTTCCAAATTCCATTGTTTACCATTTTAATTTTCCTGGATTCAGTTTTTCTGGATTCACTCAAATTTAATGTTAAATTTATAATTTACATTTTTGTAACCAAAAGCATGTCTAATTAATTGAAATCATGAAACTTACACAATTTAACAACAGTTTATTAAAAGTTTATAAAATACTTTTTCCCCCCTCAAATTCCATTTTATTTTTTACCAAATCCTGTTTTCTATTTTCCAAATGAATTTTCTGGATTCCATTTAATGGTTTAATTACATTTTAATAATCAAAAATGCATGTCTAATTAATTGAATTAGATTAGAATTATTATTATTATTATTATTTTAATTTCATTTCTATTAAATTTTATTCCTTAAAAAAATACAGTTTTAATAATGATTTATTATTATTATTATTATTATTATTATTATTATTAGTGTTAGTGTTAGTATTATTATTCCATTGAAACGTAGCTAAATTCTGCTGTACAGCAGTAATATATTTCTGTCACTATTTCTTTAAGTTAAGCCAAACTTTTATTTTGATGGGTTGCTTGAAGACCTTTTAATTTCTGTGTTTTTATATGACAGTATTTTTTTCTCAAATGAAATGGTAAAATGCTCTTGAAGCAGCTCTGGAGATGAAGTTCATGCATTCATGTCCTCGTGTAGTGAGGTGGCAGTGGCTGAAACCACCACGAGCGTGTGTGTGCGGTAAATGAAACTACACGTCTGCACCATTCATACACACAAAACATACAGTATTCATATTTAGATAGTTTTTTTTTTTTTTGTGGTTTAATGTTCACAGACACTAGTCTATATCGTGATTTAATTTAAGTGTACTGACCTACTTTTTATTTATTAATCAAAATTTTGACAAATTCTGTGACATTCTGCGTTATACAGTAATTTCCGTTTTTATGACTGGATTTCCGTCCGCGTTTTCTGCATTGCGGAAATCATAGGGCCCTATTCCTGACTGTCCGTCCATCCATCCGTCCACACAGTCTGATCTCTGATTGTATACTACACACTTTAGCACTTAAATATAATCTACCATGGGCTGACCACCCATGAGACATGCACTTCTGATTTTAAACTATCAAGTCTTCCTCTCTGTGAATCTGGTACTGGCTGTGTTGTGAGCCAGGAAAGGTCATAGCATCCTCCTTTCAGACCTCCCCCAAGTGTGCTGCTGTAATCTCTGTCCTTGTGCCAAACCTCCCACTGTCCTCCAGTCTGTCCCCACAACACACACACATCTTACCCTCTGTTAGGCCCCTCATCTGCCCCTTTCCTTCCGTTTCATCTCAATTTTTTATACCTTTCTATCACATTCAGTTTGCCCTTTATTAATTTCACACTTTAAACTAATCCTAACGGCCCCTCAAATTACAATGGAGCGTGACTGGCCGCATTGGACCAAATCAAGTTGATTATTTATTCCCTAGGCAGTGCATAAGAAATGACCCACTAGTTCTTTTCCTCATCCTCGTCAATTATTTTTCTCTGTCTCTACTTGGCTGATGTTAGGAGCTTTATCATAATTTAAACAAGCAAATCTTGATTGTAGTTGGTTTACAGATTTTCTAACAGGTTCAAATTAATTACCTCAAATTGTGACATAGGAAAAATACATTTTTGCCCAACTGGTAGCTTACATGCTAAACTATATATCGTCACTGTCCAAAAACGCTGGTTTTCAGGAAATAAATAAAAAACGACTGTATTTTTTATAAATAATGAAACACTGTGTTGATATTGTGGCTTTATATGGCCAGATGCTTGTATGTGTCATTATATTAACTGTCTACCAAAACCAAGCTCAAATGGAGTTTTTGACCAGTAAATGTCAAACATGCGTGTTTTGTCCGCCATTAAAACAGACGCACCTAAGGCATTATGTGCATCACAATACGTTTTCATCAAATTACAGGTTATAAAGTTTATTGTAGCTATGTGGGCGATCAGTTTTTCTGTAATTTGTCCAAAATCTCATGTTATAAAAGATGAAGTGCTATGCATAAGCTGTTTAAGACCGTATTGACTGTGACTCGATGGCAAATGCTAGACTAAAACAGTCTTCTCCGCTCCTCAAATACTTAAAACATTACATTTTATATAGAGAGAGTTTCTTGAATAAAGTAAATGCATTACTTATTCAAACAACCAATTCTTTATTTACCCTTGTAAACAAGCAGAGACAGTCCAAACTGCGTGCAGCACTTCATTCACGATAGAGGCCGGTGGAGTTATGAGGTTTGAACGACCGTTTGAGGATCCACTGGAGATACGAGGTATAATCACAAGCTCTTTTTAATACGTTCCGTAGGTTAAATATTTGCAAAACCCACAGACAGATGTAAAGGGTGACCAATAGTAATGATTTAAGGGAAAAAATGATGAAATATGGAGATACGAGGTTTCTGCCCGATTTTAAATTAATTTAGAAAATAATTGTTTTAGGTTGTTTTGTCTTAGCTGTTGATGTTTAAAAGTCTGACTACTCGAGAATAAGAGTGGACCACCTTGGTCCAAAACCTGCTTGACCACCATAGGCTGTATAATCTGTTTTTTCCAGAATATATCAGTTGTTTTGTAGCATTAAAAAACGCCTTTGTCAGTCTAACTCCTCAAAAGTCAATATAACAGCAGAAAATTCACTGCAGTCATTCCAAAACAATTCTAAACTTTAATGTTTTCAGGCTTCGACCCGTCATTAGAAATGTAAGTGGCACAAAGTTATTTATATTTAGGTGTGTCTGCACTCCTGCATTTCGTCGTCGTGCCGGGGCTGTTTTTCTGGGTCAGAGAGAGACTGTGAAAGTGAGAGACGCAGGCAGGCAGATCTTACAGGATGCATCTCCTGCACAGAGGGGAAGCGGGCTTATTCAGTTGGCACCTCTTCCTCCTCCTCTTCCTATCTGGCTAAATATAAATGTGACTGGCTGTCAGCAGGGGCTGTGGCTGTCGCTGTTGGTGGAGATGTTGGTCGACCTTGGGGAGTTACCAGTTCAAATAGCTCACTAAAACTGTATAGGGCATGGGTAGTGCTGGTAATGAGAGAGAGAGCATGTGTGAGAGAGACAGGGAAAGAAAAAAACAAGACAATGTGCAGCATAATACAATGTGATTTTTCTTGCTTTCTCCTGTCACTCACAGGTGCATAATTGCTGTGGGCTTTGAATAATGCAGACAGAAGCTTGTAGGTAACATTGCGACTTTAGAAAGAGATTGTTCTGGATTGTTATAGACTGTCTGCATTGTCTCTCCCACATTTACAGCTTACTTTTAATATGTTAAGCATTTTATTTTATTTTTTATTATTTATTATTTTTTATTTATTATATTTTATATTTTCCTTGTTTTTTATAGTATTTTATATAACTTTATAAGCATTTTTATAATGTGTGGTTTTTGTTTGGTTTGGTTTCCACATGTACAGCATTCTATGTTTTTAAAAAAAATGTTTTTAAAATTTGTAGTAAATGGTTTCATAAAAATAGTAATTGTTACTATTTATTTATTTACACTATTTTACACTAATTATTTATATTATATATATATATATATATATATATATATATATATATATAATGTAAATAAATAGTGTAAAATAGTAATATATATAAACTTTAATAAGTTAAACATTTTATTTCATTTTTTTAAATTGTTTTCCTTTGATCTTGTTTAGTTTCATTTTGTTTCTTTTCATGTCGTTCCAAATGCGTAAGACTTTCATTCATCTTCAGAACACAAACAATCTTTTTAATGAATATTGAGAGCTTTCTGTCTCTCCATTGACAGCCTATGCAACTACCACATTCGAACCCCAGAAAGGTAGTAAAGAGTAATCAAGAGTAATTAAAAAGTAATCCATGTTACTCCAGTGGTTTAACCTCAATTGTATGTAGTGATGTGAGTGATTTGCAAAATAAAAAGTACTTTTATAATGCCTTTACTACCTTTCTGGGGCTTGAATGTGGTAGTTGCGTATAGGCTGTCAATGGAGGGACAGAAAGCTCTCAGATCTTCATTTGTGTTCCGAAGATAAACGAATGTCTTACAGGTTTGGAATGACATGAGGGTGAGTAAATAATGAAAGAATTTTCATTTTTGGGTGATCTAACCCTTTAAGCCCATGAGCAACACTGAGCCTTAAAGGGATAGTTCACTTAAAAATGAAAATTCTGTCATCATTTACTCACCCTCAAGTTGTTCCAATTCTGTATAAATGTCTTTGTTCTTCTAAACACAAAGGAAGATATTTTGAAAAGTTTGTAACCAGGCCGTTTTGGGGCACCATTGATTTGCATAGTAGGAAAAAAAATACTATGGAAGTCAATGGTGTTCCAGAACTGTTCTATTTCCCACATTCTTCAAAATATCTTCTTTTGTGTTCAACGGAACAAAGACATTTATACAGGTTTGGAACAACCTGAATCTGAGTAAATTATGACAGAATTTTCATTTTTGGGTGAACTATCCCTTTAAGCTGACTTGCCGGGGGGAAAAAAATACAATTCAACAGCTGTATTTAATAAAAAGTAGAACTGACAACATTAGAGACCACTCCTCACCCCTCATTTTCACCAGCCTTGCAGTATCGTATAAGGTCCAGGACAGAGTCCCTGTCTTTCCTGGATGATCAAATGGAATAGACGCAGAATACTGAAGCCTCATCTGGGCGCGGAGGCTGGCGGCTGTGCTGCAGCCTGGGGTCTTCGCTTTGTCACCCATATCAATCATTCTAGCTCCTCTGCCGATGCCTCATTGGTCATTGTTTCAACCTTGAGCATTTTTTTCACATTGTCTTCATCGCTGCTATCAATCACGCACTGCACTTTCTCACTTTTTTGACCTATTCAGGCAAACAAAAGAGAAAATTCCTTTTTGATTTTTCTTTTTCTGCCCTTTACCCTCTAGTTGTCATTTCATTACATACTCACTTTAAATAATTTCTGTGTTTGAGCATTTGGCTACCGCTGCTCAAATTGTGCTCCAGTTGAGAGGAAGGTGGTGTACTAAACACACTGTGTTTAAAGCACTTTGTACTTATTGTTCCAAATTTGAGGAAATGACTTTCAAGAGCTCTGTAAGGAGAGCTGCGGGAGACAGAGGTGGGCGGCTGCAAACATCATGGTGCAACATTTCTTCATTTTGTTCCTGCCCTCTGCTGTGCCTGGGTTACATCCTGTCCCAGTGAAAAAGACAGATTCCCAAAGGGGACGTAAAGGTCAGGGGAAGATGAACCCAGCAGCGGTGACCCTCTGTCACTCCCTATTTTCCTGAGAAGTGCAGCAGAAGCAGCAGTGGGCAGCATTAGCGCTTAAAGACAGAAACCCTCAGGACAGCACTTAAATGAGGTATTGATCTCAAGTCTTGATGAAAACAAAACTTTCCATTATACTGAAAAATTACAGAGGAAATTTTTTAAGATTAAAATTAAATTAAATTTTTTAAGATTAAAAACAGTAAATCAACTCAAACTATGACAACCTGCTGACCTTGATATTTCAAGGTCTTTTTCTTCTGATCTACTGGTGCAATCAGTATGAGTATCTTCGGTAATCGACTGTTTGTTTGTCTACAGCTGCAAAGCCTTGACCTGGATTAAATGAGAACATCAAGCAGTGGCCAATCAGATGGTAATGATGCAAGATGACAGACTTTCAAAGCTTTCATCCACGAATGCTGCGAACCCTTCGCCATTTAGACTTGATGAGGCAATCATGACTTCTTATTGGCCTTGTTATTGAGTGTCCGTCTCAAGGGGCAAACTGTCAGACAGTTGTCTCCAGGCCTTTTTAAGGAGCCTTTGCCATTTGGACTGCTATTAGCTGAATACGCCTCAAAAGAACACTTCCATTGACCATTCAGGGTAAGACTTAACTAATCAAACTGATGCTCAGTGAAACTCATTTCAAAATGAATGGGGGTGTGAGACTGGGTAAATGCTCATGAAATACTGATGTTTTTCATGAATAATTAATAAAGAGGTTTATCTGGGATTCAGACGTGAAGGTTTACTTAACGCCTTGCTGAGCAGTTGAGCTTGAGGTACAGGAACTCAATACGCTTTCCAGTTGCTTTGTTTTCAAAGCACTGCAGACTTCAAATCCAATTGGTGTGCTCCGTCAATCAAACTATGGAGATGAACATGAAAAACCAACATGTGCTAACAAAATACTTTGTAACCTAGACAAATTCATGTTTTTGTATAAATATATACATCTGAATTCAGATTTATATATGAATTGTAATTTTTAGCATTCCAGCATTATATATGATGCATCATCTTCCAATTACATGTGCCAGTAAAAATGTATCTGTGTTTGCACTCATTTCTTGTATACTTAAGTTTGGAGAAAGAAAATTACAGGCTGCAGAGATAAAATGTGTATGTAAACAATAGGCTCTTTTTTGAGTTTTTGTGTGTTTTATTATTAAACGGTATTTAGAGTTGTCAAAAGTACCGATTTCGTACTGAAACTAAAATTTAAAAATTGTGACGCTTTGGCCCGGTTTCACGGACAGGGCTTAGCCTAAACCAGGATTAGATATTTAAGTAGCTTTTGTAAACGTACACTAGAAAATAGCCTTAATGGTGTGCATCTTGAGACAAAACAATGACACTGACATATTTTAAGATACGTCAGTACAAGTTGCTTTCAGTTAAAACACCTCAAACATGCATTTTAGTCTAGGGCTAGCTTAAGCCTTGTCTGTGAAACCGGGGGTTTGAGCGCTGTTGAGCGGATTCATAAACACCTCTGATTGGCCACTGTGTTGATGTACTCATCGGATATGTCTGTGATTGGCTACAGTGATTGGCTACAGTGGTCAACGCACGGGAGCGGGGAGTGTTTGAAAGCACACGGAATTGTTTGAATTTTGGTCCTCGATAGATGCCTGCTTTCAAACGCTCCCGTGTGTGTCTGTGTAAGCGTTCGGTGAAGAGCGTCATTGATGTCTATTTACAACATGTTTTTGAAGTGTTGATCATTGTAGCCAATCACAGACATATCTGATGAGCTTGTCACAGACATATCTGACTTGCCAATCACAGACATATCTGACTTGTTACCGAAGTCGGTACTTTTGACAACTCTAATGGTATTGTATTAATAAACGAACTTTTGTTTTGACGGGTTGTAGTGAAGACCTTTGACTTCCTGTGTGTGTATGATAGAACAAATGTCAATAGTTTTATCAAATTAAATGGTGAAATGTTCATGAAGTGACTCTAAGAGCAGCTCTGCAGATGAAGTTCATGTGTCCATGTATAGAGAGACAGCAGACGCTGAAATCATCGCAATCGTCAGTAACCTATGTGTAGTAGTGGACGAAACTGCGGCGCTCATTCACACAGACATGGCAGAATATACAGACTTCAGATTTCAATAGCAGTCTTTTTGAGCTTTAATATTCACGGACACTATCTGTATCGATATCCGATTCATCGTACAGCCCTACTTTTGATTTATTCATCCAAAAATTGCCAAATAATGTGACGTTCCGCTATATACAGTAAGTTCCATTTGTGACTAGATTCCATGATTTCATCCGTGTTTTCTGCACCGTGGAAATCATATGGCTCTACATGGTATTTGCAGTATTAAAGAGAGTTAGTTTTGTGAGTTATTTATTTTTGGGTTATGAAGTTGTTTCCATTAGTGTAAGAAGGGTATGCAGTTAATAGAGGTCCGCTCTCAATACATTCTACATATTGCTCTTCATGGCCATTGAATAGATAAGCAGCTCTTTCAGCTACGCACCGGTATGGCGGTATTTGAAAAATACTTATCGGCCGTGAAATTGATACCGGTTTACCGAATAAACCAGTTTACCGCCCAGCACTAGGCTCTTTTGAATAATTAATTTTCTTAAATGACATTACATTAATATATGTATGGCCCTTATTAATATTTGGGACCATTAAGCATTAGCAATACACGTATGTATAGATTGAGTAATTTGATTGAAGATTAGTCTTTGTTTTGTCTGGATCCGCTTAACTTTCATATTGAAGGGAACGCCTGCTGTGGCATCTTGTTTCATAACCTGTCTGCGTCAGTGGATACACAAACACACACTTTAACACACACACATAGAGTATTCCCATCACAGGAGTGAGCCATACTGACATGGAAGGCACAGACTAGTTTACACGACACAAAGAGAAGGTTTACATAACCCAACATCCCTGTTGTGACTAGAGCACCTATCCATGCGAAAGAGAAATTGAGAGAGCCTTAATGCAGTGAACAGAGATACTGACTGCGCAATATTCACACAATCTAAATGTCATAATGAAATCAGTCTTCTAGACATCCAGAGATGGTGCTTCCTATGGAGTGTGAAATTCTCTAGCAGCTGGGAAACCGATCTAATCACACAAACATATTTTATACCTTTCGCTCAAAAGATTAGACATTACTTTACAGTATAAAACCTGCATCGGCTCACGGACAGTGATAAAAATATCGAAATGCTTTTCATTTATGGCTGATTACATTTTCATTAGGCTGTAATGAGCAATCAGTATGTGATTTTCCTGAAGAGGGCTCCATCGCACAACACTAATTACAGCATCCAAACTCCAGACGTGCAAATAGGATACAATTGGTTCAGACTCACTTGGATTTGCCTGAGCTCAGTAGAAACCCAGGATCCTTTGTTTACCAAGCATTTATAATGAATGTAATGTGGCATTCAGAAATTACAGTGTTCGTTTTGCCTTTGCCAATAGACATTAAATCCAAATTACTGCTGGAAATTGAGCGTCGTCAAATGAAAGGATTGTCTGACATTGCTTTCATGCACAGGATACAACCAATCAAACTCAGCGGAATCACATGATTGTGTATTAAATAGAATTTTAAATGATGTATAAACGGTAGAAATAACTATGGTTGTACTTTTACAGAAATGAAGAATCAACATCTAATAATCTGTCAGTGCTTTGTCACTTTTGATCAATAACCTGTCACTTTTGATAAACTTAATGCATCCTTGCTCAATAATAGCAACTGATCCCTTAAAAGTACTTTTAACTTAGAAGTACTGACCTCAAATGTCTGAAAGGGATATAAATTTCCTAAGTGCCTTAAAATAATTATATATATATATATATATATATATATATATATATATATATATAAATGTTTTATTGCAGTAATTTGTACTAATATTTTACTAGAACACGTTGACATTCTAACAAAACACACGGGTGCATTTGCAGTAATGAGAACTTGGTGAGGAAATAGTTGTCATGAAAATGACACAATCCAAAAATAATGGTCATATCTTTTTTTGTTATGATTTTAGTGTGAAATATCATGTTTTAATGAGACTCTTAAAGAGCAGTGGTCTTCAATAGTGATCTATTTTCATTTGATCTGAAACTTTTTTTTTTTTTTTACATCAACAATGCTTGGTTTAATGACAAAGGTGCAGTGTGTAAATTTTAGCAGCATCTAGCAGTGAGGTTGCAAATTGCAAAATAGAGAAGCTATGGTGGCCAACACAGGACAAAAATGTCGTCGTCTGAGACAGCAGAGAGTCGCCAGTCAAGCAAACGCGCTCTGTAGAGCAGTTGTCCGTTTAGGACTACTGTAGAAACATGCTGGCGCAAAATGGCGACATATCATGTAAAGGGACCCACGGTGTATGTAGATAGAAATGGCTCATTCTATGGTAGTAAAAACATAACGGTTCATTATGTAAGGTCTTTATACACCACTGAAAACATAGTTCTGTATATTATATTGCAGTTCTGTCAATAGATCCTCCTAAAATTTACACATTGCACCTTTGAATACATATATATAATAACAATGAGTCAATAATATTTGGTTCAAATAAAGTATCAAAAGCAAGTAGTCATATGGTTTTATAGAAAAACATGTATATTATATACATAATATAAACAATCATCAAATGCCTGCAGAGGGCGCCAGCAGCCTGGTGTTGTTACACTTTACAGCAGATCAAATCCTTGTTTAATATTGGCCAAAGGACATTTAATTCAAATGTTTACTTAATCATTAATATTTGGCCACTTCTTTACGATAGAAATGCTACAGCCACTGTAATTTCTTGAACAGGAATATGTTGACATGCAAACTCTGAAATTGCGATGAACAGTTCATAGGTTTATAAATAATTTACCTTACAAATCTGATGAAATTGCACACACTGCGTTCCCAGATGAATGTATAAGCAACCCAAACCTACAGCATTTGCAGAGATGGAGTTTGAGACACTGTTTTAATACATCGTGCGGCCTTAGAAAACAGTCTAATAATGCGGTTCATGGATTCTCGTCGATGGAATTTGCCACTTCTGGTATTTTGCCGGTTACTCCACATGGGCAAATTGCAGTCGAGTTTTTTTTTAAATCAAGTTCTCAAATTTAATATAAGCATCTTAAAGTATATACATTAATATATTATTATTTGCATGTTGTTTCAGACCAGACATTAATCAGTATTATACAATATGTAACAATATGTGTTCCTGCTTTGACTCCTTCCACCAAGGGGTCCTTGGTTTTAGAATGACTAGACGAATGTCCCAGTAAGCAGAGGACTAAAATAAGCTTGCTTGTGTTCCTGAGATTCATGGAAACATGATCCCTTTTGAATCGGTTAAACACAAGCTTTTTTACAACAGATGTGAGGAAGACAATTAAATGCCGCCCCTTCACTTTATTACGTAGAAACGAGGTCTGACCGGGAGCACTCCATTACCAGAGGTATCTTTGTAAACATACTGCCAACCCCCAGCTGGGAGGCAGCAAGTACTTCCATTAAAACTACTATCTCATGAAAGCAGTGATGGTTGGGACCTGGGGATGAAAAATGGAGATCTACTTTATTTCTCCTCAAACAGCACTTGTTTTTGGGGTCTCAAAAGGCAGGAAATGCATATCCTCGCCTCATTTTGCTTGTTTGCACCGCTCTCTGGAGAAATTCTGTCTGAACGGCCAAGGATGACGATAACAAATGCTCTTGCTGAGGCAAAACAATATAATGTGTTCTGGGTATTTATCTCATTAGTCAACTCACACAAGAGCGGCTACAAGCCCAAATGAAATGGCCAAACGGCAGGCAACACTGTGATATTGAGTTAGCATGCTAATGCTAATTCCTTCACAATGTTTGCGCTGGTGAGGACTGTATTGTGAGCTGCATAAGTGCTGGAGGGTAATGAGGAGATAATTATCTGCGGGCCCCATGGGACCCCTGCAGTACAGACCCTGCTGAGGACCGTCTGCGTTATGAAAAGCATCCGTGTGCTAAGGTCAACCTGGTGTAATGAGTGTATACATGCCCTTTAAGGTATTCATGTTTCACTGAACACCTCAGCTAATATTCACTAAAGTGAAAAAAATTAGCACTTAAAAGAGTATTACCTGACATTTACACATTACACAGACTTACAATATTGCAAATACATTTCTTTGACCTCAAAGGTGGGCTACATAAACCTGTCATTATCTAGTCATAAGCAACAATAATGTTTAGTTTCAGTGATGTAAACCTTTGAAGATAGTTCAGTTGAAGATTGAAGAGTGAAAAAGGCCATTGAAGAGTGTAATTTGAAATTCAGCTGTTATGGAAGACTGAGCTAGCTGTCAATTACATTATTTAAGGTCAGTTACATTATTTAAGTCCAATTACAAAAAGCCTTGTTTTCTCCAGCAGTGGTTTTGTATGTGTACAATTTATTATTTTAACAATTAATAAAATGTACAATTAATTCATGTTAAACAGTAAATAATTATGAAACACACACACACACGTCGTATTCTTGACAAACCCGCCCTGAATGAACAGAACTGCACTGGACAGCTAGTTGTCTGCCACGTCATATAATGTGAGAGCCACAATGAACTGTACAATCGTGACAGGTTTAGTTTACTCACGGAGACGGAGAAATGATTCGCGTTCATTCGCAGAACCACCAAAAGTGCAAGCTGCGAGGTGCGCTGCTCAAACTTACTTTCTACACCCTGTTACTTAGCATTTAGGCTGTGTGTCCACCAAAGCATTTTTTCCAGCGGCTAGCATACTTTTCCAATTGTTTTCAATGGTAGCGCCGCGTTTTTTAAACGCAACAAGGCGCTGAGCGTTGTTTTCACGTTTTTTACCGGTCGCCTCGAGTTGAACAATGTTCAACTTTGAGTAAAACGCTGCGCTCATCACTGTCTCTTTTTAGCCAGCCGTCTAATCACAGTGGATGAAGGGCGGGACAAATACAACACAGACCAACTGTCACAACATTCTTGCTGTACAACGACATCAACAAGCAGAGAACGGAACAAAATGGATGATAAATTAATATTGCTGGTCTCCAAACATACATAGCAAGTACTCTACATTGTGTCAACATTTTTAGTCTGAAACAAATTACCTGCGAAATCAATTACAAGTAACAGTGCCGCGGATATTCTGTATCATAGCAACAAAGCGTCTCAAATTAAAAAAATGGTGCGCTGCCGAAGCGTTCTCACGTGCACACAGAGAGGCGTTTTCAGCCGACTAAAAACGCTTTGGTGGACACACGGCCTTAAAATCCTTGTTGGTTGTTTAAAATATCTGATGAATAAACTCATGCCTTGATTGGACTTTTTTATTTAATAACATGCTGTCAATTGTGATAAAACTTCCCAAAGTTATGGACATCGCAATTTTTGATACTGTGAAAATGTGCAGGCTCGTATCAAAGACTATAGATATAGAAAGACGGTTCACTCCTATTACTTATGAATGTGATAAACTGCAACGTGCAATATGGCGGAATACGTCTCGCCTTCTAAGTAAACGAGCCAATCACTGCAGCTGCTGTTAGAAGCTCCGGTTCCCATAGAAACCTGAGACTCGGGCTTAGGACTGCACATGCGCATTGGCTCGTCTAGCCTAAAAGAGATGCTTTTTTTTAACTCTATTTGAGCATAGGAAACAACATTCATGGGACAGTTCATGTCAGATTTTGTTGCTGATTTGAAATATGTTATTTAATTGTGAGTTCGGCAAGCAGTTTTTGAGATTTCAGGATTCCCCCTGCTGAAAAAACCAGCATATGCTGGTTAAGGTAGGTTTTGGAGCTGGTGTGCTGGTTTGAGCTGGTTTATGCTGGTCCTATGCTGGTGTTATGCTGGTCCATGCTGGTCCTATGCTGGTCCTATGCTGGTCCTATGCTGGTCCATACTGGTCCTGATCTGGTCCAGGACCAGCATGGACCAGCATAGGACCAGCTCAGGACCAGCATGAACCAACTCAAACCAGCATACCAGCTCCAAAACCTACCTTAACCAGCATATGCTGGTTTTTTCAGCAGATAGGATTTGGTCTAATGCTACCTTCACATGCTATCAAAAATTTGATAATTTCCACTTCTGAAGTCGTGATTACGAGCTCATTGCATTTTCATTGCAATTTTTACCAAGGAAACTCGTATTTATGATAATTCCGAGAGAACATGAAGGCAGCATTAGATGCCTGTAATAGCTGCCCGAAGGCAATGCAAATATGGCCGCTGAGTGAACAGACTTTCATTGAAAGGGACCATACTATCCATTAGCATCTTGGTGTAGAGTTTTGTTTTGTGTGAAACAGGACAGCCGATTAGGGATGAACATAAACAGTGTGTAATTGACATAATCGATCGCATCGCTGACACATCGTTCCAGCCCTAGTTAATTTGATATTTTTGTGCGTTTTAAATATTTTTTTTCTTGTGTTTGTGTGTGTGTTTCTAATAATTATTTACTTTAACATTTAACATTTCCTGAAGAGTGTTTAACAGGCTTTTAATGGCAGGTTTCAATTGTGACAACTTACCCCATCAGGCTCAACAGTAAAGATGTCCTGCTGGCCTGGGGTCAGTGTGTGTGTTTTGGGCCAGAACTCTCACTTGCTCTGAATATTTTTATGCCATATATAGCGCTCTGTATTTCGTTTTATGATCATATAGGCCTACATGCACGTTTTAGGCCTTGCAAACTTATAGTTTGATTTTCTGACATTTACCTCACAATTCGCAAACATGTACTGTTTGCTGTTCATATAGTGTATCTCAGTTGGTCTATGGATTTTGTACCGAAGATATGCCCATACAAAAATTGATTTTCAGAAGTAAGCCTACCCTAAGAAACATTCACTTGAGTAAAAAGTAATCCCGGTCTCCTCTACAAAAGGACTAATTTCATATTGTTTGACAACACAATGTTTCATAGGGGATGAGACGTCTGCAAATAATAAGAAATTAGTCTAACTCTAATGACTAAATTTCACATTCTGAACATAGGTATCTTATTATTGGAGAATAAAAGAAAAGCTTAGTTTTTGAAGCTATTAACTTCACCCAAGGTTACCAAGGCTTCAAATTGTTCCACCCCACTTTTGCACCACATGATATTGTAGATTTGATTACAGGCAAATGGGGGTTGGAGGGAAAATCATTATTTCTTTTCTCGCCATCCAAAAGGCAGCTTTTTTTGACAGCTGCCCGAGTGGTCTCCAAAACCATAGCCATGTTGTACTTCTGAATAGGCGCTTGATTAAAATGTCAAAAGTAATAACCAGGAATGAGAGACAACACTTGTATAAGTGGGTGATCATTAGACCACCTTTAAGGGCTTGATTGCCTTTATTATTGTAAGGAAATAGGAAATTAAGCTGTGCGCCCAGATACATGCAGTTCAGTGTTACCGTAGATACCCTAATCAGCCAGAAACTCAATTTGAGATGTATTTTACTGAAAATGATCACAAATTTTTCCTTGTAATGAAATTGGCTTTGCATTTCTAAACCTTTGATTAGAAACCAGGCTCTGCGAAAGGAAATTGAGAGAAGCTTTGTAATATTTCATGGTGGACTGCAGTAGCTTTCACACAATAGACAATGAGAGGAAGGTGAAAGGTCCTTTCTCTGAGTGGCAGTAACTTATCTTCTGAAGAAGAGTGTGGACCAAGTCAGTACTATATTTGATAGGATCCGATGATAAAACTGTAATACTTTTAATGATTTATAATATTTATATCTCATGGTATTTACATGATTTTCTATTCTACATTTTTTTTTTTTGGTTGTCCAAAAGAACAGCATGTTACCATAGTACCATGTCCCAATAAATAAATAAAAACATGGTGGTACCATGTTCATGTTCGTCAGATTATTTGTCTTTATATGTCAGACCTGAACTGACTTGTTAGTCAGTCATAGATGATTTATTCACCTTTTTGTAGTCTTGTGTGCATTTTGTGCTTCGACATGTGAAAATGTTTTCTAAATGTATTCTTTTCAATACTAAGTCAATTACCGTCCACTTGTATGAACAATTTGTTGGAATGACAAATTTTGTTTGCACTTTTTATCTTCGCACTATGCAGTATTCAACTTCGTAATTACATTTCATCATTTTTGTTAAAAAAAAAAATTGAAAAGGATAATAGCCCCTCTCCAGATGTTGCTCTGTAAAGACGTTGTTATCCTACCCAGTATTTTGAAGGAAATTGAATATAATCTAATTTCACCTGCAAGCAAATAACCTCCCTGAAATGAAATTGTAATAGCTATGATTACTTTATTTGCAGTAGACCTTTGGTGAGAATGTCTTCTGTGGTACTTTCACCTTCAGATGTTGACTCTGTGTGGACTGTGTTGAGATGAATAAATGTAGATGTTCGTCTTGGCCCTTTGTGGAATCTTGTTTGACTGATGTTTTTCTGTACTTGACCTCATTCTTCATCTTATGTCTTGGATGATCGGTCACTCTCTCACCAAAAATGGTGTGCCCTTCAAAATATCTCATCGTCAACAGAGGTGCTCTTGTACTTGTATCAGTGATTCCTGAAATGCGTAAATTTAATCACAACTTCAAAATGTTCAGTTACACTGTACAGAATGGATTTTTTCTGAACAAATGACGTTAGCAAATGATAATAAAAACTTCAAGAAAGTTCCAGTCAAAGGTTTGGACACACTTTATCGAATTTGTGCCTCATTATCTTAAACTTTAAAGGCTTATAATTAAATACCTTACCTTACATAACTTACACTCAAAAACAAAACTTTTGTATGCAGTTTTATATTTGTCTACACAAATGTTAAATATTTAACTATAAACCTGTGGATCAAAATTTTAATCCAGCATGCATGTGAACTCCTTTAATACTGTTTAAAAAGCATCTCAAAATGCACCTCAGGAAGTTGAGAGAGCAGAAGAAGCTCAAATATAGATTTAAATCACTCCTTAACTCCCAAATGTCATGCCATTTCATAGTTTTGATGGACAATAAAGAAGTAAGGGATGAATAAGGAAGTTCAGATGGAATAAGAGCGCTGATAAAGACATCTCCACCCAGTCCCCCGCCTGCTGGCTCTAATTTAATCCCCCAGACCTCTGGTGCCAGCTGCAGTCCTGAGTCTAGCCAGACCACTGTCACCCAAACCAGATTAACAGCTCTAATCTACAGGGCTTTCAGATGCTGTTGTCGCCATGCTCCTCACTAAACCCACGTACGCATTAAACATCCAGCTAATCATTCGGCCCAGGCCAAAGATAGACTTATAAATTAATAAGATTGAGCGCCTAATCCAGTGATGGATGTTTTGATCTGGCTGGTGTAAAACAAATCGCATTTGATGGAAAATCTTGCTTAAGCGTGTGGAGCAGGAAAGTATTTTGGATTCTGAAGCTAGTTGCGGGCTGACGAATTCTTGGAATCAATATGAAATTGTTGAAATGATTGTGAATGATTTATCATTCATGCTGTCAAAATGTAGTAACTTGCTTTGCCTGTGAAATGGCTTTCATTTTCAGCTGACATCAACTGTGTGCAAAAAAAAAAACACAAAAAAAAACAAAACAAAAAAAGTGTTCTATATAATTACGAAATCAGAGACCCTCCCTTTGAAATCCTATTTTAAATGGTCCTACTTATGGCTGGGTATATCATTCAAAAATCTTCGATATCAATACCAAAACCTTAACTTTGATACCGGTTCCTGAATGATACTTTTTTGATACCAAATTTATGATATCAGTTTTAACAAGATTACATTATTTTATTTATTTATTTATTTTTATACAGGCTCAAAGACTCATCTCCTGAGCCACTGTCACCTAATGTTATTTGCTCACTCGTTGTATTTGTGTTTTTACAATGGGGTTACAATTGTTACATATGAGTTTACACACAACACTAGAAAGCTTAATTTAAACTTAATGGCCCGGTTTCTCAGACAGGGCTTAGCCTAAGCTAGGATTAGGCCTTAGTTCAGTTAAGATATTTAAGTAGCTTTTATAAACGTACACTAGAAAATACCTTATGTCAGTACAAGTTGCTTTCAGTTGAAACAGCTCAAACATGCATTTTAGTCTAGGACTAGCTTTAGCCTTGTCTGTGAAACTGGGGTAATATCAAGTAAACAAGAACAAATAAACAAATTACAAGCAGAAGCACACATAAATACAATAGAATAAAAAAATGAATAAATAAAGAGTGCTTTAAATGGTTAGTTCACCTAAAAATGAAAATTCTGTCATTAATTACTCACCCTCATGTCCTTCCACTGCCAAAGTCATGTGATTTCAGTAAACGAGGCTTTGTTACGCCATAAGTGTTTAGAAATTTCAATGGTTCACCACTGGGGGGCGTGACTTTAGCAGTTTGATTCACGCTCCGAACCACTGATTCGAAACAAAAGATTCGTAAAGCTTCGAGCTTCATGAAGCAGTGTTTTGAAATTGCCCATCACTAGATATTGTTGAATAAAAAGTCGTTATTTTGTTTTTTTGGTGCACAAAAAGTATTCTCATCTCTTCATAACATTAAGTTTGAAACACTGTATTCACATGAACTGTTTTAAATATGTCTTTAGTAGCTTTCTGGGCATCTGAAAGTGTTAATTATCTTGCTGGCAATGGAGGCCTCACTGAGCCATCGGATTTTGTCAAAAATATCATAATTTGTGTTCTGAAGATGAACAAAGGTCTTACGGGTTTGGAACGATATGAGGGTGAGTAATTAATGACAGAATTTTCATTTTTGGGTGAACTAACCCTTTAAGGTTTTCAGGTAGGTCTAACAGTAGCCTTTTCAGGTACTGGAATACTACAGACATTAAATCCATCAAATTTTCATTGTATTAAATACAGATTATTTCTTACAATTAAAGCTACTGAAGTTATCCTGCCAAGAGCAGTGAGCGATTTCCCCAACCCAATCAATAATAGACAGCAAGTTTATTAGGTTGCTGTTACTTTAAGAGTGAAGTGCAGATCCAGTATAGTGTTACACGTGATCTGACTTCTTTCTCAGCTGTTCACGTAGACATAACAGACTGTGTTTACGAGGACACTCACTGAGGCGGGCATTTTGATAAAATTTTGCACGTTTATAAGCCTGCGAAAATAAGCCATGAGCAGTTTGACAGGCGGCTTTATATGAGTGTGCGCTCTCCTTTATATGAGTTACCGTCTCTCAGAGAGCGTGCAAGTTCTGAATGGATTGAAATAGCAGGTCGTGCAGATGATAAACTTTAGTAACGATGCAACTCTTGCCCGACTGGGCAAGTGACAGTTCTGTCCCGAAACACAAGAGAAGGTCCTGTACCGCAGCGTGCTGCTCGCTTGTACAGACGCGATGTGACGATGTGAAGCCATTTGCGCATTTTGAGAGAGAGAATCACTTGTCACTATTTGTGAAATTACATCTCACAGAAAGAATTACTGATCACAATCACATTACTGCTCTGATCATCTGTGTGGATTAATTTCCTCATTCAGCCCACAAGCTATAGTGAATAAATGTTTGAGGGAATTTCCCGCATTATAAGCGCGAAACTTGGAATGAGTAAAAATATGCACAATACTCGCATTCCGCACCGAAATTCGAGCCCTGTACATGCTTATTGTCTCACTGACGTTGATGAGATTAACCTATTAGGTAGCGAAATTTGGTACCGATTGACAAGATATTTTTTGATACTCAGTGGTATCGAGGCAATTCAGTCGATGTCTAAAACGCATCAAACTTGATACCCAGCCTTAGTCCTACTACTAGGTAATCAGGTTACCTAGCTACCTGGTTTTTCAACCCACCCCCTCCAAACTTGACCAAAACCAATCAAATGGGTTGCAGTTTCATGTTGACTTTCAACATTACCCTCCATGTGTCGATCTGAGAGCTTTCTTTTGGCATGTTGTTGGACTCATTAGAGTCATTTTGTGAAGAGAGCTAGTGTGTATGTGACTGGGTTTAAGTCAGCAGGAGACATATACACACACAGAAAGATTCAGAGAAACAGATGGACAAACATTTTGAAGGGCACAAACAAAGAATCCAACGAGTATTCTCAAATGCTGCAAAAGTGAAATTTCAAGGGATCTCATTAAAGGGATAGTTCACCCAGAAGTGAAAAATCTGTCAACATTTACTTACCCTCATGTAGTTTCAAACCCATATAACTTCCTTTTTTATGTGAAACACAAAAGGTGAGTCTAAGAATATCTTGTCCATTCTTCTAAATATAATGAGAGTGAATGACAACTGCATTGTCATGCTCTAAAATTTGGGAGGAAAACATGACTTGTGGTCTATATGACTTGTGCACTATATAGTCCTCTGAAGCCTTACGGTAGCTTTCGTGAGGAACAAAGAAAAATTTGAGTTAACTAAAAATTGTACAAGTTCTTCTCAAGTGAGATCTTTTCAATAAATCGGTTGATCAGTTCACAAAACCAGTTTGAATGATTAGTTTACAAATTGGACTGATCCAGTTCTGACCAGGTTGCAATGGTTAACAGTGGAGGGGAAATTATAAATGAATAATAACTTACATTTTGTCCTTTTGTGTTATGATAGGGTCACATTTACTGTTCGACAAATTTTTGCCAGTGAAATCAAGTCATTTCAGCAGGAATCCATGCAATCTGCAATTTCATGTGACGGTGAAAGATTTTCCCATCACATCGGGCTCAAGCTGGTCATGCAGATTCACCACATTGACCAACAGAATGCTGCTTGGTTTAAAAGCATACATCGCTACACTGTTGGTCCTTTTTTGCCAGCTAAATTTGCTAAATATGTCAGCATTTTCATTTTTTTTGTGTGAATTTAAATAGTAGGATTCGAGTAACTTAAACCTACAGTACCAGCTTCTTGCAAATATCAGATCCCCCCCCCCAACAATACCAGCAGGCAATTTCTCACCGATATTGAAGAACAGGTCTGTTCTGAACTCTTTATGCCTATTCACAATATTCTTAAGATCTAATTTTGGTAAAGTATGACTACAAAGCATATGGCACTCCTCTAGACTAGTTGTTCTGCACCTCTCTGATATCTCTCTGTATTCATGAGCGCACACAGGGTAAACCACATGCTAAATAGCAGGGTTGGGTGCGTATTACAGAAATTTCATGCGCTTCAGCGGGGTGCAGCCTTTCGCATTGAAAGCGACGTGCTTCTCCATTTCAAGCGCATTGTAGTTCTTTCACAATGACTTCTGCGAAGCGTACCTCTCATTCCCTTTGCATCTATCAGGCCATCTCTAATATGTCTCACCCTCTTACTTTAGAGAGAGGCAATCTGGGCTAGATCAACTGTAAAAATGCAATTCTTTCCCTACTGAAATGACAGGAACTGTGCGGGCTACCAAACAGTAGCAGATCAAATCACAATACAGAAGTGTTTCATATATTGCAATAGAAAATCTAGCAATCACTTCTAGTTGCTGTTAATGTAATCCATTTTTTGTTTTATCAAGAGGTTCCTTGTGGTGTTCATCTGGGCACTCGAAGCAAGACAGCCACGCACTGAGAGTATAAATATGCTTATCCTCTCTTATCCATTTCAATTTCTATGGAGGAGTTGTAGAAAGTAACAGTGTGCAGACTGTATAACAACAATGGGTGAGTACTTTATGTAGGATAAAACCCACAAAATCCTCATTAAATTGCATATAGATGTCGCATTAGATGCATCTAGGAAGATATATTCGGTTCAATAGCATGTGAAGTAGCTCAGATTGGATTTTCAGTTGAAATGATGATGCAAACAATTGTGGCTGCATCCTATTCCTCACATACCACACTGAATTAGACATCAGCTTTAATAAGGGTTTCCTAGCAACCGCTGAAGCATCTCTTTAACACAAAGTTAGCTTCTCAAGGCTTTTCAAAAATGAGTCGTGCCCAGTATATATTTTTTTCTCTTCCCTCTTACCTTTTCATCTGCCATCTGTCACCATTCAGAAATAATCATCTCTCGCCATCCAGAAGGCAGCTATCACTCTGTAAACACAAGCGCAGTGCATTTTTAATCATCATTTGCATGTTAACTGTAATCACACTTTGCACTCAACTCTAGGAATCTATCCAGTTTGCTTCTCATTCATTTTACATATCAAGTCACATGATCATAAATCTAGCTTCAGCTTAAGTGTTTTTTATTTAATGTAAAATTTTTGTCTTGAGTACAGGGACAGTCTCTTATGTTGATGTTTTCAATACAGACAGTGTTTCTAAATTTGCATGATCTAAGGCAGGGTTCTCGCTTAAATCCACAAGGCCGGGACAACTTTTCTGGTTTCCCAGTCTTGACTGCATTTTAACCATTGTCCTCCTGCACACCACAATGATTGACTGATTGATTGATTGATTGATTGATTGTACTCAATGACCCCAATGCTGAATGCATAAAAATAATGGTAATTTAGATTAGGGCTGGGCGATATGGCCAAAAAAAAATCACAATAATTTTTTTTCATATCAGTCGATATTGATAATTATCACAAGAAATGTCAAATCTTTATTTCTTTTAAGTTTAAAGGCAAATTTTTGCTCCTGAGTAAAAGTAGAATCCAGACAGTTAATTGTGGTTTTATCATCAGAACATGACAAAATCAAACAGGTGATCATTTCACAAATGAATATTACATGTTTTGTCTCTTAGAACTGCACATTTGACAGTAGCTTGATTTGAGTGACAGTCGCAGTAGCTTGAGTTGGGATGCATCTGTAAAAATTGTAACAACCTCATTTTTATAGGGTAAAAATAGGTCTTTCCTAGTATTTTGATCATGTTAACCACAGGTAAAACCACACATTGCACCTCACTACCATGGTAAAAAGTAACTATATTGTTTCTATGGTATTTGTTATGAAAAACAGTCTAAAGACATTTAGTATATAAATGCACAAAAACTGCTTTATAACAAAAAATACTGCAATTCCATTACTTCTTTTATACATTTAATGTCTACATTAATAATATAATAAACATTCTATATGAATATCTCACATTTCTGCCAGATCCTATTGTTTCACTTAGCGTTACTACAGTAAATATTGGTAAATGTTGGTGACTTGTGAATTGAAAAGCCTTCTAATTGTATTGTTGTGGCTCAGTGCGCTGTTTACCGCATCTCACAGCGCTGTTTAGTGGTCGCGTGATTAAGATAGTCAGCGAGTAAATGCAGTCGCTCTAAGCTTGCGCTGCGTTGTATTTTGAGCAGAGCTGATAAACGTTCCATGTGGCGCACGGTTCAAACGAGAAGCTCTGTTTCGTTCCGCTTTTGGCTCATTTGCTATTTAATGTTTCTCCACAACAGAAATTGCAGGGCTTATCGGTGCGATGGTCTGCAACATGCATGCACAGCATTATTTGCAAGGTGCATGAACATTATATCGAACACTTAACGAACATTTCATTTTATCGAGAAAAATTATATTGCAATAATTATTGTTATTGTTTTATAGCCCAGCCCTAATTTGGATATTAACCCATTTAATTCAAATTATTTTATTACATGGACAGATGTAGAGACTTTTTGTATCACAAACTAGGCTGGCTTTTTTCAGAAAAGTGATATCATTTTTAATGATATTTCGAATTTGAAATTTAGTTCATAATCAGCGCTTATATGTTTAGGAAACATCATAAAATAACTTGATATTTCAAAATAACATATTTTTAGCCATTAATAGGGCATTGGGATCTGAAAAATATGTGCAGTTTTAACCTACTGTATGATAGTTACACTCAGACTAAACTAATTGTACTGTTTAGAATGAGTAACCGAAGCTTTAGTATCTAAATTTAGTGGGTAAAAAAAAAAGCATTTTCTCAACTGTAATTATACACTTTCCAGTTTTATCCCTTCATTCTGCTCCTCTTATGATAATGTCCATCTGAATGATGATTTCCACAGAGAGACACAAGGACAGAATGAGCCCAATTGGTCTCAATTGAGTACAGTGCGAGAGGGGCCGTACTCATTGCCGTGCACCTGAAGAAGCCAAATAATGCATTTTGATTGCGTGATTATAGCGGCGGCTGATTCTGAGTGCTGTCATTCTGTCTTAATGGGCTTGCCGAGAGGACTGTGTTCAAATTCATATCTATAAAGGGCATAGAGCTCCTCAGGGGGACGGTATCTGTAGTGTTAATGGTACTCCAGGAGAGAGAAGCAGGGGGGTGGATATCAGGGGCCCTTGGACAAACAGCAGAAGAACTGGAGCTAGCGTTGGCAACCACTTTGTTGATGAGGCTCAAGCAAAGCTCTTACAAGAGCTCGAAAGCAGATTACGCATAGTAGATTAGCGGGTGCCACTAGTTTGGGATTAGGAGCACTGGTTTAACCAGATTAGGAGAAGTAAGGATGGATGCTGAAGAGTTAAACTAGAACTATGTGGTGCATTTTTAGTAAGTAGGTGAAAGTAGGTTACGAGGTAATAAATAATGTGCAAATGCAAATTAGTTTGCATAGCAAACCAGGACACTAGAAGGAAAAGCTATATTACTCTCTGTGCATTTAATCAAAGGATCAGCAATGTGTGGGCTTTTCTAGTCACTCTAATACTGCGTTTCTGAACGTTCAACAGTTTTATGAGTTACTCCCCAAGGCTTTTACAATACCGATCTACCACTCCTAGGTAGCTAACATATTTCCACACAGATGTTTTCCCTCCTTAATTATAGTGATCTATATTTATTTTCAGCCATTGGATGACAGCAGTCTGGACTATAAAGTAATGCATGGTTTGCAATTGCAGGTGGGTACCGTGATTTTTCTGTGCTGTGGACTGTGCGCTATCTTCTATGATTGCTACCTGCAGGAAGAACAGCTGTGCTTCTGCTGCTTCACTGCTAGTTTGTCACCCAGGCTTAGAATGAGCTGATCAATCAGACCAAACCCCACACGCCCTATTCCTCAGGTCTTGCAGTCTAAAAAGAAGTGAGATCTGTTTAGACACTCAAGAGGTGGGAAAGTTACAGTTAATAGTTTTCATGGTGGACGCTTGTGGACCTATTTGAAGATTTCTTTTTTTGTTTTCTTCTTGTGTTGATGTATTTCCTATTGGTGATCGGACAAGCCCACGTTTTTTAAAAGAAAAAAAAAATGAGTTAATGTATTTACTTACCCTCTTACCAACCAATAACCTTTATACACCACAGCCATGAACCATGATTTGCTACGTACATTTGATGGTTGGAGACTTACATGCAGGGTTGCCAGGTTTTCACAACAAAACCCGCTCATTTGCTACTCAAAACTAGCCCGAAACTAGTCCAATCACATTTCGGGGGTGGGTAAAAATCGCATTCTGGGGGGTAAAATCTGTGTTTTTGCTGGGGTTCCCCTGGCAAAATTTGCTTTCCAGGGGCTAAATATTATGTTATTTGCGGTCGCTTCAACCCACAGACATAAAAACAACCCGTGGCAACAGTGTTAAAGTAGCCCAATTTGGCGGAAAAAACGCGGACTTGGCAACACTGCTTACATGGACAAGCTGATGTCATCAATATGGTGGTCCATTTTCCTGTGGACAGCAGTACACTAACATATAGATTAACCTTGAAGCTAGTAGATAGAGTAGACTTTAGACTGAAAGCTTTATTATTGGGCCTATTTAATTTTTAAAGGTAAAAGTGTAATTTCTGTCATTATTTTTGTAAGTCTGTGTGGTGCAGAAATTACACCCTTCACCTTTAATTAATGTTGGTAGTCTTACTGAGGACAATTCACCAGTATTCACCCATTATGCTGAATAAAAAAGGCTTCCATTATCTTTAATCTACCTTGAGTAATTTTGTCCACCTCTTTTTTTCTGCTGACAAAAGCAACACTGCATGGGTTGGGAAAATAAAAAACAATAATTTAATAGCCTTAATGTATCTCCCCCCTCAGTCAGATCCCCATAGATAAAAGCATCCCGCATTATTTCCAGCTGAATATTCTTTTTCGTTGCGGACTTTTACATTACAACATCATACCAAACAGATCTACCAAAATTCAAGCTGTTTTAAATCAGCCTAGACTGTTCCTGCTGGTAAATGACAGACGCTTTTTCAGTGTGATTTGCATGTATTCACTGGTGCTAGAATTTGCAGGTAGGCGTCTGAGCCAGGCGTTTTTTGCTGTGAAATGTCACGCAATTGATATGTATGACAAAGCGAGCGTTCCAGACGGCATGCCTTGCCATCAGAGCAGACCGCTGGCTTGTTTTTCTCCTTCATCTGTAGCTGCATGATTATCACTGCATTTTGATAATGTGCGAGAGCGATACTGAGTGACAGCTATGGCTCCTCATCCACAACCGGATCAAAACTGACAGCTAGCTTCTGTGGGACGGTCCCTTCCTCCTTCATCTATCTGAGGACACACAGCCTGGGAAAAAAGGAGGAAGGGCGACACGGAAAAAGTGTCTGCATTTAATTATGCCATCGGCTTCAGTAGACTGTAAACCGGAATTGATGTGTTGAATTTAATCTCCGCCAAAGCGTCCGTGCCTCACTGTGGTGTTTAATAAACGTGACTTTTCATGTTAGTGCCTTTCAGATTTTTCCTCGCCTGGCAAACAAACAAAAGGACATTTAAAAGGGCTGAATTAATTGTGGTGTTTATGTACTGACCAATAATTATAGAAGGAACCAATTTTAATTGCAGAAGTGCCATGCCCATTTTAGCTGGGGGAAAAAGTGTTTACATACATATATAATATATATATATATATAGCTATCAATTATGTGTGTATGTATGTATGTATGTATATATATAACAATAATTGAATTATTATTGATAAGAATTTAATGAATAAGATTTATATATAATCTGTTTCCATTTCTTGTTGACTTTAATTGTACAAGCAGGGACAATTTATTCAGTATGTCTTGAGTTTAGTTGCACTTGGATTTTTCTTGGTACAGGTAGTATCTGTTGCAGTACCAATCTGCATTGGTGAGTAGGCTGTTCATTTACATGTTTATTCAGAGGCCACCTTACGTGTTTCCTCAAACACAAAGTACAGATTGTTACCTGACAAACACAATTTCACATCTTTCAATGTGAAGTATCTCTCACTTGATTCATACTGCCAGATTTTTACTGTTGTTAATTTCGTTTGGTCGATCAACACTGCAGAGAATTTAAAGGATTAGTTCACTTTAAATTGAAAATGACCCCAAGATTTACACACCCTCAAGCCATCCTAGGTGTATATGACTTTCTTCTTTCTGAATATCCTGCTTTATAATGGCAGTGAACGGGGCCAACAAATTTGAAGCTCAAGAAAATGCATTCATCCATCATAAATGTACTCCACACAGCTCCTAGGGGTTAATAAAGGCCTTCTGAAGCAAAGCGATGCGTTTGTGTAAGAAAAATATCCATATTTAACAAGTCATAAAGTACAATATCTAGCTTCCACCAGACCACCTTCCGTATTCAAATTACAAAGAAAGTGTAACGCCTCTTGCAGTTCAAAACGCTTATGCTATGTCCTACGCCTTCCCTATTCAACTTACTAAAAAAATGACCCTTTATTTACCCCCCGGAGCCGTGTGGAGTACGTTTATAATGGATGGATGCACTTTCTTGAGCTTCAAACTCGTTGGCCCCATTCACTGCCATTACAAAGCTTGGACGCATCAGGATATTTCTTAATATAACTCAGATTGTGTTCATCAGAAAGAAGAAAGTCATATACACCTAGGATGGCTTGAGGGTGAGTAAATCTTGGGGTCATTTTCATTTTAAAGTGAACTAATCCTTTAAGTTCTTGGCAGTGTTATATATCGTACCATATACCATGTTATTGGTGTCAGACATTGTAATCTAATCAACTTTGCTTTGTCAGGGACACCAATATCCACTTCCCAACAAATTCCCCCTTTAAACTCCTGTTGCACTGTCCATAGCTCAAGCGTCATAATTAGATGTTAACTTTCAGGCTGGTGGTGTGAACAAACTGCAAAATGAAATTCAGAAGATGAGGCCTGAGATTTCCATATTAATAAAAGTCACACAGGCTGTTTTCTAGGTTTTCATCTGAGCACCGGATATTATGCCAGTGTTCCTGCTGCCAACCGCTCCAGCAATCCATTGTCCAGCCCATTACTTCTATTTCCACTTTTATTGAATAGATTGTGATCACATCTTATTTAGAAATGCATTTAGGGTTTGCCCATTTACCTTCTGTTTGTGTTGCATAACAAGCATTGCAAAGTAGCTTTTAATGGAAATGAGGCTGGCTATCTCCACAAAACGGGCTGCTTGAGAGATGGGAGATTATGTTGGCCTCCATTTTGTTTTTAGGTAGACTTTTCTGAGCAATATAATATACAAGATGTGGGCACTAAGTACCTGCATAATTAACTCATTCAACTAATATATTTCAATGGATGATTCATTTTCCGTCCCTGTTCCAATTTAGAGTACAGCTTTCTTTGTAAGATGCATATTAATATAAGCAATTTTATCCAAGAAGCTGTGAGCTTTGAGCATCTCAATGCCCTCTCAACTGCACAGCCCCTTGTTGTGCTTTCTTTAACCAAATGAAGTCAGACCAGTCAGGTCTCCCACTGTGGCTCCGTCTCCTCCCAGCCTGTGCCACTTTGAAGTCTGGAGTAATTAGCCGCTGCCTGTGAAGTAGCATCGCTAACTGTGATGTGCAGACTCCATTTTCACTGATAATGATCTAGGAAATGTTCCAGCACATTTGTTATCAAATGCATTGAAACTCATGACCAGAATCTTTGCGAAAAGGCATCCCAACTGGCATCAGAAGGTCACTCTAGTGAATTCCACTTTGATGGTTTACACTTGCAAAGTGTTTTTTTTTATTTAAGGAAATTAAGTTTTATTCAGCAAGGACACATTAAATTGATCAAAGGTGACAGTACTTGTTCAGAAAAAAATCTGTTTTGAATGAATGATCCATCCATCCATCCACGGCAAAACTGTTTACAACATTGATAATAATAAGAACTGTTTTTCAATCACCAAATCATCATATTACAAAGATTTCTGTAAGATCATGCAACACTCTAATGATGATGCTGAAAATTCAGCTTTACCATCACAGGAATAAATTACATTTTAAAAACAAAACATGAAACAGTTGTTGATAAATTGCAATGATATTTTACAATATTATTGACCCAAACTTGGTTGTGTGTGTGTATATATATATATTTTACACTCTGCATATAAATATAAGGTGTAATGTAAGCACTTTCTGGATATAATTACGCTTATTCTGAAATGGTTACAAAATCTTAATAAAAAAATAATTCCAAGTGTTTCTTATGAATTAACATTTAAATAAACAAATAATCAGTTTGTTTTTTAGCTCAAATATTTGAATACAATATTATTGTTTCATTGTAATATTAATGTAATATATACATTTAAGTACTATATAAATATTCAAAACTTCACTTACTTCTAGGGTTTCCCATGTCAAGCAGCTGCCATTGAAATAAATGGTAATGCTAACAAATACCTTTCTCCAGGTATTCTATTATGGGTGTGGCCTTCATTTTCTTAGCCAATCAAAAACACATACAGTATGATCAAATAATGGGTTTTGTTGACATTAGGTTGGCTGACATGCCTTTGCAGGTTGGTGGTTTAGGGCAGAGGAAATGTAGTTGTAGTCTAGCAGAAATCGCTTACAATTCCTTGACATCTAAATTGCTTGGCACTAAACACTCACCTCTACATTTCTCCTTTGCTCACTGCCAGTATGTCATTCACGAAGGTCATAGTCCCATTGATTTCTGAAAGGTGGGTGGCAGCATGCCAGAAAAACAGTACATTTCCATTTCCACTTTTTTGCTGTTATTTAGAGTTTTTTTTCTTTTTTCTTTTTTTTCTGGACTTCCAAATTCCAAATTACTTTATCTCGAAGGGTCAATTGATGACTGTCCTTTAAATCTCTAACTGTACAGTCCTACAGCATTGTTCTCTAAGACAGTTCAAGACTATCATAATCTCGACTCCAGGACTATTGAAACAATGAACTTGTTGATATTTACTGATCATTGATCATTACGCTAAATATGACTTTTAAAGTCTAAAGAAAGGCCATGTTTACTCTCTCAAGAAACCTGATCATTAATCAGGGTCCCCAATTGAGCCTTTTTCAACTATCTTGAAATGAGGCCTTGATTATTTGTGCACAACAGAGCAGGACATCTCAGTTGAACAGTCCTTGGCTTTCTGGCTCATCTCAGTGCTTAATGAGAGCCATGAATAGACATAGACCACTGGTATTCTAGTGACTGTCTGAATGATATAATGTCCTCTAGTGATACCCCAGTTCAATGAAACATAAAGCATGTTCAAAAAATACAGCATTAGGTAGATTTGTGGTTGTCAAAGAAGTAGAATCATAGGTATGGTCATTTATAAAGAGCTTCAGAGAAGTAAAGGATCGTTCGCTGACATTTAATTAGGATCACGAAAGGTGGAACAGCATTTTGAGAGGGGTATGTGAAGGTTATGTACTGTACTTTTATATATCTCAAATGAATCGAAATGGAAGAGACTACAATAACCCACAGCACTGACAGTACTAGATAATTTCAGAGCTGATTATTCACATAACTGCATGTCCAAAAAGAAAAAGAGTAACTAGCAAAGAAGACGATGGATAACTGTGATGGGAGTTTTGAGACAGTTCACTCAGAATGAACCTCACAAACCTGTTAAGAACATGTTTCATCTCCAAAAACATTTTTTTTAGGCAATGAAGCTTATTCTAAGATCCTTGTAATTAAGACTTCATTCTTGTTATTGTAATGCAAAATAAATAGACATAAAATACATAAAATGTGGGTATACTGTAAGAAAGAGTTCAAAATCTCATAGTTGTGAGCTGATATCTCACAATTGCGATATCTTTATATCTTTATTTCAGAGTTGTGACTATATCTTGCAACGTGGATATTGTTTTTAAATGTATCTCACAGTCTCACAGTAATTCTAAAATGGAAATGCACAGATATAGAGTTACCATTTAGAATTATGGAAATTACTAAATAAATAATTTGAAAACATCTGTACACATTACAGTAATGACAAATGTGTGCTTAAATGTCATGGAAACTGCCAAAATAATATGACCTGGACATTAGAGCTGCACGATTAATTGTAAAAAGATCACGATCTTGATTCAAACACCCATGCAATCTTATTTTATTAATGACAACGATTTGCCTGTTTATTAAACCTTTTACAAAATCATACCGGAACATTCAAATCTGTGTCCGTGCTGCTGCGCTCAGCCAGAGAGAGCAGTTTTGAACCACACAGTAGTATTTCTGTTACAAATATTTAAATTATCACAGTAGTACTAAGATAAAAGTTTAAAGTTAGGATATAAACACTGATGTCTACTATAGCGATCAAAATAGAGCAAACCACCTTTTGAAACTAACATAACGGTTGTATCAATTACATCTTACGCCACTAGGTGGCGACAAGTGAATGTTAAAAAATGTATTTGTCATTGAATCATTCATTCAAAAGATTCATTCAAAAACACTGATTCATCCAGTAATGAAACAAGTATTTATTAATGAGTCATTGAATTCATTCAAAACCATTTTTTAAAATAATTCATTCAAATTAATTAAACATTTTTCCAGCTATTCCTAAACATTTTTCCAGCGAGTCCAGCAATTAATATTTTGTCAGAATCTCTAGAAAATTACATGTTATTTTGTTATATATTCAGAACCGTGGGAGAATCGTGATCTCTATTTGAAACCAAAAAATAGTTTAAAATATTTGTATCCAGAATTGTGCAGCTTTACAGGACATATTTGTTTCTTCAACAATACCATGTGCCAAATGCTCTCTTAGTATGATTTTTGAAGAGTAAACAACTCCTGTCATCTTTATAAGGTACGTGTTGTTGTCTCAGAGCCTCAAATGAGCCTAAAGCCTGTGAATCCACCTCTCTCTCAGACAGCACCTGATTGTGTTGGCCCATCTAACCGTCCGACCAGCCCCCCTGATACTTATTTCAAAATCATGTTGAAGCCAGACTCATTTTAGCCATTTTCCAGGGAGACTCGAGCGTGTGAGCTCAAATTGCAGCTTGTTACATTTAGGCAATGTTGACTCTTCTAATTGCCGTCTGTCTGGCTCTCCTCTCTCTGTTGGCCTGTACCAAAAAGTTCTCTCCAGCCGACAATGCCCGTCTGAGTCATGTGCATTATCAGAGATGCAGTTGCACCCGTGTTTAACATTAACTCGCTTTGGAGGCCATCGCAATCAGTGCTTCTGCTGCATCGCTACAATGATGTACATCACACCTCTACCCAGATTATGTTGTAGTTTTTGGCCTCGGCAGTCAGCTGGGAGGTACCGGCCAGTGGGACTACAATTATATTGCTATATCTGGTGTTCACACTCTCACTGTTTCTCTCCACAGCTCTTTGCGTGACAACTGAGCACTTTGGGGAATTTAATTAGGCTTTGTGCAAAAGCTGTGCAGTTGCTGGGCATGCCATGAAGAGTTGTTTCTTAATGAACAGTTTGCTTTGAATGTCGAAAATGGATTATTTTCATTGCATTTGGGGTAATATGTGGTTTTGGAGAAGTGCATGTTGCTGTTCCATTTTGAAGCCATGCAGTTTCTTTGTTCCCACAGGATTATGTTACTGAACCATAGTAGATTTTTACAGAATCAGTGACAGAGCATTAGTGATATCAGTGAACTCCCGACTACTATCATGAAGCTTGCTATTTTTACTGATTTAGATTCATTTATATATACTGTGTGTGTGTGTGTGTGTGTGTATATATATATATATATATATATATATATATATATATATATAATCAGTGCTTCCCACACATAGACTTTACTTGGGCGGGCCGCCCAGGTATATTAACGGCCGCCCAAGTATATTTGGAGACACATTGATGTTTTTATATTTTTATCCTTTTTTTTATACTTTTGTATCCGCCCAAGATAATGAAACCATCCGCGATCGATTAACTAGTGGAAAATCTCCCCTCGCCCTACGCGTTTCGTACCTGCTCGTTACGTGTGTGTCAGAACTGTTTACTCCCGCTAACATTCCCACGTGCGCTGCAGAGATGCGGTGGATATTTCACAAAGAGCGCTGCATGTTGCAAAGTCACAAGGCGGCGCTGTTGCGCATTCTACAGGCTCGCACAACAGCGCTTCAGACTGCTTCAAATTGATTCTCAATCAACGAAAAGCGCAGATTTATGCCAAGCAATTGCTAATGAACTCAAGTTGATGTATTATGACAATGTCTACTTTATGGCCTTTATATAATATATTTTAGACGATTGTAAGAATATGAAGGATCAGCCTGCAATTGTGTAGACATTTCAAAATAAGAGTCCCGGTGAATTTCGGGCTTGTTTATAATTAAAAGTCACAAGCTACTTTTTTTTTTTTTTTTTTTTTTTCTTCTTCTGGGCATTATTGGTATTTTGGTTACACAATAAATTGTATTTAATTTGATTTCCATTTAATTCATAGTAAAATATTGTAGTCTCCCCCACAGGAAGAAAAGACTAAGAACATTATTTGACACGTACTGTATATTATTTATTATATAAATTTTACCAGTAAAATCTGTGTCCCATTCACTGAGAGAGACACTATATGACATGGCAAGGAGAACATAGGAAAATGAGAACCATTTAAATGCTGTAATTTTGCATAATTTACAATGCATAATAATACATAATATTAGTATGTAATTAAATGTAATAGTATGCTATGTAATTAAAACTAATTTCAATAAATAAAAATACTGTTAAAAATCACACATTATTTGTTTGTCACATGTAGTAGACCATTTTTTGTGCCGTGGGTAATAGGAGGATTTTTCACCCGGCTACCACCGCATATATATATATATATATATATATATGAAGAGTTTGGTTCCAAAACACTATAACTCCATTTTGATTAATTTGAGTAAAAAGGTGTTTTCTTTACCAAGAAAGTGGCAAGATGAAAACCACTATTTTCTGTTTCAACCTTTCACATAGCATCTTTTGGTTATAAAAACATTAAAAATTCAAATCTACATTTTTATTTTAAAAGGTTTATTATAAAAACTGATTATTTTTTCCCCCAAAAAGCAATAAATCCATGACACGTTCTTTTCCAAAATGCAATTAATCCATCAATATAAAAGTTATTTTTCATATTGAAAATACACAACAAAGTAAGTTGATTCACATATATGACAGCCTCTGAACTTTGTCAATACTAATCTTATATACAGGCATTTGACTAAAAATACAATCAGTCGTTGCTCCCAAAATGAATTCAACGAGTCATCTTGTTAATGTTATAAATTATGTCTCCATTTGTCATTACCGATTAAAGAATATCTGACGCCACCACACGGTTAAAATAAACACATTTGCAGAGTACATTGGTATTAAAAACGGCTTTTAACTGTTCATGATTCAGTTTTGGGGACCGTGACAGAAGTTTGATGCTGTTGTGGAACAAGCAACAGCCGGCATTTTTCCTCCTCCCGACTCGAGTGCCTCATCTTCTTATTCACCTCACGTATTACATTTCAATGGCTTACGTTTCTTACCCACCACAGAAACCACCACAGGTTTATCAATGTCATCAAAATTATTAATTTTTCTGTTTTTGTTGATCACAAAGTACAAAGCAGATAAGGAAAACTAGGATGCCGAGTGTATTCAGGGCGCCGCCATTACTGTTTACAGTGCATGGAATGGTGCGCTGTGATTGGTTGAGCGGATATATCGCATTCTGCAGAGAAAGGAGACTGGCGTTTGTCGCGTTTTGGAAAGAAAGGAAGAAAACATGACAGAATAACATGACGGATATCGCATTTTGCGCAAAATTAATAAATGACTTTTCAATACTGACCAGATACAATATTGATTTTGGCAGAAACTCAATTTAAAAAAAAAAAGGCATTTATTGCATTTTGGAACCAAACTCTTCATACACATATATATATATATATATATATATATATATATATATACTCAGAACACACACCCAGAGCATCCACCTACCTACATTTCCTGCTGGTACTGAGACTCAAACCTACAACCTTTGGGTTACAAGTCCAACTCTCTAACCATTAGGCCACAACTGCCCCCATTTTGTGATTAAAGTTTACGCTGATCATTTGCCGTTTCCCACCTCCTTCCTCCCTTATCAACAAACCTTGTTACAATACCAAGTTTTGTCATGAAACTCTAGATGGAGCAGGCTGATGGGTTGGTCTTTAACGCAACCTGCTGACAATTATATTGCTAACTGCATGGCACAAGCTGATTGGTTAACGCGTGAAGTTTTTTTTTTTTCCCACAGGAAAAAACTTTTAAATATGTAATTTTGGTGATCAAAGATGAGTTTTAAGGGATACAATTATTGACTACAGGGGGACTTTAACAATGTAGTCTTTACTGTCACATTTGCTCAATTTAACACATCCTTGTTGGAAAAAAAAGTATTAATTTCTTACTGCAGACTTTTGCCTGGTAGTATATATACACAAATAATTAGGTTTTGTCACTGGTAGCATTTTGTCGTTTGTCATTTTTATCCTTGTTAAAAGTTGTATGCGACAACTCATGAACCGTCGTAGTTTTGCAATGTATGTCATATCCCTTCTGTGCTTGGCTGTGTAATTATTGCTTGCTATATGTATGTTTATTGTTAAGAAACTTCTTCCACACACACTTTTTCCAAGTAAACTTTTACAAACTGGCACAATTAAGAACATTTAAAATGGGTTTTTTTTTTTCTGCATAAGGGTGATTTTTTTTTTTTTTTTTTTGTCTTATGATATCTTTTGATCTGCCTTTCATGTTCCTCCTAGACTATTTCTTCCTTTTTTAAAAAGGTCCAATTACACGGCCTCAGTAGCTGCCCTGTGCTGTCAGTGTTGCAAGAAGAAGAGGTATATGGCCTATCAAAACGTGCAATTAGCTCTGTGGCCTTTTACCAAAGACCACACTTATTGGAGGAAAAGACATGATAGGAAAAAAATCCCAGAGCCAATAACTGCATTAACCTTCATCGTCAACCTTTGTATAAGTCAAAATGATGCCCTTTTAAGTTAGCTTATGTCATTTTAGAACATGTAACCTCACTGAAGTTTCTGATATTTTTTATGTCAGTGAAAGGGAACTTTTTGTGATTTTAAGTTTAAAAGTTTTTGAAAACTTTTGGGCCTATATATATCGGGTCACTCTGTGTTCTTTTCAAAGAATGTGGGGTACTTTTCTTTCAGCCTTTCAGAAATAACATCTACCACAATAGTTCTTTATCTAATGCATTCCTTTTTTTGTGCAGGAAAAAAGGAAGAAGAAAAAAACCCCATCTAAAATACACAACCCTTCTAATTATTCATGATCATTATTCTCTCATAAATTTCCCACAACCACTCAGTCCCAAACCAGCTTGTCTGTGTAGCTATGAGCAGACATGGCTGCTGGGTTATTACGTGGCTTTAAGGCAAAGATGAGACGAGTTCATATGGATTATGCATGGAGTACAGACTGTGTTTAAGCGAAAGCAATCGGCAGTAAGAGTCACACAGAGCTTTGATCAGTGCTTAAAATCTTTTTAATTGCACTGCTGTCTTTTTTTTTTTTTTTTTGTCTGATCAGTTTTGTTTATTTTATTATTGTCTGTGGGTCAGTGATGTGATGCTCATATTTTTTTTGTTTTGTTAACATAATTTCTGAATAAAATTGTATTTTGATATTTTGTTTTGGGTGCACAGTCAAAAATGTCAGGATGGTACAACTGTGCAAACATAAATAAATACATTGAAGTCAAGTCACCTTTATTTATATAGCCCTTAATACAATACAGATTGTTTCGAAGCATCTTCACAGTAATAAACAGGAAAATCATCAAATATGAGACAAATTCAAATTCTGCTGTAAAGCAGCTCTAAAAAGACAGTGTCATTATTCAGCTTGAGTCAGTTCAGTGTTGATTCAATTCAGTTCAATAACAGTGGTGTTGTTTCAAAATTCATCAATTATGAAACAAATTCAATTCAGCTAAAAAGCAGCTCTTCTGTTCACCCATAGAATGCAAGTCATACATCATCATTGTTGTTGTTGTTTTTATACATCACACATTGTATTAATTCACCAAATGGAAACACAATAAACCAAAATGGATAGCCTGAATATTTGATCTCTACGTGGGTGGGAATAAAACGTCTCTTTCCACTGTTTGGTCAACCAAACATCAAACAGTGCCATCATCAGTTTCGCGCAGTAGAATAATAGTCATCCGCTGCTACAATCAGTGGAAAAGGGCGTTCATTCCCACCCATGTAGAGATCAAAGATTCAAGCTCTTTATCCATTTTGGTTTTTATTGTTTCCATTTGGCAAATTAGAACAAAGTGTGATGAAAACAAAAATAAAAATATGAAAAAACAAATTACCCGAATGTACATGGACCCAAAAACTAAATTTTTGAGAACCTGGCACGTGTTTTAATCTAGATTTTTAAAGAGATTTTTCTTTGTGATCTTTGTTTCTAAATGAAACCACAGTGTTAGTTTGAGTAACTTTTTGTTGCATCCAAAACTAAGTCATGTTTCTGCCATGATAAAAGGCGTTTCAAATTGTGTAATTGCCATTAGTTTGAAAAGTGGGCCTCTTATGTTGGAGGACCATTTTGAAAAGCCTGAACTTTTATAGAGCGATCTTGTATTTAAATGATGTGGTGGGCTGAAAGTAATGCAGAATAAAATTGTGGTCATGAAACTGCTTTTTAACAGGTGGCCTCCCATCTGTCCAATGTGCTTTTTACTGCTCCCTCTAATGAGCACTAGGTCACCTTGGCGCACTGATCCTCCATAAATTAAAAACTTTCTCTCTGACAATAAGTGGAATGTGTGGCTTTCCAGTCTAAGCTTACACAATATGGCCATTGTTTGGTTTTGTTGTTCTTCAGTTTTGTTGGGTAAAACCAACAGGGGCTCCAATGCTAAATGTTGTGGCTTAGTCATTACCCTTTACTTACTGTAGCTGCCTTCACCAAGCAAGATGAGCTTTAAAAGCAATGGCTTTTGGCCTTTGTGAGGCAAATTTGAAGCTGAGTCATGAGAGCGGATCACGCAGTGTATCAGCGAGGGGTGGTGAATATGAAATGTCAAAGAAAGAAAGTTCTTGACACAGAAAGTGTGGTATTGTTGCCACTCTGTAGCAAATTAGACACTTCATCACAATGATGAGGTTGTTTCTTTCAGTAGGAAATCATGACTTAAGCCTAAATATTAACTCTATATCCAATAAAGTTAGAAGGTTTTATTAAAACATTTATTTCAGAAAGAACAAAAAACTAATGCATAAAACATTTTTGTTTCTTGCAAATCTGAGTCACACGTTTTAGACATTTTGCCAAAAAGTGGCATTCTCCTTTTTTTTTTTCTCTCTCTCTCTGTCTCTCTCTCTCTGTCTCTCTCTCTCTCTCTCTCTCTCTCTCTCTCTCTCTCTCTCTCTCTCTCTCTCTCTCTCCTGAAAGACCTATGTAGATCCGTTTTGATGCTTTTATTAAGTTCAGTGGTAGCCTCTGGTAATGTATTTAATTTGTACTTTAGAGACATTCAGTTTTACTGGATTACATTGATTAAAAGTATTTAAATGTTAAATTAAACATTTTTGAAGTGAAATACATCCCAGACAGTATATTCATCACTGTTAAGCAAGGCTGCAATATTTTATTTATTCATTTAATTTGATTAGATAGTATATTTCTACACATGTAACAACATATTCGGGCCACATGACATCTTTTTCACCTCTTCACCTCATCAAAACAAAAGATGCATGTGAGATAAGCATGTTTATATGCATGATCTTACACCAATTATGCTTAACCTAACAACGTGCAGCTCATGTAAATGCCTTGAACAGTGTTCTTATTAAGGAGTAGAGATCATACTGTTTAAGCGAAACCTGATCGACACACAGCAAGAGTGTATTCAGAGTGATTTAATTTGGTTTTTGTTATGTGATTGTCCATTTATCTCATTAAGTAAATGGAAAATTATAAGTGTTTTCTTAACTATAAAGAGCTACTGTATTTTCCCGGTGGTAGACATTTGTGGTTAACAGTTTGAATTTAACCCTTAAATGGAAAGTATTTTACAGAATTTGCACAAGAAATATTGAGGTGAAAATTGTCTGTTCGAGAAGGGCATTGATAGACTTGGCAAGCGTGCAGCTCTGCTTTATTAATTGAATACTCCAGTAGGTGGTCAGCGGTGTATAATAAATCATACTAAATGGAGGTAAATTGTCTAGAATTAGTGTCTGCATGTTTATCACTTGAGTCTCAAAATGCTTTCTGGAAGTTAAATAATGAAGAGTGGCATCAACCGCAACTGGGGGAAAATGAAATGTAATTGTATTAGAGAAAGAGAGAGAAGGGAACAGAGAATGAATGTTGAGAGAGAGTAGAGGAATCCAGGGGTTTAATACACTGTGAGCACTGCAGCCATGTAAATTATGAAATTACTGTAAAACATTGTGTAAGAAATTCCACATTCTTGCACATTTAGATCAGGCAATTTTGTTCATATCTGTGCTGTTAAAGAAACTGTACAAACAAAAAGCATCTTTTATATGTTTGGAGATATTATTTAAAGACCCCCTTTGGTGAAAATCAAGTTTTTAATGTTGTTTATATGTCCATGTGATGATTTTAATATGCTTTAAGACAAACCATGTGCAAATTCATCAGTCAACACTGAGTATTTTCTCCTTAAAACTGCAGTGTACCAAAAACAAATCTCTTCAACTGACTTTCTGTGATGTTCAAAGCATTTCTAAGGATGCTGATTTTTAGAGGGTTAACAGGAACATGGTTTGTGTAACACATTTTTAGCTGTTTGATAACCGAGTCAAGCCAAAGGCTAATCATATTAATGTTGTAGAGAACGATACATAAAACGCATTACCATTCTGATGCATCGACTTCTTCTTCCTCTTCTTCTTCTGAATCAGTTTCTGGTTCAAACATATATGGCTGAATTAAACCAATATTTCCATACTTGCCATTGTGTTTGCTACAGCTGACCGAATGGATCAGGAAGTCCAAGCTGGTGTGATTTATTGGAGGTGGAGACTAATTTGCATATTCATGGTTCCTCGTATACTAAATGAAGCAAGGGTGTAGAGTTACACTCAAGCTATTTTAAGGCAAGAAGAAATTATTTTCTAATGAGAAAAAAACTCTGGAACTCTTGGAACTGTTTATTTATACACACATTTGCACATTTATAAATATGGATACTGTATAAGTATACATATTATAAAATGAAAAATACATTCACGTTTGATATCTGTGTATGTGGTCTGTGTTATAGGTTGGTTTTAACAAAGCTTTTCTTTTACCTTTCCTTGAATATTTTCAATTTTTGAACACAAGACTGTGCACTTTATAATTAACAGAATATTAAATTGCCATTAACTCTCCAGAGCTCAAACCTACTTCTCCTTCATATTTAATTTAAGGTGACTTCCTCGGCACAGGTCTTCACATGGACATTCAGACATTGTAATTCAATTCTACAATGAACAGTCTGTTTTATTTAGAGCTGTGCTAATTAATGAACATAAGACTGGCACACTGTACAGCTCTGCCTTCAGGCTACTTTAAAGCTGTTATTCAAAACATCTTTAATTGAATAGTCAGAGTAAAGTATGTGATAGTCATTTCTGTTGGGAATTATTTTCTGCCTTATGTCACTGTATATGGATTAATGAATATACTAATACAAATGTACTTGCTGATAGTTTGAGTCAATCAATTGAGATGGTTCCCCCTGTATAGTTTGATAAACCTCTAGGTCTGTAGTTGTGCCTTGGCCTGCTTTGCAACTTGATCATTTCCTGTTTTTCTATACACTTTAAAGCAAATGGCAGCGTCCTTTGGGTCCATTGCTGGACACCCTCAAGACTTTATGCGCTGCCCTGAGGCTGAGATGATAATGTGTGGTGGAGATGGCCATCTCTGAGCCAGTGTTGTGCTAATGTGATCTTTTCTCCTCTCCTTCCAGTGAACACAAAGGAAAAACCAGAGAAGAAAAGAAAGAGACGGCTGTGGTTTCTGTAGGTACTGTGCTTTTTGTTCTCGAGAATCTTATCAGCATTCGTATAGTGTTGTTCATGTTGCACTACAACTTTGAAGATACACAGTGCAATTGTATTGTAGATCTTTCAGAAACTGCAAAGAACAACAATTTGTCTGGGAATTTAAGATAAAGCTATACTTTGAACTTAGTCTATAAGATTTCAACTGATATCATCAATCACAGAGCAAAATTCAAGTGCTCATAGCATGGTATCTTTCTGTCTTTTTTCTCAACACTATAAACAGTTTTTGTGTGTGAATTTACAGCATATTACTGGCTACAAGTTGCCATACTAAGCTGTTTGTTTTATAGTAGTAGGCTGTATAAAATAATTAGCAATTAACTATATAGTGTGACTTTACAGGGAAGAGTTGCATGATCTGTATGTACATGCAAAATTACAGATTAAAAGCAGTAATATGATGTCCAGAGTAATGTGCTGGCACAATGGTTTCCTGCATGTACTGCAATGTGAATAAATTGATTGATTGATTGATTGATTGATTGATATATCAGCAAGGGAAGCAGTGTCTCCTCAAAAAAAACTGGATGAGAAAATAATAAATATTACTAAAATATAACAATGCAAATATTACAAAAAGGGACATAAAAAGTGTTACACGGTGCCTACACCAGATGCGAGCGGCGCGACACATCAAAAGATAATAAACCCTTTATGATCAGTGATATTGTCTACACTCGATGGGGTGCGGCGCGATGCGACACAAAATATTCCTGACAGTAAACGGATTCCCCGTTCTATTTCTGACGTAGTCCAAGTGCTTTGCAACAGTCGGTTTGTCACGTTCAGTGTAGACAGCTTTCAGCTGACAAAAGTCGCGTCTGGCTGTAGACAAAGTGTTAAGGTCACTCGTTTTTATAAAGTAACATTGTCCAACCGCGACACCCGCAGGTAAAATTACAGTGGGAGGCATGCCTCCTCTCCCCTCATTGACTTATAACAGAGCACCCAAAGCGTGCGGTGGGTTTAGTGGGGGGTATTGAGAATGAATGGGGGAAAGTCACGTGAAAGGAGGCAGTGCCTCCATCGCGCTATGATTGGATATCGGTTGTGAATGGATATGACAAAATGGATATTTCAAACTTGAAATGGCCTGACAACATGATGACTGTGGGGTTTTTTAGTGAGCAATCAGCTTGGTGAAATTAAAGGTAAATCTTCGTGTCTGTCTGTGACCAGTGTGTACAAGCTTGATGACTGCTGTAAATAAGTTGACTATTAAAATGATAATATATATTGTTTAAATTGTTACTGTCTTTAGTTATTATTTTGGAATAAATGTAGAAATGCATAAAAACACTAACTTGATGACATGTATAGGCTACTTGGTTTTAATAAATAGAACATTAAATAGCGAAAAAATACAAAATAGAATTGTATTTGGTCTCTCTTGAAACAATTTTTCTTATGAGTTGTTCCAGCTTAATGACAGTCAGAAAATTACCTATGCATTAATTTATTGTAAAAGTCTAAATACAGCATTTTATCTAATGCCATCATCTTGATTTCCAACTGATTCAAGTTAAATGCCCAACTCCAGTTTACAATCAGAGGTGTCAGGGATGACTGAAGCATCTAGTAATTAATGCTTCCACTGCTGCTTTGCTGAGTTGTGTGTGTCCCTCGCTCTCTCATGATGAATGGAGCTCCTGGACCCTGTCCCAGCTGTCATCTGTGATTGATGCACTGTGCTTGTCTTCGTCCAGGTTTCTTGCGCTCGGTACTTCCCTTCCCCCATCCGATCTTCAGCCTCATCCTATTAGCCACAGTATTAATCACCGCCAGTGCTGCTAATTGCTTTATAATCCCACCCCTGAGCCATACAATGTGTTGAGAGAAGTCACCTCTGAATCCCATCACTTTCCTCATCGTCTCTGTATCTCTGTCTCTGCCATGCTTGTTTTTGATAGCAGTGTATTACCCACAATTCCCGCCCTGCCCTAATCCTCTCCCGATTTCCTCGACAGATAATCCAACCGTGTCACTTGCCATAAAAACTCTGCACCCATGCTGGTGTAAGAGACAAAGGGCCTGGCCGGATTTGTCAGGAAGGCCATGAGGTTGACTTCAAGTACCTTAGCCCTTTTGCTCTTTCCTAAGAGTGAAATCTCAATCGGATTTCAGTTTAATCCATACTGCTGATTAGCCTGGGTCAGGATTTTTCAATATTTCCCTAAGGGCCCACCTGCATTGCACGTTTTAGGGGTCTGACTCCTCAAGCACACCCAATTTAGTTCATAGAATCAAGAGGACCTCCATAGAGTGACTAATGAGCTGAATCAGGTGTGCTGAATATTGGCAATGTCCAAATGTGTTGGTTAGAGTTTGAGAAACCCTGGTCTAGGTCATCCAAGCATTTTTATAGAACCTGAGGGGGTATTTGACGTTCACGCTCCATTCCAGATGTGGCTTTGGGTAACTGTACCGTCATGAGAGAAGACACAGTGCATTGAGCATGGAAATGGAGGATTATGGCGAATAAACTCAAGCTTGAGCGATTGGCTCAACCAGGCAACCCCGCGGTCACGCTTTGATATTTTTATTTATTGCCTCCCTCAGCGATAGATGACATCTTTTCACTTTCTGAGAGACAGCAAGCATAAATTCTCTACAAAGCGAAGGCACCTTGTTGGCCGCTCCTTGACGACGGGATAGATTGACAAGCCACTCAAGCGGCCCTCACTAATCAGAACACCCATGCGGAGAGCAAAGCCCCAGGAAACTCATTTAAAGTTGTCGGAAATATTGTTATGCAAAGCACATCTAAATCAATAGAGAACAATCAAGAGAAATATGAGAAAAATCAATCCATCTGTGAAAATAATCAACACACTGGCCTCCTCAGCCTGTCTTTCATCTGTCTATAGCCAGGCATCTGATTACAGATCGAAATAATTGGGTGATGTGAGGTCCAATAATGGAGGGGAAGACCATTCTGGGGATATTTGGATATTTGGAGCTTTTACAGTGCTGTTAGCACGCTACGTCTCGCACTCAGTGCTATAACAAGGCGTACATCATCCCTCTCTGGAGTGCATTAGGGGCACTTTGTGCAGGCTTTTAGTACCCCCATTCCGCAAGCAACTCTCTTCCCTCTCTTTACTCGCGCTCCCTCTCTTTTGCCACACTTTAAACAGCATATTACCATCACTAGCCCGTCTCCCTCATTTTCTCGACAGATAAGGCTGCTTTTTTTCAGGCCTGTTCCTAACAGCACAGGCTATGCCCAATGTTCCTCTTTTAATCCATCACATTATACTATTTCATTTCTTCTCTAATTCGTTAATCAGCGAAGCGCCCAAGCTGATATGACCACAGTCATACCAGAAGCAATTTCACATCTCCGGTTCGTCTCTCGATTTCTGCCCGGCGAATTCTCAGATTGTTCCTTTAATAACCTTGTCATGGATGTATCACAGCTTTTGGCACATGACTCACATTAATGCGTCGGTCCATTAAGAGGAAATTAAGGGACTGAGTTTTGCATAGGACTGTCTTATCAACAGCTGACAGATGGGCATGTAAGACAGACATGCCAAGGGGTATATGGATGCAGCAATGCATGCTGGATAGGTAATCCTGTTGTGTGACCTCTAATAAGAAATTAAACGTGAAATGCTGCAACTATAAGTGGGATTATTAACAGGGAAAACAGTTAGATGTTTATGATGTCTTAACTAGTAAAAAGGCGACAAACCTGAACTTTGAGGCTGAATTAGCATATCTTGATATATCGTATCTTATCTCTGATCAATGTTTTATGTAGGACTAATAATAGTATACTATAAAGCATGATTTTGGTAGGTCTTCCACAAATGGCAGATTGCCTAAAGGTTTTAGACACCATCTAGGGTTTCTAGCGTGTCACACTCTACATCTACAGTAACAAAGTGGTGAGACTACTGACAGAAGTGTCGAATAAGGACTTATTTAGGGAATCCTATTACATATTGCTGTTGCATAAGACTATTACAGACATATCACAGTGCCACACTAACCAACATATACACTGCATGCATAATTATTATGCAAGTTTATTTTCTGATCATATTTTTTTCCAAGCACATTTTACCAATTGTAAACAACATCAATCTTAATAACTACTATAAATTTTTTAGTTAATCATTTATAAGTGATATATAATTGTTCATGAAGGCTGGAAATGAAAAATTCCTTATATTCAGGTGTGCAGAATTATTAGGCAGGTTTTCTTTTACAGGCAAAATGAGCCAAAAAAAGAGATTTAACTCAGGCTGAAAAGTCAAAAATTATTAAATGCTCATGAGAAGGATGCAATAATAATGCAATGCTAGAAAGAGCAAAGTGAAGGCATGACCACAAAATTAATAGTAGTTATTAAGATTGATGTGGTTTGGAATTGGTCAAATGTGCCTGAAAAAATAAAAATAAATAATATAATATAATATAATAAATTTGGGCTACCCCTGACTCAAGATTTTTCTAGTTGACTAGTCGTTCATTTAAGCCTTAGTCGATGTCGGCTGCAAAGATGTCTATAGAGATGCATATGCATTACATAAGCAAAGAGTATTTCTTTTCGATTTGAATTGGTTCATTTAAAAGTAGACATTTCAAGCTTTCTATAGATATATTTCTCATATGTCTGTGAGGCAAGTAGCCTATACATTGAGTTTCGGTTCATTTTTGTGATGCGCTTAGTTCACGGAGACCAAGACGGCAGAAAGCGCATCCTGTTTGTTTTCTTTATTTTACAAAGGCACGATGTTTTCTTGTTATTGTGAGTTTACACAAATGAAAGTAGACAGTTTCGAATGATGTATTACTCTTATCTGCATGACCAACAATGACGGCATGTTTTAAGTTGTTTTCAATGTTATCATTAAAAAATGTAAGTGATCACACCGGCTCCTCCATGTTTTGCAGTCAGCGCGCTATACTTCAGCTTCCACACTCCGCACAAACACTTGGATATGCACTTAATATTAGCACACATTTACCTAGGTTAATGTTAGAGAAAGCAGCCATGTAAAGTTCCTACTACTTACATGTTTCAAATGATAAGCCATATTTGAGGTCGATGGATATAATATAATATAATATAATATAAGCATGACAAGTAAATGTTCTCAGTTGTTCTCAGTTCTCCCACTGTTGGCCAGTGTGGCACAAAGTTTATTGTAGACCCTGCTTGCACAGAGATTGAGAGGTCTACTTCTGTGGTTTAATTATTCTCATCCCATTTTCTTTTTATGCCTGATCTCATGTTATTGTACAATGGAGCAATGATGATGTTAGTGTCAGGGACACATTTTACATCCATTTATAATTAGAACAGAAACCTAACATGGCTTTTCAGACAGATGCTAACAGTATCACTTTCATGCCAATTTCTCCATGGTAACAGAGCCATGTGACACAGTTATTCCACCGCCTGTCAGTGAAGTGGAGCCAGCAGGGGGGCTTAGAGAGTGTCCAAAGGTCTCACGTTCACTCAGTCATGCCAGTGACTTCAGGTCAGGTGATCTCCTGCTTTTACATGCTCTTTTTGCTCCATTTCTATTGAGTTAAAGGGGAAGGCCAATGGCAGACTGGACATTTTTAGATCCAGCCTATATGAGCTGCTAGGCACGTTCATCTGTATGTCTCCTCTACGTTATGATGTTTATCCAGAGAGAGACCAACTGAGGCTTTGGGAAGCTTAGCATTAGATGGCACACACACATACGCACACCCATCACTCTCAGACATTACCCAAATCAGAGACTAGGATTTCCCATGATTCTCTGTCAGTGCTGTTTAAAGGAAGCAGGGGAAAGCAGTGGTCACACATTTCAGCTAGACCTCTGAAAGAGAAAAACAAACACTGCAAATTACCCATGGGAAAGCAAGAGTCCACTACAATCTGCTAGACATCAAGACGATGTACTCCACTGCATGCCCACAAATACGTATTCTCAGGCCAAATAAGGTGAGTGGCACCTTGACTATCAGTATATGAAAGCTCCTCCATTCGAAAACAAGACAGGATGGAATTTATCCTGAGCTACACACGTAATGGCATTTTGCCACTTAAACGAAATGAAGACTAATAGAGCAGGCTATTCACATCCCTTCAGCAATTATAGAATGCCCACCGGTGCTGATTATTTAGACAGGGTGGATAAATCAAAAAAGCACATATACTTTGATTCCAATTAGGATTGGTGAGCTGGAGTCGGCAGTATTGGTAATTTGAGGAGCTTTAAGACCTCACCGACCTAACTCTGCTTCTAGCAGCATGTGACTCACAAGTTGTTTTCATCCTCTCCAATGCTCTGTGGCTGCTCCACTGTGAGTTGGTCATGATGAATGCCAACCAGCCCCCAGGGGCTTTGAAGTCAGATGCTTGCATTGATCTCCAGAGCTGCCCATCATCTCAGTGGCAATGCAGAGTGCTGTCCGTCACGAAAATACCTGAATCTCAGCAGATACTATCTTTTTCTTCAATGAAATTGAAGCCATACAGAAAGGGCACTGCAGACTAACACACAACATATTTATGCAAGCTGTCTCTTTCAATGATTGTCTCTGCTGTGAGTCAACACAGCTTGCATTTTGATGCATACAGAAATATGTTGCTCTGGATATGTTTTGCATGCAACGCATCTACTGATAAGTTTGGGCAGAAGCTGGTATCATTGAACTGGCTGTGTCAATTTTATGCCAATTTTTTGGTTGGCTTATTAATTTATACAATGTTACAATATTTTATGAAATGGACAGCTGTTGCCTTCCATAATGGAATTTTAAGTAATGGCCTTTTCCCTTTAATCTAACCCTGGACCAATGCTGCAAAAATTTTGTATTCATAACCATCCTTGTCTTGTTTTCCTATGAAAATGTCAAAACATCTATAAGTATTATTTATATATATATATATATATATATATTTCTCAGTGAACAAAGACAGTTTGCTAGAAGTCACAACTGAGAAAATGAAGTCACAGTTGTGCAATATAAATAGCCAAAAAAATCATGATATGGCAACCCGATCTCATGAGAAAGCGTAACTACTTTACAAAGTGGCAATTTCATATAAGTTCGTACAATGTGATTCTTGCAAAAATGTGATTTTTTTTTTTTTTTTTTTTTTTTTTTGAAAGAAAGAAAAAAAAAAACTTAAATACGAAAGCTCAAGCCTAACCCCACACCTAAACCTAACTGTCAATGGGGCGTAAGCAGATTATACAAAAATTTACAAAATTTGAGTTGTACAATATAGAGTCACAATTATAATAAATAAAGTATTTTATTTATCTAGGTGGAAATGGGTTTAAATAAACTGCATTTAAACTGCACTCATATTCATGGCTTATATTAAAAATACTTAATATTTAATAGTCTTTAATTTTTCTTTCAGTTCAAGGATGTCTTGTTTTAAGGATGTTTAGATATTTGACTAAATATCAGGACAAAGATTCTAATAGAATATAATATAATAAGAATGTAATTTTTTGAATCTAAAATGGCCAGACATAACCTAGCTTGGGATGTCTATGTATTGGTCTGCTCTCTTATGTAATGCACATGATCTCTCACCTTTTCAGTTTCAAAGAGGCTTACCACTATTTTTACTTCTGTCAGACCTGCAAAGTCATAGCTCTCATCTTCTCCAAGTTAGGTGCAGAAAGCGTTCAAGAGCAGAAAAAAAGGAGAAAAAGAAGGGAGGAGTAGAGGAGAGAACCAACCCACGCAGTGAGCTGACCTATGCCCATTGCAACCTAATCATTTTATCCGTGGTAGCACAGCAGAAATGTTTCGGGATGTTGCATTAGAGGGATCAAAGCGAGAGTATCTTAATCTGTTCTTGAACTGTATGAAATATCTAGGGCAGGTTTTTTTTTTTTTTTTTTTTTCAAATTGCACTAAGATCAGCTGCCGGTGAGTCATACACATCATCGCAGGCTCCAGGCGCTTTCAAAGAAGCACCACGTTAATGCAAAGTAACATTTGGTTAGTGTAAAATATTCTAAATCACATAAGAGAGACGCAAAAATAACTGGATTTGTGCAGATGGAAGGGCTGCCGTATGCGTCGCTGACAGTATTTGTGCAAGTATGTGTGAAAAAGCAGCATATACTCATTTTGGGTTGTAACTGTCATCTAAATCCTTTTCCCACCGTTGAACATGCAGTGTAGGTGGTGTGCTTGAGGATTAGGTCTAGCCTTTAATATGTATTCGGGAAGCACACAAGCTGTAGACTTCCTTTTTCGTACTGTATGAGGATCAAACCAAGAAAACCAGGACAGCTATAAAAACTTTCTAAAAGAATCAAACGTATTTTCTTGTCATTAGTGCATAGGTGGAACTGAGAAATGAACAGTCCTATAGTAATACAATATAACGCAAACAAGCACAGACAAACCCTTCTGTCACAACATCCAGTACACAGTAAATGTCACCATATGGAGGGTAAAATTTCTTTAGTTGAAGCAATCCATCTTACTTACTCATAGCAGGTACTTTTCCATTCTTCAGTTTAGTTGGACCAATGATGCCCTCCATTCAGCTCAGAACATTGGGATTGCTAACTTCCTGCTTGTAAAAATGCAACAGAATAGCAACAGAGATCAACAGTCAGATTCTGGAAGTAAAAATTCTATTCGTTTTCTCCATAGGATAAATAGCCGGGTTTCCATTACAGATTTTGTGATATTTTCTAAATTTCAGTGAAAAACTATTGCGAAATGACCATGTTTCTGTTAACTGATGTTATGTGACTTAAGTGTATTTTTTTCCTCTCGCAATAAGTCATTCCAAAACTCATTCCAAAACTTATGTTGTCACATGAAAAGATATAATAAAATATTTACAAAAATGTGAGGGGTGTACTCACTTCTGTGTAATGTAATACTGTATAATGTAATACTTTATCATTTACCATCAGCATTCAGCAAATAAGCATTCATATCATTTAAATAAGTCTTTGAATATCTGATAAACATTTAATTTTTTTACAAACCTTGCAAACTTTGTCGAATACATCTGTGAGATCTTCTAAAGTGTGCATTTGTAGATTGTATAAAATGCGTAGCGGTCGGTCAGTGTGAATGTTTGTCACTGGACACGCACAACAAACTTGAAATCCTTCTAATTATACTGTGCTGTATCCTAATGTATTCATGTCATACTCATTGTGTGGTATGTAAAATAGGTGTTTTGTTTTCTTTATTTGAAAAAAAATATTATTCCCAGTGCACACATAAGCTACTTATCAGATTACTGAGTGCACTGTTGGTTACAATGTTTACTTCCTTTTTAGTCATATTTCATATAGTATATCTGCTTTATATCAGCCATCAGCCACCCTGCTCTCTAAGATATCGCCCATCCAAAAATTCAATATTTGTCGACCAGTAAATGTAATACTTGTAAGGAGAAATCAGGTAGAATTCCACATCCGAATTTTTAATGGAATGCAGCATGAGATAACATCTACTTAGTTCAGGTGGCAGCCATCTTGTATTCTCAAAAGGCAGTTGATATTGCATAAAATTGACGCAGCACAGGCTTTTGTTCCTTTTTCATCGTAAGCAAGGCAACTCAAACAGAGACGTGTCAGACTGAAGTTACTGTGCACTGACGGCTCTGCTAATTACATACAAATTGTGTGTTCAGCAAACTTAATCGGCCAGAGAAATATTTAAACAGTGCA